>NC_141696.1:1495526472-1496152055 GCF_964263255.1 Lissotriton vulgaris
CAGCTAATTTTAGACTGTAGCCTCGACCTTGCTCACTAGGTTCTTGGGCTGATTATAATGCGTTACTGAAGTTTAGCTTCAACCGGGGCACGTGCTGTTTCTTTTGTATATGTAAGTGCTTCCTGTTGAGGTTTAATTTTTGAAACAGGAGCATCGTGCCAAAATGAATCCTGCCTGCATATTTATCCACGAAGATGCCACCATGTTGTGCCATACCTCTACTCAACTGGTGTACTTTCTACTGGGTAGTCAGTAAGTGCTACCTCGTTGGGTAAATGTATGGTGCTTTTCCTACACTACAGCTGCGTAAAGGCCCAGAAGAGAAGTCTTCAGTGATCACCTCTGTCTGTGACTTTGCCACTGCTGCTGATAGGCGCCGAGGTACCTCGAGTGAGCTGTCCATCACAGTGGGGGAAAGGGCGGGATAGGTTGCATAGCCTAGTCTGTGTGGGGAGGGGTTAAACTGGCGAGGCTTCTGTGCGAGTTCACATGCCTCTTGTTTATGAAGGGTCAGAGACCGATCAGCTCAGTAAATGATAAGAAAGCAGTCGGTGGTACCTCTTTGGGTGAATGTATTGTGCTTTTCCAGCACTGCAGCTGCGTAAAGGCCCAGAAGAGAAGTCTTCAGTGATCACCTGTGTCTGTGACTTTGCCACTGCGCTGATAGGCGCCGAGGTACCTCGAGTGAGCTGTCCATCACAGTGGGGGAAAGGGTGGGATAGGTTGCATAGCCTAGTCAGTCACTTTGCCACTGCGCTGATAGGCGCCGAGGTACCTCGAGTGAGCTGTCCATCACAGTGGGGGAAAGGGCGGGATAGGTTGCATAGCCTAGTCTGTGTGGGGAGGGGTTAAACTGGCGAGGCTTCTGTGCAAATTCACATGCCTCTTGTTTATGAAGGGTCAGAGACCGATCAGCTCAGTAAATGATAAGAAAGCAGTCGGTGGTACCTCTTTGGGTTAATGTATTGTGCTTTTCCAGCACTGCAGCTGCGTGAAGGCACAGAAGAGTTGTATTCAGGGATCACCTGTGTCTGTAACGTTGCCACTGCGCCGATAGGCGCCGAGGTACCTCGAGTGAGCTGTCCATCACAGTGGGGTAAAGGGCTGGATAGGTTGCATAGCCTAGTGTGTGTGGGGAGGGGCCAAACTGGCGAGGCTTCTGTGCGTGTTCACTTGCCTCTTGTTTATAAAGGGTCAGAGACCATCAGAGCATCAGATGAGGAGAAATCAGCCTCCTGGTCACTGGAAGTACAGGAGGATTGCGCTCGAGAAACTCGTGGATGCCTAGACCTCCATCACGGATTAAAGCTAATTTTAGACGGTAGCCTCGACCTTGCTCACTAGGTTCTTGGGCTGATTATAATGCGTTACTGAAGTTTAGCTTCAACCGGGGCACGTGCTGTTTCTTTTGTATATGTAAGTGCTTCCTGTTGAGGTTTAATTTTTGAAACAGGAGCATCGTGCCAAAATGAATCCTGCCTGCATATTTATCCACGAAGATGCCACCATGTTGTGCCATACCTCTACTCAACTGGAGTACTTTCTACTGGGTAGTCAGTAAGTGCTACCTCGTTGGGTAAATGTATGGTGCTTTTCCTACACTACAGCTGCGTAAAGGCCCAGAAGAGAAGTCTTCAGTGATCACCTGTGTCTGTGACTTTGCCACTGCGCTGATAGGCGCCGAGGTACCTCGAGTGAGCTGTCCATCACAGTGGGGGAAAGGGCGGGATAGGTTGCATAGCCTAGTCTGTGTGGGGAGGGGTTAAACTGGCGAGGCTTCTGTGCGAGTTCACATGCCTCTTGTTTATGAAGGGTCAGAGACCGATCAGCTCAGTAAATGATAAGAAAGCAGTCGGTGGTACCTCTATGGGTGAATGTATTGTGCTTTTCCAGCACTGCAGCTGCGTAAAGGCCCAGAAGAGTTGTCTCGAGTGACCACGTGTGTCTGTAACTTTGCCACCGCGCCGTTTGGCGCCAAGGTCCCTCGAGTGAGCTGTCCATCACAGTGGGGGAAAGGGCGGGAAGAGGTTGCATAGCCTAGTGTGTGGGGCGGGGCCAAACGGGCGGGGCTTCTGTACGAGTTCACATGCCTCTTGTTTATAAAGGGTCAGAGACCATCAGAGCATCAGATGAGGAGAATTCAGCCTCCTGGTCACTGGAAGTACAGGAGGATTGCGCTCGAGAAACTCGTGGATGCCTAGACCTCCATCACGGATTACAGCTAATTGTAGACTGTAGCCTCGACCTTGCTCACTAGGTTCTTGGGCTGATTATAATGCGTTACTGAAGTTTAGCTTCATCCGGGGCACGTGCTGTTTCTTTTGTATCTGTAAGTGCTTCCTGTTGAGGTTTAATTTTTGAAACAGGAGCATCGTGCCAAAATGAATCCTGCCTGCATATTTATCCACGAAGATGCCACCATGTTGTGCCATACCTCTACTCAACTGGAGTACTTTCTACTGGGTAGTCAGTAAGTGCTACCTCGTTGGGTAAATGTATGGTGCTTTTCCTACACTACAGCTGCGTAAAGGCCCAGAAGAGAAGTCTTCAGTGATCACCTGTGTCTGTGACTTTGCCACTGCGCTGATAGGCGCCGAGGTACCTCGAGTGAGCTGTCCATCACAGTGGGGGAAAGGGCGGGAATAGGTTGCATAGCCTAGTCTGTGTGGGGAGGGGTTAAACTGGCGAGGCTTCTGTGCGAGTTCACATGCCTCTTGTTTATGAAGGGTCAGAGACCGATCAGCTCAGTAAATGATAAGAAAGCAGTCGGTGGTACCTCTTTGGGTGAATGTATTGTGCTTTTCCAGCACTGCAGCTGCGTAAAGGCCCAGAAGAGAAGTCTTCAGTGATCACCTGTGTCTGTGACTTTGCCACTGCGCTGATAGGCGCCGAGGTACCTCGAGTGAGCAGTCCATCACAGTGGTGGAAAGGGCGGATAGGTTGCATAGCCTAGTGTGTGTGGGGAGGGGCCAAACTGGCGAGGCTTCTGTGCGTGTTCACTTGCCTCTTGTTTATGAAGGGTCAGAGACCATCAGAGCATCAGATGAGGAGAAATCAGCCTCCTGGTCACTGGAAGTACAGGAGGATTGCGCTCGAGAAACTCGTGGATGCCTAGACCTCCATCACGGATTACAGCTAATTTTAGACTGTAGCCTCGACCTTGCTCACTAGGTTCTTGGGCTGATTATAATGCGTTACTGAAGTTTAGCTTCAACCGGGGCACGTGCTGTTTCTTTTGTATATGTAAGTGCTTCCTGTTGAGGTTTAATTTTTGAAACAGGAGCATCGTGCCAAAATGAATTCTGCCTGCATATTTATCCACGAAGATGCCACCATGTTGTGCCATACCTCTACTCAACTGGAGTACTTTCTACTGGGTAGTCAGTAAGTGCTACCTCGTTGGGTAAATGTATGGTGCTTTTCCTACACTACAGCTGCGTAAAGGCCCAGAAGAGAAGTCTTCAGTGATCACCTGTGTCTGTGACTTTGCCACTGCGCTGATAGGCGCCGAGGTACCTCGAGTGAGCTGTCCATCACAGTGGGGGAAAGGGCGGGATAGGTTGCATAGCCTAGTCTGTGTGGGGAGGGGTTAAACTGGCGAGGCTTCTGTGCGAGTTCACATGCCTCTTGTTTATGAAGGGTCAGAGACCGATTAGCGCAGCAAATGAGGAGAAAGCAGTCGGTGGTACCTCTTTGGGTGAATGTATTGTGCTTTTCCAGCACTGCAGCTGCGTAAAGGCCCAGAAGAGTTGTCTCGAGTGACCACGTGTGTCTGTAACTTTGCCACCGCGCCGTTTGGCGCCAAGGTCCCTCGAGTGAGCTGTCCATCACAGTGGGGGAAAGGGCGGGAAGAGGTTGCATAGCCTAGTGTGTGGGGCGGGGCCAAACGGGCCGGGCTTCTGTACGAGTTCACATGCCTCTTGTTTATAAAGGGTCAGAGACCATCAGAGCATCAGATGAGGAGAAATCAGCCTCCTGGTCACTGGAAGTACAGGAGGATTGCGCTCGAGAAACTCGTGGATGCCTAGACCTCCATCACGGATTACAGCTAATTGTAGACTGTAGCCTCGACCTTGCTCACTAGGTTCTTGGGCTGATTATAATGCGTTACTGAAGTTTAGCTTCATCCAGGGCACGTGCTGTTTCTTTTGTATCTGTAAGTGCTTCCTGTTGAGGTTTAATTTTTGAAACAGGAGCATCGTGCCAAATAGAATCCTGCCTGCATATTTATCCACGAAGATGCCACCATGTTGTGCCATACCTCTACTCAACTGGAGTACTTTCTACTGGGTAGTCAGTAAGTGCTACCTCGTTGGGTAAATGTATGGTGCTTTTCCTACACTACAGCTGCGTAAAGGCCCAGAAGAGAAGTCTTCAGTGATCACCTGTGTCTGTGACTTTGCCACTGCGCTGATAGGCGCCGAGGTACCTCGAGTGAGCTGTCCATCACAGTGGGGGAAAGGGCGGGATAGGTTGCATAGCCTAGTCTGTGTGGGGAGGGGTTAAACTGGCGAGGCTTCTGTGCGAGTTCACATGCCTCTTGTTTATGAAGGGTCAGAGACCGATCAGCTCAGTAAATGATAAGAAAGCAGTCGGTGGTACCTCTTTGGGTGAATATATTGTGCTTTTCCAGCACTGCAGCTGCGTGAAGGCCCAGAAGAGTTGTATTCAGGGATCACCTGTGTCTGTAACGTTGCCACTGCGCCGATAGGCGCCGAGGTACCTCGAGTGAGCAGTCCATCACAGTGGTGGAAAGGGCGGATATGTTGCATAGCCTAGTGTGTGTGGGGAGGGGCTAAACTGGCGAGGCTTCTGTGCGTGTTCACTTGCCTCTTGTTTATGAAGGGTCAGAGACCGATCAGCTCAGTAAATGATAAGAAAGCAGTCGGTGGTACCTCTTTGTGTGAATGTATTGTGCTTTTCCAGCACTGCAGCTGCGTAAAGGCCCAGAAGAGAAGTCTTCAGTGATCACCTGTGTCTGTGACTTTGCCACTGCGCTGATAGGCGCCGAGGTACCTCGAGTGAGCTGTCCATCACAGTGGGGGAAAGGGCGGGATAGGTTGCATAGCCTAGTCTGTGTGGGGAGGGGTTAAACTGGCGAGGCTTCTGTGCGAGTTCACATGCCTCTTGTTTATGAAGGGTCAGAGACTGATCAGCTCAGTAAATGATAAGAAAGCAGTCGGTGGTACCTCTTTGGGTAAATGTATTGCGCTTTTCCAGCACTGCAGCTGCGTGAAGGCCCAGAAGAGTTGTCTCGAGTGACCACGTGTGTCTGTAACTTTGCCACCGCGCCGTTTGGCGCCAAGGTCCCTCGAGTGAGCTGTCCATCACAGTGGGGGAAAGGGCGGGAAGAGGTTGCATAGCCTAGTGTGTGGGGCGGGGCCAAACGGGCGGGGCTTCTGTACGAGTTCACATGCCTCTTGTTTATAAAGGGTCAGAGACCATCAGAGCATCAGATGAGGAGAAATCAGCCTCCTGGCAACTGGAAGTACAGGAGGATTGCGCTCGAGTTCTCGTGGATGCCTAGACCTCCATCACGGATTACAGCTAATTGTAGACTGTAGCCTCGACCTTGCTCACTAGGTTCTTGGGCTGATTATAATGCTTTACTGAAGTTTAGCTTCATCCGGGGCACGTGCTGTTTCTTTTGTATCTGTAAGTGCTTCCTGTTGAGGTTTAATTTTTGAAACAGGAGCATCGTGCCAAAATGAATCCTGCCTGCATATTTATCCACGAAGATGCCACCATGTTGTGCCATACCTCTACTCAACTGGAGTACTTTCTACTGGGTAGTCAGTAAGTGCTACCTCGTTGGGTAAATGTATGGTGCTTTTCCTACACTACAGCTGCGTAAAGGCCCAGAAGAGAAGTCTTCAGTGATCACCTGTGTCTGTGACTTTGCCACTGCGCTGATAGGCGCCGAGGTACCTCGAGTGAGCTGTCCATCACAGTGGGGGAAAGGGCGGGATAGGTTGCATAGCCTAGTCTGTGTGGGGAGGGGTTAAACTGGCGAGGCTTCTGTGCGAGTTCACATGCCTCTTGTTTATGAAGGGTCAGAGACCGATCAGCTCAGTAAATGATAAGAAAGCAGTCGGTGGTACCTCTTTGGGTAAATGTATTGCGCTTTTCCAGCACTGCAGCTGCGTGAAGGCCCAGAAGAGTTGTATTCAGTGATCACCTGTGTCTGTGACTTTGCCACTGCGCCGATATGCGCCGAGGTACCTCGAGGGAGCTGTCCATCAAAGTGGGGTAAAGGGCTGGATAGGTTGCATAGCCTAGTGAGTGTGGGGAGGGGCCAAACTGGCGAGGCTTCTGTGCGTGTTCACTTGCCTCTTGTTTATGAAGGGTCAGAGACCGATCAGCTCAGTAAATGATAAGAAAGCAGTCGGTGGTACCTCTTTGGGTGAATGTATTGTGCTTTTCCAGCACTGCAGCTGCGTAAAGGCCCAGAAGAGAAGTCTTCAGTGATCACCTGTGTCTGTGACTTTGCCACTGCGCTGATAGGCGCCGAGGTACCTCGAGTGAGCTGTCCATCACAGTGGGGGAAAGGGCGGGATAGGTTGCATAGCCTAGTCTGTGTGGGGAGGGGTTAAACTGGCGAGGCTTCTGTGCGAGTTCACATGCCTCTTGTTTATGAAGGGTCAGAGACTGATCAGCTCAGTAAATGATAAGAAAGCAGTCGGTGGTACCTCTTTGGGTAAATGTATTGCGCTTTTCCAGCACTGCAGCTGCGTGAAGGCCCAGAAGAGTTGTATTCAGTGATCACCTGTGTCTGTGACTTTGCCACTGCGCCGATATGCGCCGAGGTACCTCGAGGGAGCTGTCCATCAAAGTGGGGTAAAGGGCTGGATAGGTTGCATAGCCTAGTGTGTGTGGGGAGGGGCCAAACTGGCGAGGCTTCTGTGCGTGTTCACTTGCCTCTTGTTTATGAAGGGTCAGAGACTGATCAGCTCAGTAAATGATAAGAAAGCAGTCGGTGGTACCTCTTTGGGTAAATGTATTGTGCTTTTCCAGCACTGCAGCTGTGTGAAGGCCCAGAAGAGTTGTCTCGAGTGACCACGTGTGTCTGTAACTTTGCCACCGCGCCGTTTGGCGCCAAGGTCCCTCGAGTGAGCTGTCCATCACAGTGGGGGAAAGGGCGGGAAGAGGTTGCATAGCCTAGTGTGTGGAGCGGGGCCAAACGGGCGGGGCTTCTGTACGAGTTCACATGCCTCTTGTTTATAAAGGGTCAGAGACCATCAGAGCATCAGATGAGGAGAAATCAGCCTCCTGGTCACTGGAAGTACAGGAGGATTGCGCTCGAGAAACTCGTGGATGCCTAGACCTCCATCACGGATTACAGCTAATTTTAGACTGTAGCCTCGACCTTGCTCACTAGGTTCTTGGGCTGATTATAATGCGTTACTGAAGTTTAGCTTCAACCGGGGCACGTGCTGTTTCTTTTGTATATGTAAGTGCTTCCTGTTGAGGTTTAATTTTTGAAACAGGAGCATCGTGCCAAAATGAATCCTGCCTGCATATTTATCCACGAAGATGCCACCATGTTGTGCCATACCTCTACTCAACTGGAGTACTTTCTACTGGGTAGTCAGTAAGTGCTACCTCGTTGGGTAAATGTATGGTGCTTTTCCTACACTACAGCTGCGTAAAGGCCCAGAAGAGAAGTCTTCAGTGATCACCTGTGTCTGTGACTTTGCCACTGCGCTGATAGGCGCCGAGGTACCTCGAGTGAGCTGTCCATCACAGTGGGGGAAAGGGCGGGATAGGTTGCATAGCCTAGTGTGTGTGGGGAGGGGCCAAACTGGCGAGGCTTCTGTGCGTGTTCACTTGCCTCTTGTTTATGAAGGGTCAGAGACCGATTAGCACAGCAAATGAGGAGAAAGCAGTCGGTGGTACCTCTTTGGGTGAATGTATTGTGCTTTTCCAGCACTGCAGCTGCGTAAAGGCCCAGAAGAGTTGTCTCGAGTGACCACGTGTGTCTGTAACTTTGCCACCGCGCCGTTTGGCGCCAAGGTCCCTCGAGTGAGCTGTCCATCACAGTGGGGGAAAGGGCGGGAAGAGGTTGCATAGCCTAGTGTGTGGGGCGGGGCCAAACGGGCGGGGCTTCTGTACGAGTTCACATGCCTCTTGTTTATAAAGGGTCAGAGACCATCAGAGCATCAGATGAGGAGAAATCAGCCTCCTGGTCACTGGAAGTACAGGAGGATTGCGCTCGAGAAACTCGTGGATGCCTAGACCTCCATCACGGATTACAGCTAATTGTAGACTGTAGCGCCGATATGCGCCGAGGTACCTCGAGTGAGCTGTCCATCACAGTGGGGGAAAGGGCGGGATAGGTTGCATAGCCTAGTCTGTGTGGGGAGGGGTTAAACTGGCGAGGCTTCTGTGCGAGTTCACATGCCTCTTGTTTATGAAGGGTCAGAGACCGATCAGCTCAGTAAATGATAAGAAAGCAGTCGGTGGTACCTCTTTGGGTGAATGTATTGTGCTTTTCCAACACTGCAGCTGCGTAAAGGCCCAGAAGAGAAGTCTTCAGTGATCACCTGTGTCTGTGACTTTGCCACTGCGCTGATAGGCGCCGAGGTACCTCGAGTGAGCTGTCCATCACAGTGGGGGAAAGGGCGGGATAGGTTGCATAGCCTAGTCTGTGTGGGGAGGGGTTAAACTGGCGAGGCTTCTGTGGGAGTTCACATGCCTCTTGTTTATGAAGGGTCAGAGACCGATCAGCTCAGTAAATGATAAGAAAGCAGTCGGTGGTACCTCTTTGGGTAAATGTATTGTGCTTTTCCAGCACTGCAGCTGCGTGAAGGCCCAGAAGAGAAGTCTTCAGTGATCACCTGTGCCTGTGACTTTCCCACTGCGCTGATAGGCGCCGAGGTACCTCGAGTGAGCAGTCCATCACAGTGGTGGAAAGGGCGGATAGGTTGCATAGCCTAGTGTGTGTGGGGAGGGGCCAAACTGGCGAGGCTTCTGTGCGTGTTCACTTGCCTCTTGTTTATGAAGGGTCAGAGACCGATTAGCGCAGCAAATGAGGAGAAAGCAGTCGGTGGTACCTCTTTGGGTGAATGTATTGTGCTTTTCCAGCACTGCAGCTGCGTAAAGGCCCAGAAGAGTTGTCTCGAGTGACCACGTGTGTCTGTAACTTTGCCACCGCGCCGTTTGGCGCCAAGGTCCCCCGAGTGAGCTGTCCATCACAGTGGGGGAAAGGGCGGGAAGAGGTTGCATAGCCTAGTGTGTGGGGCGGGGCCAAACGGGCGGGGCTTCTGTACGAGTTCACATGCCTCTTGTTTATAAAGGGTCAGAGACCATCAGAGCATCAGATGAGGAGAAATCAGCCTCCTGGTCACTGGAAGTACAGGAGGATTGCGCTCGAGAAACTCGTGGATGCCTAGACCTCCATCACGGATTAAAGCTAATTTTAGACGGTAGCCTCGACCTTGCTCACTAGGTTCTTGGGCTGATTATAATGCGTTACTGAAGTTTAGCTTCATCCGGGGCACGTGCTGTTTCTTTTGTATCTGTAAGTGCTTCCTGTTGAGGTTTAATTTTTGAAACAGGAGCATCGTGCCAAAATGAATCCTGCCTGCATATTTATCCACGAAGATGCCACCATGTTGTGCCATACCTCTACTCAACTGGAGTACTTTCTACTGGGTAGTCAGTAAGTGCTACCTCGTTGGGTAAATGTATGGTGCTTTTCCTACACTACAGCTGCGTAAAGGCCCAGAAGAGAAGTCTTCAGTGATCACCTGTGTCTGTGACTTTGCCACTGCGCTGATAGGCGCCGAGGTACCTCGAGTGAGCTGTCCATCACAGTGGGGGAAAGGGCGGGATAGGTTGCATAGCCTAGTCTGTGTGGGGAGGGGTTAAACTGGCGAGGCTTCTGTGCGAGTTCACATGCCTCTTGTTTATGAAGGGTC
Organism: Lissotriton vulgaris; assembly: GCF_964263255.1. Lineage (NCBI taxonomy): Eukaryota > Metazoa > Chordata > Amphibia > Caudata > Salamandridae > Lissotriton > Lissotriton vulgaris. The sequence continues at coordinate 1,495,536,393 of NC_141696.1, forward strand.
AGAGACCGATCAGCTCAGTAAATGATAAGAAAGCAGTCGGTGGTACCTCTTTGGGTGAATGTATTGTGCTTTTCCAGCACTGCAGCTGCGTAAAGGCCCAGAAGAGAAGTCTTCAGTGATCACCTGTGTCTGTGACTTTGCCACTGCGCTGATAGGCGCCGAGGTACCTCGAGTGAGCTGTCCATCACAGTGGGGGAAAGGGCGGGATAGGTTGCATAGCCTAGTCTGTGTGGGGAGGGGTTAAACTGGCGAGGCTTCTGTGCGAGTTCACATGCCTCTTGTTTATGAAGGGTCAGAGACCGATCAGCTCAGTAAATGATAAGAAAGCAGTCGGTGGTACCTCTTTGGGTAAATGTATTGCGCTTTTCCAGCACTGCAGCTGCGTGAAGGCCCAGAAGAGTTGTATTCAGTGATCACCTGTGTCTGTGACTTTGCCACTGCGCTGATAGGCGCCGAGGTACCTCGAGTGAGCTGTCCATCACAGTGGGGGAAAGGGCGGGATAGGTTGCATAGCCTAGTGTGTGTGGGGAGGGGCCAAACTGGCGAGGCTTCTGTGCGTGTTCACTTGCCTCTTGTTTATGAAGGGTCAGAGACCGATTAGCGCAGCAAATGAGGAGAAAGCAGTCGGTGGTACCTCTTTGGGTGAATGTATTGTGCTTTTCCAGCACTGCAGCTGCGTAAAGGCCCAGAAGAGTTGTCTCGAGTGACCACGTGTGTCTGTAACTTTGCCACCGCGCCGTTTGGCGCCAAGGTCCCTCGAGTGAGCTGTCCATCACAGTGGGGGAAAGGGCGGGAAGAGGTTGCATAGCCTAGTGTGTGGGGCGGGGCCAAACGGGCGGGGCTTCTGTACGAGTTCACATGCCTCTTGTTTATAAAGGGTCAGAGACCATCAGAGCATCAGATGAGGAGAAATCAGCCTCCTGGTCACTGGAAGTACAGGAGGATTGCGCTCGAGAAACTCGTGGATGCCTAGACCTCCATCACGGATTACAGCTAATTGTAGACTGTAGCGCCGATATGCGCCGAGGTACCTCGAGTGAGCTGTCCATCACAGTGGGGGAAAGGGCGGGATAGGTTGCATAGCCTAGTCTGTGTGGGGAGGGGTTAAACTGGCGAGGCTTCTGTGCGAGTTCACATGCCTCTTGTTTATGAAGGGTCAGAGACCGATCAGCTCAGTAAATGATAAGAAAGCAGTCGGTGGTACCTCTTTGGGTGAATGTATTGTGCTTTTCCAACACTGCAGCTGCGTAAAGGCCCAGAAGAGAAGTCTTCAGTGATCACCTGTGTCTGTGACTTTGCCACTGCGCTGATAGGCGCCGAGGTACCTCGAGTGAGCTGTCCATCACAGTGGGGGAAAGGGCGGGATAGGTTGCATAGCCTAGTCTGTGTGGGGAGGGGTTAAACTGGCGAGGCTTCTGTGGGAGTTCACATGCCTCTTGTTTATGAAGGGTCAGAGACCGATCAGCTCAGTAAATGATAAGAAAGCAGTCGGTGGTACCTCTTTGGGTAAATGTATTGTGCTTTTCCAGCACTGCAGCTGCGTGAAGGCCCAGAAGAGAAGTCTTCAGTGATCACCTGTGCCTGTGACTTTCCCACTGCGCTGATAGGCGCCGAGGTACCTCGAGTGAGCAGTCCATCACAGTGGTGGAAAGGGCGGATAGGTTGCATAGCCTAGTGTGTGTGGGGAGGGGCCAAACTGGCGAGGCTTCTGTGCGTGTTCACTTGCCTCTTGTTTATGAAGGGTCAGAGACCGATTAGCGCAGCAAATGAGGAGAAAGCAGTCGGTGGTACCTCTTTGGGTGAATGTATTGTGCTTTTCCAGCACTGCAGCTGCGTAAAGGCCCAGAAGAGTTGTCTCGAGTGACCACGTGTGTCTGTAACTTTGCCACCGCGCCGTTTGGCGCCAAGGTCCCCCGAGTGAGCTGTCCATCACAGTGGGGGAAAGGGCGGGAAGAGGTTGCATAGCCTAGTGTGTGGGGCGGGGCCAAACGGGCGGGGCTTCTGTACGAGTTCACATGCCTCTTGTTTATAAAGGGTCAGAGACCATCAGAGCATCAGATGAGGAGAAATCAGCCTCCTGGTCACTGGAAGTACAGGAGGATTGCGCTCGAGAAACTCGTGGATGCCTAGACCTCCATCACGGATTAAAGCTAATTTTAGACTGTAGCCTCGACCTTGCTCACTAGGTTCTTGGGCTGATTATAATGCGTTACTGAAGTTTAGCTTCATCCGGGGCACGTGCTGTTTCTTTTGTATCTGTAAGTGCTTCCTGTTGAGGTTTAATTTTTGAAACAGGAGCATCGTGCCAAAATGAATCCTGCCTGCATATTTATCCACGAAGATGCCACCATGTTGTGCCATACCTCTACTCAACTGGAGTACTTTCTACTGGGTAGTCAGTAAGTGCTACCTCGTTGGGTAAATGTATGGTGCTTTTCCTACACTACAGCTGCGTAAAGGCCCAGAAGAGAAGTCTTCAGTGATCACCTGTGTCTGTGACTTTGCCACTGCGCTGATAGGCGCCGAGGTACCTCGAGTGAGCTGTCCATCACAGTGGGGGAAAGGGCGGGATAGGTTGCATAGCCTAGTCTGTGTGGGGAGGGGTTAAACTGGCGAGGCTTCTGTGCGAGTTCACATGCCTCTTGTTTATGAAGGGTCAGAGACCGATCAGCTCAGTAAATGATAAGAAAGCAGTCGGTGGTACCTCTTTGGGTGAATGTATTGTGCTTTTCCAGCACTGCAGCTGCGTAAAGGCCCAGAAGAGAAGTCTTCAGTGATCACCTGTGTCTGTGACTTTGCCACTGCGCTGATAGGCGCCGAGGTACCTCGAGTGAGCTGTCCATCACAGTGGGGGAAAGGGCGGGATAGGTTGCATAGCCTAGTCTGTGTGGGGAGGGGTTAAACTGGCGAGGCTTCTGTGCGAGTTCACATGCCTCTTGTTTATGAAGGGTCAGAGACCGATCAGCTCAGTAAATGATAAGAAAGCAGTCGGTGGTACCTCTTTGGGTAAATGTATTGCGCTTTTCCAGCACTGCAGCTGCGTGAAGGCCCAGAAGAGTTGTATTCAGTGATCACCTGTGTCTGTGACTTTGCCACTGCGCCGATATGCGCCGAGGTACCTCGAGGGAGCTGTCCATCAAAGTGGGGTAAAGGGCTGGATAGGTTGCATAGCCTAGTGTGTGTGGGGAGGGGCCAAACTGGCGTGGCTTCTGTGCGTGTTCACTTGCCTCTTGTTTATGAAGGGTCAGAGACTGATCAGCTCAGTAAATGATAAGAAAGCAGTCGGTGGTACCTCTTTGGGTAAATGTATTGTGCTTTTCCAGCACTGCAGCTGTGTGAAGGCCCAGAAGAGTTGTCTCGAGTGACCACGTGTGTCTGTAACTTTGCCACCGCGCCGTTTGGCGCCAAGGTCCCTCGAGTGAGCTGTCCATCACAGTGGGGGAATGGGCGGGAAGAGGTTGCATAGCCTAGTGTGTGGGGCGGGGCCAAACGGGCGGGGCTTCTGTACGAGTTCACATGCCTCTTGTTTATAAAGGGTCAGAGACCATCAGAGCATCAGATGAGGAGAAATCAGCCTCCTGGTCACTGGAAGTACAGGAGGATTGCGCTCGAGAAACTCGTGGATGCCTAGACCTCCATCACGGATTACAGCTAATTTTAGACTGTAGCCTCGACCTTGCTCACTAGGTTCTTGGGCTGATTATAATGCGTTACTGAAGTTTAGCTTCAACCGGGGCACGTGCTGTTTCTTTTGTATATGTAAGTGCTTCCTGTTGAGGTTTAATTTTTGAAACAGGAGCATCCTGCCTGCATATTTATCCACGAAGATGCCACCATGTTGTGCCATACCTCTACTCAACTGGAGTACTTTCTACTGGGTAGTCAGTAAGTGCTACCTCGTTGGGTAAATGTATGGTGCTTTTCCTACACTACAGCTGCGTAAAGGCCCAGAAGAGAAGTCTTCAGTGATCACCTGTGTCTGTGACTTTGCCACTGCGCTGATAGGCGCCGAGGTACCTCGAGTGAGCAGTCCATCACAGTGGTGGAAAGGGCGGATATGTTGCATAGCCTAGTGTGTGTGGGGAGGGGCTAAACTGGCGAGGCTTCTGTGCGTGTTCACTTGCCTCTTGTTTATGAAGGGTCAGAGACCGATCAGCTCAGTAAATGATAAGAAAGCAGTCGGTGGTACCTCTTTGTGTGAATGTATTGTGCTTTTCCAGCACTGCAGCTGCGTAAAGGCCCAGAAGAGAAGTCTTCAGTGATCACCTGTGTCTGTGACTTTGCCACTGCGCTGATAGGCGCCGAGGTACCTCGAGTGAGCTGTCCATCACAGTGGGGGAAAGGGCGGGATAGGTTGCATAGCCTAGTCTGTGTGGGGAGGGGTTAAACTGGCGAGGCTTCTGTGCGAGTTCACATGCCTCTTGTTTATGAAGGGTCAGAGACTGATCAGCTCAGTAAATGATAAGAAAGCAGTCGGTGGTACCTCTTTGTGTAAATGTATTGTGCTTTTCCAGCACTGCAGCTGTGTGAAGGCCCAGAAGAGTTGTCTCGAGTGACCACGTGTGTCTGTAACTTTGCCACCGCGCCGTTTGGCGCCAAGGTCCCTCGAGTGAGCTGTCCATCACAGTGGGGGAAAGGGCGGGAAGAGGTTGAATAGCCTAGTGTGTGGGGCGGGGCCAAACGGGCGGGGCTTCTGTACGAGTTCACATGCCTCTTGTTTATAAAGGGTCAGAGACCATCAGAGCATCAGATGAGGAGAAATCAGCCTCCTGGTCACTGGAAGTACAGGAGGATTGCGCTCGAGAAACTCGTGGATGCCTAGACCTCCATCACGGATTACAGCTAATTTTAGACTGTAGCCTCGACCTTGCTCACTAAGTTCTTGGGCTGATTATAATGCGTTACTGAAGTTTAGCTTCAACCGGGGCACGTGCTGTTTCTTTTGTATATGTAAGTGCTTCCTGTTGAGGTTTAATTTTTGAAACAGGAGCATCGTGCCAAAATGAATCCTGCCTGCATATTTATCCACGAAGATGCCACCATGTTGTGCCATACCTCTACTCAACTGGAGTACTTTCTACTGGGTAGTCAGTAAGTGCTACCTCGTTGGGTAAATGTATGGTGCTTTTCCTACACTACAGCTGCGTAAAGGCCCAGAAGAGAAGTCTTCAGTGATCACCTGTGTCTGTGACTTTGCCACTGCGCTGATAGGCGCCGAGGTACCTCGAGTGAGCTGTCCATCACAGTGGGGGAAAGGGCGGGATAGGTTGCATAGCCTAGTCTGTGTGGGGAGGGGTTAAACTGGCGAGGCTTCTGTGCGAGTTCACATGCCTCTTGTTTATGAAGGGTCAGAGACCGATCAGCTCAGTAAATGATAAGAAAGCAGTCGGTGGTACCTCTTTGGGTGAATGTATTGTGCTTTTCCAGCACTGCAGCTGCGTAAAGGCCCAGAAGAGAAGTCTTCAGTGATCACCTGTGTCTGTGACTTTGCCACTGCGCTGATAGGCGCCGAGGTACCTCGAGTGAGCTGTGCATCACAGTGGGGGAAAGGGTGGGATAGGTTGCATAGCCTAGTCAGTCACTTTGCCACTGCGCTGATAGGCGCCGAGGTACCTCGAGTGAGCTGTCCATCACAGTGGGGGAAAGGGCGGGATAGGTTGCATAGCCTAGTCTGTGTGGGGAGGGGTTAAACTGGCGAGGCTTCTGTGCAAGTTCACATGCCTCTTGTTTATGAAGGGTCAGAGACCGATCAGCTCAGTAAATGATAAGAAAGCAGTCGGTGGTACCTCTTTGGGTTAATGTATTGTGCTTTTCCAGCACTGCAGCTGCGTGAAGGCCCAGAAGAGTTGTATTCAGGGATCACCTGTGTCTGTAACGTTGCCACTGCGCCGATAGGCGCCGAGGTACCTCGAGTGAGCTGTCCATCACAGTGGGGTAAAGGGCTGGATAGGTTGCATAGCCTAGTGTGTGTGGGGAGGGGCCAAACTGGCGAGGCTTCTGTGCGTGTTCACTTGCCTCTTGTTTATGAAGGGTCAGAGACTGATCAGCTCAGTAAATGATAAGAAAGCAGTCGGTGGTACCTCTTTGGGTAAATGTATTGTGCTTTTCCAGCACTGCAGCTCCGTGAAGGCCCAGAAGAGTTGTCTCGAGTGACCACGTGTGTCTGTAACTTTGCCACCGCGCCGTTTGGCGCCAAGGTCCCTCGAGTGAGCTGTCCATCACAGTGGGGGAAAGGGCGGGAAGAGGTTGCATAGCCTAGTGTGTGGGGCGGGGCCAAACGGGCGGGGCTTCTGTACGAGTTCACATGCCTCTTGTTTATAAAGGGTCAGAGACCATCAGAGCATCAGATGAGGAGAAATCAGCCTCCTGGTCACTGGAAGTACAGGAGGATTGCGCTCGAGAAACTCGTGGATGCCTAGACCTCCATCACGGATTAAAGCTAATTTTAGACGGTAGCCTCGACCTTGCTCACTAGGTTCTTGGGCTGATTATAATGCGTTACTGAAGTTTAGCTTCAACCGGGGCACGTGCTGTTTCTTTTGTATATGTAAGTGCTTCCTGTTGAGGTTTAATTTTTGAAACAGGAGCATCGTGCCAAATAGAATCCTGCCTGCATATTTATCCACGAAGATGCCACCATGTTGTGCCATACCTCTACTCAACTGGAGTACTTTCTACTGGGTAGTCAGTAAGTGCTACCTCGTTGGGTAAATGTATGGTGCTTTTCCTACACTACAGCTGCGTAAAGGCCCAGAAGAGAAGTCTTCAGTGATCACCTGTGTCTGTGACTTTGCCACTGCGCTGATAGGCGCCGAGGTACCTCGAGTGAGCTGTCCATCACAGTGGGGGAAAGGGCGGGATAGGTTGCATAGCCTAGTCTGTGTGGGGAGGGGTTAAACTGGCGAGGCTTCTGTGGGAGTTCACATGCCTCTTGTTTATGAAGGGTCAGAGACCGATCAGCTCAGTAAATGATAAGAAAGCAGTCGGTGGTACCTCTTTGGGTAAATGTATTGTGCTTTTCCAGCACTGCAGCTGCGTGAAGGCCCAGAAGAGAAGTCTTCAGTGATCACCTGTGCCTGTGACTTTCCCACTGCGCTGATAGGCGCCGAGGTACCTCGAGTGAGCAGTCCATCACAGTGGTGGAAAGGGCGGATAGGTTGCATAGCCTAGTGTGTGTGGGGAGGGGCCAAACTGGCGAGGCTTCTGTGCGTGTTCACTTGCCTCTTGTTTATGAAGGGTCAGAGACCGATTAGCGCAGCAAATGAGGAGAAAGCAGTCGGTGGTACCTCTTTGGGTGAATGTATTGTGCTTTTCCAGCACTGCAGCTGCGTAAAGGCCCAGAAGAGTTGTCTCGAGTGACCACGTGTGTCTGTAACTTTGCCACCGCGCCGTTTGGCGCCAAGGTCCCCCGAGTGAGCTGTCCATCACAGTGGGGGAAAGGGCGGGAAGAGGTTGCATAGCCTAGTGTGTGGGGCGGGGCCAAACGGGCGGGGCTTCTGTACGAGTTCACATGCCTCTTGTTTATAAAGGGTCAGAGACCATCAGAGCATCAGATGAGGAGAAATCAGCCTCCTGGTCACTGGAAGTACAGGAGGATTGCGCTCGAGAAACTCGTGGATGCCTAGACCTCCATCACGGATTAAAGCTAATTTTAGACGGTAGCCTCGACCTTGCTCACTAGGTTCTTGGGCTGATTATAATGCGTTACTGAAGTTTAGCTTCATCCGGGGCACGTGCTGTTTCTTTTGTATCTGTAAGTGCTTCCTGTTGAGGTTTAATTTTTGAAACAGGAGCATCGTGCCAAAATGAATCCTGCCTGCATATTTATCCACGAAGATGCCACCATGTTGTGCCATACCTCTACTCAACTGGAGTACTTTCTACTGGGTAGTCAGTAAGTGCTACCTCGTTGGGTAAATGTATGGTGCTTTTCCTACACTACAGCTGCGTAAAGGCCCAGAAGAGAAGTCTTCAGTGATCACCTGTGTCTGTGACTTTGCCACTGCGCTGATAGGCGCCGAGGTACCTCGAGTGAGCTGTCCATCACAGTGGGGGAAAGGGCGGGATAGGTTGCATAGCCTAGTCTGTGTGGGGAGGGGTTAAACTGGCGAGGCTTCTGTGCGAGTTCACATGCCTCTTGTTTATGAAGGGTCAGAGACCGATCAGCTCAGTAAATGATAAGAAAGCAGTCGGTGGTACCTCTTTGGGTGAATGTATTGTGCTTTTCCAGCACTGCAGCTGCGTAAAGGCCCAGAAGAGAAGTCTTCAGTGATCACCTGTGTCTGTGACTTTGCCACTGCGCTGATAGGCGCCGAGGTACCTCGAGTGAGCTGTCCATCACAGTGGGGGAAAGGGCGGGATAGGTTGCATAGCCTAGTCTGTGTGGGGAGGGGTTAAACTGGCGAGGCTTCTGTGCGAGTTCACATGCCTCTTGTTTATGAAGGGTCAGAGACCGATCAGCTCAGTAAATGATAAGAAAGCAGTCGGTGGTACCTCTTTGGGTAAATGTATTGCGCTTTTCCAGCACTGCAGCTGCGTGAAGGCCCAGAAGAGTTGTATTCAGTGATCACCTGTGTCTGTGACTTTGCCACTGCGCCGATATGCGCCGAGGTACCTCGAGGGAGCTGTCCATCAAAGTGGGGTAAAGGGCTGGATAGGTTGCATAGCCTAGTGTGTGTGGGGAGGGGCCAAACTGGCGTGGCTTCTGTGCGTGTTCACTTGCCTCTTGTTTATGAAGGGTCAGAGACTGATCAGCTCAGTAAATGATAAGAAAGCAGTCGGTGGTACCTCTTTGGGTAAATGTATTGTGCTTTTCCAGCACTGCAGCTGTGTGAAGGCCCAGAAGAGTTGTCTCGAGTGACCACGTGTGTCTGTAACTTTGCCACCGCGCCGTTTGGCGCCAAGGTCCCTCGAGTGAGCTGTCCATCACAGTGGGGGAATGGGCGGGAAGAGGTTGCATAGCCTAGTGTGTGGGGCGGGGCCAAACGGGCGGGGCTTCTGTACGAGTTCACATGCCTCTTGTTTATAAAGGGTCAGAGACCATCAGAGCATCAGATGAGGAGAAATCAGCCTCCTGGTCACTGGAAGTACAGGAGGATTGCGCTCGAGAAACTCGTGGATGCCTAGACCTCCATCACGGATTACAGCTAATTTTAGACTGTAGCCTCGACCTTGCTCACTAGGTTCTTGGGCTGATTATAATGCGTTACTGAAGTTTAGCTTCAACCGGGGCACGTGCTGTTTCTTTTGTATATGTAAGTGCTTCCTGTTGAGGTTTAATTTTTGAAACAGGAGCATCCTGCCTGCATATTTATCCACGAAGATGCCACCATGTTGTGCCATACCTCTACTCAACTGGAGTACTTTCTACTGGGTAGTCAGTAAGTGCTACCTCGTTGGGTAAATGTATGGTGCTTTTCCTACACTACAGCTGCGTAAAGGCCCAGAAGAGAAGTCTTCAGTGATCACCTGTGTCTGTGACTTTGCCACTGCGCTGATAGGCGCCGAGGTACCTCGAGTGAGCAGTCCATCACAGTGGTGGAAAGGGCGGATATGTTGCATAGCCTAGTGTGTGTGGGGAGGGGCTAAACTGGCGAGGCTTCTGTGCGTGTTCACTTGCCTCTTGTTTATGAAGGGTCAGAGACCGATCAGCTCAGTAAATGATAAGGAAGCAGTCGGTGGTACCTCTTTGTGTGAATGTATTGTGCTTTTCCAGCACTGCAGCTGCGTAAAGGCCCAGAAGAGAAGTCTTCAGTGATCACCTGTGTCTGTGACTTTGCCACTGCGCTGATAGGCGCCGAGGTACCTCGAGTGAGCTGTCCATCACAGTGGGGGAAAGGGCGGGATAGGTTGCATAGCCTAGTCTGTGTGGGGAGGGGTTAAACTGGCGAGGCTTCTGTGCGAGTTCACATGCCTCTTGTTTATGAAGGGTCAGAGACTGATCAGCTCAGTAAATGATAAGAAAGCAGTCGGTGGTACCTCTTTGGGTAAATGTATTGCGCTTTTCCAGCACTGCAGCTGCGTGAAGGCCCAGAAGAGTTGTCTCGAGTGACCACGTGTGTCTGTAACTTTGCCACCGCGCCGTTTGGCGCCAAGGTCCCTCGAGTGAGCTGTCCATCACAGTGGGGGAAAGGGCGGGAAGAGGTTGCATAGCCTAGTGTGTGGGGCGGGGCCAAACGGGCGGGGCTTCTGTACGAGTTCACATGCCTCTTGTTTATAAAGGGTCAGAGACCATCAGAGCATCAGATGAGGAGAAATCAGCCTCCTGGCAACTGGAAGTACAGGAGGATTGCGCTCGAGTTCTCGTGGATGCCTAGACCTCCATCACGGATTACAGCTAATTGTAGACTGTAGCCTCGACCTTGCTCACTAGGTTCTTGGGCTGATTATAATGCTTTACTGAAGTTTAGCTTCATCCGGGGCACGTGCTGTTTCTTTTGTATCTGTAAGTGCTTCCTGTTGAGGTTTAATTTTTGAAACAGGAGCATCGTGCCAAAATGAATCCTGCCTGCATATTTATCCACGAAGATGCCACCATGTTGTGCCATACCTCTACTCAACTGGAGTACTTTCTACTGGGTAGTCAGTAAGTGCTACCTCGTTGGGTAAATGTATGGTGCTTTTCCTACACTACAGCTGCGTAAAGGCCCAGAAGAGAAGTCTTCAGTGATCACCTGTGTCTGTGACTTTGCCACTGCGCTGATAGGCGCCGAGGTACCTCGAGTGAGCTGTCCATCACAGTGGGGGAAAGGGCGGGATAGGTTGCATAGCCTAGTCTGTGTGGGGAGGGGTTAAACTGGCGAGGCTTCTGTGCGAGTTCACATGCCTCTTGTTTATGAAGGGTCAGAGACCGATCAGCTCAGTAAATGATAAGAAAGCAGTCGGTGGTACCTCTTTGGGTAAATGTATTGCGCTTTTCCAGCACTGCAGCTGCGTGAAGGCCCAGAAGAGTTGTATTCAGTGATCACCTGTGTCTGTGACTTTGCCACTGCGCCGATATGCGCCGAGGTACCTCGAGGGAGCTGTCCATCAAAGTGGGGTAAAGGGCTGGATAGGTTGCATAGCCTAGTGAGTGTGGGGAGGGGCCAAACTGGCGAGGCTTCTGTGCGTGTTCACTTGCCTCTTGTTTATGAAGGGTCAGAGACCGATCAGCTCAGTAAATGATAAGAAAGCAGTCGGTGGTACCTCTTTGGGTGAATGTATTGTGCTTTTCCAGCACTGCAGCTGCGTAAAGGCCCAGAAGAGAAGTCTTCAGTGATCACCTGTGTCTGTGACTTTGCCACTGCGCTGATAGGCGCCGAGGTACCTCGAGTGAGCTGTCCATCACAGTGGGGGAAAGGGCGGGATAGGTTGCATAGCCTAGTCTGTGTGGGGAGGGGTTAAACTGGCGAGGCTTCTGTGCGAGTTCACATGCCTCTTGTTTATGAAGGGTCAGAGACTGATCAGCTCAGTAAATGATAAGAAAGCAGTCGGTGGTACCTCTTTGGGTAAATGTATTGCGCTTTTCCAGCACTGCAGCTGCGTGAAGGCCCAGAAGAGTTGTATTCAGTGATCACCTGTGTCTGTGACTTTGCCACTGCGCCGATATGCGCCGAGGTACCTCGAGGGAGCTGTCCATCAAAGTGGGGTAAAGGGCTGGATAGGTTGCATAGCCTAGTGTGTGTGGGGAGGGGCCAAACTGGCGAGGCTTCTGTGCGTGTTCACTTGCCTCTTGTTTATGAAGGGTCAGAGACTGATCAGCTCAGTAAATGATAAGAAAGCAGTCGGTGGTACCTCTTTGGGTAAATGTATTGTGCTTTTCCAGCACTGCAGCTGTGTGAAGGCCCAGAAGAGTTGTCTCGAGTGACCACGTGTGTCTGTAACTTTGCCACCGCGCCGTTTGGCGCCAAGGTCCCTCGAGTGAGCTGTCCATCACAGTGGGGGAAAGGGCGGGAAGAGGTTGCATAGCCTAGTGTGTGGAGCGGGGCCAAACGGGCGGGGCTTCTGTACGAGTTCACATGCCTCTTGTTTATAAAGGGTCAGAGACCATCAGAGCATCAGATGAGGAGAAATCAGCCTCCTGGTCACTGGAAGTACAGGAGGATTGCGCTCGAGAAACTCGTGGATGCCTAGACCTCCATCACGGATTACAGCTAATTTTAGACTGTAGCCTCGACCTTGCTCACTAGGTTCTTGGGCTGATTATAATGCGTTACTGAAGTTTAGCTTCAACCGGGGCACGTGCTGTTTCTTTTGTATATGTAAGTGCTTCCTGTTGAGGTTTAATTTTTGAAACAGGAGCATCGTGCCAAAATGAATCCTGCCTGCATATTTATCCACGAAGATGCCACCATGTTGTGCCATACCTCTACTCAACTGGAGTACTTTCTACTGGGTAGTCAGTAAGTGCTACCTCGTTGGGTAAATGTATGGTGCTTTTCCTACACTACAGCTGCGTAAAGGCCCAGAAGAGAAGTCTTCAGTGATCACCTGTGTCTGTGACTTTGCCACTGCGCTGATAGGCGCCGAGGTACCTCGAGTGAGCTGTCCATCACAGTGGGGGAAAGGGCGGGATAGGTTGCATAGCCTAGTGTGTGTGGGGAGGGGCCAAACTGGCGAGGCTTCTGTGCGTGTTCACTTGCCTCTTGTTTATGAAGGGTCAGAGACCGATTAGCGCAGCAAATGAGGAGAAAGCAGTCGGTGGTACCTCTTTGGGTGAATGTATTGTGCTTTTCCAGCACTGCAGCTGCGTAAAGGCCCAGAAGAGTTGTCTCGAGTGACCACGTGTGTCTGTAACTTTGCCACCGCGCCGTTTGGCGCCAAGGTCCCTCGAGTGAGCTGTCCATCACAGTGGGGGAAAGGGCGGGAAGAGGTTGCATAGCCTAGTGTGTGGGGCGGGGCCAAACGGGCGGGGCTTCTGTACGAGTTCACATGCCTCTTGTTTATAAAGGGTCAGAGACCATCAGAGCATCAGATGAGGAGAAATCAGCCTCCTGGTCACTGGAAGTACAGGAGGATTGCGCTCGAGAAACTCGTGGATGCCTAGACCTCCATCACGGATTACAGCTAATTGTAGACTGTAGCGCCGATATGCGCCGAGGTACCTCGAGTGAGCTGTCCATCACAGTGGGGGAAAGGGCGGGATAGGTTGCATAGCCTAGTCTGTGTGGGGAGGGGTTAAACTGGCGAGGCTTCTGTGCGAGTTCACATGCCTCTTGTTTATGAAGGGTCAGAGACCGATCAGCTCAGTAAATGATAAGAAAGCAGTCGGTGGTACCTCTTTGGGTGAATGTATTGTGCTTTTCCAACACTGCAGCTGCGTAAAGGCCCAGAAGAGAAGTCTTCAGTGATCACCTGTGTCTGTGACTTTGCCACTGCGCTGATAGGCGCCGAGGTACCTCGAGTGAGCTGTCCATCACAGTGGGGGAAAGGGCGGGATAGGTTGCATAGCCTAGTCTGTGTGGGGAGGGGTTAAACTGGCGAGGCTTCTGTGCGAGTTCACATGCCTCTTGTTTATGAAGGGTCAGAGACCGATCAGCTCAGTAAATGATAAGAAAGCAGTCGGTGGTACCTCTTTGGGTAAATGTATTGCGCTTTTCCAGCACTGCAGCTGCGTGAAGGCCCAGAAGAGTTGTATTCAGTGATCACCTGTGTCTGTGACTTTGCCACTGCGCCGATATGCGCCGAGGTACCTCGAGGGAGCTGTCCATCACAGTGGGGTAAAGGGCTGGATAGGTTGCATAGCCTAGTGTGTGTGGGGAGGGGCCAAACTGGCGAGGCTTCTGTGCGTGTTCACTTGCCTCTTGTTTATGAAGGGTCAGAGACTGATCAGCTCAGTAAATTATAAGAAAGCAGTCGGTGGTACCTCTTTGGGTAAATGTATTGTGCTTTTCCAGCACTGCAGCTGCGTGAAGGCCCAGAAGAGTTGTCTCGAGTGACCACGTGTGTCTGTAACTTTGCCACCGCGCCGTTTGGCGCCAAGGTCCCTCGAGTGAGCTGTCCATCACAGTGGGGAAAGGGCGGGAAGAGGTTGCATAGCCTAGTGTGTGGGGCGGGGCCAAACGGGCGGGGCTTCTGTACGAGTTCACATGCCTCTTGTTTATAAAGGGTCAGAGACCATCAGAGCATCAGATGAGGAGAAATCAGCCTCCTGGTCACTGGAAGTACAGGAGGATTGCGCTCGAGAAACTCGTGGATGCCTAGACCTCCATCACGGATTACAGCTAATTTTAGACTGTAGCCTCGACCTTGCTCACTAGGTTCTTGGGCTGATTATAATGCGTTACTGAAGTTTAGCTTCAACCGGGGCACGTGCTGTTTCTTTTGTATATGTAAGTGCTTCCTGTTGAGGTTTAATTTTTGAAACAGGAGCATCGTGCCAAAATGAATCCTGCCTGCATATTTATCCACGAAGATGCCACCATGTTGTGCCATACCTCTACTCAACTGGAGTACTTTCTACTGGGTAGTCAGTAAGTGCTACCTCGTTGGGTAAATGTATGGTGCTTTTCCTACACTACAGCTGCGTAAAGGCCCAGAAGAGAAGTCTTCAGTGATCACCTGTGTCTGTGACTTTGCCACTGCGCTGATAGGCGCCGAGGTACCTCGAGTGAGCTGTCCATCACAGTGGGGGAAAGGGCGGGATAGGTTGCATAGCCTAGTCTGTGTGGGGAGGGGTTAAACTGGCGAGGCTTCTGTGCGAGTTCACATGCCTCTTGTTTATGAAGGGTCAGAGACCGATCAGCTCAGTAAATGATAAGAAAGCAGTCGGTGGTACCTCTTTGGGTGAATGTATTGTGCTTTTCCAGCACTGCAGCTGCGTAAAGGCCCAGAAGAGAAGTCTTCAGTGATCACCTGTGTCTGTGACTTTGCCACTGCGCTGATAGGCGCCGAGGTACCTCGAGTGAGCTGTCCATCACAGTGGGGGAAAGGGTGGGATAGGTTGCATAGCCTAGTCAGTCACTTTGCCACTGCGCTGATAGGCGCCGAGGTACCTCGAGTGAGCTGTCCATCACAGTGGGGGAAAGGGCGGGATAGGTTGCATAGCCTAGTCTGTGTGGGGAGGGGTTAAACTGGCGAGGCTTCTGTGCAAGTTCACATGCCTCTTGTTTATGAAGGGTCAGAGACCGATCAGCTCAGTAAATGATAAGAAAGCAGTCGGTGGTACCTCTTTGGGTAAATGTATTGCGCTTTTCCAGCACTGCAGCTGCGTGAAGGCCCAGAAGAGTTGTATTCAGTGATCACCTGTGTCTGTGACTTTGCCACTGCGCCGATATGCGCCAAGGTACCTCGAGGGAGCTGTCCATCACAGTGGGGTAAAGGGCTGGATAGGTTGCATAGCCTAGTGTGTGTGGGGAGGGGCCAAACTGGCGAGGCTTCTGTGCGTGTTCACTTGCCTCTTGTTTATGAAGGGTCAGAGACTGATCAGCTCAGTAAATGATAAGAAAGCAGTCGGTGGTACCTCTTTGGGTAAATGTATTGTGCTTTTCCAGCACTGCAGCTGCGTGAAGGCCCAGAAGAGTTGTCTCGAGTGACCACGTGTGTCTGTAACTTTGCCACCGCGCCGTTTGGCGCCAAGGTCCCTCGAGTGAGCTGTCCATCACAGTGGGGAAAGGGCGGGAAGAGGTTGCATAGCCTAGTGTGTGGGGCGGGGCCAAACGGGCGGGGCTTCTGTACGAGTTCACATGCCTCTTGTTTATAAAGGGTCAGAGACCATCAGAGCATCAGATGAGTAGAAATCAGCCTCCTGGTCACTGGATGTACAGGAGGATTGCGCTCGAGAAACTCGTGGATGCCTAGACCTCCATCACGGATTACAGCTAATTTTAGACTGTAGCCTCGACCTTGCTCACTAGGTTCTTGGGCTGATTATAATGCGTTACTGAAGTTTAGCTTCAACCGGGGCACGTGCTGTTTCTTTTGTATATGTAAGTGCTTCCTGTTGAGGTTTAATTTTTGAAACAGGAGCATCGTGCCAAAATGAATCCTGCCTGCATATTTATCCATGAAGATGCCACCATGTTGTGCCATACCTCTACTCAACTGGAGTACTTTCTACTGGGTAGTCAGTAAGTGCTACCTCGTTGGGTAAATGTATGGTGCTTTTCCTACACTACAGCTGCGTAAAGGCCCAGAAGAGAAGTCTTCAGTGATCACCTGTGTCTGTGACTTTGCCACTGCGCTGATAGGCGCCGAGGTACCTCGAGTGAGCTGTCCATCACAGTGGGGGAAAGGGCGGGATAGGTTGCATAGCCTAGTCTGTGTGGGGAGGGGTTAAACTGGCGAGGCTTCTGTGCGAGTTCACATGCCTCTTGTTTATGAAGGGTCAGAGACCGATCAGCTCAGTAAATGATAAGAAAGCAGTCGGTGGTACCTCTTTGGGTGAATGTATTGTGCTTTTCCAGCACTGCAGCTGCGTAAAGGCCCAGAAGAGAAGTCTTCAGTGATCACCTGTGTCTGTGACTTTGCCACTGCGCTGATAGGCGCCGAGGTACCTCGAGTGAGCTGTGCATCACAGTGGGGGAAAGGGTGGGATAGGTTGCATAGCCTAGTCAGTCACTTTGCCACTGCGCTGATAGGCGCCGAGGTACCTCGAGTGAGCTGTCCATCACAGTGGGGGAAAGGGCGGGATAGGTTGCATAGCCTAGTCTGTGTGGGGAGGGGTTAAACTGGCGAGGCTTCTGTGCAAGTTCACATGCCTCTTGTTTATGAAGGGTCAGAGACCGATCAGCTCAGTAAATGATAAGAAAGCAGTCGGTGGTACCTCTTTGGGTTAATGTATTGTGCTTTTCCAGCACTGCAGCTGCGTGAAGGCCCAGAAGAGTTGTATTCAGGGATCACCTGTGTCTGTAACGTTGCCACTGCGCCGATAGGCGCCGAGGTACCTCGAGTGAGCTGTCCATCACAGTGGGGTAAAGGGCTGGATAGGTTGCATAGCCTAGTGTGTGTGGGGAGGGGCCAAACTGGCGAGGCTTCTGTGCGTGTTCACTTGCCTCTTGTTTATGAAGGGTCAGAGACTGATCAGCTCAGTAAATGATAAGAAAGCAGTCGGTGGTACCTCTTTGGGTAAATGTATTGTGCTTTTCCAGCACTGCAGCTCCGTGAAGGCCCAGAAGAGTTGTCTCGAGTGACCACGTGTGTCTGTAACTTTGCCACCGCGCCGTTTGGCGCCAAGGTCCCTCGAGTGAGCTGTCCATCACAGTGGGGGAAAGGGCGGGAAGAGGTTGCATAGCCTAGTGTGTGGGGCGGGGCCAAACGGGCGGGGCTTCTGTACGAGTTCACATGCCTCTTGTTTATAAAGGGTCAGAGACCATCAGAGCATCAGATGAGGAGAAATCAGCCTCCTGGTCACTGGAAGTACAGGAGGATTGCGCTCGAGAAACTCGTGGATGCCTAGACCTCCATCACGGATTAAAGCTAATTTTAGACGGTAGCCTCGACCTTGCTCACTAGGTTCTTGGGCTGATTATAATGCGTTACTGAAGTTTAGCTTCAACCGGGGCACGTGCTGTTTCTTTTGTATATGTAAGTGCTTCCTGTTGAGGTTTAATTTTTGAAACAGGAGCATCGTGCCAAATAGAATCCTGCCTGCATATTTATCCACGAAGATGCCACCATGTTGTGCCATACCTCTACTCAACTGGAGTACTTTCTACTGGGTAGTCAGTAAGTGCTACCTCGTTGGGTAAATGTATGGTGCTTTTCCTACACTACAGCTGCGTAAAGGCCCAGAAGAGAAGTCTTCAGTGATCACCTGTGTCTGTGACTTTGCCACTGCGCTGATAGGCGCCGAGGTACCTCGAGTGAGCTGTCCATCACAGTGGGGGAAAGGGCGGGATAGGTTGCATAGCCTAGTCTGTGTGGGGAGGGGTTAAACTGGCGAGGCTTCTGTGGGAGTTCACATGCCTCTTGTTTATGAAGGGTCAGAGACCGATCAGCTCAGTAAATGATAAGAAAGCAGTCGGTGGTACCTCTTTGGGTAAATGTATTGTGCTTTTCCAGCACTGCAGCTGCGTGAAGGCCCAGAAGAGAAGTCTTCAGTGATCACCTGTGCCTGTGACTTTCCCACTGCGCTGATAGGCGCCGAGGTACCTCGAGTGAGCAGTCCATCACAGTGGTGGAAAGGGCGGATAGGTTGCATAGCCTAGTGTGTGTGGGGAGGGGCCAAACTGGCGAGGCTTCTGTGCGTGTTCACTTGCCTCTTGTTTATGAAGGGTCAGAGACCGATTAGCGCAGCAAATGAGGAGAAAGCAGTCGGTGGTACCTCTTTGGGTGAATGTATTGTGCTTTTCCAGCACTGCAGCTGCGTAAAGGCCCAGAAGAGTTGTCTCGAGTGACCACGTGTGTCTGTAACTTTGCCACCGCGCCGTTTGGCGCCAAGGTCCCCCGAGTGAGCTGTCCATCACAGTGGGGGAAAGGGCGGGAAGAGGTTGCATAGCCTAGTGTGTGGGGCGGGGCCAAACGGGCGGGGCTTCTGTACGAGTTCACATGCCTCTTGTTTATAAAGGGTCAGAGACCATCAGAGCATCAGATGAGGAGAAATCAGCCTCCTGGTCACTGGAAGTACAGGAGGATTGCGCTCGAGAAACTCGTGGATGCCTAGACCTCCATCACGGATTAAAGCTAATTTTAGACGGTAGCCTCGACCTTGCTCACTAGGTTCTTGGGCTGATTATAATGCGTTACTGAAGTTTAGCTTCATCCGGGGCACGTGCTGTTTCTTTTGTATCTGTAAGTGCTTCCTGTTGAGGTTTAATTTTTGAAACAGGAGCATCGTGCCAAAATGAATCCTGCCTGCATATTTATCCACGAAGATGCCACCATGTTGTGCCATACCTCTACTCAACTGGAGTACTTTCTACTGGGTAGTCAGTAAGTGCTACCTCGTTGGGTAAATGTATGGTGCTTTTCCTACACTACAGCTGCGTAAAGGCCCAGAAGAGAAGTCTTCAGTGATCACCTGTGTCTGTGACTTTGCCACTGCGCTGATAGGCGCCGAGGTACCTCGAGTGAGCTGTCCATCACAGTGGGGGAAAGGGCGGGATAGGTTGCATAGCCTAGTCTGTGTGGGGAGGGGTTAAACTGGCGAGGCTTCTGTGCGAGTTCACATGCCTCTTGTTTATGAAGGGTCAGAGACCGATCAGCTCAGTAAATGATAAGAAAGCAGTCGGTGGTACCTCTTTGGGTGAATGTATTGTGCTTTTCCAGCACTGCAGCTGCGTAAAGGCCCAGAAGAGAAGTCTTCAGTGATCACCTGTGTCTGTGACTTTGCCACTGCGCTGATAGGCGCCGAGGTACCTCGAGTGAGCTGTCCATCACAGTGGGGGAAAGGGCGGGATAGGTTGCATAGCCTAGTCTGTGTGGGGAGGGGTTAAACTGGCGAGGCTTCTGTGCGAGTTCACATGCCTCTTGTTTATGAAGGGTCAGAGACCGATCAGCTCAGTAAATGATAAGAAAGCAGTCGGTGGTACCTCTTTGGGTAAATGTATTGCGCTTTTCCAGCACTGCAGCTGCGTGAAGGCCCAGAAGAGTTGTATTCAGTGATCACCTGTGTCTGTGACTTTGCCACTGCGCCGATATGCGCCGAGGTACCTCGAGGGAGCTGTCCATCAAAGTGGGGTAAAGGGCTGGATAGGTTGCATAGCCTAGTGTGTGTGGGGAGGGGCCAAACTGGCGTGGCTTCTGTGCGTGTTCACTTGCCTCTTGTTTATGAAGGGTCAGAGACTGATCAGCTCAGTAAATGATAAGAAAGCAGTCGGTGGTACCTCTTTGGGTAAATGTATTGTGCTTTTCCAGCACTGCAGCTGTGTGAAGGCCCAGAAGAGTTGTCTCGAGTGACCACGTGTGTCTGTAACTTTGCCACCGCGCCGTTTGGCGCCAAGGTCCCTCGAGTGAGCTGTCCATCACAGTGGGGGAATGGGCGGGAAGAGGTTGCATAGCCTAGTGTGTGGGGCGGGGCCAAACGGGCGGGGCTTCTGTACGAGTTCACATGCCTCTTGTTTATAAAGGGTCAGAGACCATCAGAGCATCAGATGAGGAGAAATCAGCCTCCTGGTCACTGGAAGTACAGGAGGATTGCGCTCGAGAAACTCGTGGATGCCTAGACCTCCATCACGGATTACAGCTAATTTTAGACTGTAGCCTCGACCTTGCTCACTAGGTTCTTGGGCTGATTATAATGCGTTACTGAAGTTTAGCTTCAACCGGGGCACGTGCTGTTTCTTTTGTATATGTAAGTGCTTCCTGTTGAGGTTTAATTTTTGAAACAGGAGCATCCTGCCTGCATATTTATCCACGAAGATGCCACCATGTTGTGCCATACCTCTACTCAACTGGAGTACTTTCTACTGGGTAGTCAGTAAGTGCTACCTCGTTGGGTAAATGTATGGTGCTTTTCCTACACTACAGCTGCGTAAAGGCCCAGAAGAGAAGTCTTCAGTGATCACCTGTGTCTGTGACTTTGCCACTGCGCTGATAGGCGCCGAGGTACCTCGAGTGAGCTGTCCATCACAGTGGGGGAAAGGGCGGGATAGGTTGCATAGCCTAGTCTGTGTGGGGAGGGGTTAAACTGGCGAGGCTTCTGTGCGAGTTCACATGCCTCTTGTTTATGAAGGGTCAGAGACCGATCAGCTCAGTAAATGATAAGAAAGCAGTCGGTGGTACCTCTTTGGGTGAATATATTGTGCTTTTCCAGCACTGCAGCTGCGTGAAGGCCCAGAAGAGTTGTATTCAGGGATCACCTGTGTCTGTAACGTTGCCACTGCGCCGATAGGCGCCGAGGTACCTCGAGTGAGCAGTCCATCACAGTGGTGGAAAGGGCGGATAGGTTGCATAGCCTAGTGTGTGTGGGGAGGGGCTAAACTGGCGAGGCTTCTGTGCGTGTTCACTTGCCTCTTGTTTATGAAGGGTCAGAGACCGATCAGCTCAGTAAATGATAAGAAAGCAGTCGGTGGTACCTCTTTGGGTGAATGTATTGTGCTTTTCCAGCACTGCAGCTGCGTAAAGGCCCAGAAGAGAAGTCTTCAGTGATCACCTGTGTCTGTGACTTTGCCACTGCGCTGATAGGCGCCGAGGTACCTCGAGTGAGCTGTCCATCACAGTGGGGGAAAGGGCGGGATAGGTTGCATAGCCTAGACAGTGACTTTGCCACTGCGCTGATAGGCGCCGAGGTACCTCGAGTGAGCTGTCCATCACAGTGGGGTAAAGAGACTGATCAGCTCAGTAAATGATAAGAAAGCAGTCGGTGGTACCTCTTTGTGTAAATGTATTGTGCTTTTCCAGCACTGCAGCTGTGTGAAGGCCCAGAAGAGTTGTCTCGAGTGACCACGTGTGTCTGTAACTTTGCCACCGCGCCGTTTGGCGCCAAGGTCCCTCGAGTGAGCTGTCCATCACAGTGGGGGAAAGGGCGGGAAGAGGTTGCATAGCCTAGTGTGTGGGGCGGGGCCAAACGGGCGGGGCTTCTGTACGAGTTCACATGCCTCTTGTTTATAAAGGGTCAGAGACCATCAGAGCATCAGATGAGGAGAAATCAGCCTCCTGGTCACTGGAAGTACAGGAGGATTGCGCTCGAGAAACTCGTGGATGCCTAGACCTCCATCACGGATTACAGCTAATTTTAGACTGTAGCCTCGACCTTGCTCACTAAGTTCTTGGGCTGATTATAATGCGTTACTGAAGTTTAGCTTCAACCGGGGCACGTGCTGTTTCTTTTGTATATGTAAGTGCTTCCTGTTGAGGTTTAATTTTTGAAACAGGAGCATCGTGCCAAAATGAATCCTGCCTGCATATTTATCCACGAAGATGCCACCATGTTGTGCCATACCTCTACTCAACTGGAGTACTTTCTACTGGGTAGTCAGTAAGTGCTACCTCGTTGGGTAAATGTATGGTGCTTTTCCTACACTACAGCTGCGTAAAGGCCCAGAAGAGAAGTCTTCAGTGATCACCTGTGTCTGTGACTTTGCCACTGCGCTGATAGGCGCCGAGGTACCTCGAGTGAGCTGTCCATCACAGTGGGGGAAAGGGCGGGATAGGTTGCATAGCCTAGTGTGTGTGGGGAGGGGCCAAACTGGCGAGGCTTCTGTGCGTGTTCACTTGCCTCTTGTTTATGAAGGGTCAGAGACCGATTAGCGCAGCAAATGAGGAGAAAGCAGTCGGTGGTACCTCTTTGGGTGAATGTATTGTGCTTTTCCAGCACTGCAGCTGCGTAAAGGCCCAGAAGAGTTGTCTCGAGTGACCACGTGTGTCTGTAACTTTGCCACCGCGCCGTTTGGCGCCAAGGTCCCTCGAGTGAGCTGTCCATCACAGTGGGGGAAAGGGCGGGAAGAGGTTGCATAGCCTAGTGTGTGGGGCGGGGCCAAACGGGCGGGGCTTCTGTACGAGTTCACATGCCTCTTGTTTATAAAGGGTCAGAGACCATCAGAGCATCAGATGAGGAGAAATCAGCCTCCTGGTCACTGGAAGTACAGGAGGATTGCGCTCGAGAAACTCGTGGATGCCTAGACCTCCATCACGGATTACAGCTAATTGTAGACTGTAGCGCCGATATGCGCCGAGGTACCTCGAGTGAGCTGTCCATCACAGTGGGGGAAAGGGCGGGATAGGTTGCATAGCCTAGTCTGTGTGGGGAGGGGTTAAACTGGCGAGGCTTCTGTGCGAGTTCACATGCCTCTTGTTTATGAAGGGTCAGAGACCGATCAGCTCAGTAAATGATAAGAAAGCAGTCGGTGGTACCTCTTTGGGTGAATGTATTGTGCTTTTCCAACACTGCAGCTGCGTAAAGGCCCAGAAGAGAAGTCTTCAGTGATCACCTGTGTCTGTGACTTTGCCACTGCGCTGATAGGCGCCGAGGTACCTCGAGTGAGCTGTCCATCACAGTGGGGGAAAGGGCGGGATAGGTTGCATAGCCTAGTCTGTGTGGGGAGGGGTTAAACTGGCGAGGCTTCTGTGCGAGTTCACATGCCTCTTGTTTATGAAGGGTCAGAGACCGATCAGCTCAGTAAATGATAAGAAAGCAGTCGGTGGTACCTCTTTGGGTAAATGTATTGCGCTTTTCCAGCACTGCAGCTGCGTGAAGGCCCAGAAGACTTGTATTCAGTGATCACCTGTGTCTGTGACTTTGCCACTGCGCCGATATGCGCCGAGGTACCTCGAGGGAGCTGTCCATCACAGTGGGGTAAAGGGCTGGATAGGTTGCATAGCCTAGTGTGTGTGGGGAGGGGCCAAACTGGCGAGGCTTCTGTGCGTGTTCACTTGCCTCTTGTTTATGAAGGGTCAGAGACTGATCAGCTCAGTAAATTATAAGAAAGCAGTCGGTGGTACCTCTTTGGGTAAATGTATTGTGCTTTTCCAGCACTGCAGCTGCGTGAAGGCCCAGAAGAGTTGTCTCGAGTGACCACGTGTGTCTGTAACTTTGCCACCGCGCCGTTTGGCGCCAAGGTCCCTCGAGTGAGCTGTCCATCACAGTGGGGAAAGGGCGGGAAGAGGTTGCATAGCCTAGTGTGTGGGGCGGGGCCAAACGGGCGGGGCTTCTGTACGAGTTCACATGCCTCTTGTTTATAAAGGGTCAGAGACCATCAGAGCATCAGATGAGGAGAAATCAGCCTCCTGGTCACTGGAAGTACAGGAGGATTGCGCTCGAGAAACTCGTGGATGCCTAGACCTCCATCACGGATTACAGCTAATTTTAGACTGTAGCCTCGACCTTGCTCACTAGGTTCTTGGGCTGATTATAATGCGTTACTGAAGTTTAGCTTCAACCGGGGCACGTGCTGTTTCTTTTGTATATGTAAGTGCTTCCTGTTGAGGTTTAATTTTTGAAACAGGAGCATCGTGCCAAAATGAATCCTGCCTGCATATTTATCCACGAAGATGCCACCATGTTGTGCCATACCTCTACTCAACTGGAGTACTTTCTACTGGGTAGTCAGTAAGTGCTACCTCATTGGGTAAATGTATGGTGCTTTTCCTACACTACAGCTGCGTAAAGGCCCAGAAGAGAAGTCTTCAGTGATCACCTGTGTCTGTGACTTTGCCACTGCGCTGATAGGCGCCGAGGTACCTCGAGTGAGCTGTCCATCACAGTGGGGGAAAGGGCGGGATAGGTTGCATAGCCTAGTCTGTGTGGGGAGGGGTTAAACTGGCGAGGCTTCTGTGCGAGTTCACATGCCTCTTGTTTATGAAGGGTCAGAGACCGATCAGCTCAGTAAATGATAAGAAAGCAGTCGGTGGTACCTCTTTGGGTGAATGTATTGTGCTTTTCCAGCACTGCAGCTGCGTAAAGGCCCAGAAGAGAAGTCTTCAGTGATCACCTGTGTCTGTGACTTTGCCACTGCGCTGATAGGCGCCGAGGTACCTCGAGTGAGCTGTCCATCACAGTGGGGGAAAGGGTGGGATAGGTTGCATAGCCTAGTCAGTCACTTTGCCACTGCGCTGATAGGCGCCGAGGTACCTCGAGTGAGCTGTCCATCACAGTGGGGGAAAGGGCGGGATAGGTTGCATAGCCTAGTCTGTGTGGGGAGGGGTTAAACTGGCGAGGCTTCTGTGCAAGTTCACATGCCTCTTGTTTATGAAGGGTCAGAGACCGATCAGCTCAGTAAATGATAAGAAAGCAGTCGGTGGTACCTCTTTGGGTAAATGTATTGCGCTTTTCCAGCACTGCAGCTGCGTGAAGGCCCAGAAGAGTTGTATTCAGTGATCACCTGTGTCTGTGACTTTGCCACTGCGCCGATATGCGCCGAGGTACCTCGAGGGAGCTGTCCATCACAGTGGGGTAAAGGGCTGGATAGGTTGCATAGCCTAGTGTGTGTGGGGAGGGGCCAAACTGGCGAGGCTTCTGTGCGTGTTCACTTGCCTCTTGTTTATGAAGGGTCAGAGACTGATCAGCTCAGTAAATGATAAGAAAGCAGTCGGTGGTACCTCTTTGGGTAAATGTATTGTGCTTTTCCAGCACTGCAGCTGCGTGAAGGCCCAGAAGAGTTGTCTCGAGTGACCACGTGTGTCTGTAACTTTGCCACCGCGCCGTTTGGCGCCAAGGTCCCTCGAGTGAGCTGTCCATCACAGTGGGGAAAGGGCGGGAAGAGGTTGCATAGCCTAGTGTGTGGGGCGGGGCCAAACGGGCGGGGCTTCTGTACGAGTTCACATGCCTCTTGTTTATAAAGGGTCAGAGACCATCAGAGCATCAGATGAGTAGAAATCAGCCTCCTGGTCACTGGATGTACAGGAGGATTGCGCTCGAGAAACTCGTGGATGCCTAGACCTCCATCAGGGATTACAGCTAATTTTAGACTGTAGCCTCGACCTTGCTCACTAGGTTCTTGGGCTGATTATAATGCGTTACTGAAGTTTAGCTTCAACCGGGGCACGTGCTGTTTCTTTTGTATATGTAAGTGCTTCCTGTTGAGGTTTAATTTTTGAAACAGGAGCATCGTGCCAAAATGAATCCTGCCTGCATATTTATCCACGAAGATGCCACCATGTTGTGCCATACCTCTACTCAACTGGAGTACTTTCTACTGGGTAGTCAGTAAGTGCTACCTCGTTGGGTAAATGTATGGTGCTTTTCCTACACTACAGCTGCGTAAAGGCCCAGAAGAGAAGTCTTCAGTGATCACCTGTGTCTGTGACTTTGCCACTGCGCTGATAGGCGCCGAGGTACCTCGAGTGAGCTGTCCATCACAGTGGGGGAAAGGGCGGGATAGGTTGCATAGCCTAGTCTGTGTGGGGAGGGGTTAAACTGGCGAGGCTTCTGTGCGAGTTCACATGCCTCTTGTTTATGAAGGGTCAGAGACCGATCAGCTCAGTAAATGATAAGAAAGCAGTCGGTGGTACCTCTTTGGGTGAATGTATTGTGCTTTTCCAGCACTGCAGCTGCGTAAAGGCCCAGAAGAGAAGTCTTCAGTGATCACCTGTGTCTGTGACTTTGCCACTGCGCTGATAGGCGCCGAGGTACCTCGAGTGAGCTGTGCATCACAGTGGGGGAAAGGGTGGGATAGGTTGCATAGCCTAGTCAGTCACTTTGCCACTGCGCTGATAGGCGCCGAGGTACCTCGAGTGAGCTGTCCATCACAGTGGGGGAAAGGGCGGGATAGGTTGCATAGCCTAGTCTGTGTGGGGAGGGGTTAAACTGGCGAGGCTTCTGTGCAAGTTCACATGCCTCTTGTTTATGAAGGGTCAGAGACCGATCAGCTCAGTAAATGATAAGAAAGCAGTCGGTGGTACCTCTTTGGGTTAATGTATTGTGCTTTTCCAGCACTGCAGCTGCGTGAAGGCCCAGAAGAGTTGTATTCAGGGATCACCTGTGTCTGTAACGTTGCCACTGCGCCGATAGGCGCCGAGGTACCTCGAGTGAGCTGTCCATCACAGTGGGGTAAAGGGCTGGATAGGTTGCATAGCCTAGTGTGTGTGGGGAGGGGCCAAACTGGCGAGGCTTCTGTGCGTGTTCACTTGCCTCTTGTTTATGAAGGGTCAGAGACTGATCAGCTCAGTAAATGATAAGAAAGCAGTCGGTGGTACCTCTTTGGGTAAATGTATTGTGCTTTTCCAGCACTGCAGCTCCGTGAAGGCCCAGAAGAGTTGTCTCGAGTGACCACGTGTGTCTGTAACTTTGCCACCGCGCCGTTTGGCGCCAAGGTCCCTCGAGTGAGCTGTCCATCACAGTGGGGGAAAGGGCGGGAAGAGGTTGCATAGCCTAGTGTGTGGGGCGCGGCCAAACGGGCGGGGCTTCTGTACGAGTTCACATGCCTCTTGTTTATAAAGGGTCAGAGACCATCAGAGCATCAGATGAGGAGAAATCAGCCTCCTGGTCACTGGAAGTACAGGAGGATTGCGCTCGAGAAACTCGTGGATGCCTAGACCTCCATCACGGATTAAAGCTAATTTTAGACGGTAGCCTCGACCTTGCTCACTAGGTTCTTGGGCTGATTATAATGCGTTACTGAAGTTTAGCTTCAACCGGGGCACGTGCTGTTTCTTTTGTATATGTAAGTGCTTCCTGTTGAGGTTTAATTTTTGAAACAGGAGCATCGTGCCAAATAGAATCCTGCCTGCATATTTATCCACGAAGATGCCACCATGTTGTGCCATACCTCTACTCAACTGGAGTACTTTCTACTGGGTAGTCAGTAAGTGCTACCTCGTTGGGTAAATGTATGGTGCTTTTCCTACACTACAGCTGCGTAAAGGCCCAGAAGAGAAGTCTTCAGTGATCACCTGTGTCTGTGACTTTGCCACTGCGCTGATAGGCGCCGAGGTACCTCGAGTGAGCTGTCCATCACAGTGGGGGAAAGGGCGGGATAGGTTGCATAGCCTAGTCTGTGTGGGGAGGGGTTAAACTGGCGAGGCTTCTGTGGGAGTTCACATGCCTCTTGTTTATGAAGGGTCAGAGACCGATCAGCTCAGTAAATGATAAGAAAGCAGTCGGTGGTACCTCTTTGGGTAAATGTATTGTGCTTTTCCAGCACTGCAGCTGCGTGAAGGCCCAGAAGAGAAGTCTTCAGTGATCACCTGTGCCTGTGACTTTCCCACTGCGCTGATAGGCGCCGAGGTACCTCGAGTGAGCAGTCCATCACAGTGGTGGAAAGGGCGGATAGGTTGCATAGCCTAGTGTGTGTGGGGAGGGGCCAAACTGGCGAGGCTTCTGTGCGTGTTCACTTGCCTCTTGTTTATGAAGGGTCAGAGACCGATTAGCGCAGCAAATGAGGAGAAAGCAGTCGGTGGTACCTCTTTGGGTGAATGTATTGTGCTTTTCCAGCACTGCAGCTGCGTAAAGGCCCAGAAGAGTTGTCTCGAGTGACCACGTGTGTCTGTAACTTTGCCACCGCGCCGTTTGGCGCCAAGGTCCCCCGAGTGAGCTGTCCATCACAGTGGGGGAAAGGGCGGGAAGAGGTTGCATAGCCTAGTGTGTGGGGCGGGGCCAAACGGGCGGGGCTTCTGTACGAGTTCACATGCCTCTTGTTTATAAAGGGTCAGAGACCATCAGAGCATCAGATGAGGAGAAATCAGCCTCCTGGTCACTGGAAGTACAGGAGGATTGCGCTCGAGAAACTCGTGGATGCCTAGACCTCCATCACGGATTAAAGCTAATTTTAGACGGTAGCCTCGACCTTGCTCACTAGGTTCTTGGGCTGATTATAATGCGTTACTGAAGTTTAGCTTCATCCGGGGCACGTGCTGTTTCTTTTGTATCTGTAAGTGCTTCCTGTTGAGGTTTAATTTTTGAAACAGGAGCATCGTGCCAAAATGAATCCTGCCTGCATATTTATCCACGAAGATGCCACCATGTTGTGCCATACCTCTACTCAACTGGAGTACTTTCTACTGGGTAGTCAGTAAGTGCTACCTCGTTGGGTAAATGTATGGTGCTTTTCCTACACTACAGCTGCGTAAAGGCCCAGAAGAGAAGTCTTCAGTGATCACCTGTGTCTGTGACTTTGCCACTGCGCTGATAGGCGCCGAGGTACCTCGAGTGAGCTGTCCATCACAGTGGGGGAAAGGGCGGGATAGGTTGCATAGCCTAGTCTGTGTGGGGAGGGGTTAAACTGGCGAGGCTTCTGTGCGAGTTCACATGCCTCTTGTTTATGAAGGGTCAGAGACCGATCAGCTCAGTAAATGATAAGAAAGCAGTCGGTGGTACCTCTTTGGGTGAATGTATTGTGCTTTTCCAGCACTGCAGCTGCGTAAAGGCCCAGAAGAGAAGTCTTCAGTGATCACCTGTGTCTGTGACTTTGCCACTGCGCTGATAGGCGCCGAGGTACCTCGAGTGAGCTGTCCATCACAGTGGGGGAAAGGGCGGGATAGGTTGCATAGCCTAGTCTGTGTGGGGAGGGGTTAAACTGGCGAGGCTTCTGTGCGAGTTCACATGCCTCTTGTTTATGAAGGGTCAGAGACTGATCAGCTCAGTAAATGATAAGAAAGCAGTCGGTGGTACCTCTTTGGGTAAATGTATTGCGCTTTTCCAGCACTGCAGCTGCGTGAAGGCCCAGAAGAGTTGTATTCAGTGATCACCTGTGTCTGTGACTTTGCCACTGCGCCGATATGCGCCGAGGTACCTCGAGGGAGCTGTCCATCAAAGTGGGGTAAAGGGCTGGATAGGTTGCATAGCCTAGTGTGTGTGGGGAGGGGCCAAACTGGCGAGGCTTCTGTGCGTGTTCACTTGCCTCTTGTTTATGAAGGGTCAGAGACTGATCAGCTCAGTAAATGATAAGAAAGCAGTCGGTGGTACCTCTTTGGGTAAATGTATTGTGCTTTTCCAGCACTGCAGCTGTGTGAAGGCCCAGAAGAGTTGTCTCGAGTGACCACGTGTGTCTGTAACTTTGCCACCGCGCCGTTTGGCGCCAAGGTCCCTCGAGTGAGCTGTCCATCACAGTGGGGGAAAGGGCGGGAAGAGGTTGCATAGCCTAGTGTGTGGAGCGGGGCCAAACGGGCGGGGCTTCTGTACGAGTTCACATGCCTCTTGTTTATAAAGGGTCAGAGACCATCAGAGCATCAGATGAGGAGAAATCAGCCTCCTGGTCACTGGAAGTACAGGAGGATTGCGCTCGAGAAACTCGTGGATGCCTAGACCTCCATCACGGATTACAGCTAATTTTAGACTGTAGCCTCGACCTTGCTCACTAGGTTCTTGGGCTGATTATAATGCGTTACTGAAGTTTAGCTTCAACCGGGGCACGTGCTGTTTCTTTTGTATATGTAAGTGCTTCCTGTTGAGGTTTAATTTTTGAAACAGGAGCATCGTGCCAAAATGAATCCTGCCTGCATATTTATCCACGAAGATGCCACCATGTTGTGCCATACCTCTACTCAACTGGAGTACTTTCTACTGGGTAGTCAGTAAGTGCTACCTCGTTGGGTAAATGTATGGTGCTTTTCCTACACTACAGCTGCGTAAAGGCCCAGAAGAGAAGTCTTCAGTGATCACCTGTGTCTGTGACTTTGCCACTGCGCTGATAGGCGCCGAGGTACCTCGAGTGAGCTGTCCATCACAGTGGGGGAAAGGGCGGGATAGGTTGCATAGCCTAGTGTGTGTGGGGAGGGGCCAAACTGGCGAGGCTTCTGTGCGTGTTCACTTGCCTCTTGTTTATGAAGGGTCAGAGACCGATTAGCGCAGCAAATGAGGAGAAAGCAGTCGGTGGTACCTCTTTGGGTGAATGTATTGTGCTTTTCCAGCACTGCAGCTGCGTAAAGGCCCAGAAGAGTTGTCTCGAGTGACCACGTGTGTCTGTAACTTTGCCACCGCGCCGTTTGGCGCCAAGGTCCCTCGAGTGAGCTGTCCATCACAGTGGGGGAAAGGGCGGGAAGAGGTTGCATAGCCTAGTGTGTGGGGCGGGGCCAAACGGGCGGGGCTTCTGTACGAGTTCACATGCCTCTTGTTTATAAAGGGTCAGAGACCATCAGAGCATCAGATGAGGAGAAATCAGCCTCCTGGTCACTGGAAGTACAGGAGGATTGCGCTCGAGAAACTCGTGGATGCCTAGACCTCCATCACGGATTACAGCTAATTGTAGACTGTAGCGCCGATATGCGCCGAGGTACCTCGAGTGAGCTGTCCATCACAGTGGGGGAAAGGGCGGGATAGGTTGCATAGCCTAGTCTGTGTGGGGAGGGGTTAAACTGGCGAGGCTTCTGTGCGAGTTCACATGCCTCTTGTTTATGAAGGGTCAGAGACCGATCAGCTCAGTAAATGATAAGAAAGCAGTCGGTGGTACCTCTTTGGGTGAATGTATTGTGCTTTTCCAACACTGCAGCTGCGTAAAGGCCCAGAAGAGAAGTCTTCAGTGATCACCTGTGTCTGTGACTTTGCCACTGCGCTGATAGGCGCCGAGGTACCTCGAGTGAGCTGTCCATCACAGTGGGGGAAAGGGCGGGATAGGTTGCATAGCCTAGTCTGTGTGGGGAGGGGTTAAACTGGCGAGGCTTCTGTGCGAGTTCACATGCCTCTTGTTTATGAAGGGTCAGAGACCGATCAGCTCAGTAAATGATAAGAAAGCAGTCGGTGGTACCTCTTTGGGTAAATGTATTGCGCTTTTCCAGCACTGCAGCTGCGTGAAGGCCCAGAAGAGTTGTATTCAGTGATCACCTGTGTCTGTGACTTTGCCACTGCGCCGATATGCGCCGAGGTACCTCGAGGGAGCTGTCCATCACAGTGGGGTAAAGGGCTGGATAGGTTGCATAGCCTAGTGTGTGTGGGGAGGGGCCAAACTGGCGAGGCTTCTGTGCGTGTTCACTTGCCTCTTGTTTATGAAGGGTCAGAGACTGATCAGCTCAGTAAATTATAAGAAAGCAGTCGGTGGTACCTCTTTGGGTAAATGTATTGTGCTTTTCCAGCACTGCAGCTGCGTGAAGGCCCAGAAGAGTTGTCTCGAGTGACCACGTGTGTCTGTAACTTTGCCACCGCGCCGTTTGGCGCCAAGGTCCCTCGAGTGAGCTGTCCATCACAGTGGGGAAAGGGCGGGAAGAGGTTGCATAGCCTAGTGTGTGGGGCGGGGCCAAACGGGCGGGGCTTCTGTACGAGTTCACATGCCTCTTGTTTATAAAGGGTCAGAGACCATCAGAGCATCAGATGAGGAGAAATCAGCCTCCTGGTCACTGGAAGTACAGGAGGATTGCGCTCGAGAAACTCGTGGATGCCTAGACCTCCATCACGGATTACAGCTAATTTTAGACTGTAGCCTCGACCTTGCTCACTAGGTTCTTGGGCTGATTATAATGCGTTACTGAAGTTTAGCTTCAACCGGGGCACGTGCTGTTTCTTTTGTATATGTAAGTGCTTCCTGTTGAGGTTTAATTTTTGAAACAGGAGCATCGTGCCAAAATGAATCCTGCCTGCATATTTATCCACGAAGATGCCACCATGTTGTGCCATACCTCTACTCAACTGGAGTACTTTCTACTGGGTAGTCAGTAAGTGCTACCTCGTTGGGTAAATGTATGGTGCTTTTCCTACACTACAGCTGCGTAAAGGCCCAGAAGAGAAGTCTTCAGTGATCACCTGTGTCTGTGACTTTGCCACTGCGCTGATAGGCGCCGAGGTACCTCGAGTGAGCTGTCCATCACAGTGGGGGAAAGGGCGGGATAGGTTGCATAGCCTAGTCTGTGTGGGGAGGGGTTAAACTGGCGAGGCTTCTGTGCGAGTTCACATGCCTCTTGTTTATGAAGGGTCAGAGACCGATCAGCTCAGTAAATGATAAGAAAGCAGTCGGTGGTACCTCTTTGGGTGAATGTATTGTGCTTTTCCAGCACTGCAGCTGCGTAAAGGCCCAGAAGAGAAGTCTTCAGTGATCACCTGTGTCTGTGACTTTGCCACTGCGCTGATAGGCGCCGAGGTACCTCGAGTGAGCTGTCCATCACAGTGGGGGAAAGGGTGGGATAGGTTGCATAGCCTAGTCAGTCACTTTGCCACTGCGCTGATAGGCGCCGAGGTACCTCGAGTGAGCTGTCCATCACAGTGGGGGAAAGGGCGGGATAGGTTGCATAGCCTAGTCTGTGTGGGGAGGGGTTAAACTGGCGAGGCTTCTGTGCAAGTTCACATGCCTCTTGTTTATGAAGGGTCAGAGACCGATCAGCTCAGTAAATGATAAGAAAGCAGTCGGTGGTACCTCTTTGGGTAAATGTATTGCGCTTTTCCAGCACTGCAGCTGCGTGAAGGCCCAGAAGAGTTGTATTCAGTGATCACCTGTGTCTGTGACTTTGCCACTGCGCCGATATGCGCCAAGGTACCTCGAGGGAGCTGTCCATCACAGTGGGGTAAAGGGCTGGATAGGTTGCATAGCCTAGTGTGTGTGGGGAGGGGCCAAACTGGCGAGGCTTCTGTGCGTGTTCACTTGCCTCTTGTTTATGAAGGGTCAGAGACTGATCAGCTCAGTAAATGATAAGAAAGCAGTCGGTGGTACCTCTTTGGGTAAATGTATTGTGCTTTTCCAGCACTGCAGCTGCGTGAAGGCCCAGAAGAGTTGTCTCGAGTGACCACGTGTGTCTGTAACTTTGCCACCGCGCCGTTTGGCGCCAAGGTCCCTCGAGTGAGCTGTCCATCACAGTGGGGAAAGGGCGGGAAGAGGTTGCATAGCCTAGTGTGTGGGGCGGGGCCAAACGGGCGGGGCTTCTGTACGAGTTCACATGCCTCTTGTTTATAAAGGGTCAGAGACCATCAGAGCATCAGATGAGTAGAAATCAGCCTCCTGGTCACTGGATGTACAGGAGGATTGCGCTCGAGAAACTCGTGGATGCCTAGACCTCCATCACGGATTACAGCTAATTTTAGACTGTAGCCTCGACCTTGCTCACTAGGTTCTTGGGCTGATTATAATGCGTTACTGAAGTTTAGCTTCAACCGGGGCACGTGCTGTTTCTTTTGTATATGTAAGTGCTTCCTGTTGAGGTTTAATTTTTGAAACAGGAGCATCGTGCCAAAATGAATCCTGCCTGCATATTTATCCATGAAGATGCCACCATGTTGTGCCATACCTCTACTCAACTGGAGTACTTTCTACTGGGTAGTCAGTAAGTGCTACCTCGTTGGGTAAATGTATGGTGCTTTTCCTACACTACAGCTGCGTAAAGGCCCAGAAGAGAAGTCTTCAGTGATCACCTGTGTCTGTGACTTTGCCACTGCGCTGATAGGCGCCGAGGTACCTCGAGTGAGCTGTCCATCACAGTGGGGGAAAGGGCGGGATAGGTTGCATAGCCTAGTCTGTGTGGGGAGGGGTTAAACTGGCGAGGCTTCTGTGCGAGTTCACATGCCTCTTGTTTATGAAGGGTCAGAGACCGATCAGCTCAGTAAATGATAAGAAAGCAGTCGGTGGTACCTCTTTGGGTGAATGTATTGTGCTTTTCCAGCACTGCAGCTGCGTAAAGGCCCAGAAGAGAAGTCTTCAGTGATCACCTGTGTCTGTGACTTTGCCACTGCGCTGATAGGCGCCGAGGTACCTCGAGTGAGCTGTGCATCACAGTGGGGGAAAGGGTGGGATAGGTTGCATAGCCTAGTCAGTCACTTTGCCACTGCGCTGATAGGCGCCGAGGTACCTCGAGTGAGCTGTCCATCACAGTGGGGGAAAGGGCGGGATAGGTTGCATAGCCTAGTCTGTGTGGGGAGGGGTTAAACTGGCGAGGCTTCTGTGCAAGTTCACATGCCTCTTGTTTATGAAGGGTCAGAGACCGATCAGCTCAGTAAATGATAAGAAAGCAGTCGGTGGTACCTCTTTGGGTTAATGTATTGTGCTTTTCCAGCACTGCAGCTGCGTGAAGGCCCAGAAGAGTTGTATTCAGGGATCACCTGTGTCTGTAACGTTGCCACTGCGCCGATAGGCGCCGAGGTACCTCGAGTGAGCTGTCCATCACAGTGGGGTAAAGGGCTGGATAGGTTGCATAGCCTAGTGTGTGTGGGGAGGGGCCAAACTGGCGAGGCTTCTGTGCGTGTTCACTTGCCTCTTGTTTATGAAGGGTCAGAGACTGATCAGCTCAGTAAATGATAAGAAAGCAGTCGGTGGTACCTCTTTGGGTAAATGTATTGTGCTTTTCCAGCACTGCAGCTCCGTGAAGGCCCAGAAGAGTTGTCTCGAGTGACCACGTGTGTCTGTAACTTTGCCACCGCGCCGTTTGGCGCCAAGGTCCCTCGAGTGAGCTGTCCATCACAGTGGGGGAAAGGGCGGGAAGAGGTTGCATAGCCTAGTGTGTGGGGCGGGGCCAAACGGGCGGGGCTTCTGTACGAGTTCACATGCCTCTTGTTTATAAAGGGTCAGAGACCATCAGAGCATCAGATGAGGAGAAATCAGCCTCCTGGTCACTGGAAGTACAGGAGGATTGCGCTCGAGAAACTCGTGGATGCCTAGACCTCCATCACGGATTAAAGCTAATTTTAGACGGTAGCCTCGACCTTGCTCACTAGGTTCTTGGGCTGATTATAATGCGTTACTGAAGTTTAGCTTCAACCGGGGCACGTGCTGTTTCTTTTGTATATGTAAGTGCTTCCTGTTGAGGTTTAATTTTTGAAACAGGAGCATCGTGCCAAATAGAATCCTGCCTGCATATTTATCCACGAAGATGCCACCATGTTGTGCCATACCTCTACTCAACTGGAGTACTTTCTACTGGGTAGTCAGTAAGTGCTACCTCGTTGGGTAAATGTATGGTGCTTTTCCTACACTACAGCTGCGTAAAGGCCCAGAAGAGAAGTCTTCAGTGATCACCTGTGTCTGTGACTTTGCCACTGCGCTGATAGGCGCCGAGGTACCTCGAGTGAGCTGTCCATCACAGTGGGGGAAAGGGCGGGATAGGTTGCATAGCCTAGTCTGTGTGGGGAGGGGTTAAACTGGCGAGGCTTCTGTGGGAGTTCACATGCCTCTTGTTTATGAAGGGTCAGAGACCGATCAGCTCAGTAAATGATAAGAAAGCAGTCGGTGGTACCTCTTTGGGTAAATGTATTGTGCTTTTCCAGCACTGCAGCTGCGTGAAGGCCCAGAAGAGAAGTCTTCAGTGATCACCTGTGCCTGTGACTTTCCCACTGCGCTGATAGGCGCCGAGGTACCTCGAGTGAGCAGTCCATCACAGTGGTGGAAAGGGCGGATAGGTTGCATAGCCTAGTGTGTGTGGGGAGGGGCCAAACTGGCGAGGCTTCTGTGCGTGTTCACTTGCCTCTTGTTTATGAAGGGTCAGAGACCGATTAGCGCAGCAAATGAGGAGAAAGCAGTCGGTGGTACCTCTTTGGGTGAATGTATTGTGCTTTTCCAGCACTGCAGCTGCGTGAAGGCCCAGAAGAGTTGTCTCGAGTGACCACGTGTGTCTGTAACTTTGCCACCGCGCCGTTTGGCGCCAAGGTCCCCCGAGTGAGCTGTCCATCACAGTGGGGGAAAGGGCGGGAAGAGGTTGCATAGCCTAGTGTGTGGGGCGGGGCCAAACGGGCGGGGCTTCTGTACGAGTTCACATGCCTCTTGTTTATAAAGGGTCAGAGACCATCAGAGCATCAGATGAGGAGAAATCAGCCTCCTGGTCACTGGAAGTACAGGAGGATTGCGCTCGAGAAACTCGTGGATGCCTAGACCTCCATCACGGATTAAAGCTAATTTTAGACGGTAGCCTCGACCTTGCTCACTAGGTTCTTGGGCTGATTATAATGCGTTACTGAAGTTTAGCTTCATCCGGGGCACGTGCTGTTTCTTTTGTATCTGTAAGTGCTTCCTGTTGAGGTTTAATTTTTGAAACAGGAGCATCGTGCCAAAATGAATCCTGCCTGCATATTTATCCACGAAGATGCCACCATGTTGTGCCATACCTCTACTCAACTGGAGTACTTTCTACTGGGTAGTCAGTAAGTGCTACCTCGTTGGGTAAATGTATGGTGCTTTTCCTACACTACAGCTGCGTAAAGGCCCAGAAGAGAAGTCTTCAGTGATCACCTGTGTCTGTGACTTTGCCACTGCGCTGATAGGCGCCGAGGTACCTCGAGTGAGCTGTCCATCACAGTGGGGGAAAGGGCGGGATAGGTTGCATAGCCTAGTCTGTGTGGGGAGGGGTTAAACTGGCGAGGCTTCTGTGCGAGTTCACATGCCTCTTGTTTATGAAGGGTCAGAGACCGATCAGCTCAGTAAATGATAAGAAAGCAGTCGGTGGTACCTCTTTGGGTGAATGTATTGTGCTTTTCCAGCACTGCAGCTGCGTAAAGGCCCAGAAGAGAAGTCTTCAGTGATCACCTGTGTCTGTGACTTTGTCACTGCGCTGATAGGCGCCGAGGTACCTCGAGTGAGCTGTCCATCACAGTGGGGGAAAGGGCGGGATAGGTTGCATAGCCTAGTCTGTGTGGGGAGGGGTTAAACTGGCGAGGCTTCTGTGCGAGTTCACATGCCTCTTGTTTATGAAGGGTCAGAGACCGATCAGCTCAGTAAATGATAAGAAAGCAGTCGGTGGTACCTCTTTGGGTAAATGTATTGCGCTTTTCCAGCACTGCAGCTGCGTGAAGGCCCAGAAGAGTTGTATTCAGTGATCACCTGTGTCTGTGACTTTGCCACTGCGCCGATATGCGCCGAGGTACCTCGAGGGAGCTGTCCATCAAAGTGGGGTAAAGGGCTGGATAGGTTGCATAGCCTAGTGTGTGTGGGGAGGGGCCAAACTGGCGTGGCTTCTGTGCGTGTTCACTTGCCTCTTGTTTATGAAGGGTCAGAGACTGATCAGCTCAGTAAATGATAAGAAAGCAGTCGGTGGTACCTCTTTGGGTAAATGTATTGTGCTTTTCCAGCACTGCAGCTGTGTGAAGGCCCAGAAGAGTTGTCTCGAGTGACCACGTGTGTCTGTAACTTTGCCACCGCGCCGTTTGGCGCCAAGGTCCCTCGAGTGAGCTGTCCATCACAGTGGGGGAATGGGCGGGAAGAGGTTGCATAGCCTAGTGTGTGGGGCGGGGCCAAACGGGCGGGGCTTCTGTACGAGTTCACATGCCTCTTGTTTATAAAGGGTCAGAGACCATCAGAGCATCAGATGAGGAGAAATCAGCCTCCTGGTCACTGGAAGTACAGGAGGATTGCGCTCGAGAAACTCGTGGATGCCTAGACCTCCATCACGGATTACAGCTAATTTTAGACTGTAGCCTCGACCTTGCTCACTAGGTTCTTGGGCTGATTATAATGCGTTACTGAAGTTTAGCTTCAACCGGGGCACGTGCTGTTTCTTTTGTATATGTAAGTGCTTCCTGTTGAGGTTTAATTTTTGAAACAGGAGCATCCTGCCTGCATATTTATCCACGAAGATGCCACCATGTTGTGCCATACCTCTACTCAACTGGAGTACTTTCTACTGGGTAGTCAGTAAGTGCTACCTCGTTGGGTAAATGTATGGTGCTTTTCCTACACTACAGCTGCGTAAAGGCCCAGAAGAGAAGTCTTCAGTGATCACCTGTGTCTGTGACTTTGCCACTGCGCTGATAGGCGCCGAGGTACCTCGAGTGAGCTGTCCATCACAGTGGGGGAAAGGGCGGGATAGGTTGCATAGCCTAGTCTGTGTGGGGAGGGGTTAAACTGGCGAGGCTTCTGTGCGAGTTCACATGCCTCTTGTTTATGAAGGGTCAGAGACCGATCAGCTCAGTAAATGATAAGAAAGCAGTCGGTGGTACCTCTTTGGGTGAATATATTGTGCTTTTCCAGCACTGCAGCTGCGTGAAGGCCCAGAAGAGTTGTATTCAGGGATCACCTGTGTCTGTAACGTTGCCACTGCGCCGATAGGCGCCGAGGTACCTCGAGTGAGCAGTCCATCACAGTGGTGGAAAGGGCGGATAGGTTGCATAGCCTAGTGTGTGTGGGGAGGGGCTAAACTGGCGAGGCTTCTGTGCGTGTTCACTTGCCTCTTGTTTATGAAGGGTCAGAGACCGATCAGCTCAGTAAATGATAAGAAAGCAGTCGGTGGTACCTCTTTGGGTGAATGTATTGTGCTTTTCCAGCACTGCAGCTGCGTAAAGGCCCAGAAGAGAAGTCTTCAGTGATCACCTGTGTCTGTGACTTTGCCACTGCGCTGATAGGCGCCGAGGTACCTCGAGTGAGCTGTCCATCACAGTGGGGGAAAGGGCGGGATAGGTTGCATAGCCTAGACAGTGACTTTGCCACTGCGCTGATAGGCGCCGAGGTACCTCGAGTGAGCTGTCCATCACAGTGGGGTAAAGAGACTGATCAGCTCAGTAAATGATAAGAAAGCAGTCGGTGGTACCTCTTTGTGTAAATGTATTGTGCTTTTCCAGCACTGCAGCTGTGTGAAGGCCCAGAAGAGTTGTCTCGAGTGACCACGTGTGTCTGTAACTTTGCCACCGCGCCGTTTGGCGCCAAGGTCCCTCGAGTGAGCTGTCCATCACAGTGGGGGAAAGGGCGGGAAGAGGTTGCATAGCCTAGTGTGTGGGGCGGGGCCAAACGGGCGGGGCTTCTGTACGAGTTCACATGCCTCTTGTTTATAAAGGGTCAGAGACCATCAGAGCATCAGATGAGGAGAAATCAGCCTCCTGGTCACTGGAAGTACAGGAGGATTGCGCTCGAGAAACTCGTGGATGCCTAGACCTCCATCACGGATTACAGCTAATTTTAGACTGTAGCCTCGACCTTGCTCACTAAGTTCTTGGGCTGATTATAATGCGTTACTGAAGTTTAGCTTCAACCGGGGCACGTGCTGTTTCTTTTGTATATGTAAGTGCTTCCTGTTGAGGTTTAATTTTTGAAACAGGAGCATCGTGCCAAAATGAATCCTGCCTGCATATTTATCCACGAAGATGCCACCATGTTGTGCCATACCTCTACTCAACTGGAGTACTTTCTACTGGGTAGTCAGTAAGTGCTACCTCGTTGGGTAAATGTATGGTGCTTTTCCTACACTACAGCTGCGTAAAGGCCCAGAAGAGAAGTCTTCAGTGATCACCTGTGTCTGTGACTTTGCCACTGCGCTGATAGGCGCCGAGGTACCTCGAGTGAGCTGTCCATCACAGTGGGGGAAAGGGCGGGATAGGTTGCATAGCCTAGTGTGTGTGGGGAGGGGCCAAACTGGCGAGGCTTCTGTGCGTGTTCACTTGCCTCTTGTTTATGAAGGGTCAGAGACCGATTAGCGCAGCAAATGAGGAGAAAGCAGTCGGTGGTACCTCTTTGGGTGAATGTATTGTGCTTTTCCAGCACTGCAGCTGCGTAAAGGCCCAGAAGAGTTGTCTCGAGTGACCACGTGTGTCTGTAACTTTGCCACCGCGCCGTTTGGCGCCAAGGTCCCTCGAGTGAGCTGTCCATCACAGTGGGGGAAAGGGCGGGAAGAGGTTGCATAGCCTAGTGTGTGGGGCGGGGCCAAACGGGCGGGGCTTCTGTACGAGTTCACATGCCTCTTGTTTATAAAGGGTCAGAGACCATCAGAGCATCAGATGAGGAGAAATCAGCCTCCTGGTCACTGGAAGTACAGGAGGATTGCGCTCGAGAAACTCGTGGATGCCTAGACCTCCATCACGGATTACAGCTAATTGTAGACTGTAGCGCCGATATGCGCCGAGGTACCTCGAGTGAGCTGTCCATCACAGTGGGGGAAAGGGCGGGATAGGTTGCATAGCCTAGTCTGTGTGGGGAGGGGTTAAACTGGCGAGGCTTCTGTGCGAGTTCACATGCCTCTTGTTTATGAAGGGTCAGAGACCGATCAGCTCAGTAAATGATAAGAAAGCAGTCGGTGGTACCTCTTTGGGTGAATGTATTGTGCTTTTCCAACACTGCAGCTGCGTAAAGGCCCAGAAGAGAAGTCTTCAGTGATCACCTGTGTCTGTGACTTTGCCACTGCGCTGATAGGCGCCGAGGTACCTCGAGTGAGCTGTCCATCACAGTGGGGGAAAGGGCGGGATAGGTTGCATAGCCTAGTCTGTGTGGGGAGGGGTTAAACTGGCGAGGCTTCTGTGCGAGTTCACATGCCTCTTGTTTATGAAGGGTCAGAGACCGATCAGCTCAGTAAATGATAAGAAAGCAGTCGGTGGTACCTCTTTGGGTAAATGTATTGCGCTTTTCCAGCACTGCAGCTGCGTGAAGGCCCAGAAGACTTGTATTCAGTGATCACCTGTGTCTGTGACTTTGCCACTGCGCCGATATGCGCCGAGGTACCTCGAGGGAGCTGTCCATCACAGTGGGGTAAAGGGCTGGATAGGTTGCATAGCCTAGTGTGTGTGGGGAGGGGCCAAACTGGCGAGGCTTCTGTGCGTGTTCACTTGCCTCTTGTTTATGAAGGGTCAGAGACTGATCAGCTCAGTAAATTATAAGAAAGCAGTCGGTGGTACCTCTTTGGGTAAATGTATTGTGCTTTTCCAGCACTGCAGCTGCGTGAAGGCCCAGAAGAGTTGTCTCGAGTGACCACGTGTGTCTGTAACTTTGCCACCGCGCCGTTTGGCGCCAAGGTCCCTCGAGTGAGCTGTCCATCACAGTGGGGAAAGGGCGGGAAGAGGTTGCATAGCCTAGTGTGTGGGGCGGGGCCAAACGGGCGGGGCTTCTGTACGAGTTCACATGCCTCTTGTTTATAAAGGGTCAGAGACCATCAGAGCATCAGATGAGGAGAAATCAGCCTCCTGGTCACTGGAAGTACAGGAGGATTGCGCTCGAGAAACTCGTGGATGCCTAGACCTCCATCACGGATTACAGCTAATTTTAGACTGTAGCCTCGACCTTGCTCACTAGGTTCTTGGGCTGATTATAATGCGTTACTGAAGTTTAGCTTCAACCGGGGCACGTGCTGTTTCTTTTGTATATGTAAGTGCTTCCTGTTGAGGTTTAATTTTTGAAACAGGAGCATCGTGCCAAAATGAATCCTGCCTGCATATTTATCCACGAAGATGCCACCATGTTGTGCCATACCTCTACTCAACTGGAGTACTTTCTACTGGGTAGTCAGTAAGTGCTACCTCATTGGGTAAATGTATGGTGCTTTTCCTACACTACAGCTGCGTAAAGGCCCAGAAGAGAAGTCTTCAGTGATCACCTGTGTCTGTGACTTTGCCACTGCGCTGATAGGCGCCGAGGTACCTCGAGTGAGCTGTCCATCACAGTGGGGGAAAGGGCGGGATAGGTTGCATAGCCTAGTCTGTGTGGGGAGGGGTTAAACTGGCGAGGCTTCTGTGCGAGTTCACATGCCTCTTGTTTATGAAGGGTCAGAGACCGATCAGCTCAGTAAATGATAAGAAAGCAGTCGGTGGTACCTCTTTGGGTGAATGTATTGTGCTTTTCCAGCACTGCAGCTGCGTAAAGGCCCAGAAGAGAAGTCTTCAGTGATCACCTGTGTCTGTGACTTTGCCACTGCGCTGATAGGCGCCGAGGTACCTCGAGTGAGCTGTCCATCACAGTGGGGGAAAGGGTGGGATAGGTTGCATAGCCTAGTCAGTCACTTTGCCACTGCGCTGATAGGCGCCGAGGTACCTCGAGTGAGCTGTCCATCACAGTGGGGGAAAGGGCGGGATAGGTTGCATAGCCTAGTCTGTGTGGGGAGGGGTTAAACTGGCGAGGCTTCTGTGCAAGTTCACATGCCTCTTGTTTATGAAGGGTCAGAGACCGATCAGCTCAGTAAATGATAAGAAAGCAGTCGGTGGTACCTCTTTGGGTAAATGTATTGCGCTTTTCCAGCACTGCAGCTGCGTGAAGGCCCAGAAGAGTTGTATTCAGTGATCACCTGTGTCTGTGACTTTGCCACTGCGCCGATATGCGCCGAGGTACCTCGAGGGAGCTGTCCATCACAGTGGGGTAAAGGGCTGGATAGGTTGCATAGCCTAGTGTGTGTGGGGAGGGGCCAAACTGGCGAGGCTTCTGTGCGTGTTCACTTGCCTCTTGTTTATGAAGGGTCAGAGACTGATCAGCTCAGTAAATGATAAGAAAGCAGTCGGTGGTACCTCTTTGGGTAAATGTATTGTGCTTTTCCAGCACTGCAGCTGCGTGAAGGCCCAGAAGAGTTGTCTCGAGTGACCACGTGTGTCTGTAACTTTGCCACCGCGCCGTTTGGCGCCAAGGTCCCTCGAGTGAGCTGTCCATCACAGTGGGGAAAGGGCGGGAAGAGGTTGCATAGCCTAGTGTGTGGGGCGGGGCCAAACGGGCGGGGCTTCTGTACGAGTTCACATGCCTCTTGTTTATAAAGGGTCAGAGACCATCAGAGCATCAGATGAGTAGAAATCAGCCTCCTGGTCACTGGATGTACAGGAGGATTGCGCTCGAGAAACTCGTGGATGCCTAGACCTCCATCAGGGATTACAGCTAATTTTAGACTGTAGCCTCGACCTTGCTCACTAGGTTCTTGGGCTGATTATAATGCGTTACTGAAGTTTAGCTTCAACCGGGGCACGTGCTGTTTCTTTTGTATATGTAAGTGCTTCCTGTTGAGGTTTAATTTTTGAAACAGGAGCATCGTGCCAAAATGAATCCTGCCTGCATATTTATCCACGAAGATGCCACCATGTTGTGCCATACCTCTACTCAACTGGAGTACTTTCTACTGGGTAGTCAGTAAGTGCTACCTCGTTGGGTAAATGTATGGTGCTTTTCCTACACTACAGCTGCGTAAAGGCCCAGAAGAGAAGTCTTCAGTGATCACCTGTGTCTGTGACTTTGCCACTGCGCTGATAGGCGCCGAGGTACCTCGAGTGAGCTGTCCATCACAGTGGGGGAAAGGGCGGGATAGGTTGCATAGCCTAGTCTGTGTGGGGAGGGGTTAAACTGGCGAGGCTTCTGTGCGAGTTCACATGCCTCTTGTTTATGAAGGGTCAGAGACCGATCAGCTCAGTAAATGATAAGAAAGCAGTCGGTGGTACCTCTTTGGGTGAATGTATTGTGCTTTTCCAGCACTGCAGCTGCGTAAAGGCCCAGAAGAGAAGTCTTCAGTGATCACCTGTGTCTGTGACTTTGCCACTGCGCTGATAGGCGCCGAGGTACCTCGAGTGAGCTGTGCATCACAGTGGGGGAAAGGGTGGGATAGGTTGCATAGCCTAGTCAGTCACTTTGCCACTGCGCTGATAGGCGCCGAGGTACCTCGAGTGAGCTGTCCATCACAGTGGGGGAAAGGGCGGGATAGGTTGCATAGCCTAGTCTGTGTGGGGAGGGGTTAAACTGGCGAGGCTTCTGTGCAAGTTCACATGCCTCTTGTTTATGAAGGGTCAGAGACCGATCAGCTCAGTAAATGATAAGAAAGCAGTCGGTGGTACCTCTTTGGGTTAATGTATTGTGCTTTTCCAGCACTGCAGCTGCGTGAAGGCCCAGAAGAGTTGTATTCAGGGATCACCTGTGTCTGTAACGTTGCCACTGCGCCGATAGGCGCCGAGGTACCTCGAGTGAGCTGTCCATCACAGTGGGGT
Organism: Lissotriton vulgaris; assembly: GCF_964263255.1. Classification (NCBI taxonomy): domain Eukaryota; kingdom Metazoa; phylum Chordata; class Amphibia; order Caudata; family Salamandridae; genus Lissotriton; species Lissotriton vulgaris. The sequence continues at coordinate 1,495,580,164 of NC_141696.1, forward strand.
AAAGGGCTGGATAGGTTGCATAGCCTAGTGTGTGTGGGGGAGGGGCCAAACTGGCGAGGCTTCTGTGCGTGTTCACTTGCCTCTTGTTTATGAAGGGTCAGAGACTGATCAGCTCAGTAAATGATAAGAAAGCAGTCGGTGGTACCTCTTTGGGTAAATGTATTGTGCTTTTCCAGCACTGCAGCTCCGTGAAGGCCCAGAAGAGTTGTCTCGAGTGACCACGTGTGTCTGTAACTTTGCCACCGCGCCGTTTGGCGCCAAGGTCCCTCGAGTGAGCTGTCCATCACAGTGGGGGAAAGGGCGGGAAGAGGTTGCATAGCCTAGTGTGTGGGGCGCGGCCAAACGGGCGGGGCTTCTGTACGAGTTCACATGCCTCTTGTTTATAAAGGGTCAGAGACCATCAGAGCATCAGATGAGGAGAAATCAGCCTCCTGGTCACTGGAAGTACAGGAGGATTGCGCTCGAGAAACTCGTGGATGCCTAGACCTCCATCACGGATTAAAGCTAATTTTAGACGGTAGCCTCGACCTTGCTCACTAGGTTCTTGGGCTGATTATAATGCGTTACTGAAGTTTAGCTTCAACCGGGGCACGTGCTGTTTCTTTTGTATATGTAAGTGCTTCCTGTTGAGGTTTAATTTTTGAAACAGGAGCATCGTGCCAAATAGAATCCTGCCTGCATATTTATCCACGAAGATGCCACCATGTTGTGCCATACCTCTACTCAACTGGAGTACTTTCTACTGGGTAGTCAGTAAGTGCTACCTCGTTGGGTAAATGTATGGTGCTTTTCCTACACTACAGCTGCGTAAAGGCCCAGAAGAGAAGTCTTCAGTGATCACCTGTGTCTGTGACTTTGCCACTGCGCTGATAGGCGCCGAGGTACCTCGAGTGAGCTGTCCATCACAGTGGGGGAAAGGGCGGGATAGGTTGCATAGCCTAGTCTGTGTGGGGAGGGGTTAAACTGGCGAGGCTTCTGTGGGAGTTCACATGCCTCTTGTTTATGAAGGGTCAGAGACCGATCAGCTCAGTAAATGATAAGAAAGCAGTCGGTGGTACCTCTTTGGGTAAATGTATTGTGCTTTTCCAGCACTGCAGCTGCGTGAAGGCCCAGAAGAGAAGTCTTCAGTGATCACCTGTGCCTGTGACTTTCCCACTGCGCTGATAGGCGCCGAGGTACCTCGAGTGAGCAGTCCATCACAGTGGTGGAAAGGGCGGATAGGTTGCATAGCCTAGTGTGTGTGGGGAGGGGCCAAACTGGCGAGGCTTCTGTGCGTGTTCACTTGCCTCTTGTTTATGAAGGGTCAGAGACCGATTAGCGCAGCAAATGAGGAGAAAGCAGTCGGTGGTACCTCTTTGGGTGAATGTATTGTGCTTTTCCAGCACTGCAGCTGCGTAAAGGCCCAGAAGAGTTGTCTCGAGTGACCACGTGTGTCTGTAACTTTGCCACCGCGCCGTTTGGCGCCAAGGTCCCCCGAGTGAGCTGTCCATCACAGTGGGGGAAAGGGCGGGAAGAGGTTGCATAGCCTAGTGTGTGGGGCGGGGCCAAACGGGCGGGGCTTCTGTACGAGTTCACATGCCTCTTGTTTATAAAGGGTCAGAGACCATCAGAGCATCAGATGAGGAGAAATCAGCCTCCTGGTCACTGGAAGTACAGGAGGATTGCGCTCGAGAAACTCGTGGATGCCTAGACCTCCATCACGGATTAAAGCTAATTTTAGACGGTAGCCTCGACCTTGCTCACTAGGTTCTTGGGCTGATTATAATGCGTTACTGAAGTTTAGCTTCATCCGGGGCACGTGCTGTTTCTTTTGTATCTGTAAGTGCTTCCTGTTGAGGTTTAATTTTTGAAACAGGAGCATCGTGCCAAAATGAATCCTGCCTGCATATTTATCCACGAAGATGCCACCATGTTGTGCCATACCTCTACTCAACTGGAGTACTTTCTACTGGGTAGTCAGTAAGTGCTACCTCGTTGGGTAAATGTATGGTGCTTTTCCTACACTACAGCTGCGTAAAGGCCCAGAAGAGAAGTCTTCAGTGATCACCTGTGTCTGTGACTTTGCCACTGCGCTGATAGGCGCCGAGGTACCTCGAGTGAGCTGTCCATCACAGTGGGGGAAAGGGCGGGATAGGTTGCATAGCCTAGTCTGTGTGGGGAGGGGTTAAACTGGCGAGGCTTCTGTGCGAGTTCACATGCCTCTTGTTTATGAAGGGTCAGAGACCGATCAGCTCAGTAAATGATAAGAAAGCAGTCGGTGGTACCTCTTTGGGTGAATGTATTGTGCTTTTCCAGCACTGCAGCTGCGTAAAGGCCCAGAAGAGAAGTCTTCAGTGATCACCTGTGTCTGTGACTTTGCCACTGCGCTGATAGGCGCCGAGGTACCTCGAGTGAGCTGTCCATCACAGTGGGGGAAAGGGCGGGATAGGTTGCATAGCCTAGTCTGTGTGGGGAGGGGTTAAACTGGCGAGGCTTCTGTGTGAGTTCACATGCCTCTTGTTTATGAAGGGTCAGAGACCGATCAGCTCAGTAAATGATAAGAAAGCAGTCGGTGGTACCTCTTTGGGTAAATGTATTGCGCTTTTCCAGCACTGCAGCTGCGTGAAGGCCCAGAAGAGTTGTATTCAGTGATCACCTGTGTCTGTGACTTTGCCACTGCGCCGATATGCGCCGAGGTACCTCGAGGGAGCTGTCCATCAAAGTGGGGTAAAGGGCTGGATAGGTTGCATAGCCTAGTGTGTGTGGGGAGGGGCCAAACTGGCGTGGCTTCTGTGCGTGTTCACTTGCCTCTTGTTTATGAAGGGTCAGAGACTGATCAGCTCAGTAAATGATAAGAAAGCAGTCGGTGGTACCTCTTTGGGTAAATGTATTGTGCTTTTCCAGCACTGCAGCTGTGTGAAGGCCCAGAAGAGTTGTCTCGAGTGACCACGTGTGTCTGTAACTTTGCCACCGCGCCGTTTGGCGCCAAGGTCCCTCGAGTGAGCTGTCCATCACAGTGGGGGAATGGGCGGGAAGAGGTTGCATAGCCTAGTGTGTGGGGCGGGGCCAAACGGGCGGGGCTTCTGTACGAGTTCACATGCCTCTTGTTTATAAAGGGTCAGAGACCATCAGAGCATCAGATGAGGAGAAATCAGCCTCCTGGTCACTGGAAGTACAGGAGGATTGCGCTCGAGAAACTCGTGGATGCCTAGACCTCCATCACGGATTACAGCTAATTTTAGACTGTAGCCTCGACCTTGCTCACTAGGTTCTTGGGCTGATTATAATGCGTTACTGAAGTTTAGCTTCAACCGGGGCACGTGCTGTTTCTTTTGTATATGTAAGTGCTTCCTGTTGAGGTTTAATTTTTGAAACAGGAGCATCCTGCCTGCATATTTATCCACGAAGATGCCACCATGTTGTGCCATACCTCTACTCAACTGGAGTACTTTCTACTGGGTAGTCAGTAAGTGCTACCTCGTTGGGTAAATGTATGGTGCTTTTCCTACACTACAGCTGCGTAAAGGCCCAGAAGAGAAGTCTTCAGTGATCACCTGTGTCTGTGACTTTGCCACTGCGCTGATAGGCGCCGAGGTACCTCGAGTGAGCTGTCCATCACAGTGGGGGAAAGGGCGGGATAGGTTGCATAGCCTAGTCTGTGTGGGGAGGGGTTAAACTGGCGAGGCTTCTGTGCGAGTTCACATGCCTCTTGTTTATGAAGGGTCAGAGACCGATCAGCTCAGTAAATGATAAGAAAGCAGTCGGTGGTACCTCTTTGGGTGAATATATTGTGCTTTTCCAGCACTGCAGCTGCGTGAAGGCCCAGAAGAGTTGTATTCAGGGATCACCTGTGTCTGTAACGTTGCCACTGCGCCGATAGGCGCCGAGGTACCTCGAGTGAGCAGTCCATCACAGTGGTGGAAAGGGCGGATAGGTTGCATAGCCTAGTGTGTGTGGGGAGGGGCTAAACTGGCGAGGCTTCTGTGCGTGTTCACTTGCCTCTTGTTTATGAAGGGTCAGAGACCGATCAGCTCAGTAAATGATAAGAAAGCAGTCGGTGGTACCTCTTTGGGTGAATGTATTGTGCTTTTCCAGCACTGCAGCTGCGTAAAGGCCCAGAAGAGAAGTCTTCAGTGATCACCTGTGTCTGTGACTTTGCCACTGCGCTGATAGGCGCCGAGGTACCTCGAGTGAGCTGTCCATCACAGTGGGGGAAAGGGCGGGATAGGTTGCATAGCCTAGACAGTGACTTTGCCACTGCGCTGATAGGCGCCGAGGTACCTCGAGTGAGCTGTCCATCACAGTGGGGTAAAGAGACTGATCAGCTCAGTAAATGATAAGAAAGCAGTCGGTGGTACCTCTTTGTGTAAATGTATTGTGCTTTTCCAGCACTGCAGCTGTGTGAAGGCCCAGAAGAGTTGTCTCGAGTGACCACGTGTGTCTGTAACTTTGCCACCGCGCCGTTTGGCGCCAAGGTCCCTCGAGTGAGCTGTCCATCACAGTGGGGGAAAGGGCGGGAAGAGGTTGAATAGCCTAGTGTGTGGGGCGGGGCCAAACGGGCGGGGCTTCTGTACGAGTTCACATGCCTCTTGTTTATAAAGGGTCAGAGACCATCAGAGCATCAGATGAGGAGAAATCAGCCTCCTGGTCACTGGAAGTACAGGAGGATTGCGCTCGAGAAACTCGTGGATGCCTAGACCTCCATCACGGATTACAGCTAATTTTAGACTGTAGCCTCGACCTTGCTCACTAAGTTCTTGGGCTGATTATAATGCGTTACTGAAGTTTAGCTTCAACCGGGGCACGTGCTGTTTCTTTTGTATATGTAAGTGCTTCCTGTTGAGGTTTAATTTTTGAAACAGGAGCATCGTGCCAAAATGAATCCTGCCTGCATATTTATCCACGAAGATGCCACCATGTTGTGCCATACCTCTACTCAACTGGAGTACTTTCTACTGGGTAGTCAGTAAGTGCTACCTCGTTGGGTAAATGTATGGTGCTTTTCCTACACTACAGCTGCGTAAAGGCCCAGAAGAGAAGTCTTCAGTGATCACCTGTGTCTGTGACTTTGCCACTGCGCTGATAGGCGCAGAGGTACCTCGAGTGAGCTGTCCATCACAGTGGGGGAAAGGGCGGGATAGGTTGCATAGCCTAGTCTGTGTGGGGAGGGGTTAAACTGGCGAGGCTTCTGTGCGAGTTCACATGCCTCTTGTTTATGAAGGGTCAGAGACCGATCAGCTCAGTAAATGATAAGAAAGCAGTCGGTGGTACCTCTATGGGTGAATGTATTGTGCTTTTCCAGCACTGCAGCTGCGTAAAGGCCCAGAAGAGTTGTCTCGAGTGACCACGTGTGTCTGTAACTTTGCCACCGCGCCGTTTGGCGCCAAGGTCCCTCGAGTGAGCTGTCCATCACAGTGGGGGAAAGGGGGGGAAGAGGTTGCATAGCCTAGTGTGTGGGGCGGGGCCAAACGGGCGGGGCTTCTGTACGAGTTCACATGCCTCTTGTTTATAAAGGGTCAGAGACCATCAGAGCATCAGATGAGGAGAAATCAGCCTCCTGGTCACTGGAAGTACAGGAGGATTGCGCTCGAGAAACTCGTGGATGCCTAGACCTCCATCACGGATTACAGCTAATTGTAGACTGTAGCCTCGACCTTGCTCACTAGGTTCTTGGGCTGATTATAATGCGTTACTGAAGTTTAGCTTCATCCGGGGCACGTGCTGTTTCTTTTGTATCTGTAAGTGCTTCCTGTTGAGGTTTAATTTTTGAAACAGGAGCATCGTGCCAAAATGAATCCTGCCTGCATATTTATCCACGAAGATGCCACCATGTTGTGCCATACCTCTACTCAACTGGAGTACTTTCTACTGGGTAGTCAGTAAGTGCTACCTCGTTGGGTAAATGTATGGTGCTTTTCCTACACTACAGCTGCGTAAAGGCCCAGAAGAGAAGTCTTCAGTGATCACCTGTGTCTGTGACTTTGCCACTGCGCTGATAGGCGCCGAGGTACCTCGAGTGAGCTGTCCATCACAGTGGGGGAAAGGGCGGGAATAGGTTGCATAGCCTAGTCTGTGTGGGGAGGGGTTAAACTGGCGAGGCTTCTGTGCGAGTTCACATGCCTCTTGTTTATGAAGGGTCAGAGACCGATCAGCTCAGTAAATGATAAGAAAGCAGTCGGTGGTACCTCTTTGGGTGAATGTATTGTACTTTTCCAGCACTGCAGCTGCGTAAAGGCCCAGAAGAGAAGTCTTCAGTGATCACCTGTGTCTGTGACTTTGCCACTGCACTGATAGGCGCCGAGGTACCTCGAGTGAGCTGTCCATCACAGTGGGGGAAAGGGCGGGATAGGTTGCATAGCCTAGACAGTGACTTTGCCACTGCGCTGATAGGCGCCGAGGTACCTCGAGTGAGCTGTCCATCACAGTGGGGTAAAGGGCTGGATAGGTTGCATAGCCTAGTGTGTGTGGGGAGGGGCCAAACTGGCGAGGCTTCTGTGCGTGTTCACTTGCCTCTTGTTTATGAAGGGTCAGAGACTGATCAGCTCAGTAAATGATAAGAAAGCAGTCGGTGGTACCTCTTTGGGTGAATGTATTGTGCTTTTCCAGCACTGCAGCTGCGTGAAGGCCCAGAAGAGTTGTCTCGAGTGACCACGTGTGTCTGTAACTTTGCCACCGCGCCGTTTGGCGCCAAGGTCCCTCGAGTGAGCTGTCCATCACAGTGGGGAAAGGGCGGGAAGAGGTTGCATAGCCTAGTGTGTGGGGCGGGGCCAAACGGGCGGGGCTTTTGTACGAGTTCACATGCCTCTTGTTTATAAAGGGTCAGAGACCATCAGAGCATCAGATGAGGAGAAATCAGCCTCCTGGTCACTGGAAGTACAGGAGGATTGCGCTCGAGAAACTCGTGGATGCCTAGACCTCCATCACGGATTGCAGCTAATTTTAGACTGTAGCCTCGACCTTGCTCACTAGGTTCTTGGGCTGATTATAATGCGTTACTGAAGTTTAGCTTCAACCGGGGCACGTGCTGTTTCTTTTGTATATGTAAGTGCTTCCTGTTGAGGTTTAATTTTTGAAACAGGAGCATCGTGCCAAAATGAATCCTGCCTGCATATTTATCCACGAAGATGCCACCATGTTGTGCCATACCTCTACTCAACTGGAGTACTTTCTACTGGGTAGTCAGTAAGTGCTACCTCGTTGGGTAAATGTATGGTGCTTTTCCTACACTACAGCTGCGTAAAGGCCCAGAAGAGAAGTCTTCAGTGATCACCTCTGTCTGTGACTTTGCCACTGCTGCTGATAGGCGCCGAGGTACCTCGAGTGAGCTGTCCATCACAGTGGGGGAAAGGGCGGGATAGGTTGCATAGCCTAGTCTGTGTGGGGAGGGGTTAAACTGGCGAGGCTTCTGTGCGAGTTCACATGCCTCTTGTTTATAAAGGGTCAGAGACCATCAGAGCATCAGATGAGGAGAAATCAGCCTCCTGGTCACTGGAAGTACAGGAGGATTGCGCTCGAGAAACTCGTGGATGCCTAGACCTCCATCACGGATTAAAGCTAATTTTAGACGGTAGCCTCGACCTTGCTCACTAGGTTCTTGGGCTGATTATAATGCGTTACTGAAGTTTAGCTTCAACCGGGGCACGTGCTGTTTCTTTTGTATATGTAAGTGCTTCATGTTGAGGTTTAACTTTTGAAACAGGAGCATCGTGCCAAAATGAATCCTGCCTGCATATTTATCCACGAAGATGCCACCATGTTGTGCCATACCTCTACTCAACTGGAGTACTTTCTACTGGGTAGTCAGTAAGTGCTACCTCGTTGGGTAAATGTATGGTGCTTTTCCTACACTACAGCTGCGTAAAGGCCCAGAAGAGAAGTCTTCAGTGATCACCTGTGTCTGTGACTTTGCCACTGCGCTGATAGGCGCCGAGGTACCTCGAGTGAGCTGTCCATCACAGTGGGGGAAAGGGCGGGATAGGTTGCATAGCCTAGTCTGTGTGGGGAGGGGTTAAACTGGCGAGGCTTCTGTGGGAGTTCACATGCCTCTTGTTTATGAAGGGTCAGAGACCGATCAGCTCAGTAAATGATAAGAAAGCAGTCGGTGGTACCTCTTTGGGTAAATGTATTGTGCTTTTCCAGCACTGCAGCTGCGTGAAGGCCCAGAAGAGAAGTCTTCAGTGATCACCTGTGTCTGTGACTTTCCCACTGCGCTGATAGGCGCCGAGGTACCTCGAGTGAGCAGTCCATCACAGTGGTGGAAAGGGCGGGAAGAGGTTGCATAGCCTAGTGTGTGGGGCGGGGCCAAACGGGCGGGGCTTCTGTACGAGTTCACATGCCTCTTGTTTATAAAGGGTCAGAGACCATCAGAGCATCAGATGAGGAGAAATCAGCCTCCTGGTCACTGGAAGTACAGGAGGATTGCGCTCGAGAAACTCGTGGATGCCTAGACCTCCATCACGGATTACAGCTAATTGTAGACTGAAGCCTCGACCTTGCTCACTAGGTTCTTGGGCTGATTATAATGCGTTACTGAAGTTTAGCTTCATCCGGGGCACGTGCTGTTTCTTTTGTATCTGTAAGTGCTTCCTGTTGAGGTTTAATTTTTGAAACAGGAGCATCGTGCCAAAATGAATCCTGCCTGCATATTTATCCACGAAGATGCCACCATGTTGTGCCATACCTCTACTCAACTGGAGTACTTTCTACTGGGTAGTCAGTAAGTGCTACCTCGTTGGGTAAATGTATGGTGCTTTTCCTACACTACAGCTGCGTAAAGGCCCAGAAGAGAAGTCTTCAGTGATCACCTGTGTCTGTGACTTTGCCACTGCGCTGATAGGCGCCGAGGTACCTCGAGTGAGCTGTCCATCACAGTGGGGGAAAGGGCGGGATAGGTTGCATAGCCTAGTCTGTGTGGGGAGGGGTTAAACTGGCGAGGCTTCTGTGCGAGTTCACATGCCTCTTGTTTATGAAGGGTCAGAGACCGATCAGCTCAGTAAATGATAAGAAAGCAGTCGGTGGTACCTCTTTGGGTGAATATATTGTGCTTTTCCAGCACTGCAGCTGCGTGAAGGCCCAGAAGAGTTGTATTCAGGGATCACCTGTGTCTGTAACGTTGCCACTGCGCCGATAGGCGCCGAGGTACCTCGAGTGAGCAGTCCATCACAGTGGTGGAAAGGGCGGATATGTTGCATAGCCTAGTGTGTGTGGGGAGGGGCTAAACTGGCGAGGCTTCTGTGCGTGTTCACTTGCCTCTTGTTTATGAAGGGTCAGAGACCGATTAGCGCAGCAAATGAGGAGAAAGCAGTCGGTGGTACCTCTTTGGGTGAATGTATTGTGCTTTTCCAGCACTGCAGCTGCGTAAAGGCCCAGAAGAGAAGTCTTCAGTGATCACCTGTGTCTGTGACTTTGCCACTGCGCTGATAGGCGCCGAGGTACCTCGAGTGAGCTGTCCATCACAGTGGGGGAAAGGGTGGGATAGGTTGCATAGCCTAGTCAGTCACTTTGCCACTGCGCTGATAGGCGCCGAGGTACCTCGAGTGAGCTGTCCATCACAGTGGGGGAAAGGGCGGGATAGGTTGCATAGCCTAGTGTGTGTGGGGAGGGGCCAAACTGGCGAGGCTTCTGTGCGTGTTCACTTGCCTCTTGTTTATGAAGGGTCAGAGACTGATCAGCTCAGTAAATGATAAGAAAGCAGTCGGTGGTACCTCTTTGGGTAAATGTATTGTGCTTTTCCAGCACTGCAGCTGTGTGAAGGCCCAGAAGAGTTGTCTCGAGTGACCACGTGTGTCTGTAACTTTGCCACCGCGCCGTTTGGCGCCGAGGTACCTCGAGTGAGCTGTCCATCACAGTGGGGTAAAGGGCTGGATAGGTTGCATAGCCTAGTGTGTGTGGGGAGGGGCCAAACTGGCGAGGCTTCTGTGCGTGTTCACTTGCCTCTTGTTTATGAAGGGTCAGAGACTGATCAGCTCAGTAAATGATAAGAAAGCAGTCGGTGGTACCTCTTTGGGTAAATGTATTGTGCTTTTCCAGCACTGCAGCTATGTGAAGGCCCAGAAGAGTTGTCTCGAGTGACCACGTGTGTCTGTAACTTTGCCACCGCGCCGTTTGGCGCCAAGGTCCCTCGAGTGAGCTGTCCATCACAGTGGGGGAAAGGGCGGGAAGAGGTTGCATAGCCTAGTGTGTGGGGCGGGGCCAAACGGGCGGGGCTTCTGTACGAGTTCACATGCCTCTTGTTTATAAAGGGTCAGAGACCATCAGAGCATCAGATGAGGAGAAATCAGCCTCCTGGTCACTGGAAGTACAGGAGGATTGCGCTCGAGAAACTCGTGGATGCCTAGACCTCCATCACGGATTACAGCTAATTTTAGACTGTAGCCTCGACCTTGCTCACTAGGTTCTTGGGCTGATTATAATGCGTTACTGAAGTTTAGCTTCAACCGGGGCACGTGCTGTTTCTTTTGTATATGTAAGTGCTTCCTGTTGAGGTTTAATTTTTGAAACAGGAGCATCGTGCCAAAATGAATCCTGCCTGCATATTTATCCACGAAGATGCCACCATGTTGTGCCATACCTCTACTCAACTGGAGTACTTTCTACTGGGTAGTCAGTAAGTGCTACCTCGTTGGGTAAATGTATGGTGCTTTTCCAGCACTGCAGCTGCGTAAAGGCCCAGAAGAGAAGTCTTCAGTGATCACCTGTGTCTGTGACTTTGCCACTGCGCTGATAGGCGCCGAGGTACCTCGAGTGAGCTGTCCATCACAGTGGGGGAAAGGGCGGGATAGGTTGCATAGCCTAGTGTGTGTGGGGAGGGGCCAAACTGGCGAGGCTTCTGTGCGTGTTCACTTGCCTCTTGTTTATGAAGGGTCAGAGACTGATCAGCTCAGTAAATGATAAGAAAGCAGTCGGTGGTACCTCTTTGGGTAAATGTATTGTGCTTTTCCAGCACTGCAGCTGCGTGAAGGCCCAGAAGAGTTGTCTCGAGTGACCACGTGTGTCTGTAACTTTGCCACCGCGCCGTTTGGCGCCAAGGTCCCTCGAGTGAGCTGTCCATCACAGTGGGGAAAGGGCGGGAAGAGGTTGCATAGCCTAGTGTGTGGGGCGGGGCCAAACGGGCGGGGCTTCTGTACGAGTTCACATGCCTCTTGTTTATAAAGGGTCAGAGACCATCAGAGCATCAGATGAGGAGAAATCAGCCTCCTGGTCACTGGAAGTACAGGAGGATTGCGCTCGAGAAACTCGTGGATGCCTAGACCTCCATCACGGATTACAGCTAATTTTAGACTGTAGCCTCGACCTTGCTCACTAGGTTCTTGGGCTGATTATAATGCGTTACTGAAGTTTAGCTTCAACCGGGGCACGTGCTGTTTCTTTTGTATATGTAAGTGCTTCCTGTTGAGGTTTAATTTTTGAAACAGGAGCATCGTGCCAAAATGAATCCTGCCTGCATATTTATCCACGAAGATGCCACCATGTTGTGCCATACCTCTACTCAACTGGAGTACTTTCTACTGGGTAGTCAGTAAGTGCTACCTCGTTGGGTAAATGTATGGTGCTTTTCCTACACTACAGCTGCGTAAAGGCCCAGAAGAGAAGTCTTCAGTGATCACCTGTGTCTGTGACTTTGCCACTGCGCTGATAGGCGCCGAGGTACCTCGAGTGAGCTGTCCATCACAGTGGGGGAAAGGGCGGGATAGGTTGCATAGCCTAGTCTGTGTGGGGAGGGGTTAAACTGGCGAGGCTTCTGTGCGAGTTCACATGCCTCTTGTTTATGAAGGGTCAGAGACCGATCAGCTCAGTAAATGATAAGAAAGCAGTCGGTGGTACCTCTTTGGGTGAATGTATTGTGCTTTTCCAGCACTGCAGCTGCGTAAAGGCCCAGAAGAGAAGTCTTCAGTGATCACCTGTGTCTGTGACTTTGCCACTGCGCTGATAGGCGCCGAGGTACCTCGAGTGAGCTGTCCATCACAGTGGGGGAAAGGGTGGGATAGGTTGCATAGCCTAGTCAGTCACTTTGCCACTGCGCTGATAGGCGCCGAGGTACCTCGAGTGAGCTGTCCATCACAGTGGGGGAAAGGGCGGGATAGGTTGCATAGCCTAGTCTGTGTGGGGAGGGGTTAAACTGGCGAGGCTTCTGTGCAAGTTCACATGCCTCTTGTTTATGAAGGGTCAGAGACCGATCAGCTCAGTAAATGATAAGAAAGCAGTCGGTGGTACCTCTTTGGGTAAATGTATTGCGCTTTTCCAGCACTGCAGCTGTGTGAAGGCCCAGAAGAGTTGTATTCAGTGATCACCTGTGTCTGTGACTTTGCCACTGCGCCGATATGCGCCGAGGTACCTCGAGGGAGCTGTCCATCACAGTGGGGTAAAGGGCTGGATAGGTTGCATAGCCTAGTGTGTGTGGGGAGGGGCCAAACTGGCGAGGCTTCTGTGCGTGTTCACTTGCCTCTTGTTTATGAAGGGTCAGAGACTGATCAGCTCAGTAAATGATAAGAAAGCAGTCGGTGGTACCTCTTTGGGTAAATGTATTGTGCTTTTCCAGCACTGCAGCTGCGTGAAGGCCCAGAAGAGTTGTCTCGAGTGACCACGTGTGTCTGTAACTTTGCCACCGCGCCGTTTGGCGCCAAGGTCCCTCGAGTGAGCTGTCCATCACAGTGGGGAAAGGGCGGGAAGAGGTTGCATAGCCTAGTGTGTGGGGCGGGGCCAAACGGGCGGGGCTTCTGTACGAGTTCACATGCCTCTTGTTTATAAAGGGTCAGAGACCATCAGAGCATCAGATGAGTAGAAATCAGCCTCCTGGTCACTGGATGTACAGGAGGATTGCGCTCGAGAAACTCGTGGATGCCTAGACCTCCATCACGGATTACAGCTAATTTTAGACTGTAGCCTCGACCTTGCTCACTAGGTTCTTGGGCTGATTATAATGCGTTACTGAAGTTTAGCTTCAACCGGGGCACGTGCTGTTTCTTTTGTATATGTAAGTGCTTCCTGTTGAGGTTTAATTTTTGAAACAGGAGCATCGTGCCAAAATGAATCCTGCCTGCATATTTATCCACGAAGATGCCACCATGTTGTGCCATACCTCTACTCAACTGGAGTACTTTCTACTGGGTAGTCAGTAAGTGCTACCTCGTTGGGTAAATGTATGGTGCTTTTCCTACACTACAGCTGCGTAAAGGCCCAGAAGAGAAGTCTTCAGTGATCACCTGTGTCTGTGACTTTGCCACTGCGCTGATAGGCGCCGAGGTACCTCGAGTGAGCTGTCCATCACAGTGGGGGAAAGGGCGGGATAGGTTGCATAGCCTAGTCTGTGTGGGGAGGGGTTAAACTGGCGAGGCTTCTGTGCGAGTTCACATGCCTCTTGTTTATGAAGGGTCAGAGACCGATCAGCTCAGTAAATGATAAGAAAGCAGTCGGTGGTACCTCTTTGGGTGAATGTATTGTGCTTTTCCAGCACTGCAGCTGCGTAAAGGCCCAGAAGAGAAGTCTTCAGTGATCACCTGTGTCTGTGACTTTGCCACTGCGCTGATAGGCGCCGAGGTACCTCGAGTGAGCTGTCCATCACAGTGGGGGAAAGGGTGGGATAGGTTGCATAGCCTAGTCAGTCACTTTGCCACTGCGCTGAAAGGCGCCGAGGTACCTCGAGTGAGCTGTCCATCACAGTGGGGGAAAGGGCGGGATAGGTTGCATAGCCTAGTCTGTGTGGGGAGGGGTTAAACTGGCGAGGCTTCTGTGCAAGTTCACATGCCTCTTGTTTATGACGGGTCAGAGACCGATCAGCTCAGTAAATGATAAGAAAGCAGTCGGTGGTACCTCTTTGGGTTAATGTATTGTGCTTTTCCAGCACTGCAGCTGCGTGAAGGCCCAGAAGAGTTGTATTCAGGGATCACCTGTGTCTGTAACGTTGCCACTGCGCCGATAGGCGCCGAGGTACCTCGAGTGAGCTGTCCATCACAGTGGGGTAAAGGGCTGGATAGGTTGCATAGCCTAGTGTGTGTGGGGAGGGGCCAAACTGGCGAGGCTTCTGTGCGTGTTCACTTGCCTCTTGTTTATGAAGGGTCAGAGACTGATCAGCTCAGTAAATGATAAGAAAGCAGTCGGTGGTACCTCTTTGGGTAAATGTATTGTGCTTTTCCAGCACTGCAGCTCCGTGAAGGCCCAGAAGAGTTGTCTCGAGTGACCACGTGTGTCTGTAACTTTGCCACCGCGCCGTTTGGCGCCAAGGTCCCTCGAGTGAGCTGTCCATCACAGTGGGGGAAAGGGCGGGAAGAGGTTGCATAGCCTAGTGTGTGGGGCGGGGCCAAACGGGCGGGGCTTCTGTACGAGTTCACATGCCTCTTGTTTATAAAGGGTCAGAGACCATCAGAGCATCAGATGAGGAGAAATCAGCCTCCTGGTCACTGGAAGTACAGGAGGATTGCGCTCGAGAAACTCGTGGATGCCTAGACCTCCATCACGGATTAAAGCTAATTTTAGACGGTAGCCTCGACCTTGCTCACTAGGTTCTTGGGCTGATTATAATGCGTTACTGAAGTTTAGCTTCAACCGGGGCACGTGCTGTTTCTTTTGTATATGTAAGTGCTTCCTGTTGAGGTTTAATTTTTGGAACAGGAGCATCGTGCCAAAATGAATCCTGCCTGCATATTTATCCACGAAGATGCCACCATGTTGTGCCATACCTCTACTCAACTGGAGTACTTTCTACTGGGTAGTCAGTAAGTGCTACCTCGTTGGGTAAATGTATGGTGCTTTTCCTACACTACAGCTGCGTAAAGGCCCAGAAGAGAAGTCTTCAGTGATCACCTGTGTCTGTGACTTTGCCACTGCGCTGATAGGCGCCGAGGTACCTCGAGTGAGCTGTCCATCACAGTGGGGGAAAGGGCGGGATAGGTTGCATAGCCTAGTCTGTGTGGGGAGGGGTTAAACTGGCGAGGCTTCTGTGGGAGTTCACATGCCTCTTGTTTATGAAGGGTCAGAGACCGATCAGCTCAGTAAATGATAAGAAAGCAGTCGGTGGTACCTCTTTGGGTAAATGTATTGTGCTTTTCCAGCACTGCAGCTGCGTGAAGGCCCAGAAGAGAAGTCTTCAGTGATCACCTGTGCCTGTGACTTTCCCACTGCGCTGATAGGCGCCGAGGTACCTCGAGTGAGCAGTCCATCACAGTGGTGGAAAGGGCGGATAGGTTGCATAGCCTAGTGTGTGTGGGGAGGGGCCAAACTGGCGAGGCTTCTGTGCGTGTTCACTTGCCTCTTGTTTATGAAGGGTCAGAGACCGATTAGCGCAGCAAATGAGGAGAAAGCAGTCGGTGGTACCTCTTTGGGTGAATGTATTGTGCTTTTCCAGCACTGCAGCTGCGTAAAGGCCCAGAAGAGTTTTCTCGAGTGACCACGTGTGTCTGTAACTTTGCCACCGCGCCGTTTGGCGCCAAGGTCCCCCGAGTGAGCTGTCCATCACAGTGGGGGAAAGGGCGGGAAGAGGTTGCATAGCCTAGTGTGTGGGGCGGGGCCAAACGGGCGGGGCTTCTGTACGAGTTCACATGCCTCTTGTTTATAAAGGGTCAGAGACCATCAGAGCATCAGATGAGGAGAAATCAGCCTCCTGGTCACTGGAAGTACAGGAGGATTGCGCTCGAGAAACTCGTGGATGCCTAGACCTCCATCACGGATTACAGCTAATTGTAGACTGTAGCCTCGACCTTGCTCACTAGGTTCTTGGGCTGATTATAATGCGTTACTGAAGTTTAGCTTCATCCGGGGCACGTGCTGTTTCTTTTGTATCTGTAAGTGCTTCCTGTTGAGGTTTAATTTTTGAAACAGGAGCATCGTGCCAAAATGAATCCTGCCTGCATATTTATCCACGAAGATGCCACCATGTTGTGCCATACCTCTACTCAACTGGAGTACTTTCTACTGGGTAGTCAGTAAGTGCTACCTCGTTGGGTAAATGTATGGTGCTTTTCCTACACTACAGCTGCGTAAAGGCCCAGAAGAGAAGTCTTCAGTGATCACCTGTGTCTGTGACTTTGCCACTGCGCTGATAGGCGCCGAGGTACCTCGAGTGAGCTGTCCATCACAGTGGGGGAAAGGGCGGGATAGGTTGCATAGCCTAGTCTGTGTGGGGAGGGGTTAAACTGGCGAGGCTTCTGTGCGAGTTCACATGCCTCTTGTTTATGAAGGGTCAGAGACCGATCAGCTCAGTAAATGATAAGAAAGCAGTCGGTGGTACCTCTTTGGGTAAATGTATTGCGCTTTTCCAGCACTGCAGCTGCGTGAAGGCCCAGAAGAGTTGTATTCAGTGATCACCTGTGTCTGTGACTTTGCCACTGCGCCGATATGCGCCGAGGTACCTCGAGGGAGCTGTCCATCAAAGTGGGGTAAAGGGCTGGATAGGTTGCATAGCCTAGTGTGTGTGGGGAGGGGCCAAACTGGCGAGGCTTCTGTGCGTGTTCACTTGCCTCTTGTTTATGAAGGGTCAGAGACTGATCAGCTCAGTAAATGATAAGAAAGCAGTCGGTGGTACCTCTTTGGGTAAATGTATTGTGCTTTTCCAGCACTGCAGCTGTGTGAAGGCCCAGAAGAGTTGTCTCGAGTGACCACGTGTGTCTGTAACTTTGCCACCGCGCCGTTTGGCGCCAAGGTCCCTCGAGTGAGCTGTCCATCACAGTGGGGGAATGGGCGGGAAGAGGTTGCATAGCCTAGTGTGTGGGGCGGGCCAAACGGGCGGGGCTTCTGTACGAGTTCACATGCCTCTTGTTTATAAAGGGTCAGAGACCATCAGAGCATCAGATGAGGAGAAATCAGCCTCCTGGTCACTGGAAGTACAGGAGGATTGCGCTCGAGAAACTCGTGGATGCCTAGACCTCCATCACGGATTACAGCTAATTTTAGACTGTAGCCTCGACCTTGCTCACTAGGTTCTTGGGCTGATTATAATGCGTTACTGAAGTTTAGCTTCAACCGGGGCACATGCTGTTTCTTTTGTATATGTAAGTGCTTCCTGTTGAGGTTTAATTTTTGAAACAGGAGCATCCTGCCTGCATATTTATCCACGAAGATGCCACCATGTTGTGCCATACCTCTACTCAACTGGAGTACTTTCTACTGGGTAGTCAGTAAGTGCTACCTCGTTGGGTAAATGTATGGTGCTTTTCCTACACTACAGCTGCGTAAAGGCCCAGAAGAGAAGTCTTCAGTGATCACCTGTGTCTGTGACTTTGCCACTGCGCTGATAGGCGCCGAGGTACCTCGAGTGAGCTGTCCATCACAGTGGGGGAAAGGGCGGGATAGGTTGCATAGCCTAGTGTGTGTGGGGAGGGGCCAAACTGGCGAGGCTTCTGTGCGTGTTCACTTGCCTCTTGTTTATGAAGGGTCAGAGACCGATTAGCGCAGCAAATGAGGAGAAAGCAGTCGGTGGTACCTCTTTGGGTGAATGTATTGTGCTTTTCCAGCACTGCAGCTGCGTAAAGGCCCAGAAGAGTTGTCTCGAGTGACCACGTGTGTCTGTAACTTTGCCACCGCGCCGTTTGGCGCCAAGGTCCCTCGAGTGAGCTGTCCATCACAGTGGGGGAAAGGGCGGGAAGAGGTTGCATAGCCTAGTGTGTGGGGCGGGGCCAAACGGGCCGGGCTTCTGTACGAGTTCACATGCCTCTTGTTTATAAAGGGTCAGAGACCATCAGAGCATCAGATGAGGAGAAATCAGCCTCCTGGTCACTGGAAGTACAGGAGGATTGCGCTCGAGAAACTCGTGGATGCCTAGACCTCCATCACGGATTACAGCTAATTGTAGACTGTAGCCTCGACCTTGCTCACTAGGTTCTTGGGCTGATTATAATGCGTTACTGAAGTTTAGCTTCATCCGGGGCACGTGCTGTTTCTTTTGTATCTGTAAGTGCTTCCTGTTGAGGTTTAATTTTTGAAACAGGAGCATCGTGCCAAATAGAATCCTGCCTGCATATTTATCCACGAAGATGCCACCATGTTGTGCCATACCTCTACTCAACTGGAGTACTTTCTACTGGGTAGTCAGTAAGTGCTACCTCGTTGGGTAAATGTATGGTGCTTTTCCTACACTACAGCTGCGTAAAGGCCCAGAAGAGAAGTCTTCAGTGATCACCTGTGTCTGTGACTTTGCCACTGCGCTGATAGGCGCCGAGGTACCTCGAGTGAGCTGTCCATCACAGTGGGGGAAAGGGCGGGATAGGTTGCATAGCCTAGTCTGTGTGGGGAGGGGTTAAACTGGCGAGGCTTCTGTGCGAGTTCACATGCCTCTTGTTTATGAAGGGTCAGAGACCGATCAGCTCAGTAAATGATAAGAAAGCAGTCGGTGGTACCTCTTTGGGTGAATGTATTGTACTTTTCCAGCACTGCAGCTGCGTAAAGGCCCAGAAGAGAAGTCTTCAGTGATCACCTGTGTCTGTGACTTTGCCACTGCGCTGATAGGCGCCGAGGTACCTCGAGTGAGCTGTCCATCACAGTGGGGGAAAGGGCGGGATAGGTTGCATAGCCTAGACAGTGACTTTGCCACTGCGCTGATAGGCGCCGAGGTACCTCGAGTGAGCTGTCCATCACAGTGGGGTAAAGGGCTGGATAGGTTGCATAGCCTAGTGTGTGTGGGGAGGGGCCAAACTGGCGAGGCTTCTGTGCGTGTTCACTTGCCTCTTGTTTATGAAGGGTCAGAGACTGATCAGCTCAGTAAATGATAAGAAAGCAGTCGGTGGTACCTCTTTGGGTGAATGTATTGTGCTTTTCCAGCACTGCAGCTGCGTGAAGGCCCAGAAGAGTTGTCTCGAGTGACCACGTGTGTCTGTAACTTTGCCACCGCGCCGTTTGGCGCCAAGGTCCCTCGAGTGAGCTGTCCATCACAGTGGGGAAAGGGCGGGAAGAGGTTGCATAGCCTAGTGTGTGGGGCGGGGCCAAACGGGCGGGGCTTTTGTACGAGTTCACATGCCTCTTGTTTATAAAGGGTCAGAGACCATCAGAGCATCAGATGAGGAGAAATCAGCCTCCTGGTCACTGGAAGTACAGGAGGATTGCGCTCGAGAAACTCGTGGATGCCTAGACCTCCATCACGGATTGCAGCTAATTTTAGACTGTAGCCTCGACCTTGCTCACTAGGTTCTTGGGCTGATTATAATGCGTTACTGAAGTTTAGCTTCAACCGGGGCACGTGCTGTTTCTTTTGTATATGTAAGTGCTTCCTGTTGAGGTTTAATTTTTGAAACAGGAGCATCGTGCCAAAATGAATCCTGCCTGCATATTTATCCACGAAGATGCCACCATGTTGTGCCATACCTCTACTCAACTGGAGTACTTTCTACTGGGTAGTCAGTAAGTGCTACCTCGTTGGGTAAATGTATGGTGCTTTTCCTACACTACAGCTGCGTAAAGGCCCAGAAGAGAAGTCTTCAGTGATCACCTCTGTCTGTGACTTTGCCACTGCTGCTGATAGGCGCCGAGGTACCTCGAGTGAGCTGTCCATCACAGTGGGGGAAAGGGCGGGATAGGTTGCATAGCCTAGTCTGTGTGGGGAGGGGTTAAACTGGCGAGGCTTCTGTGCGAGTTCACATGCCTCTTGTTTATAAAGGGTCAGAGACCATCAGAGCATCAGATGAGGAGAAATCAGCCTCCTGGTCACTGGAAGTACAGGAGGATTGCGCTCGAGACACTCGTGGATGCCTAGACCTCCATCACGGATTAAAGCTAATTTTAGACGGTAGCCTCGACCTTGCTCACTAGGTTCTTGGGCTGATTATAATGCGTTACTGAAGTTTAGCTTCAACCGGGGCACGTGCTGTTTCTTTTGTATATGTAAGTGCTTCCTGTTGAGGTTTAATTTTTGAAACAGGAGCATCGTGCCAAAATGAATCCTGCCTGCATATTTATCCACGAAGATGCCACCATGTTGTGCCATACCTCTACTCAACTGGAGTACTTTCTACTGGGTAGTCAGTAAGTGCTACCTCGTTGGGTAAATGTATGGTGCTTTTCCTACACTACAGCTGCGTAAAGGCCCAGAAGAGAAGTCTTCAGTGATCACCTGTGTCTGTGACTTTGCCACTGCGCTGATAGGCGCCGAGGTACCTCGAGTGAGCTGTCCATCACAGTGGGGGAAAGGGCGGGATAGGTTGCATAGCCTAGTCTGTGTGGGGAGGGGTTAAACTGGCGAGGCTTCTGTGGGAGTTCACATGCCTCTTGTTTATGAAGGGTCAGAGACCGATCAGCTCAGTAAATGATAAGAAAGCAGTCGGTGGTACCTCTTTGGGTAAATGTATTGTGCTTTTCCAGCACTGCAGCTGCGTGAAGGCCCAGAAGAGAAGTCTTCAGTGATCACCTGTGTCTGTGACTTTCCCACTGCGCTGATAGGCGCCGAGGTACCTCGAGTGAGCAGTCCATCACAGTGGTGGAAAGGGCGGGAAGAGGTTGCATAGCCTAGTGTGTGGGGCGGGGCCAAACGGGCGGGGCTTCTGTACGAGTTCACATGCCTCTTGTTTATAAAGGGTCAGAGACCATCAGAGCATCAGATGAGGAGAAATCAGCCTCCTGGTCACTGGAAGTACAGGAGGATTGCGCTCGAGAAACTCGTGGATGCCTAGACCTCCATCACGGATTACAGCTAATTGTAGACTGAAGCCTCGACCTTGCTCACTAGGTTCTTGGGCTGATTATAATGCGTTACTGAAGTTTAGCTTCATCCGGGGCACGTGCTGTTTCTTTTGTATCTGTAAGTGCTTCCTGTTGAGGTTTAATTTTTGAAACAGGAGCATCGTGCCAAAATGAATCCTGCCTGCATATTTATCCACGAAGATGCCACCATGTTGTGCCATACCTCTACTCAACTGGAGTACTTTCTACTGGGTAGTCAGTAAGTGCTACCTCGTTGGGTAAATGTATGGTGCTTTTCCTACACTACAGCTGCGTAAAGGCCCAGAAGAGAAGTCTTCAGTGATCACCTGTGTCTGTGACTTTGCCACTGCGCTGATAGGCGCCGAGGTACCTCGAGTGAGCTGTCCATCACAGTGGGGGAAAGGGCGGGATAGGTTGCATAGCCTAGTCTGTGTGGGGAGGGGTTAAACTGGCGAGGCTTCTGTGCGAGTTCACATGCCTCTTGTTTATGAAGGGTCAGAGACCGATCAGCTCAGTAAATGATAAGAAAGCAGTCGGTGGTACCTCTTTGGGTGAATATATTGTGCTTTTCCAGCACTGCAGCTGCGTGAAGGCCCAGAAGAGTTGTATTCAGGGATCACCTGTGTCTGTAACGTTGCCACTGCGCCGATAGGCGCCGAGGTACCTCGAGTGAGCAGTCCATCACAGTGGTGGAAAGGGCGGATATGTTGCATAGCCTAGTGTGTGTGGGGAGGGGCTAAACTGGCGAGGCTTCTGTGCGTGTTCACTTGCCTCTTGTTTATGAAGGGTCAGAGACCGATTAGCGCAGCAAATGAGGAGAAAGCAGTCGGTGGTACCTCTTTGGGTGAATGTATTGTGCTTTTCCAGCACTGCAGCTGCGTAAAGGCCCAGAAGAGAAGTCTTCAGTGATCACCTGTGTCTGTGACTTTGCCACTGCGCTGATAGGCGCCGAGGTACCTCGAGTGAGCTGTCCATCACAGTGGGGGAAAGGGTGGGATAGGTTGCATAGCCTAGTCAGTCACTTTGCCACTGCGCTGATAGGCGCCGAGGTACCTCGAGTGAGCTGTCCATCACAGTGGGGGAAAGGGCGGGATAGGTTGCATAGCCTAGTGTGTGTGGGGAGGGGCCAAACTGGCGAGGCTTCTGTGCGTGTTCACTTGCCTCTTGTTTATGAAGGGTCAGAGACTGATCAGCTCAGTAAATGATAAGAAAGCAGTCGGTGGTACCTCTTTGGGTAAATGTATTGTGCTTTTCCAGCACTGCAGCTGTGTGAAGGCCCAGAAGAGTTGTCTCGAGTGACCACGTGTGTCTGTAACTTTGCCACCGCGCCGTTTGGCGCCGAGGTACCTCGAGTGAGCTGTCCATCACAGTGGGGTAAAGGGCTGGATAGGTTGCATAGCCTAGTGTGTGTGGGGAGGGGCCAAACTGGCGAGGCTTCTGTGCGTGTTCACTTGCCTCTTGTTTATGAAGGGTCAGAGACTGATCAGCTCAGTAAATGATAAGAAAGCAGTCGGTGGTACCTCTTTGGGTAAATGTATTGTGCTTTTCCAGCACTGCAGCTATGTGAAGGCCCAGAAGAGTTGTCTCGAGTGACCACGTGTGTCTGTAACTTTGCCACCGCGCCGTTTGGCGCCAAGGTCCCTCGAGTGAGCTGTCCATCACAGTGGGGGAAAGGGCGGGAAGAGGTTGCATAGCCTAGTGTGTGGGGCGGGGCCAAACGGGCGGGGCTTCTGTACGAGTTCACATGCCTCTTGTTTATAAAGGGTCAGAGACCATCAGAGCATCAGATGAGGAGAAATCAGCCTCCTGGTCACTGGAAGTACAGGAGGATTGCGCTCGAGAAACTCGTGGATGCCTAGACCTCCATCACGGATTACAGCTAATTTTAGACTGTAGCCTCGACCTTGCTCACTAGGTTCTTGGGCTGATTATAATGCGTTACTGAAGTTTAGCTTCAACCGGGGCACGTGCTGTTTCTTTTGTATATGTAAGTGCTTCCTGTTGAGGTTTAATTTTTGAAACAGGAGCATCGTGCCAAAATGAATCCTGCCTGCATATTTATCCACGAAGATGCCACCATGTTGTGCCATACCTCTACTCAACTGGAGTACTTTCTACTGGGTAGTCAGTAAGTGCTACCTCGTTGGGTAAATATATGGTGCTTTTCCAGCACTGCAGCTGCGTAAAGGCCCAGAAGAGAAGTCTTCAGTGATCACCTGTGTCTGTGACTTTGCCACTGCGCTGATAGGCGCCGAGGTACCTCGAGTGAGCTGTCCATCACAGTGGGGGAAAGGGCGGGATAGGTTGCATAGCCTAGTGTGTGTGGGGAGGGGCCAAACTGGCGAGGCTTCTGTGCGTGTTCACTTGCCTCTTGTTTATGAAGGGTCAGAGACTGATCAGCTCAGTAAATGATAAGAAAGCAGTCGGTGGTACCTCTTTGGGTAAATGTATTGTGCTTTTCCAGCACTGCAGCTGCGTGAAGGCCCAGAAGAGTTGTCTCGAGTGACCACGTGTGTCTGTAACTTTGCCACCGCGCCGTTTGGCGCCAAGGTCCCTCGAGTGAGCTGTCCATCACAGTGGGGAAAGGGCGGGAAGAGGTTGCATAGCCTAGTGTGTGGGGCGGGGCCAAACGGGCGGGGCTTCTGTACGAGTTCACATGCCTCTTGTTTATAAAGGGTCAGAGACCATCAGAGCATCAGATGAGGAGAAATCAGCCTCCTGGTCACTGGAAGTACAGGAGGATTGCGCTCGAGAAACTCGTGGATGCCTAGACCTCCATCACGGATTACAGCTAATTTTAGACTGTAGCCTCGACCTTGCTCACTAGGTTCTTGGGCTGATTATAATGCGTTACTGAAGTTTAGCTTCAACCGGGGCACGTGCTGTTTCTTTTGTATATGTAAGTGCTTCCTGTTGAGGTTTAATTTTTGAAACAGGAGCATCGTGCCAAAATGAATCCTGCCTGCATATTTATCCACGAAGATGCCACCATGTTGTGCCATACCTCTACTCAACTGGAGTACTTTCTACTGGGTAGTCAGTAAGTGCTACCTCGTTGGGTAAATGTATGGTGCTTTTCCTACACTACAGCTGCGTAAAGGCCCAGAAGAGAAGTCTTCAGTGATCACCTGTGTCTGTGACTTTGCCACTGCGCTGATAGGCGCCGAGGTACCTCGAGTGAGCTGTCCATCACAGTGGGGGAAAGGGCGGGATAGGTTGCATAGCCTAGTCTGTGTGGGGAGGGGTTAAACTGGCGAGGCTTCTGTGCGAGTTCACATGCCTCTTGTTTATGAAGGGTCAGAGACCGATCAGCTCAGTAAATGATAAGAAAGCAGTCGGTGGTACCTCTTTGGGTGAATGTATTGTGCTTTTCCAGCACTGCAGCTGCGTAAAGGCCCAGAAGAGAAGTCTTCAGTGATCACCTGTGTCTGTGACTTTGCCACTGCGCTGATAGGCGCCGAGGTACCTCGAGTGAGCTGTCCATCACAGTGGGGGAAAGGGTGGGATAGGTTGCATAGCCTAGTCAGTCACTTTGCCACTGCGCTGATAGGCGCCGAGGTACCTCGAGTGAGCTGTCCATCACAGTGGGGGAAAGGGCGGGATAGGTTGCATAGCCTAGTCTGTGTGGGGAGGGGTTAAACTGGCGAGGCTTCTGTGCAAGTTCACATGCCTCTTGTTTATGAAGGGTCAGAGACCGATCAGCTCAGTAAATGATAAGAAAGCAGTCGGTGGTACCTCTTTGGGTAAATGTATTGCGCTTTTCCAGCACTGCAGCTGTGTGAAGGCCCAGAAGAGTTGTATTCAGTGATCACCTGTGTCTGTGACTTTGCCACTGCGCCGATATGCGCCGAGGTACCTCGAGGGAGCTGTCCATCACAGTGGGGTAAAGGGCTGGATAGGTTGCATAGCCTAGTGTGTGTGGGGAGGGGCCAAACTGGCGAGGCTTCTGTGCGTGTTCACTTGCCTCTTGTTTATGAAGGGTCAGAGACTGATCAGCTCAGTAAATGATAAGAAAGCAGTCGGTGGTACCTCTTTGGGTAAATGTATTGTGCTTTTCCAGCACTGCAGCTGCGTGAAGGCCCAGAAGAGTTGTCTCGAGTGACCACGTGTGTCTGTAACTTTGCCACCGCGCCGTTTGGCGCCAAGGTCCCTCGAGTGAGCTGTCCATCACAGTGGGGAAAGGGCGGGAAGAGGTTGCATAGCCTAGTGTGTGGGGCGGGGCCAAACGGGCGGGGCTTCTGTACGAGTTCACATGCCTCTTGTTTATAAAGGGTCAGAGACCATCAGAGCATCAGATGAGTAGAAATCAGCCTCCTGGTCACTGGATGTACAGGAGGATTGCGCTCGAGAAACTCGTGGATGCCTAGACCTCCATCACGGATTACAGCTAATTTTAGACTGTAGCCTCGACCTTGCTCACTAGGTTCTTGGGCTGATTATAATGCGTTACTGAAGTTTAGCTTCAACCGGGGCACGTGCTGTTTCTTTTGTATATGTAAGTGCTTCCTGTTGAGGTTTAATTTTTGAAACAGGAGCATCGTGCCAAAATGAATCCTGCCTGCATATTTATCCACGAAGATGCCACCATGTTGTGCCATACCTCTACTCAACTGGAGTACTTTCTACTGGGTAGTCAGTAAGTGCTACCTCGTTGGGTAAATGTATGGTGCTTTTCCTACACTACAGCTGCGTAAAGGCCCAGAAGAGAAGTCTTCAGTGATCACCTGTGTCTGTGACTTTGCCACTGCGCTGATAGGCGCCGAGGTACCTCGAGTGAGCTGTCCATCACAGTGGGGGAAAGGGCGGGATAGGTTGCATAGCCTAGTCTGTGTGGGGAGGGGTTAAACTGGCGAGGCTTCTGTGCGAGTTCACATGCCTCTTGTTTATGAAGGGTCAGAGACCGATCAGCTCAGTAAATGATAAGAAAGCAGTCGGTGGTACCTCTTTGGGTGAATGTATTGTGCTTTTCCAGCACTGCAGCTGCGTAAAGGCCCAGAAGAGAAGTCTTCAGTGATCACCTGTGTCTGTGACTTTGCCACTGCGCTGATAGGCGCCGAGGTACCTCGAGTGAGCTGTCCATCACAGTGGGGGAAAGGGTGGGATAGGTTGCATAGCCTAGTCAGTCACTTTGCCACTGCGCTGAAAGGCGCCGAGGTACCTCGAGTGAGCTGTCCATCACAGTGGGGGAAAGGGCGGGATAGGTTGCATAGCCTAGTCTGTGTGGGGAGGGGTTAAACTGGCGAGGCTTCTGTGCAAGTTCACATGCCTCTTGTTTATGACGGGTCAGAGACCGATCAGCTCAGTAAATGATAAGAAAGCAGTCGGTGGTACCTCTTTGGGTTAATGTATTGTGCTTTTCCAGCACTGCAGCTGCGTGAAGGCCCAGAAGAGTTGTATTCAGGGATCACCTGTGTCTGTAACGTTGCCACTGCGCCGATAGGCGCCGAGGTACCTCGAGTGAGCTGTCCATCACAGTGGGGTAAAGGGCTGGATAGGTTGCATAGCCTAGTGTGTGTGGGGAGGGGCCAAACTGGCGAGGCTTCTGTGCGTGTTCACTTGCCTCTTGTTTATGAAGGGTCAGAGACTGATCAGCTCAGTAAATGATAAGAAAGCAGTCGGTGGTACCTCTTTGGGTAAATGTATTGTGCTTTTCCAGCACTGCAGCTCCGTGAAGGCCCAGAAGAGTTGTCTCGAGTGACCACGTGTGTCTGTAACTTTGCCACCGCGCCGTTTGGCGCCAAGGTCCCTCGAGTGAGCTGTCCATCACAGTGGGGGAAAGGGCGGGAAGAGGTTGCATAGCCTAGTGTGTGGGGCGGGGCCAAACGGGCGGGGCTTCTGTACGAGTTCACATGCCTCTTGTTTATAAAGGGTCAGAGACCATCAGAGCATCAGATGAGGAGAAATCAGCCTCCTGGTCACTGGAAGTACAGGAGGATTGCGCTCGAGAAACTCGTGGATGCCTAGACCTCCATCACGGATTAAAGCTAATTTTAGACGGTAGCCTCGACCTTGCTCACTAGGTTCTTGGGCTGATTATAATGCGTTACTGAAGTTTAGCTTCAACCGGGGCACGTGCTGTTTCTTTTGTATATGTAAGTGCTTCCTGTTGAGGTTTAATTTTTGGAACAGGAGCATCGTGCCAAAATGAATCCTGCCTGCATATTTATCCACGAAGATGCCACCATGTTGTGCCATACCTCTACTCAACTGGAGTACTTTCTACTGGGTAGTCAGTAAGTGCTACCTCGTTGGGTAAATGTATGGTGCTTTTCCTACACTACAGCTGCGTAAAGGCCCAGAAGAGAAGTCTTCAGTGATCACCTGTGTCTGTGACTTTGCCACTGCGCTGATAGGCGCCGAGGTACCTCGAGTGAGCTGTCCATCACAGTGGGGGAAAGGGCGGGATAGGTTGCATAGCCTAGTCTGTGTGGGGAGGGGTTAAACTGGCGAGGCTTCTGTGGGAGTTCACATGCCTCTTGTTTATGAAGGGTCAGAGACCGATCAGCTCAGTAAATGATAAGAAAGCAGTCGGTGGTACCTCTTTGGGTAAATGTATTGTGCTTTTCCAGCACTGCAGCTGCGTGAAGGCCCAGAAGAGAAGTCTTCAGTGATCACCTGTGCCTGTGACTTTCCCACTGCGCTGATAGGCGCCGAGGTACCTCGAGTGAGCAGTCCATCACAGTGGTGGAAAGGGCGGATAGGTTGCATAGCCTAGTGTGTGTGGGGAGGGGCCAAACTGGCGAGGCTTCTGTGCGTGTTCACTTGCCTCTTGTTTATGAAGGGTCAGAGACCGATTAGCGCAGCAAATGAGGAGAAAGCAGTCGGTGGTACCTCTTTGGGTGAATGTATTGTGCTTTTCCAGCACTGCAGCTGCGTAAAGGCCCAGAAGAGTTTTCTCGAGTGACCACGTGTGTCTGTAACTTTGCCACCGCGCCGTTTGGCGCCAAGGTCCCCCGAGTGAGCCGTCCATCACAGTGGGGGAAAGGGCGGGAAGAGGTTGCATAGCCTAGTGTGTGGGGCGGGGCCAAACGGGCGGGGCTTCTGTACGAGTTCACATGCCTCTTGTTTATAAAGGGTCAGAGACCATCAGAGCATCAGATGAGGAGAAATCAGCCTCCTGGTCACTGGAAGTACAGGAGGATTGCGCTCGAGAAACTCGTGGATGCCTAGACCTCCATCACGGATTACAGCTAATTGTAGACTGTAGCCTCGACCTTGCTCACTAGGTTCTTGGGCTGATTATAATGCGTTACTGAAGTTTAGCTTCATCCGGGGCACGTGCTGTTTCTTTTGTATCTGTAAGTGCTTCCTGTTGAGGTTTAATTTTTGAAACAGGAGCATCGTGCCAAAATGAATCCTGCCTGCATATTTATCCACGAAGATGCCACCATGTTGTGCCATACCTCTACTCAACTGGAGTACTTTCTACTGGGTAGTCAGTAAGTGCTACCTCGTTGGGTAAATGTATGGTGCTTTTCCTACACTACAGCTGCGTAAAGGCCCAGAAGAGAAGTCTTCAGTGATCACCTGTGTCTGTGACTTTGCCACTGCGCTGATAGGCGCCGAGGTACCTCGAGTGAGCTGTCCATCACAGTGGGGGAAAGGGCGGGATAGGTTGCATAGCCTAGTCTGTGTGGGGAGGGGTTAAACTGGCGAGGCTTCTGTGCGAGTTCACATGCCTCTTGTTTATGAAGGGTCAGAGACCGATCAGCTCAGTAAATGATAAGAAAGCAGTCGGTGGTACCTCTTTGGGTAAATGTATTGCGCTTTTCCAGCACTGCAGCTGCGTGAAGGCCCAGAAGAGTTGTATTCAGTGATCACCTGTGTCTGTGACTTTGCCACTGCGCCGATATGCGCCGAGGTACCTCGAGGGAGCTGTCCATCAAAGTGGGGTAAAGGGCTGGATAGGTTGCATAGCCTAGTGTGTGTGGGGAGGGGCCAAACTGGCGAGGCTTCTGTGCGTGTTCACTTGCCTCTTGTTTATGAAGGGTCAGAGACTGATCAGCTCAGTAAATGATAAGAAAGCAGTCGGTGGTACCTCTTTGGGTAAATGTATTGTGCTTTTCCAGCACTGCAGCTGTGTGAAGGCCCAGAAGAGTTGTCTCGAGTGACCACGTGTGTCTGTAACTTTGCCACCGCGCCGTTTGGCGCCAAGGTCCCTCGAGTGAGCTGTCCATCACAGTGGGGGAATGGGCGGGAAGAGGTTGCATAGCCTAGTGTGTGGGGCGGGGCCAAACGGGCGGGGCTTCTGTACGAGTTCACATGCCTCTTGTTTATAAAGGGTCAGAGACCATCAGAGCATCAGATGAGGAGAAATCAGCCTCCTGGTCACTGGAAGTACAGGAGGATTGCGCTCGAGAAACTCGTGGATGCCTAGACCTCCATCACGGATTACAGCTAATTTTAGACTGTAGCCTCGACCTTGCTCACTAGGTTCTTGGGCTGATTATAATGCGTTACTGAAGTTTAGCTTCAACCGGGGCACATGCTGTTTCTTTTGTATATGTAAGTGCTTCCTGTTGAGGTTTAATTTTTGAAACAGGAGCATCCTGCCTGCATATTTATCCACGAAGATGCCACCATGTTGTGCCATACCTCTACTCAACTGGAGTACTTTCTACTGGGTAGTCAGTAAGTGCTACCTCGTTGGGTAAATGTATGGTGCTTTTCCTACACTACAGCTGCGTAAAGGCCCAGAAGAGAAGTCTTCAGTGATCACCTGTGTCTGTGACTTTGCCACTGCGCTGATAGGCGCCGAGGTACCTCGAGTGAGCTGTCCATCACAGTGGGGGAAAGGGCGGGATAGGTTGCATAGCCTAGTGTGTGTGGGGAGGGGCCAAACTGGCGAGGCTTCTGTGCGTGTTCACTTGCCTCTTGTTTATGAAGGGTCAGAGACCGATTAGCGCAGCAAATGAGGAGAAAGCAGTCGGTGGTACCTCTTTGGGTGAATGTATTGTGCTTTTCCAGCACTGCAGCTGCGTAACGGCCCAGAAGAGTTGTCTCGAGTGACCACGTGTGTCTGTAACTTTGCCACCGCGCCGTTTGGCGCCAAGGTCCCTCGAGTGAGCTGTCCATCACAGTGGGGGAAAGGGCGGGAAGAGGTTGCATAGCCTAGTGTGTGGGGCGGGGCCAAACGGGCCGGGCTTCTGTACGAGTTCACATGCCTCTTGTTTATAAAGGGTCAGAGACCATCAGAGCATCAGATGAGGAGAAATCAGCCTCCTGGTCACTGGAAGTACAGGAGGATTGCGCTCGAGAAACTCGTGGATGCCTAGACCTCCATCACGGATTACAGCTAATTGTAGACTGTAGCCTCGACCTTGCTCACTAGGTTCTTGGGCTGATTATAATGCGTTACTGAAGTTTAGCTTCATCCGGGGCACGTGCTGTTTCTTTTGTATCTGTAAGTGCTTCCTGTTGAGGTTTAATTTTTGAAACAGGAGCATCGTGCCAAATAGAATCCTGCCTGCATATTTATCCACGAAGATGCCACCATGTTGTGCCATACCTCTACTCAACTGGAGTACTTTCTACTGGGTAGTCAGTAAGTGCTACCTCGTTGGGTAAATGTATGGTGCTTTTCCTACACTACAGCTGCGTAAAGGCCCAGAAGAGAAGTCTTCAGTGATCACCTGTGTCTGTGACTTTGCCACTGCGCTGATAGGCGCCGAGGTACCTCGAGTGAGCTGTCCATCACAGTGGGGGAAAGGGCGGGATAGGTTGCATAGCCTAGTCTGTGTGGGGAGGGGTTAAACTGGCGAGGCTTCTGTGCGAGTTCACATGCCTCTTGTTTATGAAGGGTCAGAGACCGATCAGCTCAGTAAATGATAAGAAAGCAGTCGGTGGTACCTCTTTGGGTAAATGTATTGCGCTTTTCCAGCACTGCAGCTGCGTGAAGGCCCAGAAGAGTTGTATTCAGTGATCACCTGTGTCTGTGACTTTGCCACTGCGCCGATATGCGCCGAGGTACCTCGAGGGAGCTGTCCATCAAAGTGGGGTAAAGGGCTGGATAGGTTGCATAGCCTAGTGTGTGTGGGGAGGGGCCAAACTGGCGAGGCTTCTGTGCGTGTTCACTTGCCTCTTGTTTATGAAGGGTCAGAGACTGATCAGCTCAGTAAATGATAAGAAAGCAGTCGGTGGTACCTCTTTGGGTAAATGTATTGTGCTTTTCCAGCACTGCAGCTGTGTGAAGGCCCAGAAGAGTTGTCTCGAGTGACCACGTGTGTCTGTAACTTTGCCACCGCGCCGTTTGGCGCCAAGGTCCCTCGAGTGAGCTGTCCATCACAGTGGGGGAAAGGGCGGGAAGAGGTTGCATAGCCTAGTGTGTGGGGCGGGGCCAAACGGGCGGGGCTTCTGTACGAGTTCACATGCCTCTTGTTTATAAAGGGTCAGAGACCATCAGAGCATCAGATGAGGAGAAATCAGCCTCCTGGTCACTGGAAGTACAGGAGGATTGCGCTCGAGAAACTCGTGGATGCCTAGACCTCCATCACGGATTACAGCTAATTTTAGACTGTAGCCTCGACCTTGCTCACTAGGTTCTTGGGCTGATTATAATGCGTTACTGAAGTTTAGCTTCATCCGGGGCACGTGCTGTTTCTTTTGTATCTGTAAGTGCTTCCTGTTGAGGTTTAATTTTTGAAACAGGAGCATCGTGCCAAATAGAATCCTGCCTGCATATTTATCCACGAAGATGCCACCATGTTGTGCCATACCTCTACTCAACTGGAGTACTTTCTACTGGGTAGTCAGTAAGTGCTACCTCGTTGGGTAAATGTATGGTGCTTTTCCTACACTACAGCTGCGTAAAGGCCCAGAAGAGAAGTCTTCAGTGATCACCTGTGTCTGTGACTTTGCCACTGCGCTGATAGGCGCCGAGGTACCTCGAGTGAGCTGTCCATCACAGTGGGGGAAAGGGCGGGATAGGTTGCATAGCCTAGTCTGTGTGGGGAGGGGTTAAACTGGCGAGGCTTCTGTGCGAGTTCACATGCCTCTTGTTTATGAAGGGTCAGAGACCGATCAGCTCAGTAAATGATAAGAAAGCAGTCGGTGGTACCTCTTTGGGTGAATGTATTGTGCTTTTCCAGCACTGCAGCTGCGTAAAGGCCCAGAAGAGAAGTCTTCAGTGATCACCTGTGTCTGTGACTTTGCCACTGCGCTGATAGGCGCCGAGGTACCTCGAGTGAGCTGTCCATCACAGTGGGGGAAAGGGCGGGATAGGTTGCATAGCCTAGTCTGTGTGGGTGAAGGACTGGGTTCTTTTGGACCCAGCGGTGCCAGGGCACAACACCTGAAACCTTCGTGGGTAACCTGCTCCGGCGTACAAGTCACAGAGACACGGGACACTTCCTTCGGCGTCAAAGAGTCAAGGTTTATTTACTGCAGGGAACACAGAAGTCACGACAAGCACACCACGTGCAACTTGGGGAGACTGCTTCAAATTGGTTTTGTGGATCGCTCCTTTTATACAGTTTTTACCCATAGGCTAACATTGAACACAAAGGTTTACAACTCAGTTCCCACATCGAGCTCCCAGAGGGGTCGCTTTGGTCGCTTTGAAACATACAAGGTCCGGAACATAAGTGCGGAAACATTTGGCGGTTCCCAACTGTAAAAACCCATCTTCCCACCATTAGCAAATTCCAATCAGCAGTAAAGTGGATCGAAACAGGAACGAAGACAGGTGCAGAGGAAGACGGAGACAGTGGGGAGATCGGAAAGGGTGTAAAAGGGGAGGTGCCGGGAAGCACGAGATACAGGCATCAAAGGGACGTGCCTAATGAGATGCACGGCTGAGACAATAAGTCCGTGCGGCAAGATGAGCCTCGAGCGGCGCCACCTGCATTACAGTAGCAACCCCCTCGTCATAAAGACACTTTCAAAGGACATGTGACTTCCGCAAATATCTTGGGAGTCCCAGGGTCGCGAAGCGGACAGCGTCCGTTCGCTGACTACTTGAGGGCAAGAGACAAAATGGATGCCGTATCTAAGATGGAACCCGTGGGTACAGATGAAAAGCCCACGTAACAAACGAACGGTTTAAGTTAGCACAGCGAAACTGCGCACACTTACTAAACTCGTCATTTGCGGTTCATAGATACTAGACTCGACCATATTCGTGCGAGTCGAAAGCACCACTTACAATCGTCACGGAACCTCAGACGCTCCTTTTGCCCTCATGTAGGCAAGCACTAGTCGGAATCATATTCGATATTCATCAGACCATCAAGATGTCGTTGTAGCATAGATCTGTCCGACCGAGTCCCCTTGGTAACAGGTGGTTGTCTCATACACGTTGTAGCACAGAGGCCACATAAGGCAGGACCACACTGCACACAAAGGCAACACGTGAACAGGAACACTACCACAACCCCGATGATCATCAGAATCTTCCAACCCCAAGTTGACATCAGGCCCCAAAACCAACCGAGTAGCGTCCAATCCCCTACATCCACGTGTATGGATTCGGAGATCTTATGCAACTTCGAGATGGCTTGATAGACAGTAGGAGCATTATCAGGTATGAAAATGCAACAGCTCGAATGGATCACTTTACATACCCCACCGCGATCTGCCAAGACGACATCTAAAACCATACGGTTTTGTAACGTCATAAGTCTCTCCGCCTGAAGTTCTGTGGTGATATTACCAAGGGCACTGGCAGTAACATTAGCTGTCGATTCTACCACTCGAGTCAAATGTCTCAGGTTCCTACTATTAACCATAGGTCCCCAAAACGGGAGGAAACCCTTGAAAAAGTCTCCTGCCTCTTGACCGGCAGTATCCTCTTCGCTAATTACGCCTCGTACAACTCTAGTCTTATGGTAATCGGCATCTACAGTAAACGTCGGAGGCAACAGATTTGCAACAAAACATGAGCCCATGAAGTCTGAGGGCAACCATGTATATGCACGATCATGACAGATGAAGTACGTACCCTTGGCAGCCAGAAACACAGGGATCGGGGACATTGGCAGAACGTAACTTTCAGTGCAAGCACTTACTCCAAGTGAGGCTTGCGCACCACGACCCACGATACAAAGATTACCAGTGTGGGGTACGACCCATATTGGAGGCGAGCTTTTAAGCTGCTTTTCATTAGTGAACGTACTATATTCCCCTCTATCCGGTGCCCTATAGGCTTGTACCTCTGCCTTAGGGATGAGAAAAGCATCATAGATCTCATCTTCCAAATCCTGTATTGCCATCGATACCACCCACTGCCACGAGGTAGGACCAGGTTTGGGGGAACGTTCTGGAGAGGGGTGGAAACCTAGTGCGCTTCGAAGCATTGTTTGGTATGCTCGAGCTGACCCTTGGGAACTATACGGTAACACCAGATATGGAATTCCCTTACCCGTAGTATGTGGCATCAACCCACACACCCAACAATTAGTAGTGTTAACCACTAACTGATGCTGATGGAGGAGCTGGATAAAGGAATTGTTGCGGAATTCTACACGTCTAGCCTGTTCGTGTTCCGGTAAAATATGAAAGGAATGGGGAGAAGCAGTAGTAGCAGTAAGAGTAACGTTAGAATAAGGAGTAGGAGTAGGGGTAGGGAGTAAAAAGTAAGACATAGCATAATACACCCCACCCGCCAAGAATGCAGAAGCAGTTAAAAACAGTACAAACAATTGAAATACAACACATTTAGTACGACTAAGTTTCTGCAGTTTGACTCTATACGCCTGAGCTCCTTCCAAATCGTTCAGCTTCGAAAATGCCATTTCCCTACGACCGTCCGCAACGTTTCTTGACGCACTTCGTTCTGTGCAGCAATAGTCAATCCCCAGGAGTTCCTAGGAACCGACGGCCTTTAACCTAGCGTCAAGACCTACTGTCCAGAAGGAAGTACGCGCGCGGCCCTACGGCCCTCAATACACAATGTATTTTATTTAGCACAAAAATCAGCTGTGGAAGGAAAAAGATACAAAAATCTCAATATATGTACAAACAATTTTCAATCGTACGGAATGTTCAAAGTTGATCAGGGGAAACGAGGATATTGCAGTTATCAGTTTCAGCAAAACAAGAAAACAATTTTATTTGTCCTTAGTATGAGAACGCAAAGAATATCGATGTTTCCCGGGACGTGTCTGCTCGTCAAATAAAGGATCCGTTAAAGAGACAGCGTCCTGCTGATCAGTTTGTTGATTTGGTCTTGAGTCTTTTGCTAACAATGTTCCAACAGTGGCTTTCTGCTGCGCTGAGTGTTCACCAACAAGCTGTGCGTCGCTAAAGGGTACAAACGCCGGCAATGTCTCTGCTTCTGTTGACGCAATGCCTTTCCTCACCCACGGGTCTGCCGGCAAAGGAATAGGGACTCGTTTACAATGGGTAGCATGTACCCAATTCTTCCGTCCCTCAAGACGAACGGCAGTCCTCGTGGCCAGGAGCACCTGGTGAGGTCCAACAAAACGGGGGTCCAGATTCTTCTTGCGCGAAAAATTACGGGTGACAACCCAATCACCGGGCTGGAGCTGGTGGCCTGGACCCTCCGTCTGCGTCGGCAAGGCGTCGTAAACCTGTTGATGAATTAACCTCAGTTTAGCAGTCAAGTCATGTAAGTAGTCAATCAACATCGGATACTCAAGATCAACGAATAGACCTGGCCTAGGAACCCCCCACACATTCGCAGGACGGCCGAACACTATTTCATAGGGACTAAGCCCTATTCGGGAGTGTACAGTCGCCCTAGTTGACAGTAATGCTAGAGGCAAAGCGTCAGGCCACGAAAGTCCAGTCGTAGCCTGAATCTTCGCTAATTTTAGTTTAAGGGTACCATTGTAACCTTCAACCAATCCAGCTGACTGGGGATGATTGGCGCTATGGAATTTTTGATTAATTCCAAGGCCCTTACACACACTCTTCATCACACTTCCAACAAACTCACTTCCGTTATCTGACCACACGACTCTAGGCATTCCATACCGAGGAAAATATTCCTTCAGTAGGATTTTCGCAGTAGACAAAGCAGTATTATCTTTGAGGGGATAGGCCTCGATCCATCGGGAGAATGCGCAAACCACAACCAAAACGTATTTCAGGTTATTGCATCGCTCCATATGGATGAAGTCCAATTGAATCACCTCAAAGGGATACGAAGGAGGAGCAAAACTGCCAGGGGGAGTTGGGGTTCCTTTGCCAGGGTTGTACATTATACACACCATACAATTCTTCACCAGACGTTCAGCACACTTCGTAATACCATCATTCTTCCACACATCAGCCAACAACTTGCAAATGCCTTTCGCGCTAATATGTGCTAACCCATGTGCCATTGTCACAACGGCTAGTACGTACGCATCCGGTAACATCCATCTTTTCTGATCCGACAAATCAATCCAGCAACCATTCGCATCCAACCTTCCCGTACTTTCTTTCCATTTCGTCTTTTCAGTGTCGGTGGCCTCATTCTGAATTGCTTTCACGCTCTCTATAGTATTCTCGCACATACTTGATTCTGTAGGCCACCTAACCGAACTCGTCACATACATTCGAGTGCTAAGGTTCCGGGCAGTCTCCTTAGCAATCTCATCTGCAAACGCGTTACCACGACCAACATCATCCGTCACCTTGCGATGCGCACTACACTTAACAATTGCAACTTGAGCAGGCAGAGTCAATGCATCCAAAAGATCGTTCACGAGCTGGCCATGCTGTATTTTCGTGCCATGCGACGTGAAGAAACCACGCTCTCGCCACAACCGTCCAAAGCTATGCGCTACACCGAAAGCATACTGGCTATCGGTGTACACATTCACACGTTTACCTTTTGCTAATACACATGCTCTAGTAAGAGCAATCAGCTCTGCAGCTTGGGCAGAATTCTGATTCAATCTCGCAGTCTCAACAACAGTATTCAACGTTACAACAGCATAAGCAGTAGTCACATCACCATTCGGCAACTTAAAACATGACCCATCCACATACAGGGTGCCGTCAGGGTCTTCCAATGGGGTGTTTTTAAGGTCCACTCGACCTTTTGTTTCCTCCTCTGTACGCAAGTAGCAGTCATGTGCTGCTACTTCATCTGACTCTGCACTAATTGGTAACAAAGTTGCCGGATTTAGGACATTACAACGTTTTATCTGAATGTGGCTTGCCAAGAGCGTCAATTCGTACCCAGACAACCTTGCACTCGTCAAGTGCTGAGTTTTCGTTCGGTTCAAAAGAGTATCGACTGCATGCGGAACCATCACCGTAAGCATATTATCCATGACCAATCCTGCTGATTGTCGGATGGAGACCGCAGCTGCCGCAGTTGCTCTCAAACAACTCGGCAATGCTCTAGCTACTGGGTCTAAGGTCGAGGAAAAATATGCACATGGACGTTGCTTACCACCAAAAGGTTGCGTTAAGACACTCAACGCACAACCTTCCCTCTCGTGAACATATAACGTGAACGGCTTGCTGTAATCAGGGGTACCTAACACAGGAGCCGAACACAATGAATCACGTAATTCAGAAAAACTTTTCTGACATTCTTCCGTCCATGGTAAAGGAGTTGAAACATCCTTGCACGTAAGAGCCACCAATGGTTTCGCTAGCAATGAAAAATTTGGAATCCACTGCCTGCAGTACGACGTGATACCTAGAAAGGCACGCACATCTCTTTGGGTTTTTGGCACAGCCATTCGCGCAATCGCTGCAATTCTCTCTGGGGTCAATCTCCTTCCCTCCTTTGACAATAAGTGACCTAGATAGGTTACTTCTTGACAACAATATTGGAGTTTAGAAGGTGACACCTTGTGATTTAACTCACAGAGATGTTGCAGCAACGATACCGTAGCAATTTTGCAAGTGTCCTGAGTATCAGCAGCCACCAATAAGTCGTCGACATATTGGATTAAAGCCGCACCAACCGGCAACCTAAACGCATCCAGTTGACCCTTCAAAGCTTGACTGTAAATCGATGGACTTTCACAGTAGCCTTGAGGAGCGCGTTTGAACCGGAAGCTACGTCCACCAAGAGAGAAACCGAAAAGGTCCCTGCTCTCTTCGGCAATCGGGATGCTGAAAAACGCATTTTTCAAATCAATCACCGAAAACCATGAAGCAGTAGCTGGAATCAGAGTCAGTAGCGCCGTGATGTCAGGCACAACAGGGAATTGAGGAACCACAATTTTATTTACCTCCCGTAAATCGATAACAAAACGATAAACAGGCGGTTTGGTAGGATCAGTACGTTTGAGAATGGGCAGTACAGGGCTGTTGCACACGTTTCCCCGAGTCTCCTCAATAACATCTTTCTCGATCAAATCATAGATGATCGCTAACAAAGCTCGTTCACCATCAAGGGAGATACGGTACTGGGGAATACGTGGCAATCGCACATTCGATTTCAACTGAACAACATAAGGGGAGATATCAAGTAGGCCCACATCGTTTGGACCCGTCGCCCACAAAGACGCAGGAAGAGAATCCAATTCCGGTGGAAGCTTATCGAGGGACAAATACATGGGAGAGACTACTTTCTCTCCGAACGTAAGCTTTACACCCGCGGGAGAACAATACAAAGTTGCATACAAACGTTTAAGCAAATCCAGACCCAAAAGATTTTCACCACAACCAGTGGTCAAAATCAATGGAGCTTCGAGCTCACGAGGCCCAATTTTAAGGGGCAAAGGGCGCGAAACTGGATTGCTAACGGGGGCGCCAGAGAATCCAACGGATACATTTGTTAAGCCAGACAAAGGTGCGCCAGGGAGTTTCGAATGCTTAATGGAACTTTTCGCTGCACCAGTGTCCAACAGAAAAGGCTCAACGACGCCCGATGTAGCAACTGCGACGTAAGGCCCTCTCTGATCGACCGGAACTGATACCACTCCCTCTCCTTGTCTTTGGCTGTCCTAGTAATTACTGTCGTCAGTTCCCTGATCGACGTAATAATCGTCTACATTGTACTGCGCAGATCGTCCTTGTGATGATCCACGTTGATCGAAACAATTATTAGAGTTTGATGAGTTGTCAGAGCGATCATTCTGAGCACCACGACCTCTACCACGTGATGCATTCTGCGAACCACCACGGCCTCCTCTAGACGAATTACCACTATTACGATCATTTAAAGCAGGACAATCAAATTTAATGTGTCCCTCCTGTCTACAATAAGCACATTGGTTGTACCCTAAGGAAGATCTGTTGAAAGAGGAATCATTACGCGACTGCGATCGATTCGATTGCGACTGTGATCTATTCTGCTGAGACGCATTCTGATTAGAACGCGGCGGATATGCTTGTTGCAACAACACTTTAGTTTTCAGCTCTTTTGTCTTTTTATCAGCGCGATCAGTTTCCTCTTTTTCTCTATTTTCGTAATATTGTGCCGTAGCCAGAATCTGAGCCGAGGTAGAAACGGCCCACGCACTTTCCGAATTCTTCAATTTATTGCACAAGTCGGGCAATAAGTTCGATACAAATTTATCAACAAACAGCCGTTGTCCACCCTCAGTACCCATATCCTGTCCACTATGATCAACGAATGTTTCCTCAAACCTCGTAAAGAAGTCTGAAACACTCTCATCTTTCTTTTGCTTACAAGCTGACAATTTGTCCCAATTTACCCTCATAGCTGGCATAAGCGTCTTCATTAATGTAATGATTCGCTGGGGAAGAAGTTCAATCAGCTGCTCAGGCTTAGCGCCTCCGACTTGCAACCCATCTGCCGCTACAATGGCCGCCCAAGTACCACCTAGTTCGTTTGCGTGATTTTCCTGACGAATCTTCGCCCATACCGGTTGCGGTACAACGTTACCGAACAACATGTCGATATCGGCAAGATTCATTACCGTAGCATCCACAAGCTGCGATAATTCTTTGTAATACCCCGCAGGATTTTTGCGAGGATCAGGCAAAGTTTGTTTCACCTGAAGCACTTCCGATCGTTTCCATGGGAGGTGTATCCATACTCTCTGGAAGAATGGCGGAACCGGGGGATTCGCCCCAGGATTACCTGGCATCCAAACTGGCGGAACTTCACGCATAGGATATTGGCCAGACCCATCTGGTTGTTTTTCAATATCCTCAACGAATAATGCATGAGGAATAGGAGCTAGACGAAAAGACAGCAACTGCTCGATAGCACGTCGGACATTAGTATCGACAATCAGTCCAGTTGCGAACTGAAGCCGGAGATTAGACAGGGCGGTCAGCACCTCGTCAGGCGCAACTGCCGCTATCTGATCATGTAGGAGTTTACACATTTCGTCAAACACATATCTCTGAGTCGGTATGTTGAATTGACTAAATGTTTCAAGAACAACACGGGGTGGATTTCTCTGCGGATTGTCTATCCAACTCATCGCCATATTGTATAGCGCAACACGTTCTCTATTACCAGGAAGCTGACTACGCCTCTGCGGTGGGCCATCAGAACCAGCGGACCCAAAAACAGGTCCGAGCGACTGAAAGAAGCTAGCCGCAATGGGAGAACTACGGTTACGAGTAGAGGGACAGGAGTAAGACACAGGACTAACAAGAGAAGGAGTAGAGACATTAGCAACGACAGGGGTTAACAACACAGGAGCAGTAGTGTGAGCAGGAGTATGTGGAAGCGGAGGAGCAGTAGGAATAGACACAGGCACAGGAGCAGGAACAGTCGGAAGAGCGGGTGCAGGTTGAGGAATAGGCGGAGGAATAACAGGTGGGAGAACAGGTACGGCAGGGACCACAGGAGCTGCGGTACCCTGTACGTACGGAGGTGGCGACTTCATAAGATAGGACATTAAAGGATCCTCAACTGCCTCTTCCTTCTTATCCGACTCCATAGGCAAAGCAGGATAGCATTTATCTATGGTCATACGTTGCAACCTCTCAAACACTTCCTTATCCTTCTCCTCCTTATCACGCTGAAACTGCTCAGCTTTCTTTACAATAGTAGCAACATTATCTCGCTCACTACGTTTATTCTGTCTGATCTCTTTCTGTCGGGCTTCTTTGCGCCACAACCGAAAGGCATCAAACATGGCCGGCCTAGATTTACGTTCGAACAACTTTATTTCCAAATTATCTAAGATCGACGCTTCGAAGCTACCGTGAGGTGGCCAACGAAGATCGCCGTCTTTCTTTGTATATTTTATCCAATAATCGTTAAAAGCAATCGGGCCTAGCCCATGTTTGCTATATAAGTCATAAGTAGGAGTTCCTACCGGAGGTATCGGACACGAATCCTCCAGCAGGGAATCCGCACCACAAGGTCTAAAGCAACTGAACAAAGTACTGCGACCAGGCATCTTGCACGCTAGCCGAGTTTCACAAACTTCAAGGGTTACGGGATTTACCAAGTCCCAGCAAGAACAAAACCCTCGGTCTTTGGCGGCTGCAGTCGTCAAACAAATACAACAACAAAGTTACGCTAGCAAAGTGTCACCGACAAAAACACTCACACAGCGTGTACAACAACAACAAACCACTAGTGTTTACAACAAAGACACTCGCTAAAGTGTCTACAACCAAGGATTCTGGGAGCGACCCACAAATACTTAACTCAAAGATCAATGGCGTCCTCAGGAAGGCCCGTCAATCGTCTCGCTATACCAAGGTCTACGCCAGGCGCCAAAACAGGTCTACAGTCAGGGCAGCAGTCCGTCGCAGCCGTTAGGAGGCGGGAATCTTCGCGGGAAAAGTCTTCGGGCCACTTATTTCGACAACAGGATCGATGAAGCGGGGTGCACCTTCCCTCGGAGATTTCACACGAAGTTCCTCACGATCGTCGGGCTTGGACCGGTACCACTGATGCAGCCCCACGTTGGGCGCCAACTGAAGGACTGGGTTCTTTTGGACCCAGCGGTGCCAGGGCACAACACCTGAAACCTTCGTGGGTAACCTGCTCCGGCGTACAAGTCACAGAGACACGGGACACTTCCTTCGGCGTCAAAGAGTCAAGGTTTATTTACTGCAGGGAACACAGAAGTCACGACAAGCACACCACGTGCAACTTGGGGAGACTGCTTCAAATTGGTTTTGTGGATCGCTCCTTTTATACAGTTTTTACCCATAGGCTAACATTGAACACAAAGGTTTACAACTCAGTTCCCACATCGAGCTCCCAGAGGGGTCGCTTTGGTCGCTTTGAAACATACAAGGTCCGGAACATAAGTGCGGAAACATTTGGCGGTTCCCAACTGTAAAAACCCATCTTCCCACCATTAGCAAATTCCAATCAGCAGTAAAGTGGATCGAAACAGGAACGAAGACAGGTGCAGAGGAAGACGGAGACAGTGGGGAGATCGGAAAGGGTGTAAAAGGGGAGGTGCCGGGAAGCACGAGATACAGGCATCAAAGGGACGTGCCTAATGAGATGCACGGCTGAGACAATAAGTCCGTGCGGCAAGATGAGCCTCGAGCGGCGCCACCTGCATTACAGTAGCAACCCCCTCGTCATAAAGACACTTTCAAAGGACATGTGACTTCCGCAAATATCTTGGGAGTCCCAGGGTCGCGAAGCGGACAGCGTCCGTTCGCTGACTACTTGAGGGCAAGAGACAAAATGGATGCCGTATCTAAGATGGAACCCGTGGGTACAGATGAAAAGCCCACGTAACAAACGAACGGTTTAAGTTAGCACAGCGAAACTGCGCACACTTACTAAACTCGTCATTTGCGGTTCATAGATACTAGACTCGACCATATTCGTGCGAGTCGAAAGCACCACTTACAATCGTCACGGAACCTCAGACGCTCCTTTTGCCCTCATGTAGGCAAGCACTAGTCGGAATCATATTCGATATTCATCAGACCATCAAGATGTCGTTGTAGCATAGATCTGTCCGACCGAGTCCCCTTGGTAACAGGTGGTTGTCTCATACACGTTGTAGCACAGAGGCCACATAAGGCAGGACCACACTGCACACAAAGGCAACACGTGAACAGGAACACTACCACAACCCCGATGATCATCAGAATCTTCCAACCCCAAGTTGACATCAGGCCCCAAAACCAACCGAGTAGCGTCCAATCCCCTACATCCACGTGTATGGATTCGGAGATCTTATGCAACTTCGAGATGGCTTGATAGACAGTAGGAGCATTATCAGGTATGAAAATGCAACAGCTCGAATGGATCACTTTACATACCCCACCGCGATCTGCCAAGACGACATCTAAAACCATACGGTTTTGTAACGTCATAAGTCTCTCCGCCTGAAGTTCTGTGGTGATATTACCAAGGGCACTGGCAGTAACATTAGCTGTCGATTCTACCACTCGAGTCAAATGTCTCAGGTTCCTACTATTAACCATAGGTCCCCAAAACGGGAGGAAACCCTTGAAAAAGTCTCCTGCCTCTTGACCGGCAGTATCCTCTTCGCTAATTACGCCTCGTACAACTCTAGTCTTATGGTAATCGGCATCTACAGTAAACGTCGGAGGCAACAGATTTGCAACAAAACATGAGCCCATGAAGTCTGAGGGCAACCATGTATATGCACGATCATGACAGATGAAGTACGTACCCTTGGCAGCCAGAAACACAGGGATCGGGGACATTGGCAGAACGTAACTTTCAGTGCAAGCACTTACTCCAAGTGAGGCTTGCGCACCACGACCCACGATACAAAGATTACCAGTGTGGGGTACGACCCATATTGGAGGCGAGCTTTTAAGCTGCTTTTCATTAGTGAACGTACTATATTCCCCTCTATCCGGTGCCCTATAGGCTTGTACCTCTGCCTTAGGGATGAGAAAAGCATCATAGATCTCATCTTCCAAATCCTGTATTGCCATCGATACCACCCACTGCCACGAGGTAGGACCAGGTTTGGGGGAACGTTCTGGAGAGGGGTGGAAACCTAGTGCGCTTCGAAGCATTGTTTGGTATGCTCGAGCTGACCCTTGGGAACTATACGGTAACACCAGATATGGAATTCCCTTACCCGTAGTATGTGGCATCAACCCACACACCCAACAATTAGTAGTGTTAACCACTAACTGATGCTGATGGAGGAGCTGGATAAAGGAATTGTTGCGGAATTCTACACGTCT
This sequence comes from Lissotriton vulgaris, assembly GCF_964263255.1. NCBI lineage: Eukaryota > Metazoa > Chordata > Amphibia > Caudata > Salamandridae > Lissotriton > Lissotriton vulgaris. The sequence goes on from NC_141696.1 coordinate 1,495,623,748, forward strand.
AGCCTGTTCGTGTTCCGGTAAAATATGAAAGGAATGGGGAGAAGCAGTAGTAGCAGTAAGAGTAACGTTAGAATAAGGAGTAGGAGTAGGGGTAGGGAGTAAAAAGTAAGACATAGCATAATACACCCCACCCGCCAAGAATGCAGAAGCAGTTAAAAACAGTACAAACAATTGAAATACAACACATTTAGTACGACTAAGTTTCTGCAGTTTGACTCTATACGCCTGAGCTCCTTCCAAATCGTTCAGCTTCGAAAATGCCATTTCCCTACGACCGTCCGCAACGTTTCTTGACGCACTTCGTTCTGTGCAGCAATAGTCAATCCCCAGGAGTTCCTAGGAACCGACGGCCTTTAACCTAGCGTCAAGACCTACTGTCCAGAAGGAAGTACGCGCGCGGCCCTACGGCCCTCAATACACAATGTATTTTATTTAGCACAAAAATCAGCTGTGGAAGGAAAAAGATACAAAAATCTCAATATATGTACAAACAATTTTCAATCGTACGGAATGTTCAAAGTTGATCAGGGGAAACGAGGATATTGCAGTTATCAGTTTCAGCAAAACAAGAAAACAATTTTATTTGTCCTTAGTATGAGAACGCAAAGAATATCGATGTTTCCCGGGACGTGTCTGCTCGTCAAATAAAGGATCCGTTAAAGAGACAGCGTCCTGCTGATCAGTTTGTTGATTTGGTCTTGAGTCTTTTGCTAACAATGTTCCAACAGTGGCTTTCTGCTGCGCTGAGTGTTCACCAACAAGCTGTGCGTCGCTAAAGGGTACAAACGCCGGCAATGTCTCTGCTTCTGTTGACGCAATGCCTTTCCTCACCCACGGGTCTGCCGGCAAAGGAATAGGGACTCGTTTACAATGGGTAGCATGTACCCAATTCTTCCGTCCCTCAAGACGAACGGCAGTCCTCGTGGCCAGGAGCACCTGGTGAGGTCCAACAAAACGGGGGTCCAGATTCTTCTTGCGCGAAAAATTACGGGTGACAACCCAATCACCGGGCTGGAGCTGGTGGCCTGGACCCTCCGTCTGCGTCGGCAAGGCGTCGTAAACCTGTTGATGAATTAACCTCAGTTTAGCAGTCAAGTCATGTAAGTAGTCAATCAACATCGGATACTCAAGATCAACGAATAGACCTGGCCTAGGAACCCCCCACACATTCGCAGGACGGCCGAACACTATTTCATAGGGACTAAGCCCTATTCGGGAGTGTACAGTCGCCCTAGTTGACAGTAATGCTAGAGGCAAAGCGTCAGGCCACGAAAGTCCAGTCGTAGCCTGAATCTTCGCTAATTTTAGTTTAAGGGTACCATTGTAACCTTCAACCAATCCAGCTGACTGGGGATGATTGGCGCTATGGAATTTTTGATTAATTCCAAGGCCCTTACACACACTCTTCATCACACTTCCAACAAACTCACTTCCGTTATCTGACCACACGACTCTAGGCATTCCATACCGAGGAAAATATTCCTTCAGTAGGATTTTCGCAGTAGACAAAGCAGTATTATCTTTGAGGGGATAGGCCTCGATCCATCGGGAGAATGCGCAAACCACAACCAAAACGTATTTCAGGTTATTGCATCGCTCCATATGGATGAAGTCCAATTGAATCACCTCAAAGGGATACGAAGGAGGAGCAAAACTGCCAGGGGGAGTTGGGGTTCCTTTGCCAGGGTTGTACATTATACACACCATACAATTCTTCACCAGACGTTCAGCACACTTCGTAATACCATCATTCTTCCACACATCAGCCAACAACTTGCAAATGCCTTTCGCGCTAATATGTGCTAACCCATGTGCCATTGTCACAACGGCTAGTACGTACGCATCCGGTAACATCCATCTTTTCTGATCCGACAAATCAATCCAGCAACCATTCGCATCCAACCTTCCCGTACTTTCTTTCCATTTCGTCTTTTCAGTGTCGGTGGCCTCATTCTGAATTGCTTTCACGCTCTCTATAGTATTCTCGCACATACTTGATTCTGTAGGCCACCTAACCGAACTCGTCACATACATTCGAGTGCTAAGGTTCCGGGCAGTCTCCTTAGCAATCTCATCTGCAAACGCGTTACCACGACCAACATCATCCGTCACCTTGCGATGCGCACTACACTTAACAATTGCAACTTGAGCAGGCAGAGTCAATGCATCCAAAAGATCGTTCACGAGCTGGCCATGCTGTATTTTCGTGCCATGCGACGTGAAGAAACCACGCTCTCGCCACAACCGTCCAAAGCTATGCGCTACACCGAAAGCATACTGGCTATCGGTGTACACATTCACACGTTTACCTTTTGCTAATACACATGCTCTAGTAAGAGCAATCAGCTCTGCAGCTTGGGCAGAATTCTGATTCAATCTCGCAGTCTCAACAACAGTATTCAACGTTACAACAGCATAAGCAGTAGTCACATCACCATTCGGCAACTTAAAACATGACCCATCCACATACAGGGTGCCGTCAGGGTCTTCCAATGGGGTGTTTTTAAGGTCCACTCGACCTTTTGTTTCCTCCTCTGTACGCAAGTAGCAGTCATGTGCTGCTACTTCATCTGACTCTGCACTAATTGGTAACAAAGTTGCCGGATTTAGGACATTACAACGTTTTATCTGAATGTGGCTTGCCAAGAGCGTCAATTCGTACCCAGACAACCTTGCACTCGTCAAGTGCTGAGTTTTCGTTCGGTTCAAAAGAGTATCGACTGCATGCGGAACCATCACCGTAAGCATATTATCCATGACCAATCCTGCTGATTGTCGGATGGAGACCGCAGCTGCCGCAGTTGCTCTCAAACAACTCGGCAATGCTCTAGCTACTGGGTCTAAGGTCGAGGAAAAATATGCACATGGACGTTGCTTACCACCAAAAGGTTGCGTTAAGACACTCAACGCACAACCTTCCCTCTCGTGAACATATAACGTGAACGGCTTGCTGTAATCAGGGGTACCTAACACAGGAGCCGAACACAATGAATCACGTAATTCAGAAAAACTTTTCTGACATTCTTCCGTCCATGGTAAAGGAGTTGAAACATCCTTGCACGTAAGAGCCACCAATGGTTTCGCTAGCAATGAAAAATTTGGAATCCACTGCCTGCAGTACGACGTGATACCTAGAAAGGCACGCACATCTCTTTGGGTTTTTGGCACAGCCATTCGCGCAATCGCTGCAATTCTCTCTGGGGTCAATCTCCTTCCCTCCTTTGACAATAAGTGACCTAGATAGGTTACTTCTTGACAACAATATTGGAGTTTAGAAGGTGACACCTTGTGATTTAACTCACAGAGATGTTGCAGCAACGATACCGTAGCAATTTTGCAAGTGTCCTGAGTATCAGCAGCCACCAATAAGTCGTCGACATATTGGATTAAAGCCGCACCAACCGGCAACCTAAACGCATCCAGTTGACCCTTCAAAGCTTGACTGTAAATCGATGGACTTTCACAGTAGCCTTGAGGAGCGCGTTTGAACCGGAAGCTACGTCCACCAAGAGAGAAACCGAAAAGGTCCCTGCTCTCTTCGGCAATCGGGATGCTGAAAAACGCATTTTTCAAATCAATCACCGAAAACCATGAAGCAGTAGCTGGAATCAGAGTCAGTAGCGCCGTGATGTCAGGCACAACAGGGAATTGAGGAACCACAATTTTATTTACCTCCCGTAAATCGATAACAAAACGATAAACAGGCGGTTTGGTAGGATCAGTACGTTTGAGAATGGGCAGTACAGGGCTGTTGCACACGTTTCCCCGAGTCTCCTCAATAACATCTTTCTCGATCAAATCATAGATGATCGCTAACAAAGCTCGTTCACCATCAAGGGAGATACGGTACTGGGGAATACGTGGCAATCGCACATTCGATTTCAACTGAACAACATAAGGGGAGATATCAAGTAGGCCCACATCGTTTGGACCCGTCGCCCACAAAGACGCAGGAAGAGAATCCAATTCCGGTGGAAGCTTATCGAGGGACAAATACATGGGAGAGACTACTTTCTCTCCGAACGTAAGCTTTACACCCGCGGGAGAACAATACAAAGTTGCATACAAACGTTTAAGCAAATCCAGACCCAAAAGATTTTCACCACAACCAGTGGTCAAAATCAATGGAGCTTCGAGCTCACGAGGCCCAATTTTAAGGGGCAAAGGGCGCGAAACTGGATTGCTAACGGGGGCGCCAGAGAATCCAACGGATACATTTGTTAAGCCAGACAAAGGTGCGCCAGGGAGTTTCGAATGCTTAATGGAACTTTTCGCTGCACCAGTGTCCAACAGAAAAGGCTCAACGACGCCCGATGTAGCAACTGCGACGTAAGGCCCTCTCTGATCGACCGGAACTGATACCACTCCCTCTCCTTGTCTTTGGCTGTCCTAGTAATTACTGTCGTCAGTTCCCTGATCGACGTAATAATCGTCTACATTGTACTGCGCAGATCGTCCTTGTGATGATCCACGTTGATCGAAACAATTATTAGAGTTTGATGAGTTGTCAGAGCGATCATTCTGAGCACCACGACCTCTACCACGTGATGCATTCTGCGAACCACCACGGCCTCCTCTAGACGAATTACCACTATTACGATCATTTAAAGCAGGACAATCAAATTTAATGTGTCCCTCCTGTCTACAATAAGCACATTGGTTGTACCCTAAGGAAGATCTGTTGAAAGAGGAATCATTACGCGACTGCGATCGATTCGATTGCGACTGTGATCTATTCTGCTGAGACGCATTCTGATTAGAACGCGGCGGATATGCTTGTTGCAACAACACTTTAGTTTTCAGCTCTTTTGTCTTTTTATCAGCGCGATCAGTTTCCTCTTTTTCTCTATTTTCGTAATATTGTGCCGTAGCCAGAATCTGAGCCGAGGTAGAAACGGCCCACGCACTTTCCGAATTCTTCAATTTATTGCACAAGTCGGGCAATAAGTTCGATACAAATTTATCAACAAACAGCCGTTGTCCACCCTCAGTACCCATATCCTGTCCACTATGATAAACGAATGTTTCCTCAAACCTCGTAAAGAAGTCTGAAACACTCTCATCTTTCTTTTGCTTACAAGCTGACAATTTGTCCCAATTTACCCTCATAGCTGGCATAAGCGTCTTCATTAATGTAATGATTCGCTGGGGAAGAAGTTCAATCAGCTGCTCAGGCTTAGCGCCTCCGACTTGCAACCCATCTGCCGCTACAATGGCCGCCCAAGTACCACCTAGTTCGTTTGCGTGATTTTCCTGACGAATCTTCGCCCATACCGGTTGCGGTACAACGTTACCGAACAACATGTCGATATCGGCAAGATTCATTACCGTAGCATCCACAAGCTGCGATAATTCTTTGTAATACCCCGCAGGATTTTTGCGAGGATCAGGCAAAGTTTGTTTCACCTGAAGCACTTCCGATCGTTTCCATGGGAGGTGTATCCATACTCTCTGGAAGAATGGCGGAACCGGGGGATTCGCCCCAGGATTACCTGGCATCCAAACTGGCGGAACTTCACGCATAGGATATTGGCCAGACCCATCTGGTTGTTTTTCAATATCCTCAACGAATAATGCATGAGGAATAGGAGCTAGACGAAAAGACAGCAACTGCTCGATAGCACGTCGGACATTAGTATCGACAATCAGTCCAGTTGCGAACTGAAGCCGGAGATTAGACAGGGCGGTCAGCACCTCGTCAGGCGCAACTGCCGCTATCTGATCATGTAGGAGTTTACACATTTCGTCAAACACATATCTCTGAGTCGGTATGTTGAATTGACTAAATGTTTCAAGAACAACACGGGGTGGATTTCTCTGCGGATTGTCTATCCAACTCATCGCCATATTGTATAGCGCAACACGTTCTCTATTACCAGGAAGCTGACTACGCCTCTGCGGTGGGCCATCAGAACCAGCGGACCCAAAAACAGGTCCGAGCGACTGAAAGAAGCTAGCCGCAATGGGAGAACTACGGTTACGAGTAGAGGGACAGGAGTAAGACACAGGACTAACAAGAGAAGGAGTAGAGACATTAGCAACGACAGGGGTTAACAACACAGGAGCAGTAGTGTGAGCAGGAGTATGTGGAAGCGGAGGAGCAGTAGGAATAGACACAGGCACAGGAGCAGGAACAGTCGGAAGAGCGGGTGCAGGTTGAGGAATAGGCGGAGGAATAACAGGTGGGAGAACAGGTACGGCAGGGACCACAGGAGCTGCGGTACCCTGTACGTACGGAGGTGGCGACTTCATAAGATAGGACATTAAAGGATCCTCAACTGCCTCTTCCTTCTTATCCGACTCCATAGGCAAAGCAGGATAGCATTTATCTATGGTCATACGTTGCAACCTCTCAAACACTTCCTTATCCTTCTCCTCCTTATCACGCTGAAACTGCTCAGCTTTCTTTACAATAGTAGCAACATTATCTCGCTCACTACGTTTATTCTGTCTGATCTCTTTCTGTCGGGCTTCTTTGCGCCACAACCGAAAGGCATCAAACATGGCCGGCCTAGATTTACGTTCGAACAACTTTATTTCCAAATTATCTAAGATCGACGCTTCGAAGCTACCGTGAGGTGGCCAACGAAGATCGCCGTCTTTCTTTGTATATTTTATCCAATAATCGTTAAAAGCAATCGGGCCTAGCCCATGTTTGCTATATAAGTCATAAGTAGGAGTTCCTACCGGAGGTATCGGACACGAATCCTCCAGCAGGGAATCCGCACCACAAGGTCTAAAGCAACTGAACAAAGTACTGCGACCAGGCATCTTGCACGCTAGCCGAGTTTCACAAACTTCAAGGGTTACGGGATTTACCAAGTCCCAGCAAGAACAAAACCCTCGGTCTTTGGCGGCTGCAGTCGTCAAACAAATACAACAACAAAGTTACGCTAGCAAAGTGTCACCGACAAAAACACTCACACAGCGTGTACAACAACAACAAACCACTAGTGTTTACAACAAAGACACTCGCTAAAGTGTCTACAACCAAGGATTCTGGGAGCGACCCACAAATACTTAACTCAAAGATCAATGGCGTCCTCAGGAAGGCCCGTCAATCGTCTCGCTATACCAAGGTCTACGCCAGGCGCCAAAACAGGTCTACAGTCAGGGCAGCAGTCCGTCGCAGCCGTTAGGAGGCGGGAATCTTCGCGGGAAAAGTCTTCGGGCCACTTATTTCGACAACAGGATCGATGAAGCGGGGTGCACCTTCCCTCGGAGATTTCACACGAAGTTCCTCACGATCGTCGGGCTTGGACCGGTACCACTGATGCAGCCCCACGTTGGGCGCCAACTGAAGGACTGGGTTCTTTTGGACCCAGCGGTGCCAGGGCACAACACCTGAAACCTTCGTGGGTAACCTGCTCCGGCGTACAAGTCACAGAGACACGGGACACTTCCTTCGGCGTCAAAGAGTCAAGGTTTATTTACTGCAGGGAACACAGAAGTCACGACAAGCACACCACGTGCAACTTGGGGAGACTGCTTCAAATTGGTTTTGTGGATCGCTCCTTTTATACAGTTTTTACCCATAGGCTAACATTGAACACAAAGGTTTACAACTCAGTTCCCACATCGAGCTCCCAGAGGGGTCGCTTTGGTCGCTTTGAAACATACAAGGTCCGGAACATAAGTGCGGAAACATTTGGCGGTTCCCAACTGTAAAAACCCATCTTCCCACCATTAGCAAATTCCAATCAGCAGTAAAGTGGATCGAAACAGGAACGAAGACAGGTGCAGAGGAAGACGGAGACAGTGGGGAGATCGGAAAGGGTGTAAAAGGGGAGGTGCCGGGAAGCACGAGATACAGGCATCAAAGGGACGTGCCTAATGAGATGCACGGCTGAGACAATAAGTCCGTGCGGCAAGATGAGCCTCGAGCGGCGCCACCTGCATTACAGTAGCAACCCCCTCGTCATAAAGACACTTTCAAAGGACATGTGTCTTCCGCAAATATCTTGGGAGTCCCAGGGTCGCGAAGCGGACAGCGTCCGTTCGCTGACTACTTGAGGGCAAGAGACAAAATGGATGCCGTATCTAAGATGGAACCCGTGGGTACAGATGAAAAGCCCACGTAACAAACGAACGGTTTAAGTTAGCACAGCGAAACTGCGCACACTTACTAAACTCGTCATTTGCGGTTCATAGATACTAGACTCGACCATATTCGTGCGAGTCGAAAGCACCACTTACAATCGTCACGGAACCTCATGGGGAGGGGTTAAACTGGCGAGGCTTCTGTGCGAGTTCACATGCCTCTTGTTTATGAAGGGTCAGAGACCGATCAGCTCAGTAAATGATAAGAAAGCAGTCGGTGGTACCTCTTTGGGTAAATGTATTGTGCTTTTCCAGCACTGCAGCTGCGTGAAGGCCCAGAAGAGTTGTATTCAGTGATCACCTGTGTCTGTGACTTTGCCACTGCGCCGATATGCGCCGAGGTACCTCGAGGGAGCTGTCCATCAAAGTGGGGTAAAGGGCTGGATAGGTTGCATAGCCTAGTGTGTGTGGGGAGGGGCCAAACTGGCGAGGCTTCTGTGCGTGTTCACTTGCTTCTTGTTTATGAAGGGTCAGAGACTGATCAGCTCAGTAAATGATAAGAAAGCAGTCGGCGGTACCTCTTTGGGTAAATGTATTGTGCTTTTCCAGCACTGCAGCTGTGTGAAGGCCCAGAAGAGTTGTCTCGAGTGACCACGTGTGTCTGTAACTTTGCCACCGCGCCGTTTGGCGCCAAGGTCCCTCGAGTGAGCTGTCCATCACAGTGGGGGAATGGGCGGGAAGAGGTTGCATAGCCTAGTGTGTGGGGCGGGGCCAAACGGGCGGGGCTTCTGTACGAGTTCACATGCCTCTTGTTTATAAAGGGTCAGAGACCATCAGAGCATCAGATGAGGAGAAATCAGCCTCCTGGTCACTGGAAGTACAGGAGGATTGCGCTCGAGAAACTCGTGGATGCCTAGACCTCCATCACGGATTACAGCTAATTTTAGACTGTAGCCTCGACCTTGCTCACTAGGTTCTTGGGCTGATTATAATGCGTTACTGAAGTTTAGCTTCAACCGGGGCACATGCTGTTTCTTTTGTATATGTAAGTGCTTCCTGTTGAGGTTTAATTTTTGAAACAGGAGCATCCTGCCTGCATATTTATCCACGAAGATGCCACCATGTTGTGCCATACCTCTACTCAACTGGAGTACTTTCTACTGGGTAGTCAGTAAGTGCTACCTCGTTGGGTAAATGTATGGTGCTTTTCCTACACTACAGCTGCGTAAAGGCCCAGAAGAGAAGTCTTCAGTGATCACCTGTGTCTGTGACTTTGCCACTGCGCTGATAGGCGCCGAGGTACCTCGAGTGAGCTGTCCATCACAGTGGGGGAAAGGGCGGGATAGGTTGCATAGCCTAGTGTGTGTGGGGAGGGGCCAAACTGGCGAGGCTTCTGTGCGTGTTCACTTGCCTCTTGTTTATGAAGGGTCAGAGACCGATTAGCGCAGCAAATGAGGAGAAAGCAGTCGGTGGTACCTCTTTGGGTGAATGTATTGTGCTTTTCCAGCACTGCAGCTGCGTAAAGGCCCAGAAGAGTTGTCTCGAGTGACCACGTGTGTCTGTAACTTTGCCACTGCGCTGATAGGCGCCAAGGTACCTCGAGTGAGCTGTCCATCACAGTGGGGGAAAGGGCGGGATAGGTTGCATAGCCTAGTCTGTGTGGGGAGGGGTTAAACTGGCGAGGCTTCTGTGCGAGTTCACATGCCTCTTGTTTATGAAGGGTCAGAGACCGATCAGCTCAGTAAATGATAAGAAAGCAGTCGGTGGTACCTCTTTGGGTAAATGTATTGCGCTTTTCCAGCACTGCAGCTGCGTGAAGGCCCAGAAGAGTTGTATTCAGTGATCACCTGTGTCTGTGACTTTGCCACTGCGCCGATATGCGCCGAGGTACCTCGAGGGAGCTGTCCATCAAAGTGGGGTAAAGGGCTGGATAGGTTGCATAGCCTAGTGTGTGTGGGGAGGGGCCAAACTGGCGAGGCTTCTGTGCGTGTTCACTTGCCTCTTGTTTATGAAGGGTCAGAGACTGATCAGCTCAGTAAATGATAAGAAAGCAGTCGGTGGTACCTCTTTGGGTAAATGTATTGTGCTTTTCCAGCACTGCAGCTGTGTGAAGGCCCAGAAGAGTTGTCTCGAGTGACCACGTGTGTCTGTAACTTTGCCACCGCGCCGTTTGGCGCCAAGGTCCCTCGAGTGAGCTGTCCATCACAGTGGGGGAATGGGCGGGAAGAGGTTGCATAGCCTAGTGTGTGGGGCGGGGCCAAACGGGCGGGGCTTCTGTACGAGTTCACATGCCTCTTGTTTATAAAGGGTCAGAGACCATCAGAGCATCAGATGAGGAGAAATCAGCCTCCTGGTCACTGGAAGTACAGGAGGATTGCGCTCGAGAAACTCGTGGATGCCTAGACCTCCATCACGGATTACAGCTAATTTTAGACTGTAGCCTCGACCTTGCTCACTAGGTTCTTGGGCTGATTATAATGCGTTACTGAAGTTTAGCTTCAACCGGGGCACATGCTGTTTCTTTTGTATATGTAAGTGCTTCCTGTTGAGGTTTAATTTTTGAAACAGGAGCATCCTGCCTGCATATTTATCCACGAAGATGCCACCATGTTGTGCCATACCTCTACTCAACTGGAGTACTTTCTACTGGGTAGTCAGTAAGTGCTACCTCGTTGGGTAAATGTATGGTGCTTTTCCTACACTACAGCTGCGTAAAGGCCCAGAAGAGAAGTCTTCAGTGATCACCTGTGTCTGTGACTTTGCCACTGCGCTGATAGGCGCCGAGGTACCTCGAGTGAGCTGTCCATCACAGTGGGGGAAAGGGCGGGATAGGTTGCATAGCCTAGTGTGTGTGGGGAGGGGCCAAACTGGCGAGGCTTCTGTGCGTGTTCACTTGCCTCTTGTTTATGAAGGGTCAGAGACCGATTAGCGCAGCAAATGAGGAGAAAGCAGTCGGTGGTACCTCTTTGGGTGAATGTATTGTGCTTTTCCAGCACTGCAGCTGCGTAAAGGCCCAGAAGAGTTGTCTCGAGTGACCACGTGTGTCTGTAACTTTGCCACCGCGCCGTTTGGCGCCAAGGTCCCTCGAGTGAGCTGTCCATCACAGTGGGGGAAAGGGCGGGAAGAGGTTGCATAGCCTAGTGTGTGGGGCGGGGCCAAACGGGCCGGGCTTCTGTACGAGTTCACATGCCTCTTGTTTATAAAGGGTCAGAGACCATCAGAGCATCAGATGAGGAGAAATCAGCCTCCTGGTCACTGGAAGTACAGGAGGATTGCGCTCGAGAAACTCGTGGATGCCTAGACCTCCATCACGGATTACAGCTAATTGTAGACTGTAGCCTCGACCTTGCTCACTAGGTTCTTGGGCTGATTATAATGCGTTACTGAAGTTTAGCTTCATCCGGGGCACGTGCTGTTTCTTTTGTATCTGTAAGTGCTTCCTGTTGAGGTTTAATTTTTGAAACAGGAGCATCGTGCCAAATAGAATCCTGCCTGCATATTTATCCACGAAGATGCCACCATGTTGTGCCATACCTCTACTCAACTGGAGTACTTTCTACTGGGTAGTCAGTAAGTGCTACCTCGTTGGGTAAATGTATGGTGCTTTTCCTACACTACAGCTGCGTAAAGGCCCAGAAGAGAAGTCTTCAGTGATCACCTGTGTCTGTGACTTTGCCACTGCGCTGATAGGCGCCGAGGTACCTCGAGTGAGCTGTCCATCACAGTGGGGGAAAGGGCGGGATAGGTTGCATAGCCTAGTCTGTGTGGGGAGGGGTTAAACTGGCGAGGCTTCTGTGCGAGTTCACATGCCTCTTGTTTATGAAGGGTCAGAGACCGATCAGCTCAGTAAATGATAAGAAAGCAGTCGGTGGTACCTCTTTGGGTGAATATATTGTGCTTTTCCAGCACTGCAGCTGCGTGAAGGCCCAGAAGAGTTGTATTCAGGGATCACCTGTGTCTTAAACGTTGCCACTGCGCCTATAGGCGCCGAGGTACCTCGAGTGAGCAGTCCATCACAGTGGTGGAAAGGGCGGATATGTTGCATAGCCTAGTGTGTGTGGGGAGGGGCTAAACTGGCGAGGCTTCTGTGCGTGTTCACTTGCCTCTTGTTTATGAAGGGTCAGAGACCGATTAGCGCAGCAAATGAGGAGAAAGCAGTCGGTGGTACCTCTTTGGGTAAATGTATTGTGCTTTTCCAGCACTGCAGCTGCGTAAAGGCCCAGAAGAGTTGTCTCGAGTGACCACGTGTGTCTGTAACTTTGCCACCGCGCCGTTTGGCGCCAAGGTCCCTCGAGTGAGCTGTCCATCACAGTGGGGGAAAGGGCGGGAAGAGGTTGCATAGCCTAGTGTGTGGGGCGGGGCCAAACGGGCGGGGCTTCTGTACGAGTTCACATGCCTCTTGTTTATAAATGGTCGGAGACCATCAGAGCATCAGATGAGGAGAAATCAGCCTCCTGGTCACTGGAAGTACAGGAGGATTGCGCTCGAGAAACTCGTGGATGCCTAGACCTCCATCACGGATTACAGCTAATTGTAGACTGTAGCCTCGACCTTGCTCACTAGGTTCTTGGGCTGATTATAATGCGTTACTGAAGTTTAGCTTCATCCGGGGCACGTGCTGTTTCTTTTGTATCTGTAAGTGCTTCCTGTTGAGGTTTAATTTTTGAAACAGGAGCATCGTGCCAAAATGAATCCTGCCTGCATATTTATCCACGAAGATGCCACCATGTTGTGCCATACCTCTACTCAACTGGAGTACTTTCTACTGGGTAGTCAGTAAGTGCTACCTCGTTGGGTAAATGTATGGTGCTTTTCCTACACTACAGCTGTGTAAAGGCCCAGAAGAGAAGTCTTCAGTGATCACCTGTGTCTGTGACTTTGCCACTGCGCTGATAGGCGCCGAGGTACCTCGAGTGAGCTGTCCATCACAGTGGGGGAAAGGGCGGGATAGGTTGCATAGCCTAGTCTGTGTGGGGAGGGGTTAAACTGGCGAGGCTTCTGTGCGAGTTCACATGCCTCTTGTTTATGAAGGGTCAGAGACCGATCAGCTCAGTAAATGATAAGAAAGCAGTCGGTGGTACCTCTTTGGGTAAATGTATTGCGCTTTTCCAGCACTGCAGCTGCGTGAAGGCCCAGAAGAGTTGTATTCAGTGATCACCTGTGTCTGTGACTTTGCCACTGCGCCGATATGCGCCGAGGTACCTCGAGGGAGCTGTCCATCAAAGTGGGGTAAAGGGCTGGATAGGTTGCATAGCCTAGTGTGTGTGGGGAGGGGCCAAACTGGCGAGGCTTCTGTGCGTGTTCACTTGCCTCTTGTTTATGAAGGGTCAGAGACTGATCAGCTCAGTAAATGATAAGAAAGCAGTCGGTGGTACCTCTTTGGGTAAATGTATTGTGCTTTTCCAGCACTGCAGCTGTGTGAAGGCCCAGAAGAGTTGTCTCGAGTGACCACGTGTGTCTGTAACTTTGCCACCGCGCCGTTTGGCGCCAAGGTCCCTCGAGTGAGCTGTCCATCACAGTGGGGGAAAGGGCGGGAAGAGGTTGCATAGCCTAGTGTGTGGGGCGGGGCCAAACGGGCGGGGCTTCTGTACGAGTTCACATGCCTCTTGTTTATAAAGGGTCAGAGACCATCAGAGCATCAGATGAGGAGAAATCAGCCTCCTGGTCACTGGAAGTACAGGAGGATTGCGCTCGAGAAACTCGTGGATGCCTAGACCTCCATCACGGATTACAGCTAATTTTAGACTGTAGCCTCGACCTTGCTCACTAGGTTCTTGGGCTGATTATAATGCGTTACTGAAGTTTAGCTTCATCCGGGGCACGTGCTGTTTCTTTTGTATCTGTAAGTGCTTCCTGTTGAGGTTTAATTTTTGAAACAGGAGCATCGTGCCAAATAGAATCCTGCCTGCATATTTATCCACGAAGATGCCACCATGTTGTGCCATACCTCTACTCAACTGGAGTACTTTCTACTGGGTAGTCAGTAAGTGCTACCTCGTTGGGTAAATGTATGGTGCTTTTCCTACACTACAGCTGCGTAAAGGCCCAGAAGAGAAGTCTTCAGTGATCACCTGTGTCTGTGACTTTGCCACTGCGCTGATAGGCGCCGAGGTACCTCGAGTGAGCTGTCCATCACAGTGGGGGAAAGGGCGGGATAGGTTGCATAGCCTAGTCTGTGTGGGGAGGGGTTAAACTGGCGAGGCTTCTGTGCGAGTTCACATGCCTCTTGTTTATGAAGGGTCAGAGACCGATCAGCTCAGTAAATGATAAGAAAGCAGTCGGTGGTACCTCTTTGGGTGAATGTATTGTGCTTTTCCAGCACTGCAGCTGCGTAAAGGCCCAGAAGAGAAGTCTTCAGTGATCACCTGTGTCTGTGACTTTGCCACTGCGCTGATAGGCGCCGAGGTACCTCGAGTGAGCTGTCCATCACAGTGGGGGAAAGGGCGGGATAGGTTGCATAGCCTAGTCTGTGTGGGGAGGGGTTAAACTGGCGAGGCTTCTGTGCGAGTTCACATGCCTCTTGTTTATGAAGGGTCAGAGACCGATCAGCTCAGTAAATGATAAGAAAGCAGTCGGTGGTACCTCTTTGGGTAAATGTATTGTGCTTTTCCAGCACTGCAGCTGCGTGAAGGCCCAGAAGAGTTGTATTCAGTGATCACCTGTGTCTGTGACTTTGCCACTGCGCCGATATGCGCCGAGGTACCTCGAGGGAGCTGTCCATCAAAGTGGGGTAAAGGGCTGGATAGGTTGCATAGCCTAGTGTGTGTGGGGAGGGGCCAAACTGGCGAGGCTTCTGTGCGTGTTCACTTGCTTCTTGTTTATGAAGGGTCAGAGACTGATCAGCTCAGTAAATGATAAGAAAGCAGTCGGTGGTACCTCTTTGGGTAAATGTATTGTGCTTTTCCAGCACTGCAGCTGCGTGAAGGCCCAGAAGAGAAGTCTTCAGTGATCACCTGTGTCTGTGACTTTCCCACTGCGCTGATAGGCGCCGAGGTACCTCGAGTGAGCTGTCCATCACAGTGGGGGAAAGGGCGGGATAGGTTGCATAGCCTAGTCTGTGTGGGGAGGGGTTAAACTGGCGAGGCTTCTGTGGGAGTTCACATGCCTCTTGTTTATGAAGGGTCAGAGACCGATCAGCTCAGTAAATGATAAGAAAGCAGTCGGTGGTACCTCTTTGGGTAAATGTATTGTGCTTTTCCAGCACTGCAGCTGCGTGAAGGCCCAGAAGAGAAGTCTTCAGTGATCACCTGTGTCTGTGACTTTCCCACTGCGCTGATAGGCGCCGAGGTACCTCGAGTGAGCAGTCCATCACAGTGGTGGAAAGGGCGGATAGGTTGCATAGCCTAGTGTGTGTGGGGAGGGGCCAAACTGGCGAGGCTTCTGTGCGTGTTCACTTGCCTCTTGTTTATGAAGGGTCAGAGACTGATCAGCTCAGTAAATGATAAGAAAGCAGTCGGTGGTACCTCTTTGGGTAAATGTATTGTGCTTTTCCAGCACTGCAGCTGTGTGAAGGCCCAGAAGAGTTGTCTCGAGTGACCACGTGTGTCTGTAACTTTGCCACCGCGCCGTTTGGCGCCAAGGTCCCTCGAGTGAGCTGTCCATCACAGTGGGGGAAAGGGCGGGAAGAGGTTGCATAGCCTAGTGTGTGGGGCGGGGCCAAACGGGCGGGGCTTCTGTACGAGTTCACATGCCTCTTGTTTATAAAGGGTCAGAGACCATCAGAGCATCAGATGAGGAGAAATCAGCCTCCTGGTCACTGGAAGTACAGGAGGATTGCGCTCGAGAAACTCGTGGATGCCTAGACCTCCATCACGGATTACAGCTAATTTTAGACTGTAGCCTCAACCTTGCTCACTAGGTTCTTGGGCTGATTATAATGCGTTACTGAAGTTTAGCTTCAACCGGGGCACGTGCTGTTTCTTTTGTATATGTAAGTGCTTCCTGTTGAGGTTTAATTTTTGAAACAGGAGCATCGTGCCAAAATGAATCCTGCCTGCATATTTATCCACGAAGATGCCACCATGTTGTGCCATACCTCTACTCAACTGGAGTACTTTCTACTGGGTAGTCAGTAAGTGCTACCTCGTTGGGTAAATGTATGGTGCTTTTCCAGCACTGCAGCTGCGTAAAGGCCCAGAAGAGAAGTCTTCAGTGATCACCTGTGTCTGTGACTTTGCCACTGCGCTGATAGGCGCCGAGGTACCTCGAGTGAGCTGTCCATCACAGTGGGGGAAAGGGCGGGATAGGTTGCATAGCCTAGTGTGTGTGGGGAGGGGCCAAACTGGCGAGGCTTCTGTGCGTGTTCACTTGCCTCTTGTTTATGAAGGGTCAGAGACCGATTAGCGCAGCAAATGAGGAGAAAGCAGTCGGTGGTACCTCTTTGGGTGAATGTATTGTGCTTTTCCAGCACTGCAGCTGCGTAAAGGCCCAGAAGAGTTGTCTCGAGTGACCACGTGTGTCTGTAACTTTGCCACCGCGCCGTTTGGCGCCAAGGTCCCTCGAGTGAGCTGTCCATCACAGTGGGGGAAAGGGCGGGAAGAGGTTGCATAGCCTAGTGTGTGGGGCGGGGCCAAACGGGCCGGGCTTCTGTACGAGTTCACATGCCTCTTGTTTATAAAGGGTCAGAGACCATCAGAGCATCAGATGAGGAGAAATCAGCCTCCTGGTCACTGGAAGTACAGCAGGATTGCGCTCGAGAAACTCGTGGATGCCTAGACCTCCATCACGGATTACAGCTAATTGTAGACTGTAGCCTCGACCTTGCTCACTAGGTTCTTGGGCTGATTATAATGCGTTACTGAAGTTTAGCTTCATCCGGGGCACGTGCTGTTTCTTTTGTATCTGTAAGTGCTTCCTGTTGAGGTTTAATTTTTGAAACAGGAGCATCGTGCCAAATAGAATCCTGCCTGCATATTTATCCACGAAGATGCCACCATGTTGTGCCATACCTCTACTCAACTGGAGTACTTTCTACTGGGTAGTCAGTAAGTGCTACCTCGTTGGGTAAATGTATGGTGCTTTTCCTACACTACAGCTGCGTAAAGGCCCAGAAGAGAAGTCTTCAGTGATCACCTGTGTCTGTGACTTTGCCACTGCGCTGATAGGCGCCGAGGTACCTCGAGTGAGCTGTCCATCACAGTGGGGGAAAGGGCGGGATAGGTTGCACAGCCTAGTCAGTGACTTTGCCACTGCGCTGATAGGCGCCGAGGTACCTCGAGTGAGCTGTCCATCACAGTGGGGGAAAGGGCGGGATAGGTTGCATAGCCTAGTGTGTGTGGGGAGGGGCCAAACTGGCGAAGCTTCTGTGCGTGTTCACTTGCCTCTTGTTTATGAAGGGTCAGAGACCGATTAGCGCAGCAAATGAGGAGAAAGCAGTCGGTGGTACCTCTTTGGGTGAATGTATTGTGCTTTTCCAGCACTGCAGCTGCGTAAAGGCCCAGAAGAGTTGTCTCGAGTGACCACGTGTGTCTGTAACTTTGCCACCGCGCCGTTTGGCGCCAAGGTCCCTCGAGTGAGATGTCCATCACAGTGGGGGAAAGGGCGGGAAGAGGTTGTATAGCCTAGTGTGTGGGGCGGGGCCAAACGGGCGGGGCTTCTGTACGAGTTCACATGCCTCTTGTTTATAAAGGGTCAGAGACCATCAGAGCATCAGATGAGGAGAAATCAGCTTCCTGGTCACTGGAAGTACAGGAGGATTGCGCTCGAGAAACTCGTGGATGCCTAGACCTCCATCACGGATTGCAGCTAATTTTAGACTGTAGCCTCGACCTTGCTCACTAGGTTCTTGGGCTGATTATAATGCGTTACTGAAGTTTAGCTTCAACCGGGGCACGTGCTGTTTCTTTTGTATATGTAAGTGCTTCCTGTTGAGGTTTAATTTTTGAAACAGGAGCATCGTGCCAAATAGAATCCTGCCTGCATATTTATCCACGAAGATGCCACCATGTTGTGCCATACCTCTACTCAACTGGAGTACTTTCTACTGGGTAGTCAGTAAGTGCTACCTCGTTGGGTAAATGTATGGTGCTTTTCCTACACTACAGCTGCGTAAAGGCCCAGAAGAGAAGTCTTCAGTGATCACCTGTGTCTGTGACTTTGCCACTGCGCTGATAGGCGCCGAGGTACCTCGAGTGAGCTGTCCATCACAGTGGGGGAAAGGGCGGGATAGGTTGCATAGCCTAGTGTGTGTGGGGAGGGGCCAAACTGGCGAGGCTTCTGTGCGTGTTCACTTGCCTCTTGTTTATGAAGGGTCAGAGACTGATCAGCTCAGTAAATGATAAGAAAGCAGTCGGTGGTACCTCTTTGGGTAAATGTATTGTGCTTTTCCAGCACTGCAGCTGCGTGAAGGCCCAGAAGAGTTGTCTCGAGTGACCACGTGTGTCTGTAACTTTGCCACCGCGCCGTTTGGCGCCAAGGTCCCTCGAGTGAGCTGTCCATCACAGTGGGGGAAAGGGGGGGAAGAGGTTGCATAGCCTAGTGTGTGGGGCGGGGCCAAATTGGCGGGGCTTCTGTACGAGTTCACATGCCTCTTGTTTATAAAGGGTCAGAGACCATCAGAGCATCAGATGAGGAGAAATCAGCCTCCTGGTCACTGGAAGTACAGGAGGATTGCGCTCGAGAAACTCGTGGATGCCTAGACCTCCATCACGGATTACAGCTAATTGTAGACTGTAGCCTCGACCTTGCTCACTAGGTTCTTGGGCTGATTATAATGCGTTACTGAAGTTTAGCTTCATCCGGGGCACGTGCTGTTTCTTTTGTATCTGTAAGTGCTTCCTGTTGAGGTTTAATTTTTGAAACAGGAGCATCGTGCCAAATAGAATCCTGCCTGCATATTTATCCACGAAGATGCCACCATGTTGTGCCATACCTCTACTCAACTGGAGTACTTTCTACTGGGTAGTCAGTAAGTGCTACCTCGTTGGGTAAATGTATGGTGCTTTTCCTACACTACAGCTGCGTAAAGGCCCAGAAGAGAAGTCTTCAGTGATCACCTGTGTCTGTGACTTTGCCACTGCGCTGATAGGCGCCGAGGTACCTCGAGTGAGCTGTCCATCACAGTGGGGGAAAGGGCGGGATAGGTTGCATAGCCTAGTCTGTGTGGGGAGGGGTTAAACTGGCGAGGCTTCTGTGCGAGTTCACATGCCTCTTGTTTATGAAGGGTCAGAGACCGATCAGCTCAGTAAATGATAAGAAAGCAGTCGGTGGTACCTCTTTGGGTGAATGTATTGTGCTTTTCCAGCACTGCAGCTGCGTAAAGGCCCAGAAGAGAAGTCAGTGGGGTAAAGGGCTGGATAGGTTGCATAGCCTAGTGTGTGTGTGGGGAGGGGCCAAACTGGCGAGGCTTCTGTGCGTGTTCACTTGCCTCTTGTTTATGAAGGGTCAGAGACTGATCAGCTCAGTAAATGATAAGAAAGCAGTCGGTGGTACCTCTTTGGGTAAATGTATTGTGCTTTTCCAGCACTGCAGCTCCGTGAAGGCCCAGAAGAGTTGTCTCGAGTGACCACGTGTGTCTGTAACTTTGCCACCGCGCCGTTTGGCGCCAAGGTCCCTCGAGTGAGCTGTCCATCACAGTGGGGGAAAGGGCGGGAAGAGGTTGCATAGCCTAGTGTGTGGGGCGGGGCCAAACGGGCGGGGCTTCTGTACGAGTTCACATGCCTCTTGTTTATGAAGGGTCAGAGACCATCAGAGCATCAGATGAGGAGAAATCAGCCTCCTGGTCACTGGAAGTACAGGAGGATTGTGCTCGACAAACTCGTGGATGCCTAGACCTCCATCACGGAATAAAGCTAATTTTAGACGGTAGCCTCGACCTTGCTCACTAGGTTCTTGGGCTGATTATAATGCGTTACTGAAGTTTAGCTTCATCTGGGGCACGTGCTGTTTCTTTTGTATATGTAAGTGCTTCCTGTTGAGGTTTAATTTTTGAAACAGGAGCATCGTGCCAAAATGAATCCTGCCTGCATATTTATCCACGAAGATGCCACCATGTTGTGCCATACCTCTACTCAACTGGAGTACTTTCTACTGGGTAGTCAGTAAGTGCTACCTCGTTGGGTAAATGTATGGTGCTTTTCCTACACTACAGCTGCGTAAAGGCCCAGAAGAGAAGTCTTCAGTGATCACCTGTGTCTGTGACTTTGCCACTGCGCTGATAGGCGCCGAGGTACCTCGAGTGAGCTGTCCATCACAGTGGGGGAAAGGGCGGGATAGGTTGCATAGCCTAGTGTGTGGGGCGGGGCCAAACGGGCCGGGCTTCTGTACGAGTTCACATGCCTCTTGTTTATAAAGGGTCAGAGACCATCAGAGCATCAGATGAGGAGAAATCAGCCTCCTGGTCACTGGAAGTACAGGAGGATTGCGCTCGAGAAACTCGTGGATGCCTAGACCTCCATCACGGATTACAGCTAATTTTAGACTGTAGCCTCGACCTTGCTCACTAGGTTCTTCGGCTGATTTTAATGCGTTACTGAAGTTTAGCTTCAACCGGGGCACGTGCTGTTTCTTTTGTATATGTAAGTGCTTCCTGTTGAGGTTTAATTTTTGAAACAGGAGCATCGTGCCAAAATGAATCCTGCCTGCATATTTATCCACGAAGATGCCACCATGTTGTGCCATACCTCTACTCAACTGGAGTACTTTCTACTGGGTAGTCAGTAAGTGCTACCTCGTTGGGTAAATGTATGGTGCTTTTCCTACACTACAGCTGCGTAAAGGCCCAGAAGAGAAGTCTTCAGTGATCACCTGTGTCTGTGACTTTGCCACTGCGCTGATAGGCGCCGAGGTACCTCGAGTGAGCTGTCCATCACAGTGGGGGAAAGGGCGGGATAGGTTGCATAGCCTAGTCTGTGTGGGGAGGGGTTAAACTGGCGAGGCTTCTGTGCGAGTTCACATGCCTCTTGTTTATGAAGGGTCAGAGACCGATCAGCTCAGTAAATGATAAGAAAGCAGTCGGTGGTACCTCTTTGGGTGAATGTATTGTGCTTTTCCAGCACTGCAGCTGCGTAAAGGCCCAGAAGAGAAGTCTTCAGTGATCACCTGTGTCTGTGACTTTGCCACTGCGCTGATAGGCGCCGAGGTACCTCGAGTGAGCTGTCCATCACAGTGGGGGAAAGGGCGGGATAGGTTGCATAGCCTAGTCTGTGTGGGGAGGGGTTAAACTGGCGAGGCTTCTGTGCGAGTTCACATGCCTCTTGTTTATGAAGGGTCAGAGACCGATCAGCTCAGTAAATGATAAGAAAGCAGTCGGTGGTACCTCTTTGGGTAAATGTATTGTGCTTTTCCAGCACTGCAGCTGCGTGAAGGCCCAGAAGAGTTGTATTCAGTGATCACCTGTGTCTGTGACTTTGCCACTGCGCCGATATGCGCCGAGGTACCTCGAGGGAGCTGTCCATCAAAGTGGGGTAAAGGGCTGGATAGGTTGCATAGCCTAGTGTGTGTGGGGAGGGGCCAAACTGGCGAGGCTTCTGTGCGTGTTCACTTGCTTCTTGTTTATGAAGGGTCAGAGACTGATCAGCTCAGTAAATGATAAGAAAGCAGTCGGTGGTACCTCTTTGGGTAAATGTATTGTGCTTTTCCAGCACTGCAGCTGTGTGAAGGCCCAGAAGAGTTGTCTCGAGTGACCACGTGTGTCTGTAACTTTGCCACCGCGCCGTTTGGCGCCAAGGTCCCTCGAGTGAGCTGTCCATCACAGTGGGGGAAAGGGCGGGAAGAGGTTGCATAGCCTAGTGTGTGGGGCGGGGCCAAACGGGCGGGGCTTCTGTACGAGTTCACATGCCTCTTGTTTATAAAGGGTCAGAGACCATCAGAGCATCAGATGAGGAGAAATCAGCCTCCTGGTCACTGGAAGTACAGGAGGATTGCGCTCGAGAAACTCGTGGATGCCTAGACCTCCATCACGGATTACAGCTAATTGTAGACTGTAGCCTCGACCTTGCTCACTAGGTTCTTGGGCTGATTATAATGCGTTACTGAAGTTTAGCTTCATCCGGGGCACGTGCTGTTTCTTTTGTATCTGTAAGTGCTTCCTGTTGAGGTTTAATTTTTGAAACAGGAGCATCGTGCCAAAATGAATCCTGCCTGCATATTTATCCACGAAGATGCCACCATGTTGTGCCATACCTCTACTCAACTGGAGTACTTTCTACTGGGTAGTCAGTAAGTGCTACCTCGTTGGGTAAATGTATGGTGCTTTTCCTACACTACAGCTGCGTAAAGGCCCAGAAGAGAAGTCTTCAGTGATCACATGTGTCTGTGACTTTGCCACTGCGCTGATAGGCGCCGAGGTACCTCGAGTGAGCTGTCCATCACAGTGGGGGAAAGGGCGGGATAGGTTGCATAGCCTAGTCTGTGTGGGGAGGGGTTAAACTGGCGAGGCTTCTGTGCGAGTTCACATGCCTCTTGTTTATGAAGGGTCAGAGACCGATCAGCTCAGTAAATGATAAGAAAGCAGTCGGTGGTACCTCTTTGGGTGAATGTATTGTGCTTTTCCAGCACTGCAGCTGCGTAAAGGCCCAGAAGAGAAGTCTTCAGTGATCACCTGTGTCTGTGACTTTGCCACTGCGCTGATAGGCGCCGAGGTACCTCGAGTGAGCTGTCCATCACAGTGGGGGAAAGGGCGGGATAGGTTGCATAGCCTAGTCTGTGTGGGGAGGGGTTAAACTGGCGAGGCTTCTGTGCGAGTTCACATGCCTCTTGTTTATGAAGGGTCAGAGACCGATCAGCTCAGTAAATGATAAGAAAGCAGTCGGTGGTACCTCTTTGGGTAAATGTATTGCGCTTTTCCTACACTACAGCTGCGTAAAGGCCCAGAAGAGAAGTCTTCAGTGATCACCTGTGTCTGTGACTTTGCCACTGCGCTGATAGGCGCCGAGGTACCTCGAGTGAGCTGTCCATCACAGTGGGGGAAAGGGCGGGATAGGTTGCATAGCCTAGTGTGTGTGGGGAGGGGCCAAACTGGCGAGGCTTCTGTGCGTGTTCACTTGCCTCTTGTTTATGAAGGGTCAGAGACCGATTAGCGCAGCAAATGAGGAGAAAGCAGTCGGTGGTACCTCTTTGGGTGAATGTATTGTGCTTTTCCAGCACTGCAGCTGCGTAAAGGCCCAGAAGAGTTGTCTCGAGTGACCACGTGTGTCTGTAACTTTGCCACCGCGCCGTTTGGCGCCAAGGTCCCTCGAGTGAGCTGTCCATCACAGTGGGGGAAAGGGCGGGATAGGTTGCATAGCCTAGTGTGTGTGGGGAGGGGCCAAACTGGCGAGGCTTCTGTGCGTGTTCACTTGCCTCTTGTTTATGAAGGGTCAGAGACTGATCAGCTCAGTAAATGATAAGAAAGCAGTCGGTGGTACCTCTTTGGGTAAATGTATTGTGCTTTTCCAGCACTGCAGCTGTGTGAAGGCCCAGAAGAGTTGTCTCGAGTGACCACGTGTGTCTGTAACTTTGCCACCGCGCCGTTTGGCGCCAAGGTCCCTCGAGTGAGCTGTCCATCACAGTGGGGGAATGGGCGGGAAGAGGTTGCATAGCCTAGTGTGTGGGGCGGGGCCAAACGGGCGGGGCTTCTGTACGAGTTCACATGCCTCTTGTTTATAAAGGGTCAGAGACCATCAGAGCATCAGATGAGGAGAAATCAGCCTCCTGGTCACTGGAAGTACAGGAGGATTGCGCTCGAGAAACTCGTGGATGCCTAGACCTCCATCACGGATTACAGCTAATTTTAGACTGTAGCCTCGACCTTGCTCACTAGGTTCTTGGGCTGATTATAATGCGTTACTGAAGTTTAGCTTCAACCGGGGCACATGCTGTTTCTTTTGTATATGTAAGTGCTTCCTGTTGAGGTTTAATTTTTGAAACAGGAGCATCCTGCCTGCATATTTATCCACGAAGATGCCACCATGTTGTGCCATACCTCTACTCAACTGGAGTACTTTCTACTGGGTAGTCAGTAAGTGCTACCTCGTTGGGTAAATGTATGGTGCTTTTCCTACACTACAGCTGCGTAAAGGCCCAGAAGAGAAGTCTTCAGTGATCACCTGTGTCTGTGACTTTGCCACTGCGCTGATAGGCGCCGAGGTACCTCGAGTGAGCTGTCCATCACAGTGGGGGAAAGGGCGGGATAGGTTGCATAGCCTAGTGTGTGTGGGGAGGGGCCAAACTGGCGAGGCTTCTGTGCGTGTTCACTTGCCTCTTGTTTATGAAGGGTCAGAGACCGATTAGCGCAGCAAATGAGGAGAAAGCAGTCGGTGGTACCTCTTTGGGTGAATGTATTGTGCTTTTCCAGCACTGCAGCTGCGTAAAGGCCCAGAAGAGTTGTCTCGAGTGACCACGTGTGTCTGTAACTTTGCCACCGCGCCGTTTGGCGCCAAGGTCCCTCGAGTGAGCTGTCCATCACAGTGGGGGAAAGGGCGGGAAGAGGTTGCATAGCCTAGTGTGTGGGGCGGGGCCAAACGGGCCGGGCTTCTGTACGAGTTCACATGCCTCTTGTTTATAAAGGGTCAGAGACCATCAGAGCATCAGATGAGGAGAAATCAGCCTCCTGGTCACTGGAAGTACAGGAGGATTGCGCTCGAGAAACTCGTGGATGCCTAGACCTCCATCACGGATTACAGCTAATTGTAGACTGTAGCCTCGACCTTGCTCACTAGGTTCTTGGGCTGATTATAATGCGTTACTGAAGTTTAGCTTCATCCGGGGCACGTGCTGTTTCTTTTGTATCTGTAAGTGCTTCCTGTTGAGGTTTAATTTTTGAAACAGGAGCATCGTGCCAAATAGAATCCTGCCTGCATATTTATCCACGAAGATGCCACCATGTTGTGCCATACCTCTACTCAACTGGAGTACTTTCTACTGGGTAGTCAGTAAGTGCTACCTCGTTGGGTAAATGTATGGTGCTTTTCCTACACTACAGCTGCGTAAAGGCCCAGAAGAGAAGTCTTCAGTGATCACCTGTGTCTGTGACTTTGCCACTGCGCTGATAGGCGCCGAGGTACCTCGAGTGAGCTGTCCATCACAGTGGGGGAAAGGGCGGGATAGGTTGCATAGCCTAGTCTGTGTGGGGAGGGGTTAAACTGGCGAGGCTTCTGTGCGAGTTCACATGCCTCTTGTTTATGAAGGGTCAGAGACCGATCAGCTCAGTAAATGATAAGAAAGCAGTCGGTGGTACCTCTTTGGGTGAATATATTGTGCTTTTCCAGCACTGCAGCTGCGTGAAGGCCCAGAAGAGTTGTATTCAGGGATCACCTGTGTCTTAAACGTTGCCACTGCGCCTATAGGCGCCGAGGTACCTCGAGTGAGCAGTCCATCACAGTGGTGGAAAGGGCGGATATGTTGCATAGCCTAGTGTGTGTGGGGAGGGGCTAAACTGGCGAGGCTTCTGTGCGTGTTCACTTGCCTCTTGTTTATGAAGGGTCAGAGACCGATTAGCGCAGCAAATGAGGAGAAAGCAGTCGGTGGTACCTCTTTGGGTAAATGTATTGTGCTTTTCCAGCACTGCAGCTGCGTAAAGGCCCAGAAGAGTTGTCTCGAGTGACCACGTGTGTCTGTAACTTTGCCACCGCGCCGTTTGGCGCCAAGGTCCCTCGAGTGAGCTGTCCATCACAGTGGGGGAAAGGGCGGGAAGAGGTTGCATAGCCTAGTGTGTGGGGCGGGGCCAAACGGGCGGGGCTTCTGTACGAGTTCACATGCCTCTTGTTTATAAATGGTCGGAGACCATCAGAGCATCAGATGAGGAGAAATCAGCCTCCTGGTCACTGGAAGTACAGGAGGATTGCGCTCGAGAAACTCGTGGATGCCTAGACCTCCATCACGGATTACAGCTAATTGTAGACTGTAGCCTCGACCTTGCTCACTAGGTTCTTGGGCTGATTATAATGCGTTACTGAAGTTTAGCTTCATCCGGGGCACGTGCTGTTTCTTTTGTATCTGTAAGTGCTTCCTGTTGAGGTTTAATTTTTGAAACAGGAGCATCGTGCCAAAATGAATCCTGCCTGCATATTTATCCACGAAGATGCCACCATGTTGTGCCATACCTCTACTCAACTGGAGTACTTTCTACTGGGTAGTCAGTAAGTGCTACCTCGTTGGGTAAATGTATGGTGCTTTTCCTACACTACAGCTGTGTAAAGGCCCAGAAGAGAAGTCTTCAGTGATCACCTGTGTCTGTGACTTTGCCACTGCGCTGATAGGCGCCGAGGTACCTCGAGTGAGCTGTCCATCACAGTGGGGGAAAGGGCGGGATAGGTTGCATAGCCTAGTCTGTGTGGGGAGGGGTTAAACTGGCGAGGCTTCTGTGCGAGTTCACATGCCTCTTGTTTATGAAGGGTCAGAGACCGATCAGCTCAGTAAATGATAAGAAAGCAGTCGGTGGTACCTCTTTGGGTAAATGTATTGCGCTTTTCCAGCACTGCAGCTGCGTGAAGGCCCAGAAGAGTTGTATTCAGTGATCACCTGTGTCTGTGACTTTGCCACTGCGCCGATATGCGCCGAGGTACCTCGAGGGAGCTGTCCATCAAAGTGGGGTAAAGGGCTGGATAGGTTGCATAGCCTAGTGTGTGTGGGGAGGGGCCAAACTGGCGAGGCTTCTGTGCGTGTTCACTTGCCTCTTGTTTATGAAGGGTCAGAGACTGATCAGCTCAGTAAATGATAAGAAAGCAGTCGGTGGTACCTCTTTGGGTAAATGTATTGTGCTTTTCCAGCACTGCAGCTGTGTGAAGGCCCAGAAGAGTTGTCTCGAGTGACCACGTGTGTCTGTAACTTTGCCACCGCGCCGTTTGGCGCCAAGGTCCCTCGAGTGAGCTGTCCATCACAGTGGGGGAAAGGGCGGGAAGAGGTTGCATAGCCTAGTGTGTGGGGCGGGGCCAAACGGGCGGGGCTTCTGTACGAGTTCACATGCCTCTTGTTTATAAAGGGTCAGAGACCATCAGAGCATCAGATGAGGAGAAATCAGCCTCCTGGTCACTGGAAGTACAGGAGGATTGCGCTCGAGAAACTCGTGGATGCCTAGACCTCCATCACGGATTACAGCTAATTTTAGACTGTAGCCTCGACCTTGCTCACTAGGTTCTTGGGCTGATTATAATGCGTTACTGAAGTTTAGCTTCATCCGGGGCACGTGCTGTTTCTTTTGTATCTGTAAGTGCTTCCTGTTGAGGTTTAATTTTTGAAACAGGAGCATCGTGCCAAATAGAATCCTGCCTGCATATTTATCCACGAAGATGCCACCATGTTGTGCCATACCTCTACTCAACTGGAGTACTTTCTACTGGGTAGTCAGTAAGTGCTACCTCGTTGGGTAAATGTATGGTGCTTTTCCTACACTACAGCTGCGTAAAGGCCCAGAAGAGAAGTCTTCAGTGATCACCTGTGTCTGTGACTTTGCCACTGCGCTGATAGGCGCCGAGGTACCTCGAGTGAGCTGTCCATCACAGTGGGGGAAAGGGCGGGATAGGTTGCATAGCCTAGTCTGTGTGGGGAGGGGTTAAACTGGCGAGGCTTCTGTGCGAGTTCACATGCCTCTTGTTTATGAAGGGTCAGAGACCGATCAGCTCAGTAAATGATAAGAAAGCAGTCGGTGGTACCTCTTTGGGTGAATGTATTGTGCTTTTCCAGCACTGCAGCTGCGTAAAGGCCCAGAAGAGAAGTCTTCAGTGATCACCTGTGTCTGTGACTTTGCCACTGCGCTGATAGGCGCCGAGGTACCTCGAGTGAGCTGTCCATCACAGTGGGGGAAAGGGCGGGATAGGTTGCATAGCCTAGTCTGTGTGGGGAGGGGTTAAACTGGCGAGGCTTCTGTGCGAGTTCACATGCCTCTTGTTTATGAAGGGTCAGAGACCGATCAGCTCAGTAAATGATAAGAAAGCAGTCGGTGGTACCTCTTTGGGTAAATGTATTGTGCTTTTCCAGCACTGCAGCTGCGTGAAGGCCCAGAAGAGTTGTATTCAGTGATCACCTGTGTCTGTGACTTTGCCACTGCGCCGATATGCGCCGAGGTACCTCGAGGGAGCTGTCCATCAAAGTGGGGTAAAGGGCTGGATAGGTTGCATAGCCTAGTGTGTGTGGGGAGGGGCCAAACTGGCGAGGCTTCTGTGCGTGTTCACTTGCTTCTTGTTTATGAAGGGTCAGAGACTGATCAGCTCAGTAAATGATAAGAAAGCAGTCGGTGGTACCTCTTTGGGTAAATGTATTGTGCTTTTCCAGCACTGCAGCTGCGTGAAGGCCCAGAAGAGAAGTCTTCAGTGATCACCTGTGTCTGTGACTTTCCCACTGCGCTGATAGGCGCCGAGGTACCTCGAGTGAGCTGTCCATCACAGTGGGGGAAAGGGCGGGATAGGTTGCATAGCCTAGTCTGTGTGGGGAGGGGTTAAACTGGCGAGGCTTCTGTGGGAGTTCACATGCCTCTTGTTTATGAAGGGTCAGAGACCGATCAGCTCAGTAAATGATAAGAAAGCAGTCGGTGGTACCTCTTTGGGTAAATGTATTGTGCTTTTCCAGCACTGCAGCTGCGTGAAGGCCCAGAAGAGAAGTCTTCAGTGATCACCTGTGTCTGTGACTTTCCCACTGCGCTGATAGGCGCCGAGGTACCTCGAGTGAGCAGTCCATCACAGTGGTGGAAAGGGCGGATAGGTTGCATAGCCTAGTGTGTGTGGGGAGGGGCCAAACTGGCGAGGCTTCTGTGCGTGTTCACTTGCCTCTTGTTTATGAAGGGTCAGAGACTGATCAGCTCAGTAAATGATAAGAAAGCAGTCGGTGGTACCTCTTTGGGTAAATGTATTGTGCTTTTCCAGCACTGCAGCTGTGTGAAGGCCCAGAAGAGTTGTCTCGAGTGACCACGTGTGTCTGTAACTTTGCCACCGCGCCGTTTGGCGCCAAGGTCCCTCGAGTGAGCTGTCCATCACAGTGGGGGAAAGGGCGGGAAGAGGTTGCATAGCCTAGTGTGTGGGGCGGGGCCAAACGGGCGGGGCTTCTGTACGAGTTCACATGCCTCTTGTTTATAAAGGGTCAGAGACCATCAGAGCATCAGATGAGGAGAAATCAGCCTCCTGGTCACTGGAAGTACAGGAGGATTGCGCTCGAGAAACTCGTGGATGCCTAGACCTCCATCACGGATTACAGCTAATTTTAGACTGTAGCCTCAACCTTGCTCACTAGGTTCTTGGGCTGATTATAATGCGTTACTGAAGTTTAGCTTCAACCGGGGCACGTGCTGTTTCTTTTGTATATGTAAGTGCTTCCTGTTGAGGTTTAATTTTTGAAACAGGAGCATCGTGCCAAAATGAATCCTGCCTGCATATTTATCCACGAAGATGCCACCATGTTGTGCCATACCTCTACTCAACTGGAGTACTTTCTACTGGGTAGTCAGTAAGTGCTACCTCGTTGGGTAAATGTATGGTGCTTTTCCAGCACTGCAGCTGCGTAAAGGCCCAGAAGAGAAGTCTTCAGTGATCACCTGTGTCTGTGACTTTGCCACTGCGCTGATAGGCGCCGAGGTACCTCGAGTGAGCTGTCCATCACAGTGGGGGAAAGGGCGGGATAGGTTGCATAGCCTAGTGTGTGTGGGGAGGGGCCAAACTGGCGAGGCTTCTGTGCGTGTTCACTTGCCTCTTGTTTATGAAGGGTCAGAGACCGATTAGCGCAGCAAATGAGGAGAAAGCAGTCGGTGGTACCTCTTTGGGTGAATGTATTGTGCTTTTCCAGCACTGCAGCTGCGTAAAGGCCCAGAAGAGTTGTCTCGAGTGACCACGTGTGTCTGTAACTTTGCCACCGCGCCGTTTGGCGCCAAGGTCCCTCGAGTGAGCTGTCCATCACAGTGGGGGAAAGGGCGGGAAGAGGTTGCATAGCCTAGTGTGTGGGGCGGGGCCAAACGGGCCGGGCTTCTGTACGAGTTCACATGCCTCTTGTTTATAAAGGGTCAGAGACCATCAGAGCATCAGATGAGGAGAAATCAGCCTCCTGGTCACTGGAAGTACAGCAGGATTGCGCTCGAGAAACTCGTGGATGCCTAGACCTCCATCACGGATTACAGCTAATTGTAGACTGTAGCCTCGACCTTGCTCACTAGGTTCTTGGGCTGATTATAATGCGTTACTGAAGTTTAGCTTCATCCGGGGCACGTGCTGTTTCTTTTGTATCTGTAAGTGCTTCCTGTTGAGGTTTAATTTTTGAAACAGGAGCATCGTGCCAAATAGAATCCTGCCTGCATATTTATCCACGAAGATGCCACCATGTTGTGCCATACCTCTACTCAACTGGAGTACTTTCTACTGGGTAGTCAGTAAGTGCTACCTCGTTGGGTAAATGTATGGTGCTTTTCCTACACTACAGCTGCGTAAAGGCCCAGAAGAGAAGTCTTCAGTGATCACCTGTGTCTGTGACTTTGCCACTGCGCTGATAGGCGCCGAGGTACCTCGAGTGAGCTGTCCATCACAGTGGGGGAAAGGGCGGGATAGGTTGCACAGCCTAGTCAGTGACTTTGCCACTGCGCTGATAGGCGCCGAGGTACCTCGAGTGAGCTGTCCATCACAGTGGGGGAAAGGGCGGGATAGGTTGCATAGCCTAGTGTGTGTGGGGAGGGGCCAAACTGGCGAAGCTTCTGTGCGTGTTCACTTGCCTCTTGTTTATGAAGGGTCAGAGACCGATTAGCGCAGCAAATGAGGAGAAAGCAGTCGGTGGTACCTCTTTGGGTGAATGTATTGTGCTTTTCCAGCACTGCAGCTGCGTAAAGGCCCAGAAGAGTTGTCTCGAGTGACCACGTGTGTCTGTAACTTTGCCACCGCGCCGTTTGGCGCCAAGGTCCCTCGAGTGAGATGTCCATCACAGTGGGGGA
This sequence comes from Lissotriton vulgaris, assembly GCF_964263255.1. NCBI lineage: Eukaryota > Metazoa > Chordata > Amphibia > Caudata > Salamandridae > Lissotriton > Lissotriton vulgaris. The sequence continues at coordinate 1,495,654,604 of NC_141696.1, forward strand.
AAGGGCGGGAAGAGGTTGTATAGCCTAGTGTGTGGGGCGGGGCCAAACGGGCGGGGCTTCTGTACGAGTTCACATGCCTCTTGTTTATAAAGGGTCAGAGACCATCAGAGCATCAGATGAGGAGAAATCAGCTTCCTGGTCACTGGAAGTACAGGAGGATTGCGCTCGAGAAACTCGTGGATGCCTAGACCTCCATCACGGATTGCAGCTAATTTTAGACTGTAGCCTCGACCTTGCTCACTAGGTTCTTGGGCTGATTATAATGCGTTACTGAAGTTTAGCTTCAACCGGGGCACGTGCTGTTTCTTTTGTATATGTAAGTGCTTCCTGTTGAGGTTTAATTTTTGAAACAGGAGCATCGTGCCAAATAGAATCCTGCCTGCATATTTATCCACGAAGATGCCACCATGTTGTGCCATACCTCTACTCAACTGGAGTACTTTCTACTGGGTAGTCAGTAAGTGCTACCTCGTTGGGTAAATGTATGGTGCTTTTCCTACACTACAGCTGCGTAAAGGCCCAGAAGAGAAGTCTTCAGTGATCACCTGTGTCTGTGACTTTGCCACTGCGCTGATAGGCGCCGAGGTACCTCGAGTGAGCTGTCCATCACAGTGGGGGAAAGGGCGGGATAGGTTGCATAGCCTAGTGTGTGTGGGGAGGGGCCAAACTGGCGAGGCTTCTGTGCGTGTTCACTTGCCTCTTGTTTATGAAGGGTCAGAGACTGATCAGCTCAGTAAATGATAAGAAAGCAGTCGGTGGTACCTCTTTGGGTAAATGTATTGTGCTTTTCCAGCACTGCAGCTGCGTGAAGGCCCAGAAGAGTTGTCTCGAGTGACCACGTGTGTCTGTAACTTTGCCACCGCGCCGTTTGGCGCCAAGGTCCCTCGAGTGAGCTGTCCATCACAGTGGGGGAAAGGGGGGGAAGAGGTTGCATAGCCTAGTGTGTGGGGCGGGGCCAAATTGGCGGGGCTTCTGTACGAGTTCACATGCCTCTTGTTTATAAAGGGTCAGAGACCATCAGAGCATCAGATGAGGAGAAATCAGCCTCCTGGTCACTGGAAGTACAGGAGGATTGCGCTCGAGAAACTCGTGGATGCCTAGACCTCCATCACGGATTACAGCTAATTGTAGACTGTAGCCTCGACCTTGCTCACTAGGTTCTTGGGCTGATTATAATGCGTTACTGAAGTTTAGCTTCATCCGGGGCACGTGCTGTTTCTTTTGTATCTGTAAGTGCTTCCTGTTGAGGTTTAATTTTTGAAACAGGAGCATCGTGCCAAATAGAATCCTGCCTGCATATTTATCCACGAAGATGCCACCATGTTGTGCCATACCTCTACTCAACTGGAGTACTTTCTACTGGGTAGTCAGTAAGTGCTACCTCGTTGGGTAAATGTATGGTGCTTTTCCTACACTACAGCTGCGTAAAGGCCCAGAAGAGAAGTCTTCAGTGATCACCTGTGTCTGTGACTTTGCCACTGCGCTGATAGGCGCCGAGGTACCTCGAGTGAGCTGTCCATCACAGTGGGGGAAAGGGCGGGATAGGTTGCATAGCCTAGTCTGTGTGGGGAGGGGTTAAACTGGCGAGGCTTCTGTGCGAGTTCACATGCCTCTTGTTTATGAAGGGTCAGAGACCGATCAGCTCAGTAAATGATAAGAAAGCAGTCGGTGGTACCTCTTTGGGTGAATGTATTGTGCTTTTCCAGCACTGCAGCTGCGTAAAGGCCCAGAAGAGAAGTCAGTGGGGTAAAGGGCTGGATAGGTTGCATAGCCTAGTGTGTGTGTGGGGAGGGGCCAAACTGGCGAGGCTTCTGTGCGTGTTCACTTGCCTCTTGTTTATGAAGGGTCAGAGACTGATCAGCTCAGTAAATGATAAGAAAGCAGTCGGTGGTACCTCTTTGGGTAAATGTATTGTGCTTTTCCAGCACTGCAGCTCCGTGAAGGCCCAGAAGAGTTGTCTCGAGTGACCACGTGTGTCTGTAACTTTGCCACCGCGCCGTTTGGCGCCAAGGTCCCTCGAGTGAGCTGTCCATCACAGTGGGGGAAAGGGCGGGAAGAGGTTGCATAGCCTAGTGTGTGGGGCGGGGCCAAACGGGCGGGGCTTCTGTACGAGTTCACATGCCTCTTGTTTATGAAGGGTCAGAGACCATCAGAGCATCAGATGAGGAGAAATCAGCCTCCTGGTCACTGGAAGTACAGGAGGATTGTGCTCGACAAACTCGTGGATGCCTAGACCTCCATCACGGAATAAAGCTAATTTTAGACGGTAGCCTCGACCTTGCTCACTAGGTTCTTGGGCTGATTATAATGCGTTACTGAAGTTTAGCTTCAACCGGGGCACGTGCTGTTTCTTTTGTATATGTAAGTGCTTCCTGTTGAGGTTTAATTTTTGAAACAGGAGCATCGTGCCAAAATGAATCCTGCCTGCATATTTATCCACGAAGATGCCACCATGTTGTGCCATACCTCTACTCAACTGGAGTACTTTCTACTGGGTAGTCAGTAAGTGCTACCTCGTTGGGTAAATGTATGGTGCTTTTCCTACACTACAGCTGCGTAAAGGCCCAGAAGAGAAGTCTTCAGTGATCACCTGTGTCTGTGACTTTGCCACTGCGCTGATAGGCGCCGAGGTACCTCGAGTGAGCTGTCCATCACAGTGGGGGAAAGGGCGGGATAGGTTGCATAGCCTAGTGTGTGGGGCGGGGCCAAACGGGCCGGGCTTCTGTACGAGTTCACATGCCTCTTGTTTATAAAGGGTCAGAGACCATCAGAGCATCAGATGAGGAGAAATCAGCCTCCTGGTCACTGGAAGTACAGGAGGATTGCGCTCGAGAAACTCGTGGATGCCTAGACCTCCATCACGGATTACAGCTAATTTTAGACTGTAGCCTCGACCTTGCTCACTAGGTTCTTCGGCTGATTTTAATGCGTTACTGAAGTTTAGCTTCAACCGGGGCACGTGCTGTTTCTTTTGTATATGTAAGTGCTTCCTGTTGAGGTTTAATTTTTGAAACAGGAGCATCGTGCCAAAATGAATCCTGCCTGCATATTTATCCACGAAGATGCCACCATGTTGTGCCATACCTCTACTCAACTGGAGTACTTTCTACTGGGTAGTCAGTAAGTGCTACCTCGTTGGGTAAATGTATGGTGCTTTTCCTACACTACAGCTGCGTAAAGGCCCAGAAGAGAAGTCTTCAGTGATCACCTGTGTCTGTGACTTTGCCACTGCGCTGATAGGCGCCGAGGTACCTCGAGTGAGCTGTCCATCACAGTGGGGGAAAGGGCGGGATAGGTTGCATAGCCTAGTCTGTGTGGGGAGGGGTTAAACTGGCGAGGCTTCTGTGCGAGTTCACATGCCTCTTGTTTATGAAGGGTCAGAGACCGATCAGCTCAGTAAATGATAAGAAAGCAGTCGGTGGTACCTCTTTGGGTGAATGTATTGTGCTTTTCCAGCACTGCAGCTGCGTAAAGGCCCAGAAGAGAAGTCTTCAGTGATCACCTGTGTCTGTGACTTTGCCACTGCGCTGATAGGCGCCGAGGTACCTCGAGTGAGCTGTCCATCACAGTGGGGGAAAGGGCGGGATAGGTTGCATAGCCTAGTCTGTGTGGGGAGGGGTTAAACTGGCGAGGCTTCTGTGCGAGTTCACATGCCTCTTGTTTATGAAGGGTCAGAGACCGATCAGCTCAGTAAATGATAAGAAAGCAGTCGGTGGTACCTCTTTGGGTAAATGTATTGTGCTTTTCCAGCACTGCAGCTGCGTGAAGGCCCAGAAGAGTTGTATTCAGTGATCACCTGTGTCTGTGACTTTGCCACTGCGCCGATATGCGCCGAGGTACCTCGAGGGAGCTGTCCATCAAAGTGGGGTAAAGGGCTGGATAGGTTGCATAGCCTAGTGTGTGTGGGGAGGGGCCAAACTGGCGAGGCTTCTGTGCGTGTTCACTTGCTTCTTGTTTATGAAGGGTCAGAGACTGATCAGCTCAGTAAATGATAAGAAAGCAGTCGGTGGTACCTCTTTGGGTAAATGTATTGTGCTTTTCCAGCACTGCAGCTGTGTGAAGGCCCAGAAGAGTTGTCTCGAGTGACCACGTGTGTCTGTAACTTTGCCACCGCGCCGTTTGGCGCCAAGGTCCCTCGAGTGAGCTGTCCATCACAGTGGGGGAAAGGGCGGGAAGAGGTTGCATAGCCTAGTGTGTGGGGCGGGGCCAAACGGGCGGGGCTTCTGTACGAGTTCACATGCCTCTTGTTTATAAAGGGTCAGAGACCATCAGAGCATCAGATGAGGAGAAATCAGCCTCCTGGTCACTGGAAGTACAGGAGGATTGCGCTCGAGAAACTCGTGGATGCCTAGACCTCCATCACGGATTACAGCTAATTGTAGACTGTAGCCTCGACCTTGCTCACTAGGTTCTTGGGCTGATTATAATGCGTTACTGAAGTTTAGCTTCATCCGGGGCACGTGCTGTTTCTTTTGTATCTGTAAGTGCTTCCTGTTGAGGTTTAATTTTTGAAACAGGAGCATCGTGCCAAAATGAATCCTGCCTGCATATTTATCCACGAAGATGCCACCATGTTGTGCCATACCTCTACTCAACTGGAGTACTTTCTACTGGGTAGTCAGTAAGTGCTACCTCGTTGGGTAAATGTATGGTGCTTTTCCTACACTACAGCTGCGTAAAGGCCCAGAAGAGAAGTCTTCAGTGATCACATGTGTCTGTGACTTTGCCACTGCGCTGATAGGCGCCGAGGTACCTCGAGTGAGCTGTCCATCACAGTGGGGGAAAGGGCGGGATAGGTTGCATAGCCTAGTCTGTGTGGGGAGGGGTTAAACTGGCGAGGCTTCTGTGCGAGTTCACATGCCTCTTGTTTATGAAGGGTCAGAGACCGATCAGCTCAGTAAATGATAAGAAAGCAGTCGGTGGTACCTCTTTGGGTGAATGTATTGTGCTTTTCCAGCACTGCAGCTGCGTAAAGGCCCAGAAGAGAAGTCTTCAGTGATCACCTGTGTCTGTGACTTTGCCACTGCGCTGATAGGCGCCGAGGTACCTCGAGTGAGCTGTCCATCACAGTGGGGGAAAGGGCGGGATAGGTTGCATAGCCTAGTCTGTGTGGGGAGGGGTTAAACTGGCGAGGCTTCTGTGCGAGTTCACATGCCTCTTGTTTATGAAGGGTCAGAGACCGATCAGCTCAGTAAATGATAAGAAAGCAGTCGGTGGTACCTCTTTGGGTAAATGTATTGCGCTTTTCCTACACTACAGCTGCGTAAAGGCCCAGAAGAGAAGTCTTCAGTGATCACCTGTGTCTGTGACTTTGCCACTGCGCTGATAGGCGCCGAGGTACCTCGAGTGAGCTGTCCATCACAGTGGGGGAAAGGGCGGGATAGGTTGCATAGCCTAGTGTGTGTGGGGAGGGGCCAAACTGGCGAGGCTTCTGTGCGTGTTCACTTGCCTCTTGTTTATGAAGGGTCAGAGACCGATTAGCGCAGCAAATGAGGAGAAAGCAGTCGGTGGTACCTCTTTGGGTGAATGTATTGTGCTTTTCCAGCACTGCAGCTGCGTAAAGGCCCAGAAGAGTTGTCTCGAGTGACCACGTGTGTCTGTAACTTTGCCACCGCGCCGTTTGGCGCCAAGGTCCCTCGAGTGAGCTGTCCATCACAGTGGGGGAAAGGGCGGGAAGAGGTTGCATAGCCTAGTGTGTGGGGCGGGGCCAAACGGGCCGGGCTTCTGTACGAGTTCACATGCCTCTTGTTTATAAAGGGTCAGAGACCATCAGAGCATCAGATGAGGAGAAATCAGCCTCCTGGTCACTGGAAGTACAGGAGGATTGCGCTCGAGAAACTCGTGGATGCCTAGACCTCCATCACGGATTACAGCTAATTGTAGACTGTAGCCTCGACCTTGCTCACTAGGTTCTTGGGCTGATTATAATGCGTTACTGAAGTTTAGCTTCATCCGGGGCACGTGCTGTTTCTTTTGTATCTGTAAGTGCTTCCTGTTGAGGTTTAATTTTTGAAACAGGAGCATCGTGCCAAATAGAATCCTGCCTGCATATTTATCCACGAAGATGCCACCATGTTGTGCCATACCTCTACTCAACTGGAGTACTTTCTACTGGGTAGTCAGTAAGTGCTACCTCGTTGGGTAAATGTATGGTGCTTTTCCTACACTACAGCTGTGTAAAGGCCCAGAAGAGAAGTCTTCAGTGATCACCTGTGTCTGTGACTTTGCCACTGCGCTGATAGGCGCCGAGGTACCTCGAGTGAGCTGTCCATCACAGTGGGGGAAAGGGCGGGATAGGTTGCATAGCCTAGTCTGTGTGGGGAGGGGTTAAACTGGCGAGGCTTCTGTGCGAGTTCACATGCCTCTTGTTTATGAAGGGTCAGAGACCGATCAGCTCAGTAAATGATAAGAAAGCAGTCGGTGGTACCTCTTTGGGTGAATGTATTGTGCTTTTCCAGCACTGCAGCTGCGTAAAGGCCCAGAAGAGAAGTCTTCAGTGATCACCTGTGTCTGTGACTTTGCCACTGCGCTGATAGGCGCCGAGGTACCTCGAGTGAGCTGTCCATCACAGTGGGGGAAAGGGTGGGATAGGTTGCATAGCCTAGTCAGTCACTTTGCCACTGCGCTGATAGGCGCCGAGGTACCTCGAGTGAGCTGTCCATCACAGTGGGGGAAAGGGCGGGATAGGTTGCATAGCCTAGTCTGTGTGGGGAGGGGTTAAACTGGCGAGGCTTCTGTGCAAGTTCACATGCCTCTTGTTTATGAAGGGTCAGAGACCGATCAGCTCAGTAAATGATAAGAAAGCAGTCGGTCGTACCTCTTTGGGTAAATGTATTGCGCTTTTCCAGCACTGCAGCTGCGTGAAGGCCCAGAAGAGTTGTATTCAGTGATCACCTGTGTCTGTGACTTTGCCACTGCGCCGATATGCGCCGAGGTACCTCGAGGGAGCTGTCCATCACAGTGGGGTAAAGGGCTGGATAGGTTGCATAGCCTAGTGTGTGTGGGGAGGGGCCAAACTGGCGAGGCTTCTGTGCGTGTTCACTTGCCTCTTGTTTATGAAGGGTCAGAGACTGATCAGCTCAGTAAATGATAAGAAAGCAGTCGGTGGTACCTCTTTGGGTAAATGTATTGTGCTTTTCCAGCACTGCAGCTGCGTGAAGGCCCAGAAGAGTTGTCTCGAGTGACCACGTGTGTCTGTAACTTTGCCACCGCGCCGTTTGGCGCCAAGGTCCCTCGAGTGAGCTGTCCATCACAGTGGGGAAAGGGCGGGAAGAGGTTGCATAGCCTAGTGTGTGGGGCGGGGCCAAACGGGCGGGGCTTCTGTACGAGTTCACATGCCTCTTGTTTATAAAGGGTCAGAGACCATCAGAGCATCAGATGAGGAGAAATCAGCCTCCTGGTCACTGGAAGTACAGGAGGATTGCGCTCGAGAAACTCGTGGATGCCTAGACCTCCATCACGGATTACAGCTAATTTTAGACTGTAGCCTCGACCTTGCTCACTAGGTTCTTGAGCTGATTATAATGCGTTACTGAAGTTTAGCTTCAACCGGGGCACGTGCTGTTTCTTTTGTATATGTAAGTGCTTCCTGTTGAGGTTTAATTTTTGAAACAGGAGCATCGTGCCAAAATGAATCCTGCCTGCATATTTATCCACGAAGATGCCACCATGTTGTGCCATACCTCTACTCAACTGGAGTACTTTCTACTGGGTAGTCAGTAAGTGCTACCTCGTTGGGTAAATGTATGGTGCTTTTCCTACACTACAGCTGTGTAAAGGCCCAGAAGAGAAGTCTTCAGTGATCACCTGTGTCTGTGACTTTGCCACTGCGCTGATAGGCGCCGAGGTACCTCGAGTGAGCTGTCCATCACAGTGGGGGAAAGGGCGGGATAGGTTGCATAGCCTAGTCTGTGTGGGGAGGGGTTAAACTGGCGAGGCTTCTGTGCGAGTTCACATGCCTCTTGTTTATGAAGGGTCAGAGACCGATCAGCTCAGTAAATGATAAGAAAGCAGTCGGTGGTACCTCTTTGGGTGAATGTATTGTGCTTTTCCAGCACTGCAGCTGCGTAAAGGCCCAGAAGAGAAGTCTTCAGTGATCACCTGTGTCTGTGACTTTGCCACTGCGCTGATAGGCGCCGAGGTACCTCGAGTGAGCTGTCCATCACAGTGGGGGAAAGGGTGGGATAGGTTGCATAGCCTAGTCAGTCACTTTGCCACTGCGCTGATAGGCGCCGAGGTACCTCGAGTGAGCTGTCCATCACAGTGGGGGAAAGGGCGGGATAGGTTGCATAGCCTAGTCTGTGTGGGGAGGGGTTAAACTGGCGAGGCTTCTGTGCAAGTTCACATGCCTCTTGTTTATGAAGGGTCAGAGACCGATCAGCTCAGTAAATGATAAGAAAGCAGTCGGTGGTACCTCTTTGGGTGAATGTATTGTGCTTTTCCAGCACTGCAGCTGCGTGAAGGCCCAGAAGAGTTGTATTCAGGGATCACCTGTGTCTGTAACGTTGCCACTGCGCCGATAGGCGCCGAGGTACCTCGAGTGAGCTGTCCATCACAGTGGGGTAAAGGGCTGGATAGGTTGCATAGCCTAGTGTGTGTGGGGAGGGGCCAAACTGGCGAGGCTTCTGTGCGTGTTCACTTGCCTCTTGTTTATGAAGGGTCAGAGACTGATCAGCTCAGTAAATGATAAGAAAGCAGTCGGTGGTACCTCTTTGGGTAAATGTATTGTGCTTTTCCAGCACTGCAGCTGTGTGAAGGCCCAGAAGAGTTGTCTCGAGTGACCACGTGTGTCTGTAACTTTGCCACTGCGCCGTTTGGCGCCAAGGTCCCTCGAGTGAGCTGTCCATCACAGTGGGGGAAAGGGCGGGAAGAGGTTGCATAGCCTAGTGTGTGGGGCGGGGCCAAACGGGCGGGGCTTCTGTACGAGTTCACATGCCTCTTGTTTATAAAGGGTCAGAGACCATCAGAGCATCAGATGAGGAGAAATCAGCCTCCTGGTCACTGGAAGTACAGGAGGATTGCGCTCGAGAAACTCGTGGATGCCTAGACCTCCATCACGGATTACAGCTAATTTTAGACTGTAGCCTCGACCTTGCTCACTAGGTTCTTGGGCTGATTATAATGCGTTACTGAAGTTTAGCTTCAACCGGGGCACGTGCTGTTTCTTTTGTATATGTAAGTGCTTCCTGTTGAGGTTTAATTTTTGAAACAGGAGCATCGTGCCAAAATGAATCCTGCCTGCATATTTATCCACGAAGATGCCACCATGTTGTGCCATACCTCTACTCAACTGGAGTACTTTCTACTGGGTAGTCAGTAAGTGCTACCTCGTTGGGTAAATGTATGGTGCTTTTCCAGCACTGCAGCTGCGTAAAGGCCCAGAAGAGAAGTCTTCAGTGATCACCTGTGTCTGTGACTTTGCCACTGCGCTGATAGGCGCCGAGGTACCTCGAGTGAGCTGTCCATCACAGTGGGGGAAAGGGCGGGATAGGTTGCATAGCCTAGTGTGTGTGGGGAGGGGCCAAACTGGCGAGGCTTCTGTGCGTGTTCACTTGCCTCTTGTTTATGAAGGGTCAGAGACCGATTAGCGCAGCAAATGAGGAGAAAGCAGTCGGTGGTACCTCTTTGGGTGAATGTATTGTGCTTTTCCAGCACTGCAGCTGCGTAAAGGCCCAGAAGAGTTGTCTCGAGTGACCACGTGTGTCTGTGACTTTGCCACTGCGCTGATAGGCGCCGAGGTACCTCGAGTGAGCTGTCCATCACAGTGGGGGAAAGGGTGGGATAGGTTGCATAGCCTAGTCAGTCACTTTGCCACTGCGCTGATAGGCGCCGAGGTACCTCGAGTGAGCTGTCCATCACAGTGGGGGAAAGGGCGGGATAGGTTGCATAGCCTAGTCTGTGTGGGGAGGGGTTAAACTGGCGAGGCTTCTGTGCAAGTTCACATGCCTCTTGTTTATGAAGGGTCAGAGACCGATCAGCTCAGTAAATGATAAGAAAGCAGTCGGTGGTACCTCTTTGGGTTAATGTATTGTGCTTTTCCAGCACTGCAGCTGCGTGAAGGCCCAGAAGAGTTGTATTCAGGGATCACCTGTGTCTGTAACGTTGCCACTGCGCCGATAGGCGCCGAGGTACCTCAAGTGAGCAGTCCATCACAGTGGTGGAAAGGGCGGATAGGTTGCATAGCCTAGTGTGTGTGGGGAGGGGCTAAACTGGCGAGGCTTCTGTGCGTGTTCACTTGCCTCTTGTTTATGAAGGGTCAGAGACCGATTAGCGCAGCAAATGAGGAGAAAGCAGTCGGTGGTACCTCTTTGGGTGAATGTATTGTGCTTTTCCAGCACTGCAGCTGCGTAAAGGCCCAGAAGAGTTGTCTCGAGTGACCACGTGTGTCTGTAACTTTGCCACCGCGCCGTTTGGCGCCAAGGTCCCTCGAGTGAGCTGTCCATCACAGTGGGGGAAAGGGCGGGAAGAGGTTGCATAGCCTAGTGTGTGGGGCGGGGCCAAACGGGCGGGGCTTCTGTACGAGTTCACATGCCTCTTGTTTATAAAGGGTCAGAGACCATCAGAGCATCAGATGAGGAGAAATCAGCCTCCTGGTCACTGGAAGTACAGGAGGATTGCGCTCGAGAAACTCGTGGATGCCTAGACCTCCATCACGGATTACAGCTAATTTTAGACTGTAGCCTCGACCTTGCTCACTAGGTTCTTGGGCTGATTATAATGCGTTACTGAAGTTTAGCTTCAACCGGGGCACGTGCTGTTTCTTTTGTATATGTAAGTGCTTCCTGTTGAGGTTTAATTTTTGAAACAGGAGCATCGTGCCAAAATGAATCCTGCCTGCATATTTATCCACGAAGATGCCACCATGTTGTGCCATACCTCTACTCAACTGGAGTACTTTCTACTGGGTAGTCAGTAAGTGCTACCTCGTTGGGTAAATGTATGGTGCTTTTCCTACACTACAGCTGCGTAAAGGCCCAGAAGAGAAGTCTTCAGTGATCACCTGTGTCTGTGACTTTGCCACTGCGCTGATAGGCGCCGAGGTACCTCGAGTGAGCTGTCCATCACAGTGGGGGAAAGGGCGGGATAGGTTGCATAGCCTAGTGTGTGTGGGGAGGGGCCAAACTGGCGAGGCTTCTGTGCGTGTTCACTTGCCTCTTGTTTATGAAGGGTCAGAGACCGATTAGCGCAGCAAATGAGGAGAAAGCAGTCGGTGGTACCTCTTTGGGTGAATGTATTGTGCTTTTCCAGCACTGCAGCTGCGTAAAGGCCCAGAAGAGTTGTCTCGAGTGACCACGTGTGTCTGTAACTTTGCCACCGCGCCGTTTGGCGCCAAGGTCCCTCGAGTGAGCTGTCCATCACAGTGGGGGAAAGGGCGGGAAGAGGTTGCATAGCCTAGTGTGTGGGGCGGGGGCAAACGGGCCGGGCTTCTGTACGAGTTCACATGCCTCTTGTTTATAAAGGGTCAGAGACCATCAGAGCATCAGATGAGGAGAAATCAGCCTCCTGGTCACTGGAAGTACAGGAGGATTGCGCTCGAGAAACTCGTGGATGCCTAGACCTCCATCACGGATTACAGCTAATTGTAGACTGTAGCCTCGACCTTGCTCACTAGGTTCTTGGGCTGATTATAATGCGTTACTGAAGTTTAGCTTCATCCGGGGCACGTGCTGTTTCTTTTGTATCTGTAAGTGCTTCCTGTTGAGGTTTAATTTTTGAAACAGGAGCATCGTGCCAAATAGAATCCTGCCTGCATATTTATCCACGAAGATGCCACCATGTTGTGCCATACCTCTACTCAACTGGAGTACTTTCTACTGGGTAGTCAGTAAGTGCTACCTCGTTGGGTAAATGTATGGTGCTTTTCCTACACTACAGCTGTGTAAAGGCCCAGAAGAGAAGTCTTCAGTGATCACCTGTGTCTGTGACTTTGCCACTGCGCTGATAGGCGCCGAGGTACCTCGAGTGAGCTGTCCATCACAGTGGGGGAAAGGGCGGGATAGGTTGCATAGCCTAGTCTGTGTGGGGAGGGGTTAAACTGGCGAGGCTTCTGTGCGAGTTCACATGCCTCTTGTTTATGAAGGGTCAGAGACCGATCAGCTCAGTAAATGATAAGAAAGCAGTCGGTGGTACCTCTTTGGGTGAATGTATTGTGCTTTTCCAGCACTGCAGCTGCGTAAAGGCCCAGAAGAGAAGTCTTCAGTGATCACCTGTGTCTGTGACTTTGCCACTGCGCTGATAGGCGCCGAGGTACCTCGAGTGAGCTGTCCATCACAGTGGGGGAAAGGGTGGGATAGGTTGCATAGCCTAGTCAGTCACTTTGCCACTGCGCTGATAGGCGCCGAGGTACCTCGAGTGAGCTGTCCATCACAGTGGGGGAAAGGGCGGGATAGGTTGCATAGCCTAGTCTGTGTGGGGAGGGGTTAAACTGGCGAGGCTTCTGTGCAAGTTCACATGCCTCTTGTTTATGAAGGGTCAGAGACCGATCAGCTCAGTAAATGATAAGAAAGCAGTCGGTCGTACCTCTTTGGGTAAATGTATTGCGCTTTTCCAGCACTGCAGCTGCGTGAAGGCCCAGAAGAGTTGTATTCAGTGATCACCTGTGTCTGTGACTTTGCCACTGCGCCGATATGCGCCGAGGTACCTCGAGGGAGCTGTCCATCACAGTGGGGTAAAGGGCTGGATAGGTTGCATAGCCTAGTGTGTGTGGGGAGGGGCCAAACTGGCGAGGCTTCTGTGCGTGTTCACTTGCCTCTTGTTTATGAAGGGTCAGAGACTGATCAGCTCAGTAAATGATAAGAAAGCAGTCGGTGGTACCTCTTTGGGTAAATGTATTGTGCTTTTCCAGCACTGCAGCTGCGTGAAGGCCCAGAAGAGTTGTCTCGAGTGACCACGTGTGTCTGTAACTTTGCCACCGCGCCGTTTGGCGCCAAGGTCCCTCGAGTGAGCTGTCCATCACAGTGGGGAAAGGGCGGGAAGAGGTTGCATAGCCTAGTGTGTGGGGCGGGGCCAAACGGGCGGGGCTTCTGTACGAGTTCACATGCCTCTTGTTTATAAAGGGTCAGAGACCATCAGAGCATCAGATGAGGAGAAATCAGCCTCCTGGTCACTGGAAGTACAGGAGGATTGCGCTCGAGAAACTCGTGGATGCCTAGACCTCCATCACGGATTACAGCTAATTTTAGACTGTAGCCTCGACCTTGCTCACTAGGTTCTTGAGCTGATTATAATGCGTTACTGAAGTTTAGCTTCAACCGGGGCACGTGCTGTTTCTTTTGTATATGTAAGTGCTTCCTGTTGAGGTTTAATTTTTGAAACAGGAGCATCGTGCCAAAATGAATCCTGCCTGCATATTTATCCACGAAGATGCCACCATGTTGTGCCATACCTCTACTCAACTGGAGTACTTTCTACTGGGTAGTCAGTAAGTGCTACCTCGTTGGGTAAATGTATGGTGCTTTTCCTACACTACAGCTGTGTAAAGGCCCAGAAGAGAAGTCTTCAGTGATCACCTGTGTCTGTGACTTTGCCACTGCGCTGATAGGCGCCGAGGTACCTCGAGTGAGCTGTCCATCACAGTGGGGGAAAGGGCGGGATAGGTTGCATAGCCTAGTCTGTGTGGGGAGGGGTTAAACTGGCGAGGCTTCTGTGCGAGTTCACATGCCTCTTGTTTATGAAGGGTCAGAGACCGATCAGCTCAGTAAATGATAAGAAAGCAGTCGGTGGTACCTCTTTGGGTGAATGTATTGTGCTTTTCCAGCACTGCAGCTGCGTAAAGGCCCAGAAGAGAAGTCTTCAGTGATCACCTGTGTCTGTGACTTTGCCACTGCGCTGATAGGCGCCGAGGTACCTCGAGTGAGCTGTCCATCACAGTGGGGGAAAGGGTGGGATAGGTTGCATAGCCTAGTCAGTCACTTTGCCACTGCGCTGATAGGCGCCGAGGTACCTCGAGTGAGCTGTCCATCACAGTGGGGGAAAGGGCGGGATAGGTTGCATAGCCTAGTCTGTGTGGGGAGGGGTTAAACTGGCGAGGCTTCTGTGCAAGTTCACATGCCTCTTGTTTATGAAGGGTCAGAGACCGATCAGCTCAGTAAATGATAAGAAAGCAGTCGGTGGTACCTCTTTGGGTGAATGTATTGTGCTTTTCCAGCACTGCAGCTGCGTGAAGGCCCAGAAGAGTTGTATTCAGGGATCACCTGTGTCTGTAACGTTGCCACTGCGCCGATAGGCGCCGAGGTACCTCGAGGGAGCTGTCCATCACAGTGGGGGAAAGGGCGGGAAGAGGTTGCATAGCCTAGTGTGTGGGGCGGGGCCAAACGGGCGGGGCTTCTGTACGAGTTCACATGCCTCTTGTTTATAAAGGGTCAGAGACCATCAGAGCATCAGATGAGGAGAAATCAGCCTCCTGGTCACTGGAAGTACAGGAGGATTGCGCTCGAGAAACTCGTGGATGCCTAGACCTCCATCACGGATTACAGCTAATTTTAGACTGTAGCCTCGACCTTGCTCACTAGGTTCTTGGGCTGATTATAATGCGTTACTGAAGTTTAGCTTCAACCGGGGCACGTGCTGTTTCTTTTGTATATGTAAGTGCTTCCTGTTGAGGTTTAATTTTTGAAACAGGAGCATCGTGCCAAAATGAATCCTGCCTGCATATTTATCCACGAAGATGCCACCATGTTGTGCCATACCTCTACTCAACTGGAGTACTTTCTACTGGGTAGTCAGTAAGTGCTACCTCGTTGGGTAAATGTATGGTGCTTTTCCTACACTACAGCTGCGTAAAGGCCCAGAAGAGAAGTCTTCAGTGATCACCTGTGTCTGTGACTTTGCCACTGCGCTGATAGGCGCCGAGGTACCTCGAGTGAGCTGTCCATCACAGTGGGGGAAAGGGCGGGATAGGTTGCATAGCCTAGTGTGTGTGGGGAGGGGCCAAACTGGCGAGGCTTCTGTGCGTGTTCACTTGCCTCTTGTTTATGAAGGGTCAGAGACCGATTAGCGCAGCAAATGAGGAGAAAGCAGTCGGTGGTACCTCTTTGGGTGAATGTATTGTGCTTTTCCAGCACTGCAGCTGCGTAAAGGCCCAGAAGAGTTGTCTCGAGTGACCACGTGTGTCTGTAACTTTGCCACCGCGCCGTTTGGCGCCAAGGTCCCTCGAGTGAGCTGTCCATCACAGTGGGGGAAAGGGCGGGAAGAGGTTGCATAGCCTAGTGTGTGGGGCGGGGCCAAACGGGCCGGGCTTCTGTACGAGTTCACATGCCTCTTGTTTATAAAGGGTCAGAGACCATCAGAGCATCAGATGAGGAGAAATCAGCCTCCTGGTCACTGGAAGTACAGGAGGATTGCGCTCGAGAAACTCGTGGATGCCTAGACCTCCATCACGGATTACAGCTAATTGTAGACTGTAGCCTCGACCTTGCTCACTAGGTTCTTGGGCTGATTATAATGCGTTACTGAAGTTTAGCTTCATCCGGGGCACGTGCTGTTTCTTTTGTATCTGTAAGTGCTTCCTGTTGAGGTTTAATTTTTGAAACAGGAGCATCGTGCCAAATAGAATCCTGCCTGCATATTTATCCACGAAGATGCCACCATGTTGTGCCATACCTCTACTCAACTGGAGTACTTTCTACTGGGTAGTCAGTAAGTGCTACCTCGTTGGGTAAATGTATGGTGCTTTTCCTACACTACAGCTGCGTAAAGGCCCAGAAGAGAAGTCTTCAGTGATCACCTGTGTCTGTGACTTTGCCACTGCGCTGATAGGCGCTGAGGTACCTCGAGTGAGCTGTCCATCACAGTGGGGGAAAGGGCGGGATAGGTTGCATAGCCTAGTCTGTGTGGGGAGGGGTTAAACTGGCGAGGCTTCTGTGCGAGTTCACATGCCTCTTGTTTATGAAGGGTCAGAGACCGATCAGCTCAGTAAATGATAAGAAAGCAGTCGGTGGTACCTCTTTGGGTGAATGTATTGTGCTTTTCCAGCACTGCAGCTGCGTAAAGGCCCAGAAGAGAAGTCTTCAGTGATCACCTGTGTCTGTGACTTTGCCACTGCGCTGATAGGCGCCGAGGTAGCTCGAGTGAGCTGTCCATCACAGTGGGGGAAAGGGCGGGATAGGTTGCATAGCCTAGACAGTGACTTTGCCACTGCGCTGATAGGCGCCGAGGTACCTCGAGTGAGCTGTCCATCACAGTGGGGTAAAGGGCTGGATAGGTTGCATAGCCTAGTGTGTGTGGGGAGGGGCCAAACTGGCGAGGCTTCTGTGCGTGTTCACTTGCCTCTTGTTTATGAAGGGTCAGAGACCGATCAGCTCAGTAAATGATAAGAAAGCAGTCGGTGGTACCTCTTTGGGTTAATGTATTGTGCTTTTCCAGCACTGCAGCTGCGTGAAGGCCCAGAAGAGTTGTATTCAGGGATCACCTGTGTCTGTAACGTTGCCACTGCGCCGATAGGCGCCGAGGTACCTCGAGTGAGCTGTCCATCACAGTGGGGTAAAGGGCTGGATAGGTTGCATAGCCTAGTGTGTGTGGGGAGGGGCCAAACTGGCGAGGCTTCTGTGCGTGTTCACTTGCCTCTTGTTTATGAAGGGTCAGAGACTGATCAGCTCAGTAAATGAAAAGAAAGCAGTCGGTGGTACCTCTTTGGGTAAATGTATTGTGCTTTTCCAGCACTGCAGCTCCGTGAAGGCCCAGAAGAGTTGTCTCGAGTGACCACGTGTGTCTGTAACTTTGCCACCGCGCCGTTTGGCGCCAAGGTCCCTCGAGTGAGCTGTCCATCACAGTGGGGGAAAGGGCGGAAGAGGTTGCATAGCCTAGTGTGTGGGGCGGGGCCAAACGGGCGGGGCTTCTGTACGAGTTCACATGCCTCTTGTTTATAAAGGGTCAGAGACCATCAGAGCATCAGATGAGGAGAAATCAGCCTCCTGGTCACTGGAAGTACAGGAGGATTGCGCTCGAGAAACTCGTGGATGCCTAGACCTCCATCACGGATTAAAGCTAATTTTAGACTGTAGCCTCGACCTTGCTCACTAGGTTCTTGGGCTGATTGTAATGCGTTACTGAAGTTTAGCTTCAACCGGGGCACGTACTGTTTCTTTTGTATATGTAAGTGCTTCCTGTTGAGGTTTAATTTTTGAAACAGGAGCATCGTGCCAAAATGAATCCTGCCTGCATATTTATCCACGAAGATGCCACCATGTTGTGCCATACCTCTACTCAACTGGAGTACTTTCTACTGGGTAGTCAGTAAGTGCTACCTCGTTGGGTAAATGTATGGTGCTTTTCCTACACTACAGCTGCGTAAAGGCCCAGAAGAGAAGTCTTCAGTGATCACCTGTGTCTGTGACTTTGCCACTGCGCTGATAGGCGCCGAGGTACCTCGAGTGAGCAGTCCATCACAGTGGTGGAAAGGGCGGATAGGTTGCATAGCCTAGTGTGTGTGGGGAGGGGCCAAACTGGCGAGGCTTCTGTGCGTGTTCACTTGCCTCTTGTTTATGAAGGGTCAGAGACCGATTAGCGCAGCAAATGAGGAGAAAGCAGTCGGTGGTACCTCTTTGGGTGAATGTATTGTGCTTTTCCAGCACTGCAGCTGCGTAAAGGCCCAGAAGAGTTGTCTCGAGTGACCACGTGTGTCTGTAACTTTGCCACCGCGCCGTTTGGCGCCAAGGTCCCTCGAGTGAGCTGTCCATCACAGTGGGGGAAAGGGCGGGATAGGTTGCATAGCCTAGTCTGTGTGGGGAGGGGTTAAACTGGCGAGGCTTCTGTGCGAGTTCACATGCCTCTTGTTTATGAAGGGTCAGAGACCGATCAGCTCAGTAAATGATAAGAAAGCAGTCGGTGGTACCTCTTTGGGTGAATGTATTGTGCTTTTCCAGCACTGCAGCTGCGTAAAGGCCCAGAAGAGAAGTCTTCAGTGATCACCTGTGTCTGTGACTTTGCCACTGCGCTGATAGGCGCCGAGGTACCTCGAGTGAGCTGTCCATCACAGTGGGGGAAAGGGCGGGATAGGTTGCATAGCCTAGTCTGTGTGGGGAGGGGTTAAACTGGCGAGGCTTCTGTGCGAGTTCACATGCCTCTTGTTTATGAAGGGTCAGAGACCGATCAGCTCAGTAAATGATAAGAAAGCAGTCGGTGGTACCTCTTTGGGTAAATGTATTGCGCTTTTCCAGCACTGCAGCTGCGTGAAGGCCCAGAAGAGTTGTATTCAGTGATCACCTGTGTCTGTGACTTTGCCACTGCGCCGATATGCGCCGAGGTACCTCGAGGGAGCTGTCCATCAAAGTGGGGTAAAGGGCTGGATAGGTTGCATAGCCTAGTGTGTGTGGGGAGGGGCCAAACTGGCGAGGCTTCTGTGCGTGTTCACTTGCCTCTTGTTTATGAAGGGTCAGAGACTGATCAGCTCAGTAAATGATAAGAAAGCAGTCGGTGGTACCTCTTTGGGTAAATGTATTGTGCTTTTCCAGCACTGCAGCTGTGTGAAGGCCCAGAAGAGTTGTCTCGAGTGACCACGTGTGTCTGTAACTTTGCCACCGCGCCGTTTGGCGCCAAGGTCCCTCGAGTGAGCTGTCCATCACAGTGGGGGAATGGGCGGGAAGAGGTTGCATAGCCTAGTGTGTGGGGCGGGGCCAAACGGGCGGGGCTTCTGTACGAGTTCACATGCCTCTTGTTTATAAAGGGTCAGAGACCATCAGAGCATCAGATGAGGAGAAATCAGCCTCCTGGTCACTGGAAGTACAGGAGGATTGCGCTCGAGAAACTCGTGGATGCCTAGACCTCCATCACGGATTACAGCTAATTTTAGACTGTAGCCTCGACCTTGCTCACTAGGTTCTTGGGCTGATTATAATGCGTTACTGAAGTTTAGCTTCAACCGGGGCACGTGCTGTTTCTTTTGTATATGTAAGTGCTTCCTGTTGAGGTTTAATTTTTGAAACAGGAGCATCCTGCCTGCATATTTATCCACGAAGATGCCACCATGTTGTGCCATACCTCTACTCAACTGGAGTACTTTCTACTGGGTAGTCAGTAAGTGCTACCTCGTTGGGTAAATGTATGGTGCTTTTCCTACACTACAGCTGCGTAAAGGCCCAGAAGAGAAGTCTTCAGTGATCACCTGTGTCTGTGACTTTGCCACTGCGCCGATATGCGCCGAGGTACCTCGAGGGAGCTGTCCATCACAGTGGGGGAAAGGGCGGGATAGGTTGCATAGCCTAGTGTGTGTGGGGAGGGGCCAAACTGGCGAGGCTTCTGTGCGTGTTCACTTGCCTCTTGTTTATGAAGGGTCAGAGACCGATTAGCGCAGCAAATGAGGAGAAAGCAGTCGGTGGTACCTCTTTGGGTGAATGTATTGTGCTTTTCCAGCACTGCAGCTGCGTAAAGGCCCAGAAGAGTTGTCTCGAGTGACCACGTGTGTCTGTAACTTTGCCACCGCGCCGTTTGGCGCCAAGGTCCCTCGAGTAAGCTGTCCATCACAGTGGGGGAAAGGGCGGGAAGAGGTTGCATAGCCTAGTGTGTGGGGCGGGGCCAAACGGGCGGGGCTTCTGTACGAGTTCACATGCCTCTTGTTTATAAAGGGTCAGAGACCATCAGAGCATCAGATGAGGAGAAATCAGCCTCCTGGTCACTGGAAGTACAGGAGGATTGCGCTCGAGAAACTCGTGGATGCCTAGACCTCCATCACGGATTACAGCTAATTGTAGACTGTAGCCTCGACCTTGCTCACTAGGTTCTTGAGCTGATTATAATGCGTTACTGAAGTTTAGCTTCAACCGGGGCACGTGCTGTTTCTTTTGTATATGTAAGTGCTTCCTGTTGAGGTTTAATTTTTGAAACAGGAGCATCGTGCCAAAATGAATCCTGCCTGCATATTTATCCACGAAGATGCCACCATGTTGTGCCATACCTCTACTCAACTGGAGTACTTTCTACTGGGTAGTCAGTAAGTGCTACCTCGTTGGGTAAATGTATGGTGCTTTTCCTACACTACAGCTGCGTAAAGGCCCGGGAGAGAAGTCTTCAGTGATCACCTGTGTCTGTGACTTTGCCACTGCGCTGATAGGCGCCGAGGTACCTCGAGTGAGCTGTCCATCACAGTGGGGGAAAGGGCGGGATAGGTTGCATAGCCTAGTCTGTGTGGGGAGGGGTTAAACTGGCGAGGCTTCTGTGCGAGTTCACATGCCTCTTGTTTATGAAGGGTCAGAGACCGATCAGCTCAGTAAATGATAAGAAAGCAGTCGGTGGTACCTCTTTGGGTGAATGTATTGTGCTTTTCCAGCACTGCAGCTGCGTAAAGGCCCAGAAGAGAAGTCTTCAGTGATCACCTGTGTCTGTGACTTTGCCACTGCGCTGATAGGCGCCGAGGTACCTCGAGTGAGCTGTCCATCACAGTGGGGGAAAGGGTGGGATAGGTTGCATAGCCTAGTCAGTCACTTTGCCACTGCGCTGATAGGCGCCGAGGTACCTCGAGTGAGCTGTCCATCACAGTGGGGGAAAGGGCGGGATAGGTTGCATAGCCTAGTCTGTGTGGGGAGGGGTTAAACTGGCGAGGCTTCTGTGCAAGTTCACATGCCTCTTGTTTATGAAGGGTCAGAGACCGATCAGCTCAGTAAATGATAAGAAAGCAGTCGGTGGTACCTCTTTGGGTGAATGTATTGTGCTTTTCCAGCACTGCAGCTGCGTGAAGGCCCAGAAGAGTTGTATTCAGGGATCACCTGTGTCTGTAACGTTGCCACTGCGCCGATAGGCGCCGAGGTACCTCGAGTGAGCTGTCCATCACAGTGGGGTAAAGGGCTGGATAGGTTGCATAGCCTAGTGTGTGTGGGGAGGGGCCAAACTGGCGAGGCTTCTGTGCGTGTTCACTTGCCTCTTGTTTATGAAGGGTCAGAGACTGATCAGCTCAGTAAATGATAAGAAAGCAGTCGGTGGTACCTCTTTGGGTAAATGTATTGTGCTTTTCCAGCACTGCAGCTGTGTGAAGGCCCAGAAGAGTTGTCTCGAGTGACCACGTGTGTCTGTAACTTTGCCACTGCGCCGTTTGGCGCCAAGGTCCCTCGAGTGAGCTGTCCATCACAGTGGGGGAAAGGGCGGGAAGAGGTTGCATAGCCTAGTGTGTGGGGCGGGGCCAAACGGGCGGGGCTTCTGTACGAGTTCACATGCCTCTTGTTTATAAAGGGTCAGAGACCATCAGAGCATCAGATGAGGAGAAATCAGCCTCCTGGTCACTGGAAGTACAGGAGGATTGCGCTCGAGAAACTCGTGGATGCCTAGACCTCCATCACGGATTACAGCTAATTTTAGACTGTAGCCTCGACCTTGCTCACTAGGTTCTTGGGCTGATTATAATGCGTTACTGAAGTTTAGCTTCAACCGGGGCACGTGCTGTTTCTTTTGTATATGTAAGTGCTTCCTGTTGAGGTTTAATTTTTGAAACAGGAGCATCGTGCCAAAATGAATCCTGCCTGCATATTTATCCACGAAGATGCCACCATGTTGTGCCATACCTCTACTCAACTGGAGTACTTTCTACTGGGTAGTCAGTAAGTGCTACCTCGTTGGGTAAATGTATGGTGCTTTTCCAGCACTGCAGCTGCGTAAAGGCCCAGAAGAGAAGTCTTCAGTGATCACCTGTGTCTGTGACTTTGCCACTGCGCTGATAGGCGCCGAGGTACCTCGAGTGAGCTGTCCATCACAGTGGGGGAAAGGGCGGGATAGGTTGCATAGCCTAGTGTGTGTGGGGAGGGGCCAAACTGGCGAGGCTTCTGTGCGTGTTCACTTGCCTCTTGTTTATGAAGGGTCAGAGACCGATCAGCTCAGTAAATGATAAGAAAGCAGTCGGTGGTACCTCTATGGGTGAATGTATTGTGCTTTTCCAGCACTGCAGCTGCGTAAAGGCCCAGAAGAGTTGTCTCGAGTGACCACGTGTGTCTGTAACTTTGCCACCGCGCCGTTTGGCGCCAAGGTCCCTCGAGTGAGCTGTCCATCACAGTGGGGGAAAGGGCGGGAAGAGGTTGCATAGCCTAGTGTGTGGGGCGGGGCCAAACGGGCCGGGCTTCTGTACGAGTTCACATGCCTCTTGTTTATAAAGGGTCAGAGACCATCAGAGCATCAGATGAGGAGAAATCAGCCTCCTGGTCACTGGAAGTACAGGAGGATTGCGCTCGAGAAACTCGTGGATGCCTAGACCTCCATCACGGATTACAGCTAATTTTAGACTGTAGCCTCGACCTTGCTCACTAGGTTCTTGGGCTGATTATAATGCGTTACTGAAGTTTAGCTTCAACCGGGGCACGTGCTGTTTCTTTTGTATATGTAAGTGCTTCCTGTTGAGGTTTAATTTTTGAAACAGGAGCATCGTGCCAAAATGAATCCTGCCTGCATATTTATCCACGAAGATGCCACCATGTTGTGCCATACCTCTACTCAACTGGAGTACTTTCTACTGGGTAGTCAGTAAGTGCTACCTCGTTGGGTAAATGTATGGTGCTTTTCCAGCACTGCAGCTGCGTAAAGGCCCAGAAGAGAAGTCTTCAGTGATCACCTGTGTCTGTGACTTTGCCACTGCGCTGATAGGCGCCGAGGTACCTCGAGTGAGCTGTCCATCACAGTGGGGGAAAGGGCGGGATAGGTTGCATAGCCTAGTGTGTGTGGGGAGGGGCCAAACTGGCGAGGCTTCTGTGCGTGTTCACTTGCCTCTTGTTTATGAAGGGTCAGAGACCGATTAGCGCAGCAAATGAGGAGAAAGCAGTCGGTGGTACCTCTTTGGGTGAATGTATTGTGCTTTTCCAGCACTGCAGCTGCGTAAAGGCCCAGAAGAGTTGTCTCGAGTGACCACGTGTGTCTGTGACTTTGCCACTGCGCTGATAGGCGCCGAGGTACCTCGAGTGAGCTGTCCATCACAGTGGGGGAAAGGGTGGGATAGGTTGCATAGCCTAGTCAGTCACTTTGCCACTGCGCTGATAGGCGCCGAGGTACCTCGAGTGAGCTGTCCATCACAGTGGGGGAAAGGGCGGGATAGGTTGCATAGCCTAGTCTGTGTGGGGAGGGGTTAAACTGGCGAGGCTTCTGTGCGAGTTCACATGCCTCTTGTTTATGAAGGGTCAGAGACCGATCAGCTCAGTAAATGATAAGAAAGCAGTCGGTGGTACCTCTTTGGGTGAATGTATTGTGCTTTTCCAGCACTGCAGCTGCGTAAAGGCCCAGAAGAGAAGTCTTCAGTGATCACCTGTGTCTGTGACTTTGCCACTGCGCTGATAGGCGCCGAGGTACC
Source organism: Lissotriton vulgaris (assembly GCF_964263255.1). Taxonomy (NCBI): domain Eukaryota; kingdom Metazoa; phylum Chordata; class Amphibia; order Caudata; family Salamandridae; genus Lissotriton; species Lissotriton vulgaris. The sequence continues at coordinate 1,495,677,855 of NC_141696.1, forward strand.
TCGAGTGAGCTGTCCATCACAGTGGGGGAAAGGGTGGGATAGGTTGCATAGCCTAGTCAGTCACTTTGCCACTGCGCTGATAGGCGCCGAGGTACCTCGAGTGAGCTGTCCATCACAGTGGGGGAAAGGGCGGGATAGGTTGCATAGCCTAGTCTGTGTGGGGAGGGGTTAAACTGGCGAGGCTTCTGTGCAAGTTCACATGCCTCTTGTTTATGAAGGGTCAGAGACCGATCAGCTCAGTAAATGATAAGAAAGCAGTCGGTGGTACCTCTTTGGGTGAATGTATTGTGCTTTTCCAGCACTGCAGCTGCGTGAAGGCCCAGAAGAGTTGTATTCAGGGATCACCTGTGTCTGTAACGTTGCCACTGCGCCGATAGGCGCCGAGGTACCTCGAGTGAGCTGTCCATCACAGTGGGGTAAAGGGCTGGATAGGTTGCATAGCCTAGTGTGTGTGGGGAGGGGCCAAACTGGCGAGGCTTCTGTGCGTGTTCACTTGCCTCTTGTTTATGAAGGGTCAGAGACTGATCAGCTCAGTAAATGATAAGAAAGCAGTCGGTGGTACCTCTTTGGGTAAATGTATTGTGCTTTTCCAGCACTGCAGCTGTGTGAAGGCCCAGAAGAGTTGTCTCGAGTGACCACGTGTGTCTGTAACTTTGCCACTGCGCCGTTTGGCGCCAAGGTCCCTCGAGTGAGCTGTCCATCACAGTGGGGGAAAGGGCGGGAAGAGGTTGCATAGCCTAGTGTGTGGGGCGGGGCCAAACGGGCGGGGCTTCTGTACGAGTTCACATGCCTCTTGTTTATAAAGGGTCAGAGACCATCAGAGCATCAGATGAGGAGAAATCAGCCTCCTGGTCACTGGAAGTACAGGAGGATTGCGCTCGAGAAACTCGTGGATGCCTAGACCTCCATCACGGATTACAGCTAATTTTAGACTGTAGCCTCGACCTTGCTCACTAGGTTCTTGGGCTGATTATAATGCGTTACTGAAGTTTAGCTTCAACCGGGGCACGTGCTGTTTCTTTTGTATATGTAAGTGCTTCCTGTTGAGGTTTAATTTTTGAAACAGGAGCATCGTGCCAAAATGAATCCTGCCTGCATATTTATCCACGAAGATGCCACCATGTTGTGCCATACCTCTACTCAACTGGAGTACTTTCTACTGGGTAGTCAGTAAGTGCTACCTCGTTGGGTAAATGTATGGTGCTTTTCCAGCACTGCAGCTGCGTAAAGGCCCAGAAGAGAAGTCTTCAGTGATCACCTGTGTCTGTGACTTTGCCACTGCGCTGATAGGCGCCGAGGTACCTCGAGTGAGCTGTCCATCACAGTGGGGGAAAGGGCGGGATAGGTTGCATAGCCTAGTGTGTGTGGGGAGGGGCCAAACTGGCGAGGCTTCTGTGCGTGTTCACTTGCCTCTTGTTTATGAAGGGTCAGAGACCGATTAGCGCAGCAAATGAGGAGAAAGCAGTCGGTGGTACCTCTTTGGGTGAATGTATTGTGCTTTTCCAGCACTGCAGCTGCGTAAAGGCCCAGAAGAGTTGTCTCGAGTGACCACGTGTGTCTGTGACTTTGCCACTGCGCTGATAGGCGCCGAGGTACCTCGAGTGAGCTGTCCATCACAGTGGGGGAAAGGGTGGGATAGGTTGCATAGCCTAGTCAGTCACTTTGCCACTGCGCTGATAGGCGCCGAGGTACCTCGAGTGAGCTGTCCATCACAGTGGGGGAAAGGGCGGGATAGGTTGCATAGCCTAGTCTGTGTGGGGAGGGGTTAAACTGGCGAGGCTTCTGTGCAAGTTCACATGCCTCTTGTTTATGAAGGGTCAGAGACCGATCAGCTCAGTAAATGATAAGAAAGCAGTCGGTGGTACCTCTTTGGGTTAATGTATTGTGCTTTTCCAGCACTGCAGCTGCGTGAAGGCCCAGAAGAGTTGTATTCAGGGATCACCTGTGTCTGTAACGTTGCCACTGCGCCGATAGGCGCCGAGGTACCTCGAGTGAGCTGTCCATCACAGTGGGGTAAAGGGCTGGATAGGTTGCATAGCCTAGTGTGTGTGGGGAGGGGCCAAACTGGCGAGGCTTCTGTGCGTGTTCACTTGCCTCTTGTTTATGAAGGGTCAGAGACTGATCAGCTCAGTAAATGATAAGAAAGCAGTCGGTGGTACCTCTTTGGGTAAATGTATTGTGCTTTTCCAGCACTGCAGCTCCGTGAAGGCCCAGAAGAGTTGTCTCGAGTGACCACGTGTGTCTGTAACTTTGCCACCGCGCCGTTTGGCGCCAAGGTCCCTCGAGTGAGCTGTCCATCACAGTGGGGGAAAGGGCGGAAGAGGTTGCATAGCCTAGTGTGTGGGGCGGGGCCAAACGGGCGGGGCTTCTGTACGAGTTCACATGCCTCTTGTTTATAAAGGGTCAGAGACCATCAGAGCATCAGATGAGGAGAAATCAGCCTCCTGGTCACTGGAAGTACAGGAGGATTGCGCTCGAGAAACTCGTGGATGCCTAGACCTCCATCACGGATTAAAGCTAATTTTAGACTGTAGCCTCGACCTTGCTCACTAGGTTCTTGGGCTGATTGTAATGCGTTACTGAAGTTTAGCTTCAACCGGGGCACGTGCTGTTTCTTTTGTATATGTAAGTGCTTCCTGTTGAGGTTTAATTTTTGAAACAGGAGCATCGTGCCAAAATGAATCCTGCCTGCATATTTATCCACGAAGATGCCACCATGTTGTGCCATACCTCTACTCAACTGGAGTACTTTCTACTGGGTAGTCAGTAAGTGCTACCTCGTTGGGTAAATGTATGGTGCTTTTCCTACACTACAGCTGCGTAAAGGCCCAGAAGAGAAGTCTTCAGTGATCACCTGTGTCTGTGACTTTGCCACTGCGCTGATAGGCGCCGAGGTACCTCGAGTGAGCAGTCCATCACAGTGGTGGAAAGGGCGGATAGGTTGCATAGCCTAGTGTGTGTGGGGAGGGGCCAAACTGGCGAGGCTTCTGTGCGTGTTCACTTGCCTCTTGTTTATGAAGGGTCAGAGACCGATTAGCGCAGCAAATGAGGAGAAAGCAGTCGGTGGTACCTCTTTGGGTGAATGTATTGTGCTTTTCCAGCACTGCAGCTGCGTAAAGGCCCAGAAGAGTTGTCTCGAGTGACCACGTGTGTCTGTAACTTTGCCACCGCGCCGTTTGGCGCCAAGGTCCCTCGAGTGAGCTGTCCATCACAGTGGGGGAAAGGGCGGGATAGGTTGCATAGCCTAGTCTGTGTGGGGAGGGGTTAAACTGGCGAGGCTTCTGTGCGAGTTCACATGCCTCTTGTTTATGAAGGGTCAGAGACCGATCAGCTCAGTAAATGATAAGAAAGCAGTCGGTGGTACCTCTTTGGGTGAATGTATTGTGCTTTTCCAGCACTGCAGCTGCGTAAAGGCCCAGAAGAGAAGTCTTCAGTGATCACCTGTGTCTGTGACTTTGCCACTGCGCTGATAGGCGCCGAGGTACCTCGAGTGAGCTGTCCATCACAGTGGGGGAAAGGGCGGGATAGGTTGCATAGCCTAGTCTGTGTGGGGAGGGGTTAAACTGGCGAGGCTTCTGTGCGAGTTCACATGCCTCTTGTTTATGAAGGGTCAGAGACCGATCAGCTCAGTAAATGATAAGAAAGCAGTCGGTGGTACCTCTTTGGGTAAATGTATTGCGCTTTTCCAGCACTGCAGCTGCGTGAAGGCCCAGAAGAGTTGTATTCAGTGATCACCTGTGTCTGTGACTTTGCCACTGCGCCGATATGCGCCGAGGTACCTCGAGGGAGCTGTCCATCAAAGTGGGGTAAAGGGCTGGATAGGTTGCATAGCCTAGTGTGTGTGGGGAGGGGCCAAACTGGCGAGGCTTCTGTGCGTGTTCACTTGCCTCTTGTTTATGAAGGGTCAGAGACTGATCAGCTCAGTAAATGATAAGAAAGCAGTCGGTGGTACCTCTTTGGGTAAATGTATTGTGCTTTTCCAGCACTGCAGCTGTGTGAAGGCCCAGAAGAGTTGTCTCGAGTGACCACGTGTGTCTGTAACTTTGCCACCGCGCCGTTTGGCGCCAAGGTCCCTCGAGTGAGCTGTCCATCACAGTGGGGGAATGGGCGGGAAGAGGTTGCATAGCCTAGTGTGTGGGGCGGGGCCAAACGGGCGGGGCTTCTGTACGAGTTCACATGCCTCTTGTTTATAAAGGGTCAGAGACCATCAGAGCATCAGATGAGGAGAAATCAGCCTCCTGGTCACTGGAAGTACAGGAGGATTGCGCTCGAGAAACTCGTGGATGCCTAGACCTCCATCACGGATTACAGCTAATTTTAGACTGTAGCCTCGACCTTGCTCACTAGGTTCTTGGGCTGATTATAATGCGTTACTGAAGTTTAGCTTCAACCGGGGCACGTGCTGTTTCTTTTGTATATGTAAGTGCTTCCTGTTGAGGTTTAATTTTTGAAACAGGAGCATCCTGCCTGCATATTTATCCACGAAGATGCCACCATGTTGTGCCATACCTCTACTCAACTGGAGTACTTTCTACTGGGTAGTCAGTAAGTGCTACCTCGTTGGGTAAATGTATGGTGCTTTTCCTACACTACAGCTGCGTAAAGGCCCAGAAGAGAAGTCTTCAGTGATCACCTGTGTCTGTGACTTTGCCACTGCGCTGATAGGCGCCGAGGTACCTCGAGTGAGCTGTCCATCACAGTGGGGGAAAGGGCGGGATAGGTTGCATAGCCTAGTGTGTGTGGGGAGGGGCCAAACTGGCGAGGCTTCTGTGCGTGTTCACTTGCCTCTTGTTTATGAAGGGTCAGAGACCGATTAGCGCAGCAAATGAGGAGAAAGCAGTCGGTGGTACCTCTTTGGGTGAATGTATTGTGCTTTTCCAGCACTGCAGCTGCGTAAAGGCCCAGAAGAGTTGTCTCGAGTGACCACGTGTGTCTGTAACTTTGCCACCGCGCCGTTTGGCGCCAAGGTCCCTCGAGTGAGCTGTCCATCACAGTGGGGGAAAGGGCGGGAAGAGGTTGCATAGCCTAGTGTGTGGGGCGGGGCCAAACGGGCCGGGCTTCTGTACGAGTTCACATGCCTCTTGTTTATAAAGGGTCAGAGACCATCAGAGCATCAGATGAGGAGAAATCAGCCTCCTGGTCACTGGAAGTACAGGAGGATTGCGCTCGAGAAACTCGTGGATGCCTAGACCTCCATCACGGATTACAGCTAATTGTAGACTGTAGCCTCGACCTTGCTCACTAGGTTCTTGGGCTGATTATAATGCGTTACTGAAGTTTAGCTTCAACCGGGGCACGTGCTGTTTCTTTTGTATATGTAAGTGCTTCCTGTTGAGGTTTAATTTTTGAAACAGGAGCATCGTGCCAAAATGAATCCTGCCTGCATATTTATCCACGAAGATGCCACCATGTTGTGCCATACCTCTACTCAACTGGAGTACTTTCTACTGGGTAGTCAGTAAGTGCTACCTCGTTGGGTAAATGTATGGTGCTTTTCCTACACTACAGCTGCGTAAAGGCCCGGGAGAGAAGTCTTCAGTGATCACCTGTGTCTGTGTCTGTGACTTTGCCACTGCGCTGATAGGCGCAGAGGTACCTCGAGTGAGCTGTCCATCACAGTGGGGGAAAGGGCGGGATAGGTTGCATAGCCTAGTCTGTGTGGGGAGGGGTTAAACTGGCGAGGCTTCTGTGCGAGTTCACATGCCTCTTGTTTATGAAGGGTCAGAGACCGATCAGCTCAGTAAATGATAAGAAAGCAGTCGGTGGTACCTCTTTGGGTGAATGTATTGTGCTTTTCCAGCACTGCAGCTGCGTAAAGGCCCAGAAGAGAAGTCTTCAGTGATCACCTGTGTCTGTGACTTTGCCACTGCGCTGATAGGCGCCGAGGTACCTCGAGTGAGCTGTCCATCACAGTGGGGGAAAGGGTGGGATAGGTTGCATAGCCTAGTCAGTCACTTTGCCACTGCGCTGATAGGCGCCGAGGTACCTCGAGTGAGCTGTCCATCACAGTGGGGGAAAGGGCGGGATAGGTTGCATAGCCTAGTCTGTGTGGGGAGGGGTTAAACTGGCGAGGCTTCTGTGCAAGTTCACATGCCTCTTGTTTATGAAGGGTCAGAGACCGATCAGCTCAGTAAATGATAAGAAAGCAGTCGGTGGTACCTCTTTGGGTGAATGTATTGTGCTTTTCCAGCACTGCAGCTGCGTGAAGGCCCAGAAGAGTTGTATTCAGGGATCACCTGTGTCTGTAACGTTGCCACTGCGCCGATAGGCGCCGAGGTACCTCGAGTGAGCTGTCCATCACAGTGGGGTAAAGGGCTGGATAGGTTGCATAGCCTAGTGTGTGTGGGGAGGGGCCAAACTGGCGAGGCTTCTGTGCGTGTTCACTTGCCTCTTGTTTATGAAGGGTCAGAGACTGATCAGCTCAGTAAATGATAAGAAAGCAGTCGGTGGTACCTCTTTGGGTAAATGTATTGTGCTTTTCCAGCACTGCAGCTGTGTGAAGGCCCAGAAGAGTTGTCTCGAGTGACCACGTGTGTCTGTAACTTTGCCACTGCGCCGTTTGGCGCCAAGGTCCCTCGAGTGAGCTGTCCATCACAGTGGGGGAAAGGGCGGGAAGAGGTTGCATAGCCTAGTGTGTGGGGCGGGGCCAAACGGGCGGGGCTTCTGTACGAGTTCACATGCCTCTTGTTTATAAAGGGTCAGAGACCATCAGAGCATCAGATGAGGAGAAATCAGCCTCCTGGTCACTGGAAGTACAGGAGGATTGCGCTCGAGAAACTCGTGGATGCCTAGACCTCCATCACGGATTACAGCTAATTTTAGACTGTAGCCTCGACCTTGCTCACTAGGTTCTTGGGCTGATTATAATGCGTTACTGAAGTTTAGCTTCAACCGGGGCACGTGCTGTTTCTTTTGTATATGTAAGTGCTTCCTGTTGAGGTTTAATTTTTGAAACAGGAGCATCGTGCCAAAGTGAATCCTGCCTGCATATTTATCCACGAAGATGCCACCATGTTGTGCCATACCTCTACTCAACTGGAGTACTTTCTACTGGGTAGTCAGTAAGTGCTACCTCGTTGGGTAAATGTATGGTGCTTTTCCAGCACTGCAGCTGCGTAAAGGCCCAGAAGAGAAGTCTTCAGTGATCACCTGTGTCTGTGACTTTGCCACTGCGCTGATAGGCGCCGAGGTACCTCGAGTGAGCTGTCCATCACAGTGGGGGAAAGGGCGGGATAGGTTGCATAGCCTAGTGTGTGTGGGGAGGGGCCAAACTGGCGAGGCTTCTGTGCGTGTTCACTTGCCTCTTGTTTATGAAGGGTCAGAGACCGATTAGCGCAGCAAATGAGGAGAAAGCAGTCGGTGGTACCTCTTTGGGTGAATGTATTGTGCTTTTCCAGCACTGCAGCTGCGTAAAGGCCCAGAAGAGTTGTCTCGAGTGACCACGTGTGTCTGTAACTTTGCCACCGCGCCGTTTGGCGCCAAGGTCCCTCGAGTGAGCTGTCCATCACAGTGGGGGAAAGGGCGGGAAGAGGTTGCATAGCCTAGTGTGTGGGGCGGGGCCAAACGGGCCGGGCTTCTGTACGAGTTCACATGCCTCTTGTTTATAAAGGGTCAGAGACCATCAGAGCATCAGATGAGGAGAAATCAGCCTCCTGGTCACTGGAAGTACAGGAGGATTGCGCTCGAGAAACTCGTGGATGCCTAGACCTCCATCACGGATTACAGCTAATTGTAGACTGTAGCCTCGACCTTGCTCACTAGGTTCTTGGGCTGATTATAATGCGTTACTGAAGTTTAGCTTCATCCGGGGCACGTGCTGTTTCTTTTGTATCTGTAAGTGCTTCCTGTTGAGGTTTAATTTTTGAAACAGGAGCATCGTGCCAAATAGAATCCTGCCTGCATATTTATCCACGAAGATGCCACCATGTTGTGCCATACCTCTACTCAACTGGAGTACTTTCTACTGGGTAGTCAGTAAGTGCTACCTCGTTGGGTAAATGTATGGTGCTTTTCCTACACTACAGCTGCGTAAAGGCCCAGAAGAGAAGTCTTCAGTGATCACCTGTGTCTGTGACTTTGCCACTGCGCTGATAGGCGCCGAGGTACCTCGAGTGAGCTGTCCATCACAGTGGGGGAAAGGGCGGGATAGGTTGCATAGCCTAGTCTGTGTGGGGAGGGGTTAAACTGGCGAGGCTTCTGTGCGAGTTCACATGCCTCTTGTTTATGAAGGGTCAGAGACCGATCAGCTCAGTAAATGATAAGAAAGCAGTCGGTGGTACCTCTTTGGGTGAATATATTGTGCTTTTCCAGCACTGCAGCTGCGTGAAGGCCCAGAAGAGTTGTATTCAGGGATCACCTGTGTCTGTAACGTTGCCACTGCGCCGATAGGCGCCGAGGTACCTCGAGTGAGCAGTCCATCACAGTGGTGGAAAGGGCGGATAGGTTGCATAGCCTAGTGTGTGTGGGGAGGGGCTAAACTGGCGAGGCTTCTGTGCGTGTTCACTTGCCTCTTGTTTATGAAGGGTCAGAGACCGATTAGCGCAGCAAATGAGGAGAAAGCAGTCGGTGGTACCTCTTTGGGTGAATGTATTGTGCTTTTCCAGCACTGCAGCTGCGTAAAGGCCCAGAAGAGTTGTCTCGAGTGACCACGTGTGTCTGTAACTTTGCCACCGCGCCGTTTGGCGCCAAGGTCCCTCGAGTGAGCTGTCCATCACAGTGGGGGAAAGGGCGGGAAGAGGTTGCATAGCCTAGTGTGTGGGGCGGGGCCAAACGGGCGGGGCTTCTGTACGAGTTCACATGCCTCTTGTTTATAAAGGGTCAGAGACCATCAGAGCATCAGATGAGGAGAAATCAGCCTCCTGGTCACTGGAAGTACAGGAGGATTGCGCTCGAGAAACTCGTGGATGCCTAGACCTCCATCACGGATTACAGCTAATTTTAGACTGTAGCCTCGACCTTGCTCACTAGGTTCTTGGGCTGATTATAATGCGTTACTGAAGTTTAGCTTCAACCGGGGCACGTGCTGTTTCTTTTGTATATGTAAGTGCTTCCTGTTGAGGTTTAATTTTTGAAACAGGAGCATCGTGCCAAAATGAATCCTGCCTGCATATTTATCCACGAAGATGCCACCATGTTGTGCCATACCTCTACTCAACTGGAGTACTTTCTACTGGGTAGTCAGTAAGTGCTACCTCGTTGGGTAAATGTATGGTGCTTTTCCTACACTACAGCTGCGTAAAGGCCCAGAAGAGAAGTCTTCAGTGATCACCTGTGTCTGTGACTTTGCCACTGCGCTGATAGGCGCCGAGGTACCTCGAGTGAGCTGTCCATCACAGTGGGGGAAAGGGCGGGATAGGTTGCATAGCCTAGTGTGTGTGGGGAGGGGCCAAACTGGCGAGGCTTCTGTGCGTGTTCACTTGCCTCTTGTTTATGAAGGGTCAGAGACCGATTAGCGCAGCAAATGAGGAGAAAGCAGTCGGTGGTACCTCTTTGGGTGAATGTATTGTGCTTTTCCAGCACTGCAGCTGCGTAAAGGCCCAGAAGAGTTGTCTCGAGTGACCACGTGTGTCTGTAACTTTGCCACCGCGCCGTTTGGCGCCAAGGTCCCTCGAGTGAGCTGTCCATCACAGTGGGGGAAAGGGCGGGAAGAGGTTGCATAGCCTAGTGTGTGGGGCGGGGCCAAACGGGCCGGGCTTCTGTACGAGTTCACATGCCTCTTGTTTATAAAGGGTCAGAGACCATCAGAGCATCAGATGAGGAGAAATCAGCCTCCTGGTCACTGGAAGTACAGGAGGATTGCGCTCGAGAAACTCGTGGATGCCTAGACCTCCATCACGGATTACAGCTAATTGTAGACTGTAGCCTCGACCTTGCTCACTAGGTTCTTGGGCTGATTATAATGCGTTACTGAAGTTTAGCTTCATCCGGGGCACGTGCTGTTTCTTTTGTATCTGTAAGTGCTTCCTGTTGAGGTTTAATTTTTGAAACAGGAGCATCGTGCCAAATAGAATCCTGCCTGCATATTTATCCACGAAGATGCCACCATGTTGTGCCATACCTCTACTCAACTGGAGTACTTTCTACTGGGTAGTCAGTAAGTGCTACCTCGTTGGGTAAATGTATGGTGCTTTTCCTACACTACAGCTGCGTAAAGGCCCAGAAGAGAAGTCTTCAGTGATCACCTGTGTCTGTGACTTTGCCACTGCGCTGATAGGCGCTGAGGTACCTCGAGTGAGCTGTCCATCACAGTGGGGGAAAGGGCGGGATAGGTTGCATAGCCTAGTCTGTGTGGGGAGGGGTTAAACTGGCGAGGCTTCTGTGCGAGTTCACATGCCTCTTGTTTATGAAGGGTCAGAGACCGATCAGCTCAGTAAATGATAAGAAAGCAGTCGGTGGTACCTCTTTGGGTGAATGTATTGTGCTTTTCCAGCACTGCAGCTGCGTAAAGGCCCAGAAGAGAAGTCTTCAGTGATCACCTGTGTCTGTGACTTTGCCACTGCGCTGATAGGCGCCGAGGTAGCTCGAGTGAGCTGTCCATCACAGTGGGGGAAAGGGCGGGATAGGTTGCATAGCCTAGACAGTGACTTTGCCACTGCGCTGATAGGCGCCGAGGTACCTCGAGTGAGCTGTCCATCACAGTGGGGTAAAGGGCTGGATAGGTTGCATAGCCTAGTGTGTGTGGGGAGGGGCCAAACTGGCGAGGCTTCTGTGCGTGTTCACTTGCCTCTTGTTTATGAAGGGTCAGAGACTGATCAGCTCAGTAAATGATAAGAAAGCAGTCGGTGGTACCTCTTTGGGTAAATGTATTGTGCTTTTCCAGCACTGCAGCTGCGTGAAGGCCCAGAAGAGTTGTCTCGAGTGACCACGTGTGTCTGTAACTTTGCCACCGCGCCGTTTGGCGCCAAGGTCCCTCGAGTGAGCTGTCCATCACAGTGGGGGAAAGGGCGGGAAGAGGTTGCATAGCCTAGTGTGTGGGGCGGGGCCAAACGGGCGGGGCTTCTGTACGAGTTCACATGCCTCTTGTTTATAAAGGGTCAGAGACCATCAGAGCATCAGATGAGGAGAAATCAGCCTCCTGGTCACTGGAAGTACAGGAGGATTGCGCTCGAGAAACTCGTGGATGCCTAGACCTCCATCACGGATTACAGCTAATTTTAGACTGTAGCCTCGACCTTGCTCACTAGGTTCTTGGGCTGATTATAATGCGTTACTGAAGTTTAGCTTCAACCGGGGCACGTGCTGTTTCTTTTGTATATGTAAGTGCTTCCTGTTGAGGTTTAATTTTTGAAACAGGAGCATCGTGCCAAAATGAATCCTGCCTGCATATTTATCCACGAAGATGCCACCATGTTGTGCCATACCTCTACTCAACTGGAGTACTTTCTACTGGGTAGTCAGTAAGTGCTACCTCGTTGGGTAAATGTATGGTGCTTTTCCTACACTACAGCTGCGTAAAGGCCCAGAAGAGAAGTCTTCAGTGATCACCTGTGTCTGTGACTTTGCCACTGCGCTGATAGGCGCCGAGGTACCTCGAGTGAGCTGTCCATCACAGTGGGGGAAAGGGCGGGATAGGTTGCATAGCCTAGTCTGTGTGGGGAGGGGTTAAACTGGCGAGGCTTCTGTGCGAGTTCACATGCCTCTTGTTTATGAAGGGTCAGAGACCGATCAGCTCAGTAAATGATAAGAAAGCAGTCGGTGGTACCTCTTTGGGTGAATGTATTGTGCTTTTCCAGCACTGCAGCTGCGTAAAGGCCCAGAAGAGAAGTCTTCAGTGATCACCTGTGTCTGTGACTTTGCCACTGCGCTGATAGGCGCCGAGGTACCTCGAGTGAGCTGTCCATCACAGTGGGGGAAAGGGCGGGATAGGTTGCATAGCCTAGTCTGTGTGGGGAGGGGTTAAACTGGCGAGGCTTCTGTGCAAGATCACATGCCTCTTGTTTATGAAGGGTCAGAGACCGATCAGCTCAGTAAATGATAAGAAAGCAGTCGGTGGTACCTCTTTGGGTGAATGTATTGTGCTTTTCCAGCACTGCAGCTGCGTGAAGGCCCAGAAGAGTTGTATTCAGGGATCACCTGTGTCTGTAACGTTGCCACTGCGCCGATAGGCGCCGAGGTACCTCGAGTGAGCTGTCCATCACAGTGGGGTAAAGGGCTGGATAGGTTGCATAGCCTAATGTGTGTGGGGAGGGGCCAAACTGGCGAGGCTTCTGTGCGTGTTCACTTGCCTCTTGTTTATGAAGGGCAGCGTTAGAAGTGGGCGGGGACGGAAGGGCACAGCGTGCCCCTACTTCTTAAAATTGTGTTAGTCCGTTCCCCTACTTCTTACTTTTGATAGAGCGTACCGGGGACTGTAAAGTTGCCATACTTTAAAAGTACACTTTTTTTTTTCGCCGCACGAGTGGTGCACCGTGAATACTGAGGAGGCCTCTGCAGGGCGCCCGACCTCCTCCCCTTCCCTGCTGTGTCTAATTGGCCTGCAAAGCGAGAGTGAAAGGGCCATCAGTGTAGCATGGTGCGAAAACGGCTACTCTGATGGTCCTGTGGCTACTGTGAGCCCGTGATTCACACCTCGCAACGCTGCCAGCCCCCACTGTGACCTGTGACAATGATTCTTTTGGTGTCAATCAGACTGAGGGACGCCACCTGGGGGACTTCTTGACTTGCTATATATCTGCTCGCCAGCCAGCCACTGAAAAGCTGATCCAGCCCCACCAGCCTCTCCTGTAAATTACTCTCCGACCCGTGCCTGCCCAGAGGTCCCTGACCCCTCCTTTACAGCTCTACCCTTTCGCTGAACCGGGCCTGCACGAGGAGCCTGGACTGCCTCTGAAGCCGAACTCCCCAAGCATCAAGTAAGTAAGTGGGGGGAATAAAACACTTGGTGCATAATTCTCCTTATCCCTTTTCTTTTCTGCTTCTATCTTCTTTCTCTCTGCCTTTCCTTGTATTTTATCTCCAAACCATTCTCTTTTCTTCACTCCATCACCTGCTTCTTACTCGCTTGTATTTTTCTGCCATCCTGTCAAAGTGTGATGTATACGGGTCACATCTCAAACCGTTTGCACCGAGGTTAGAGAATCTACTGATTAGGCCCACTTAGTAGTGACGTTTGCTGCTGGTACCTCTATAAGCTCTGACCCAGATTCATTATAAGTACCCAGGTGTGCTCGTACTTATGGAGGCTCTATAGTGGGGTGTGCAGCATTCTGAAGCAAGGATGCGCAGAAGTGTTGGGTGGTATGCAGGAGTTGCTGGGGATCAATGTGGCTTGCTTTGCTTACCGCCATGCTGACTGGCTGTGGGGTGCTTGAACTGTCGCTATGGTCTGCCCTACTTTCTTCAATGTGCATGACTCAGCTTGGGCACTGGTCCTGTGATGGACTGGCCTCCTGGCTGGTAGGGACAGTGCTCTGGTAGCCTGCAATAATGGACGTATTTCAGGAGTAGGCAGACTGTAAACACAATTGGCCTTCCTCTAAGGCAGTGTCCCTAACTTATTTGCGGCATTCTTACTTTAAAAAAAACAATCTACATGCATGAACATTTTTATTGTGTTATTCTCAATTATTTGGGGGGCTTGGCATCTAACGTAAAGCTGGCCTTATATTACTGTGTAGAAAACCCGCCCGCACTTCCCAGAACACAGAGATAAGAAGCCCCAGGCAGATGACAAAAAGATTTCACTTACAACAGAGGAAGACAGTCTGTAAAAGTATGAAAACCGAAATAAACATACATTTTCCTGTGCAGAAAACGTTTTTCACTAAACTCTTAAACACACTGAATGAAGTAACAATGCAGTCATTTGACAGGTGTAATGATAACATAAGATCCCCTCTACTAATTCTAATTCCAATATTGTTGTTTATTAAGCAATTTAATACCCACAACATATCGGTTTGCCCTCATGCATGAATGAATGATGGATGCAGGATGAATGCAGGATGGATGGGTGGGTGGATGCATGAATGAATGATGGATGCAGGATGGATGGGTGGATGGATGGATGGGTGGATGCATGAATGAATGATGGATGCAGGATGGATGCAGGGTGGATGAATGGATGGATGGATGGGTGCATGAATGAATGATGGATGCAGGATGGATGGGTGGATGGATGGATGGGTGGATGGATGGGTGGATGCATGAATGAATGATGGATGCAGGATGGATGCAGGATGGATGCAGGATGGATGGGTGGATGATGGATGGATGGATGGGTGGATGCATGAATGAATGATGGATGCAGGATGGATGCAGAATTGGTGGATGTATGGGTGGATGGATGGGTGGATGCATGAATGAATGATGGATGCAGGATGGATGCAGGATGGATGGGTGGATGGATGGGTGGATGCATGAATGAATGATGGATGCAGGATGGATGCAGGATGGATGGGTGGATGATAGATGCAGGATGGATGGGTGGATGCATGAATGAATGATGGATGCAGGATGGATGCAGGATGGATGGGTGGGTGGATGGATGGGTGGATGCATGAATGAATGATGTATGGATGCAGGATGGGTGGATGGGTGGATGGATGGGTGGATGCATGAATGATGTATGGATGGATGCAAGGTGGTTCGGGCTCGCTCGCTGCGGTGCAATATGCAAATTAGTTTACGCCTCACCACTTTCAAATGTCACCAGCCGCCCCTGAAAGCTGCAAAAAAGTTTTCACCACATGAAGCCACGTCTTAAATTACATCCAGTTTACAAACATGAGACATGGCAAACACAGTTGTGTAACAAATACTAGCAGGGAATGACTTTTCAAATGTGAGCACTGCAAAATGTTCTCCTCTTCTAAAAGGTGCCACGGGTGGGGGAGCACAAAGGTTACAGTCATTCCTGGACTGTCCGGAGAAGGGTGAGACGTGGTCCAGGGCCAGTGTGGTAGGGCCTGTGCTGGGTGTAAGCTGTAGGTTCCGCCTGCCGCTGGAATGGGTGTAAACATTAATGGGTTTTGAGTTGCCAGGTCCTGGACTGATGTGTGGATGGCGATCATTCCTCAGCTTTGCTATTAGGGTGGCTCTCATTCTCCAGGCTATCCATCTCAAGGTCGGCTTTTATTTACTCCTTGAACCGGCTCACACTGTCATAACCATTGGCATTGGTAAAACCTCAGGCACGGGCCGACCCTGCTCTCATTGTTTGCTGCATAATTAGCCTTTTCTGTGTTCCCAATTGATAGCACATGTCAAAGCAAAGCCCATGCGCTGATAAGTAGTGTGCCGGTGACGAGAAGCATTCACATCACTCTCTGTTATTATCCCTATCTACAGGCTCCTGTAGCACTATACGTTCTTTTGTAGAGCGCACGTTAGCCAGATCGTGGGGCCTCCTGTCATAGAATTTAAACCTGAATTTTATGTTCAGAAATGGTTAGAAAAAGGGAGGAGAAGTGCCAACGAAAGAAACTGCATGGCTCGGAGACAAATGGCTTATGATTCCACTTATAAGCGTATTTGGAATATTCTGTGATTGGAAACATGTCCCACATTGTAAATGAATTAAATATAAACAACTTATATATTAAACCTCAAATAAACATGTGTATCGATTGTTTGAATTAAATAACGTTATAAGCTGTAACTGGTCAGTGAAATGTCAAATGCCCAAAAAATTGGTATGTTTTGCTATTTTAGGCCACACCTCCAACTCCGCCCACTAATCCAATCCTCTGCTTTTTCCCGCCCCCTGAGTCTCCGCCCACAGTTCCCCTACTTTTTTGTCCCCACTTCGACCACTGATGAAGGGTCAGAGACTGATCAGCTCAGTAAATGATAAGAAAGCAGTCGGTGGTACCTCTTTGGGTAAATGTATTGTGCTTTTCCAGCACTGCAGCTCCGTGAAGGCCCAGAAGAGTTGTCTCGAGTGACCACGTGTGTCTGTAACTTTGCCACCGCGCCGTTTGGCGCCAAGGTCCCTCGAGTGAGCTGTCCATCACAGTGGGGGAAAGGGCGGGAAGAGGTTGCATAGCCTAGTGTGTGGGGCGGGGCCAAACGGGCGGGGCTTCTGTACGAGTTCACATGCCTCTTGTTTATAAAGGGTCAGAGACCATCAGAGCATCAGATGAGGAGAAATCAGCCTCCTGGTCACTGGAAGTACAGGAGGATTGCGCTCGAGAAACTCGTGGATGTCTAGACCTCCATCACGGATTAAAGCTAATTTTAGACGGTAGCCTCGACCTTGCTCACTAGGTTCTTGGGCTGATTATAATGCGTTACTGAAGTTTAGCTTCAACCGGGGCACGTGCTGTTTCTTTTGTATATGTAAGTGCTTCCTGTTGAGGTTTAATTTTTGAAACAGGAGCATCGTGCCAAAATGAGTCCTGCCTGCATATTTATCCACGAAGATGCCACCATGTTGTGCCATACCTCTACTCAACTGGAGTACTTTCTACTGGGTAGTCAGTAAGTGCTACCTCGTTGGGTAAATGTATGGTGCTTTTCCTACACTACAGCTGCGTAAAGGCCCAGAAGAGAAGTCTTCAGTGATCACCTGTGTCTGTGACTTTGCCACTGCGCTGATAGGCGCCGAGGTACCTCGAGTGAGCTGTCCATCACAGTGGGGGAAAGGGCGGGATAGGTTGCACAGCCTAGTCAGTGACTTTGCCACTGCGCTGATAGGCGCCGAGGTACCTCGAGTGAGCTGTCCATCACAGTGGGGGAAAGGGCGGGATAGGTTGCATAGCCTAGTCTGTGTGGGGAGGGGTTAAACTGGCGAGGCTTCTGTGGGAGTTCACATGCCTCTTGTTTATGAAGGGTCAGAGACCGATCAGCTCAGTAAATGATAAGAAAGCAGTCGGTGGTACCTCTTTGGGTAAATGTATTGTGCTTTTCCAGCACTGCAGCTGCGTGAAGGCCCAGAAGAGAAGTCTTCAGTGATCACCTGTGTCTGTGACTTTCCCACTGCGCTGATAGGCGCCGAGGTACCTCGAGTGAGCAGTCCATCACAGTGGTGGAAAGGGCGGATAGGTTGCATAGCCTAGTGTGTGTGGGGAGGGGCCAAACTGGCGAGGCTTCTGTGCGTGTTCACTTGCCTCTTGTTTATGAAGGGTCAGAGACCGATTAGCGCAGCAAATGAGGAGAAAGCAGTCGGTGGTACCTCTTTGGGTGAATGTATTGTGCTTTTCCAGCACTGCAGCTGCGTAAAGGCCCAGAAGAGTTGTCTCGAGTGACCACGTGTGTCTGTAACTTTGCCACCGCGCTTTGGCGCCAAGGTCCCTCGAGTGAGCTGTCCATCACAGTGGGGGAAAGGGCGGGAAGAGGTTGCATAGCCTAGTGTGTGGGGCGGGGCCAAACGGGCCGGGCTTCTGTACGAGTTCACATGCCTCTTGTTTATAAAGGGTCAGAGACCATCAGAGCATCAGATGAGGAGAAATCAGCCTCCTGGTCACTGGAAGTACAGGAGGATTGCGCTCGAGAAACTCGTGGATGCCTAGACCTCCATCACGGATTACAGCTAATTGTAGACTGTAGCCTCGACCTTGCTCACTAGGTTCTTGGGCTGATTATAATGCGTTACTGAAGTTTAGCTTCATCGGGGCACGTGCTGTTTCTTTTGTATCTGTAAGTGCTTCCTGTTGAGGTTTAATTTTTGAAACAGGAGCATCGTGCCAAATAGAATCCTGCCTGCATATTTATCCACGAAGATGCCACCATGTTGTGCCATACCTCTACTCAACTGGAGTACTTTCTACTGGGTAGTCAGTAAGTGCTACCTCGTTGGGTAAATGTATGGTGCTTTTCCTACACTACAGCTGCGTAAAGGCCCAGAAGAGAAGTCTTCAGTGATCACCTGTGTCTGTGACTTTGCCACTGCGCTGATAGGCGCCGAGGTACCTCGAGTGAGCTGTCCATCACAGTGGGGGAAAGGGCGGGATAGGTTGCATAGCCTAGTCTGTGTGGGGAGGGGTTAAACTGGCGAGGCTTCTGTGCAAGTTCACATGCCTCTTGTTTATGAAGGGTCAGAGACCGATCAGCTCAGTAAATGATAAGAAAGCAGTCGGTGGTACCTCTTTGGGTAAATGTATTGTGCTTTTCCAGCACTGCAGCTCCGTGAAGGCCCAGAAGAGTTGTCTCGAGTGACCACGTGTGTCTGTAACTTTGCCACCGCGCCGTTTGGCGCCAAGGTCCCTCGAGTGAGCTGTCCATCACAGTGGGGGAAAGGGCGGGAAGAGGTTGCATAGCCTAGTGTGTGGGGCGGGGCCAAACGGGCCGGGCTTCTGTACGAGTTCACATGCCTCTTGTTTATAAAGGGTCAGAGACCATCAGAGCATCAGATGAGGAGAAATCAGCCTCCTGGTCACTGGAAGTACAGGAGGATTGCGCTCGAGAAACTCGTGGATGCCTAGACCTCCATCACAGATTACAGCTAATTGTAGACTGTAGCCTCGACCTTGCTCACTAGGTTCTTGGGCTGATTATAATGCGTTACTGAAGTTTAGCTTCATCCGGGGCACGTGCTGTTTCTTTTGTATCTGTAAGTGCTTCCTGTTGAGGTTTAATTTTTGAAACAGGAGCATCGTGCCAAATAGAATCCTGCCTGCATATTTATCCACGAAGATGCCACCATGTTGTGCCATACCTCTACTCAACTGGAGTACTTTCTACTGGGTAGTCAGTAAGTGCTACCTCGTTGGGTAAATGTATGGTGCTTTTCCTACACTACAGCTGCGTAAAGGCCCAGAAGAGAAGTCTTCAGTGATCACCTGTGTCTGTGACTTTGCCACTGCGCTGATAGGCGCCGAGGTACCTCGAGTGAGCTGTCCATCACAGTGGGGGAAAGGGCGGGATAGGTTGCATAGCCTAGTCTGTGTGGGGAGGGGTTAAACTGGCGAGGCTTCTGTGCGAGTTCAAATGCCTCTTGTTTATGAAGGGTCAGAGACCGATCAGCTCAGTAAATGATAAGAAAGCAGTCGGTGGTACCTCTTTGGGTGAATATATTGTGCTTTTCCAGCACTGCAGCTGCGTGAAGGCCCAGAAGAGTTGTATTCAGGGATCACCTGTGTCTGTAACGTTGCCACTGCGCCGATAGGCGCCGAGGTACCTCGAGTGAGCAGTCCATCACAGTGGTGGAAAGGGCGGATGGGTTGCATAGCCTAGTGTGCGTGGGGAGGGGCTAAACTGGCGAGGCTTCTGTGCGTGTTCACTTGCCTCTTGTTTATGAAGGGTCAGAGACCGATTAGCGCAGCAAATGAGGAGAAAGCAGTCGGTGGTACCTCTTTGGGTGAATGTATTGTGCTTTTCCAGCACTGCAGCTGCGTAAAGGCCCAGAAGAGTTGTCTCGACCACGTGTGTCTGTAACTTTGCCACCGCGCCGTTTGGCGCCAAGGTCCCTCGAGTGAGCTGTCCATCACAGTGGGGGAAAGGGCGGGAAGAGGTTGCATAGCCTAGTGTGTGGGGCGGGGCCAAACGGGCCGGGCTTCTGTACGAGTTCACATGCCTCTTGTTTATAAAGGGTCAGAGACCATCAGAGCATCAGATGAGGAGAAATCAGCCTCCTGGTCACTGGAAGTACAGGAGGATTGCGCTCGAGAAACTCGTGGATGCCTAGACCTCCATCACAGATTACAGCTAATTGTAGACTGTAGCCTCGACCTTGCTCACTAGGTTCTTGGGCTGATTATAATGCGTTACTGAAGTTTAGCTTCATCCGGGGCACGTGCTGTTTCTTTTGTATCTGTAAGTGCTTCCTGTTGAGGTTTAATTTTTGAAACAGGAGCATCGTGCCAAATAGAATCCTGCCTGCATATTTATCCACGAAGATGCCACCATGTTGTGCCATACCTCTACTCAACTGGAGTACTTTCTACTGGGTAGTCAGTAAGTGCTACCTCGTTGGGTAAATGTATGGTGCTTTTCCTACACTACAGCTGCGTAAAGGCCCAGAAGAGAAGTCTTCAGTGATCACCTGTGTCTGTGACTTTGCCACTGCGCTGATAGGCGCCGAGGTACCTCGAGTGAGCTGTCCATCACAGTGGGGGAAAGGGCGGGATAGGTTGCATAGCCTAGTCTGTGTGGGGAGGGGTTAAACTGGCGAGGCTCTGTGCGAGTTCACATGCCTCTTGTTTATGAAGGGTCAGAGACCGATCAGCTCAGTAAATGATAAGAAAGCAGTCGGTGGTACCTCTTTGGGTGAATATATTGTGCTTTTCCAGCACTGCAGCTGCGTGAAGGCCCAGAAGAGTTGTATTCAGGGATCACCTGTGTCTGTAACGTTGCCACTGCGCCGATAGGCGCCGAGGTACCTCGAGTGAGCAGTCGATCACAGTGGTGGAAAGGGCGGATAGGTTGCATAGCCTAGTGTGTGTGGGGAGGGGCTAAACTGGCGAGGCTTCTGTGCGTGTTCACTTGCCTCTTGTTTATGAAGGGTCAGAGACCGATTAGCGCAGCAAATGAGGAGAAAGCAGTCGGTGGTACCTCTTTGGGTGAATGTATTGTGCTTTTCCAGCACTGCAGCTGCGTAAAGGCCCAGAAGAGTTGTCTCGAGTGACCACGTGTGTCTGTAACTTTGCCACCGCGCCGTTTGACGCCAAGGTCCCTCGAGTGAGCTGTCCATCACAGTGGGGGAAAGGGCGGGAAGAGGTTGCATAGCCTAGTGTGTGGGGCGGGGCCAAACGGGCGGGGCTTCTGTACGAGTTCACATGCCTCTTGTTTATAAAGGGTCAGAGACCATCAGAGCATCAGATGAGGAGAAATCAGCCTCCTGGTCACTGGAAGTACAGGAGGATTGCGCTCGAGAAACTCGTGGATGCCTAGACCTCCATCACGGATTACAGCTAATTTTAGACTGTAGCCTCGACCTTGCTCACTAGGTTCTTGGGCTGATTATAATGCGTTACTGAAGTTTAGCTTCAACCGGGGCACGTGCTGTTTCTTTTGTATATGTAAGTGCTTCCTGTTGAGGTTTAATTTTTGAAACAGGAGCATCGTGCCAAAATGAATCCTGCCTGCATATTTATCCACGAAGATGCCACCATGTTGTGCCATACCTCTACTCAACTGGAGTACTTTCTACTGGGTAGTCAGTAAGTGCTACCTCGTTGGGTAAATGTATGGTGCTTTTCCTACACTACAGCTGCGTAAAGGCCCAGAAGAGAAGTCTTCAGTGATCACCTGTGTCTGTGACTTTGCCACTGCGCTGATAGGCGCCGAGGTACCTCGAGTGAGCTGTCCATCACAGTGGGGGAAAGGGCAGGATAGGTTGCATAGCCTAGTGTGTGTGGGGAGGGGCCAAACGGGCGAGGCTTCTGTGCGTGTTCACTTGCCTCTTGTTTATGAAGGGTCAGAGACCGATTAGCGCAGCAAATGAGGAGAAAGCAGTCGGTGGTACCTCTTTGGGTGAATGTATTGTGCTTTTCCAGCACTGCAGCTGCGTAAAGGCCCAGAAGAGTTGTCTCGAGTGACCACGTGTGTCTGTAACTTTGCCACCGCGCCGTTTGGCGCCAAGGTCCCTCGAGTGAGCTGTCCATCACAGTGGGGGAAAGGGCGGGAAGAGGTTGCATAGCCTAGTGTGTGGGGCGGGGCCAAACGGGCCGGGCTTCTGTACGAGTTCACATGCCTCTTGTTTATAAAGGGTCAGAGACCATCAGAGCATCAGATGAGGAGAAATCAGCCTCCTGGTCACTGGAAGTACAGGAGGATTGCGCTCGAGAAACTCGTGGATGCCTAGACCTCCATCACGGATTACAGCTAATTGTAGACTGTAGCCTCGACCTTGCTCACTAGGTTCTTGGGCTGATTATAATGCGTTACTGAAGTTTAGCTTCATCCGGGGCACGTGCTGTTTCTTTTGTATCTGTAAGTGCTTCCTGTTGAGGTTTAATTTTTGAAACAGGAGCATCGTGCCAAATAGAATCCTGCCTGCATATTTATCCACGAAGATGCCACCATGTTGTGCCATACCTCTACTCAACTGGAGTACTTTCTACTGGGTAGTCAGTAAGTGCTACCTCGTTGGGTAAATGTATGGTGCTTTTCCTACACTACAGCTGCGTAAAGGCCCAGAAGAGAAGTCTTCAGTGATCACCTGTGTCTGTGACTTTGCCACTGCGCTGATAGGCGCCGAGGTACCTCGAGTGAGCTGTCCATCACAGTGGGGGAAAGGGCGGGATAGGTTGCATAGCTTAGTCTGTGTGGGGAGGGGTTAAACTGGCGAGGCTTCTGTGCGAGTTCACATGCCTCTTGTTTATGAAGGGTCAGAGACCGATCAGCTCAGTAAATGATAAGAAAGCAGTCGGTGGTACCTCTTTGGGTGAATGTATTGTGCTTTTCCAGCACTGCAGCTGCGTAAAGGCCCAGAAGAGAAGTCTTCAGTGATCACCTGTGTCTGTGACTTTGCCACTGCGCTGATAGGCGCCGAGGTACCTCGAGTGAGCTGTCCATCACAGTGGGGGAAAGGGTGGGATAGGTTGCATAGCCTAGTCAGTCACTTTGCCACTGCGCTGATAGGCGCCGAGGTACCTCGAGTGAGCTGTCCATCACAGTGGGGGAAAGGGCGGGATAGGTTGCATAGCCTAGTCTGTGTGGGGAGGGGTTAAACTGGCGAGGCTTCTGTGCAAGATCACATGCCTCTTGTTTATGAAGGGTCAGAGACCGATCAGCTCAGTAAATGATAAGAAAGCAGTCGGTGGTACCTCTTTGGGTGAATGTATTGTGCTTTTCCAGCACTGCAGCTGCGTGAAGGCCCAGAAGAGTTGTATTCAGGGATCACCTGTGTCTGTAACGTTGCCACTGCGCCGATAGGCGCCGAGGTACCTCGAGTGAGCTGTCCATCACAGTGGGGTAAAGGGCTGGATAGGTTGCATAGCCTAGTGTGTGTGGGGAGGGGCCAAACTGGCGAGGCTTCTGTGCGTGTTCACTTGCCTCTTGTTTATGAAGGGTCAGAGACTGATCAGCTCAGTAAATGATAAGAAAGCAGTCGGTGGTACCTCTTTGGGTAAATGTATTGTGCTTTTCCAGCACTGCAGCTCCGTGAAGGCCCAGAAGAGTTGTCTCGAGTGACCACGTGTGTCTGTAACTTTGCCACCGCGCCGTTTGGCGCCAAGGTCCCTCGAGTGAGCTGTCCATCACAGTGGGGGAAAGGGCGGGAAGAGGTTGCATAGCCTAGTGTGTGGGGCGGGGCCAAACGGGCGGGGCTTCTGTACGAGTTCACATGCCTCTTGTTTATAAAGGGTCAGAGACCATCAGAGCATCAGATGAGGAGAAATCAGCCTCCTGGTCACTGGAAGTACAGGAGGATTGCGCTCGAGAAACTCGTGGATGCCTAGACCTCCATCACGGATTAAAGCTAATTTTAGACGGTAGCCTCGACCTTGCTCACTAGGTTCTTGGGCTGATTATAATGCGTTACTGAAGTTTAGCTTCAACCGGGGCACGTGCTGTTTCTTTTGTATATGTAAGTGCTTCCTGTTGAGGTTTAATTTTTGAAACAGGAGCATCGTGCCAAAATGAATCCTGCCTGCATATTTATCCACGAAGATGCCACCATGTTGTGCCATACCTCTACTCAACTGGAGTACTTTCTACTGGGTAGTCAGTAAGTGCTACCTCGTTGGGTAAATGTATGGTGCTTTTCCTACACTACAGCTGCGTAAAGGCCCAGAAGAGAAGTCTTCAGTGATCACCTGTGTCTGTGACTTTGCCACTGCGCTGATAGGCGTCGAGGTACCTCGAGTGAGCTGTCCATCACAGTGGGGGAAAGGGCGGGATAGGTTGCACAGCCTAGTCAGTGACTTTGCCACTGCGCTGATAGGCGCCGAGGTACCTCGAGTGAGCTGTCCATCACAGTGGGGGAAAGGGCGGGATAGGTTGCATAGCCTAGTCTGTGTGGGGAGGGGTTAAACTGGCGAGGCTTCTGTGGGAGTTCACATGCCTCTTGTTTATGAAGGGTCAGAGACCGATCAGCTCAGTAAATGATAAGAAAGCAGTCGGTGGTACCTCTTTGGGTAAATGTATTGTGCTTTTCCAGCACTGCAGCTGCGTGAAGGCCCAGAAGAGAAGTCTTCAGTGATCACCTGTGTCTGTGACTTTCCCACTGCGCTGATAGGCGCCGAGGTACCTCGAGTGAGCAGTCCATCACAGTGGTGGAAAGGGCGGATAGGTTGCATAGCCTAGTGTGTGTGGGGAGGGGCCAAACTGGCGAGGCTTCTGTGCGTGTTCACTTGCCTCTTGTTTATGAAGGGTCAGAGACTGATCAGCTCAGTAAATGATAAGAAAGCAGTCGGTGGTACCTCTTTGGGTAAATGTATTGTGCTTTTCCAGCACTGCAGCTGCGTGAAGGCCCAGAAGAGTTGTCTCGAGTGACCACGTGTGTCTGTAACTTTGCCACCGCGCCGTTTGGCGCCAAGGTCCCTCGAGTGAGGTGTCCATCACAGTGGGGGAAAGGGCGGGAAGAGGTTGCATAGCCTAGTGTGTGGGGCGGGGCCAAACGGGCGGGGCTTCTGTACGAGTTCACATGCCTCTTGTTTATAAAGGGTCAGAGACCATCAGAGCATCAGATGAGGAGAAATCATCCTCCTGGTCACTGGAAGTACAGGAGGATTGCGCTCGAGAAACTCGTGGATGCCTAGACCTCCATCACGGATTACAGCTAATTTTAGACTGTAGCCTCGACCTTGCTCACTAGGTTCTTGGGCTGATTATTATGCGTTACTGAAGTTTAGCTTCAACCGGGGCACGTGCTGTTTCTTTTGTATATGTAAGTGCTTCCTGTTGAGGTTTAATTTTTGAAACAGGAGCATCGTGCCAAAATGAATCCTGCCTGCTCATTTATCCACGAAGATGCCACCATGTTGTGCCATACCTCTACTCAACTGGAGTACTTTCTACTGGGTAGTCAGTAAGTGCTACCTCGTTGGGTAAATGTATGGTGCTTTTCCAGCACTGCAGCTGCGTAAAGGCCCAGAAGAGAAGTCTTCAGTGATCACCTGTGTCTGTGACTTTGCCACTGCGCTGATAGGCGCCGAGGTACCTCGAGTGAGCTGTCCATCACAGTGGGGGAAAGGGCGGGATAGGTTGCACAGCCTAGTCAGTGACTTTGCCACTGCGCTGATAGGCGCCGAGGTACCTCGAGTGAGCTGTCCATCACAGTGGGGGAAAGGGCGGGATAGGTTGCATAGCCTAGTCTGTGTGGGGAGGGGTTAAACTGGCGAGGCTTCTGTGGGAGTTCACATGCCTCTTGTTTATGAAGGGTCAGAGACCGATCAGCTCAGTAAATGATAAGAAAGCAGTCGGTGGTACCTCTTTGGGTAAATGTATTGTGCTTTTCCAGCACTGCAGCTGCGTGAAGGCCCAGAAGAGAAGTCTTCAGTGATCACCTGTGTCTGTGACTTTCCCACTGCGCTGATAGGCGCCGAGGTACCTCGAGTGAGCAGTCCATCACAGTGGTGGAAAGGGCGGATAGGTTGCATAGCCTAGTGTGTGTGGGGAGGGGCCAAACTGGCGAGGCTTCTGTGCGTGTTCACTTGCCTCTTGTTTATGAAGGGTCAGAGACTGATCAGCTCAGTAAATGATAAGAAAGCAGTCGGTGGTACCTCTTTGGGTAAATGTATTGTGCTTTTCCAGCACTGCAGCTGTGTGAAGGCCCAGAAGAGTTGTCTCGAGTGACCACGTGTGTCTGTAACTTTGCCACCGCGCCGTTTGGCGCCAAGGTCCCTCGAGTGAGCTGTCCATCACAGTGGGGGAAAGGGCGGGAAGAGGTTGCATAGCCTAGTGTGTGGGGCGGGGCCAAACGGGCGGGGCTTCTGTACGAGTTCACATGCCTCTTGTTTATAAAGGGTCAGAGACCATCAGAGCATCAGATGAGGAGAAATCAGCCTCCTGGTCACTGGAAGTACAGGAGGATTGCGCTCGAGAAACTCGTGGATGCCTAGACCTCCATCACGGATTACAGCTAATTTTAGACTGTAGCCTCGACCTTGCTCACTAGGTTCTTGGGCTGATTATAATGCGTTACTGAAGTTTAGCTTCAACCGGGGCACGTGCTGTTTCTTTTGTATATGTAAGTGCTTCCTGTTGAGGTTTAATTTTTGAAACAGGAGCATCGTGCCAAAATGAATCCTGCCTGCATATTTATCCACGAAGATGCCACCATGTTGTGCCATACCTCTACTCAACTGGAGTACTTTCTACTGGGTAGTCAGTAAGTGCTACCTCGTTGGGTAAATGTATGGTGCTTTTCCAGCACTGCAGCTGCGTAAAGGCCCAGAAGAGAAGTCTTCAGTGATCACCTGTGTCTGTGACTTTGCCACTGCGCTGATAGGCGCCGAGGTACCTCGAGTGAGCTGTCCATCACAGTGGGGGAAAGGGCGGGATAGGTTGCATAGCCTAGTGTGTGTGGGGAGGGGCCAAACTGGCGAGGCTTCTGTGCGTGTTCACTTGCCTCTTGTTTATGAAGGGTCAGAGACCGATTAGCGCAGCAAATGAGGAGAAAGCAGTCAGTGGTACCTCTTTGGGTGAATGTATTGTGCTTTTCCAGCACTGCAGCTGCGTAAAGGCCCAGAAGAGTTGTCTCGAGTGACCACGTGTGTCTGTAACTTTGCCACCGCGCCGTTTGGCGCCAAGGTCCCTCGAGTGAGCTGTCCATCACAGTGGGGGAAAGGGCGGGAAGAGGTTGCATAGCCTAGTGTGTGGGGCGGGGCCAAAAGGGCCGGGCTTCTGTACGAGTTCACATGCCTCTTGTTTATAAAGGGTCAGAGACCATCAGAGCATCAGATGAGGAGAAATCAGCCTCCTGGTCACTGGAAGTACAGGAGGATTGCGCTCGAGAAACTCGTGGATGCCTAGACCTCCATCACGGATTACAGCTAATTGTAGACTGTAGCCTCGACCTTGCTCACTAGGTTCTTGGGCTGATTATAATGCGTTACTGAAGTTTAGCTTCATCCGGGGCACGTGCTGTTTCTTTTGTATCTGTAAGTGCTTCCTGTTGAGGTTTAATTTTTGAAACAGGAGCATCGTGCCAAATAGAATCCTGCCTGCATATTTATCCACGAAGATGCCACCATGTTGTGCCATACCTCTACTCAACTGGAGTACTTTCTACTGGGTAGTCAGTAAGTGCTACCTCGTTGGGTAAATGTATGGTGCTTTTCCTACACTGCAGCTGCGTAAAGGCCCAGAAGAGAAGTCTTCAGTGATCACCTGTGTCTGTGACTTTGCCACTGCGCTGATAGGCGCCGAGGTACCTCGAGTGAGCTGTCCATCACAGTGGGGGAAAGGGCGGGATAGGTTGCATAGCCTAGACAGTGACTTTGCCACTGCGCTGATAGGCGCCGAGGTACCTCGAGTGAGCTGTCCATCACAGTGGGGTAAAGGGCTGGATAGGTTGCATAGCCTAGTGTGTGTGGGGAGGGGCCAAACTGGCGAGGCTTCTGTGCGTGTTCACTTGCCTCTTGTTTATGAAGGGTCAGAGACTGATCAGCTCAGTAAATGATAAGAAAGCAGTCGGTAGTACCTCTTTGGGTAAATGTATTGTGCTTTTCCAGCACTGCAGCTGCGTGAAGGCCCAGAAGAGTTGTCTCGAGTGACCACGTGTGTCTGTAACTTTGCCACCGCGCCGTTTGGCGCCAAGGTCCCTCGAGTGAGGTGTCCATCACAGTGGGGGAAAGGGCGGGAAGAGGTTGCATAGCCTAGTGTGTGGGGCGGGGCCAAACGGGCGGGGCTTCTGTACGAGTTCACATGCCTCTTGTTTATAAAGGGTCAGAGACCATCAGAGCATCAGATGAGGAGAAATCATCCTCCTGGTCACTGGAAGTACAGGAGGATTGCGCTCGAGAAACTCGTGGATGCCTAGACCTCCATCACGGATTACAGCTAATTTTAGACTGTAGCCTCGACCTTGCTCACTAGGTTCTTGGGCTGATTATAATGCGTTACTGAAGTTTAGCTTCAACCGGGGCACGTGCTGTTTCTTTTGTATATGTAAGTGCTTCCTGTTGAGGTTTAATTTTTGAAACAGGAGCATCGTGCCAAAATGAATCCTGCCTGCTCATTTATCCACGAAGATGCCACCATGTTGTGCCATACCTCTACTCAACTGGAGTACTTTCTACTGGGTAGTCAGTAAGTGCTACCTCGTTGGGTAAATGTATGGTGCTTTTCCAGCACTGCAGCTGCGTAAAGGCCCAGAAGAGAAGTCTTCAGTGATCACCTGTGTCTGTGACTTTGCCACTGCGCTGATAGGCGCCGAGGTACCTCGAGTGAGCTGTCCATCACAGTGGGGGAAAGGGCGGGATAGGTTGCATAGCCTAGTGTGTGTGGGGAGGGGCCAAACTGGCGAGGCTTCTGTGCGTGTTCACTTGCCTCTTGTTTATGAAGGGTCAGAGACCGATTAGCGCAGCAAATGAGGAGAAAGCAGTCGGTGGTACCTCTTTGGGTGAATGTATTGTGCTTTTCCAGCACTGCAGCTGCGTAAAGGCCCAGAAGAGTTGTCTCGAGTGACCACGTGTGTCTGTAACTTTGCCACCGCGCCGTTTGGCGCCAAGGTCCCTCGAGTGAGCTGTCCATCACAGTGGGGGAAAGGGCGGGAAGAGGTTGCATAGCCTAGTGTGTGGGGCGGGGCCAAACGGGCCGGGCTTCTGTACGAGTTCACATGCCTCTTGTTTATAAAGGGTCAGAGACCATCAGAGCATCAGATGAGGAGAAATCAGCCTCCTGGTCACTGGAAGTACAGGAGGATTGCGCTCGAGAAACTCGTGGATGCCTAGACCTCCATCACGGATTACAGCTAATTGTAGACTGTAGCCTCGACCTTGCTCACTAGGTTCTTGGGCTGATTATAATGCGTTACTGAAGTTTAGCTTCATCCGGGGCACGTGCTGTTTCTTTTGTATCTGTAAGTGCTTCCTGTTGAGGTTTAATTTTTGAAACAGGAGCATCGTGCCAAATAGAATCCTGCCTGCATATTTATCCACGAAGATGCCACCATGTTGTGCCATACCTCTACTCAACTGGAGTACTTTCTACTGGGTAGTCAGTAAGTGCTACCTCGTTGGGTAAATGTATGGTGCTTTTCCTACACTACAGCTGCGTAAAGGCCCAGAAGAGAAGTCTTCAGTGATCACCTGTGTCTGTGACTTTGCCACTGCGCTGATAGGCGCCGAGGTACCTCGAGTGAGCTGTCCATCACAGTGGGGGAAAGGGCGGGATAGGTTGCACAGCCTAGTCAGTGACTTTGCCACTGCGCTGATAGGCGCCGAGGTACCTCGAGTGAGCTGTCCATCACAGTGGGGGAAAGGGCGGGATAGGTTGCATAGCCTAGTCTGTGTGGGGAGGGGTTAAACTGGCGAGGCTTCTGTGGGAGTTCACATGCCTCTTGTTTATGAAGGGTCAGAGACCGATCAGCTCAGTAAATGATAAGAAAGCAGTCGGTGGTACCTCTTTGGGTAAATGTATTGTGCTTTTCCAGCACTGCAGCTGCGTGAAGGCCCAGAAGAGAAGTCTTCAGTGATCACCTGTGTCTGTGACTTTCCCACTGCGCTGATAGGCGCCGAGGTACCTCGAGTGAGCAGTCCATCACAGTGGTGGAAAGGGCGGATAGGTTGCATAGCCTAGTGTGTGTGGGGAGGGGCCAAACTGGCGAGGCTTCTGTGCGTGTTCACTTGCCTCTTGTTTATGAAGGGTCAGAGACTGATCAGCTCAGTAAATGATAAGAAAGCAGTCGGTGGTACCTCTTTGGGTAAATGTATTGTGCTTTTCCAGCACTGCAGCTGTGTGAAGGCCCAGAAGAGTTGTCTCGAGTGACCACGTGTGTCTGTAACTTTGCCACCGCGCCGTTTGGCGCCAAGGTCCCTCGAGTGAGCTGTCCATCACAGTGGGGGAAAGGGCGGGAAGAGGTTGCATAGCCTAGTGTGTGGGGCGGGGCCAAACGGGCGGGGCTTCTGTACGAGTTCACATGCCTCTTGTTTATAAAGGGTCAGAGACCATCAGAGCATCAGATGAGGAGAAATCAGCCTCCTGGTCACTGGAAGTACAGGAGGATTGCGCTCGAGAAACTCGTGGATGCCTAGACCTCCATCACGGATTACAGCTAATTTTAGACTGTAGCCTCGACCTTGCTCACTAGGTTCTTGGGCTGATTATAATGCGTTACTGAAGTTTAGCTTCAACCGGGGCACGTGCTGTTTCTTTTGTATATGTAAGTGCTTCCTGTTGAGGTTTAATTTTTGAAACAGGAGCATCGTGCCAAAATGAATCCTGCCTGCATATTTATCCACGAAGATGCCACCATGTTGTGCCATACCTCTACTCAACTGGAGTACTTTCTACTGGGTAGTCAGTAAGTGCTACCTCGTTGGGTAAATGTATGGTGCTTTTCCAGCACTGCAGCTGCGTAAAGGCCCAGAAGAGAAGTCTTCAGTGATCACCTGTGTCTGTGACTTTGCCACTGCGCTGATAGGCGCCGAGGTACCTCGAGTGAGCTGTCCATCACAGTGGGGGAAAGGGCGGGATAGGTTGCATAGCCTAGTGTGTGTGGGGAGGGGCCAAACTGGCGAGGCTTCTGTGCGTGTTCACTTGCCTCTTGTTTATGAAGGGTCAGAGACCGATTAGCGCAGCAAATGAGGAGAAAGCAGTCAGTGGTACCTCTTTGGGTGAATGTATTGTGCTTTTCCAGCACTGCAGCTGCGTAAAGGCCCAGAAGAGTTGTCTCGAGTGACCACGTGTGTCTGTAACTTTGCCACCGCGCCGTTTGGCGCCAAGGTCCCTCGAGTGAGCTGTCCATCACAGTGGGGGAAAGGGCGGGAAGAGGTTGCATAGCCTAGTGTGTGGGGCGGGGCCAAACGGGCCGGGCTTCTGTACGAGTTCACATGCCTCTTGTTTATAAAGGGTCAGAGACCATCAGAGCATCAGATGAGGAGAAATCAGCCTCCTGGTCACTGGAAGTACAGGAGGATTGCGCTCGAGAAACTCGTGGATGCCTAGACCTCCATCACGGATTACAGCTAATTGTAGACTGTAGCCTCGACCTTGCTCACTAGGTTCTTGGGCTGATTATAATGCGTTACTGAAGTTTAGCTTCATCCGGGGCACGTGCTGTTTCTTTTGTATCTGTAAGTGCTTCCTGTTGAGGTTTAATTTTTGAAACAGGAGCATCGTGCCAAATAGAATCCTGCCTGCATATTTATCCACGAAGATGCCACCATGTTGTGCCATACCTCTACTCAACTGGAGTACTTTCTACTGGGTAGTCAGTAAGTGCTACCTCGTTGGGTAAATGTATGGTGCTTTTCCTACACTACAGCTGCGTAAAGGCCCAGAAGAGAAGTCTTCAGTGATCACCTGTGTCTGTGACTTTGCCACTGCGCTGATAGGCGCCGAGGTACCTCGAGTGAGCTGTCCATCACAGTGGGGGAAAGGGCGGGATAGGTTGCACAGCCTAGTCAGTGACTTTGCCACTGCGCTGATAGGCGCCGAGGTACCTCGAGTGAGCTGTCCATCACAGTGGGGGAAAGGGCGGGATAGGTTGCATAGCCTAGTGTGTGTGGGGAGGGGCCAAACTGGCGAGGCTTCTGTGCGTGTTCACTTGCCTCTTGTTTATGAAGGGTCAGAGACCGATTAGCGCAGCAAATGAGGAGAAAGCAGTCGGTGGTACCTCTTTGGGTGAATGTATTGTGCTTTTCCAGCACTGCAGCTGCGTAAAGGCCCAGAAGAGTTGTCTCGAGTGACCACGTGTGTCTGTAACTTTGCCACCGCGCCGTTTGGCGCCAAGGTCCCTCGAGTGAGCTGTCCATCACAGTGGGGGAAAGGGCGGGAAGAGGTTGCATAGCCTAGTGTGTGGGGCGGGGCCAAACGGGCCGGGCTTCTGTACGAGTTCACATGCCTCTTGTTTATAAAGGGTCAGAGACCATCAGAGCATCAGATGAGGAGAAATCAGCCTCCTGGTCACTGGAAGTACAGGAGGATTGCGCTCGAGAAACTCGTGGATGCCTAGACCTCCATCACGGATTACAGCTAATTGTAGACTGTAGCCTCGACCTTGCTCACTAGGTTCTTGGGCTGATTATAATGCGTTACTGAAGTTTAGCTTCATCCGGGGCACGTGCTGTTTCTTTTGTATCTGTAAGTGCTTCCTGTTGAGGTTTAATTTTTGAAACAGGAGCATCGTGCCAAATAGAATCCTGCCTGCATATTTATCCACGAAGATGCCACCATGTTGTGCCATACCTCTACTCAACTGGAGTACTTTCTACTGGGTAGTCAGTAAGTGCTACCTCGTTGGGTAAATGTATGGTGCTTTTCCTACACTACAGCTGCGTAAAGGCCCAGAAGAGAAGTCTTCAGTGATCACCTGTGTCTGTGACTTTGCCACTGCGCTGATAGGCGCCGAGGTACCTCGAGTGAGCTGTCCATCACAGTGGGGGAAAGGGCGGGATAGGTTGCATAGCCTAGTCTGTGTGGGGAGGGGTTAAACTGGCGAGGCTTCTGTGCGAGTTCACATGCCTCTTGTTTATGAAGGGTCAGAGACCGATCAGCTCAGTAAATGATAAGAAAGCAGTCGGTGGTACCTCTTTGGGTGAATATATTGTGCTTTTCCAGCACTGCAGCTGCGTGAAGGCCCAGAAGAGTTGTATTCAGGGATCACCTGTGTCTGTAACGTTGCCACTGCGCAGATAGGCGCCGAGGTACCTCGAGTGAGCAGTCCATCACAGTGGTGGAAAGGGCGGATAGGTTGCATAGCCTAGTGTGTGTGGGGAGGGGCTAAACTGGCGAGGCTTCTGTGCGTGTTCACTTGCCTCTTGTTTATGAAGGGTCAGAGACCGATTAGCGCAGCAAATGAGGAGAAAGCAGTCGGTGGTACCTCTTTGGGTGAATGTATTGTGCTTTTCCAGCACTGCAGCTGCGTAAAGGCCCAGAAGAGTTGTCTCGAGTGACCACGTGTGTCTGTAACTTTGCCACCGCGCCGTTTGGCGCCAAGGTCCCTCGAGTGAGCTGTCCATCACAGTGGGGGAAAGGGCGGGAAGAGGTTGCATAGCCTAGTGTGTGGGGCGGGGCCAAACGGGCGGGGCTTCTGTACGAGTTCACATGCCTCTTGTTTATAAAGGGTCAGAGACCATCAGAGCATCAGATGAGGAGAAATCAGCCTCCTGGTCACTGGAAGTACAGGAGGATTGCGCTCGAGAAACTCGTGGATGCCTAGACCTCCATCACGGATTACAGCTAATTTTAGACTGTAGCCTCGACCTTGCTCACTAGGTTCTTGGGCTGATTATAATGCGTTACTGAAGTTTAGCTTCAACCGGGGCACGTGCTGTTTCTTTTGTATATGTAAGTGCTTCCTGTTGAGGTTTAATTTTTGAAACAGGAGCATCGTGCCAAATAGAATCCTGCCTGCATATTTATCCACGAAGATGCCACCATGTTGTGCCATACCTCTACTCAACTGGAGTACTTTCTACTGGGTAGTCAGTAAGTGCTACCTCGTTGGGTAAATGTATGGTGCTTTTCCTACACTACAGCTGCGTAAAGGCCCAGAAGAGAAGTCTTCAGTGATCACCTGTGTCTGTGACTTTGCCACTGCGCTGATAGGCGCCGAGGTACCTCGAGTGAGCTGTCCATCACAGTGGGGGAAAGGGCGGGATAGGTTGCACAGCCTAGTCAGTGACTTTGCCACTGCGCTGATAGGCGCCGAGGTACCTCGAGTGAGCTGTCCATCACAGTGGGGGAAAGGGCGGGATAGGTTGCATAGCCTAGTGTGTGTGGGGAGGGGCCAAACTGGCGAGGCTTCTGTGCGTGTTCACTTGCCTCTTGTTTATGAAGGGTCAGAGACCGATTAGCGCAGCAAATGAGGAGAAAGCAGTCGGTGGTACCTCTTTGGGTGAATGTATTGTGCTTTTCCAGCACTGCAGCTGCGTAAAGGCCCAGAAGAGTTGTCTCGAGTGACCACGTGTGTCTGTAACTTTGCCACCGCGCCGTTTGGCGCCAAGGTCCCTCGAGTGAGCTGTCCATCACAGTGGGGGAAAGGGCGGGAAGAGGTTGCATAGCCTAGTGTGTGGGGCGGGGCCAAACGGGCCGGGCTTCTGTACGAGTTCACATGCCTCTTGTTTATAAAGGGTCAGAGACCATCAGAGCATCAGATGAGGAGAAATCAGCCTCCTGGTCACTGGAAGTACAGGAGGATTGCGCTCGAGAAACTCGTGGATGCCTAGACCTCCATCACGGATTACAGCTAATTGTAGACTGTAGCCTCGACCTTGCTCACTAGGTTCTTGGGCTGATTATAATGCGTTACTGAAGTTTAGCTTCATCCGGGGCACGTGCTGTTTCTTTTGTATCTGTAAGTGCTTCCTGTTGAGGTTTAATTTTTGAAACAGGAGCATCGTGCCAAATAGAATCCTGCCTGCATATTTATCCACGAAGATGCCACCATGTTGTGCCATACCTCTACTCAACTGGAGTACTTTCTACTGGGTAGTCAGTAAGTGCTACCTCGTTGGGTAAATGTATGGTGCTTTTCCTACACTACAGCTGCGTAAAGGCCCAGAAGAGAAGTCTTCAGTGATCACCTGTGTCTGTGACTTTGCCACTGCGCTGATAGGCGCCGAGGTACCTCGAGTGAGCTGTCCATCACAGTGGGGGAAAGGGCGGGATAGGTTGCATAGCCTAGTCTGTGTGGGGAGGGGTTAAACTGGCGAGGCTTCTGTGCGAGTTCACATGCCTCTTGTTTATGAAGGGTCAGAGACCGATCAGCTCAGTAAATGATAAGAAAGCAGTCGGTGGTACCTCTTTGGGTGAATATATTGTGCTTTTCCAGCACTGCAGCTGCGTGAAGGCCCAGAAGAGTTGTATTCAGGGATCACCTGTGTCTGTAACGTTGCCACTGCGCAGATAGGCGCCGAGGTACCTCGAGTGAGCAGTCCATCACAGTGGTGGAAAGGGCGGATAGGTTGCATAGCCTAGTGTGTGTGGGGAGGGGCTAAACTGGCGAGGCTTCTGTGCGTGTTCACTTGCCTCTTGTTTATGAAGGGTCAGAGACCGATTAGCGCAGCAAATGAGGAGAAAGCAGTCGGTGGTACCTCTTTGGGTGAATGTATTGTGCTTTTCCAGCACTGCAGCTGCGTAAAGGCCCAGAAGAGTTGTCTCGAGTGACCACGTGTGTCTGTAACTTTGCCACCGCGCCGTTTGGCGCCAAGGTCCCTCGAGTGAGCTGTCCATCACAGTGGGGGAAAGGGCGGGAAGAGGTTGCATAGCCTAGTGTGTGGGGCGGGGCCAAACGGGCGGGGCTTCTGTACGAGTTCACATGCCTCTTGTTTATAAAGGGTCAGAGACCATCAGAGCATCAGATGAGGAGAAATCAGCCTCCTGGTCACTGGAAGTACAGGAGGATTGCGCTCGAGAAACTCGTGGATGCCTAGACCTCCATCACGGATTACAGCTAATTTTAGACTGTAGCCTCGACCTTGCTCACTAGGTTCTTGGGCTGATTATAATGCGTTACTGAAGTTTAGCTTCAACCGGGGCACGTGCTGTTTCTTTTGTATATGTAAGTGCTTCCTGTTGAGGTTTAATTTTTGAAACAGGAGCATCGTGCCAAAATGAATCCTGCCTGCATATTTATCCACGAAGATGCCACCATGTTGTGCCATACCTCTACTCAACTGGAGTACTTTCTACTGGGTAGTCAGTAAGTGCTACCTCGTTGGGTAAATGTATGGTGCTTTTCCTACACTACAGCTGCGTAAAGGCCCAGAAGAGAAGTCTTCAGTGATCACCTGTGTCTGTGACTTTGCCACTGCGCTGATAGGCGCCGAGGTACCTCGAGTGAGCTGTCCATCACAGTGGGGGAAAGGGCGGGATAGGTTGCATAGCCTAGTGTGTGTGGGGAGGGGCCAAACTGGCGAGGCTTCTGTGCGTGTTCACTTGCCTCTTGTTTATGAAGGGTCAGAGACCGATTAGCGCAGCAAATGAGGAGAAAGCAGTCGGTGGTACCTCTTTGGGTGAATGTATTGTGCTTTTCCAGCACTGCAGCTGCGTAAAGGCCCAGAAGAGTTGTCTCGAGTGACCACGTGTGTCTGTAACTTTGCCACCGCGCCGTTTGGCGCCAAGGTCCCTCGAGTGAGCTGTCCATCACAGTGGGGGAAAGGGCGGGAAGAGGTTGCATAGCCTAGTGTGTGGGGCGGGGCCAAACGGGCCGGGCTTCTGTACGAGTTCACATGCCTCTTGTTTATAAAGGGTCAGAGACCATCAGAGCATCAGATGAGGAGAAATCAGCCTCCTGGTCACTGGAAGTACAGGAGGATTGCGCTCGAGAAACTCGTGGATGCCTAGACCTCCATCACGGATTACAGCTAATTGTAGACTGTAGCCTCGACCTTGCTCACTAGGTTCTTGGGATGATTATAATGCGTTACTGAAGTTTAGCTTCATCCGGGGCACGTGCTGTTTCTTTTGTATCTGTAAGTGCTTCCTGTTGAGGTTTAATTTTTGAAACAGGAGCATCGTGCCAAATAGAATCCTGCCTGCATATTTATCCACGAAGATGCCACCATGTTGTGCCATACCTCTACTCAACTGGAGTACTTTCTACTGGGTAGTCAGTAAGTGCTACCTCGTTGGGTAAATGTATGGTGCTTTTCCTACACTACAGCTGCGTAAAGGCCCAGAAGAGAAGTCTTCAGTGATCACCTGTGTCTGTGACTTTGCCACTGCGCTGATAGGCGCTGAGGTACCTCGAGTGAGCTGTCCATCACAGTGGGGGAAAGGGCGGGATAGGTTGCATAGCCTAGTCTGTGTGGGGAGGGGTTAAACTGGCGAGGCTTCTGTGCGAGTTCACATGCCTCTTGTTTATGAAGGGTCAGAGACCGATCAGCTCAGTAAATGATAAGAAAGCAGTCGGTGGTACCTCTTTGGGTGAATGTATTGTGCTTTTCCAGCACTGCAGCTGCGTAAAGGCCCAGAAGAGAAGTCTTCAGTGATCACCTGTGTCTGTGACTTTGCCACTGCGCTGATAGGCGCCGAGGTACCTCGAGTGAGCTGTCCATCACAGTGGGGGAAAGGGCGGGATAGGTTGCATAGCCTAGACAGTGACTTTGCCACTGCGCTGATAGGCGCCGAGGTACCTCGAGTGAGCTGTCCATCACAGTGGGGTAAAGGGCTGGATAGGTTGCATAGCCTAGTGTGTGTGGGGAGGGGCCAAACTGGCGAGGCTTCTGTGCGTGTTCACTTGCCTCTTGTTTATGAAGGGTCAGAGACTGATCAGCTCAGTAAATGATAAGAAAGCAGTCGGTGGTACCTCTTTGGGTAAATGTATTGTGCTTTTCCAGCACTGCAGCTGCGTGAAGGCCCAGAAGAGTTGTCTCGAGTGACCACGTGTGTCTGTAACTTTGCCACCGCGCCGTTTGGCGCCAAGGTCCCTCGAGTGAGGTGTCCATCACAGTGGGGGAAAGGACGGGAAGAGGTTGCATAGCCTAGTGTGTGGGGCGGGGCCAAACGGGCGGGGCTTCTGTACGAGTTCACATGCCTCTTGTTTATAAAGGGTCAGAGACCATCAGAGCATCAGATGAGGAGAAATCATCCTCCTGGTCACTGGAAGTACAGGAGGATTGCGCTCGAGAAACTCGTGGATGCCTAGACCTCCATCACGGATTACAGCTAATTTTAGACTGTAGCCTCGACCTTGCTCACTAGGTTCTTGGGCTGATTATTATGCGTTACTGAAGTTTAGCTTCAACCGGGGCACGTGCTGTTTCTTTTGTATATGTAAGTGCTTCCTGTTGAGGTTTAATTTTTGAAACAGGAGCATCGTGCCAAAATGAATCCTGCCTGCTCATTTATCCACGAAGATGCCACCATGTTGTGCCATACCTCTACTCAACTGGAGTACTTTCTACTGGGTAGTCAGTAAGTGCTACCTCGTTGGGTAAATGTATGGTGCTTTTCCAGCACTGCAGCTGCGTAAAGGCCCAGAAGAGAAGTCTTCAGTGATCACCTGTGTCTGTGACTTTGCCACTGCGCTGATAGGCGCCGAGGTACCTCGAGTGAGCTGTCCATCACAGTGGGGGAAAGGGCGGGATAGGTTGCACAGCCTAGTCAGTGACTTTGCCACTGCGCTGATAGGCGCCGAGGTACCTCGAGTGAGCTGTCCATCACAGTGGGGGAAAGGGCGGGATAGGTTGCATAGCCTAGTCTGTGTGGGGAGGGGTTAAACTGGCGAGGCTTCTGTGGGAGTTCACATGCCTCTTGTTTATGAAGGGTCAGAGACCGATCAGCTCAGTAAATGATAAGAAAGCAGTCGGTGGTACCTCTTTGGGTAAATGTATTGTGCTTTTCCAGCACTGCAGCTGCGTGAAGGCCCAGAAGAGAAGTCTTCAGTGATCACCTGTGTCTGTGACTTTCCCACTGCGCTGATAGGCGCCGAGGTACCTCGAGTGAGCAGTCCATCACAGTGGTGGAAAGGGCGGATAGGTTGCATAGCCTAGTGTGTGTGGGGAGGGGCCAAACTGGCGAGGCTTCTGTGCGTGTTCACTTGCCTCTTGTTTATGAAGGGTCAGAGACTGATCAGCTCAGTAAATGATAAGAAAGCAGTCGGTGGTACCTCTTTGGGTAAATGTATTGTGCTTTTCCAGCACTGCAGCTGTGTGAAGGCCCAGAAGAGTTGTCTCGAGTGACCACGTGTGTCTGTAACTTTGCCACCGCGCCGTTTGGCGCCAAGGTCCCTCGAGTGAGCTGTCCATCACAGTGGGGGAAAGGGCGGGAAGAGGTTGCATAGCCTAGTGTGTGGGGCGGGGCCAAACGGGCGGGGCTTCTGTACGAGTTCACATGCCTCTTGTTTATAAAGGGTCAGAGACCATCAGAGCATCAGATGAGGAGAAATCAGCCTCCTGGTCACTGGAAGTACAGGAGGATTGCGCTCGAGAAACTCGTGGATGCCTAGACCTCCATCACGGATTACAGCTAATTTTAGACTGTAGCCTCGACCTTGCTCACTAGGTTCTTGGGCTGATTATAATGCGTTACTGAAGTTTAGCTTCAACCGGGGCACGTGCTGTTTCTTTTGTATATGTAAGTGCTTCCTGTTGAGGTTTAATTTTTGAAACAGGAGCATCGTGCCAAAATGAATCCTGCCTGCATATTTATCCACGAAGATGCCACCATGTTGTGCCATACCTCTACTCAACTGGAGTACTTTCTACTGGGTAGTCAGTAAGTGCTACCTCGTTGGGTAAATGTATGGTGCTTTTCCAGCACTGCAGCTGCGTAAAGGCCCAGAAGAGAAGTCTTCAGTGATCACCTGTGTCTGTGACTTTGCCACTGCGCTGATAGGCGCCGAGGTACCTCGAGTGAGCTGTCCATCACAGTGGGGGAAAGGGCGGGATAGGTTGCATAGCCTAGTGTGTGTGGGGAGGGGCCAAACTGGCGAGGCTTCTGTGCGTGTTCACTTGCCTCTTGTTTATGAAGGGTCAGAGACCGATTAGCGCAGCAAATGAGGAGAAAGCAGTCAGTGGTACCTCTTTGGGTGAATGTATTGTGCTTTTCCAGCACTGCAGCTGCGTAAAGGCCCAGAAGAGTTGTCTCGAGTGACCACGTGTGTCTGTAACTTTGCCACCGCGCCGTTTGGCGCCAAGGTCCCTCGAGTGAGCTGTCCATCACAGTGGGGGAAAGGGCGGGAAGAGGTTGCATAGCCTAGTGTGTGGGGCGGGGCCAAAAGGGCCGGGCTTCTGTACGAGTTCACATGCCTCTTGTTTATAAAGGGTCAGAGACCATCAGAGCATCAGATGAGGAGAAATCAGCCTCCTGGTCACTGGAAGTACAGGAGGATTGCGCTCGAGAAACTCGTGGATGCCTAGACCTCCATCACGGATTACAGCTAATTGTAGACTGTAGCCTCGACCTTGCTCACTAGGTTCTTGGGCTGATTATAATGCGTTACTGAAGTTTAGCTTCATCCGGGGCACGTGCTGTTTCTTTTGTATCTGTAAGTGCTTCCTGTTGAGGTTTAATTTTTGAAACAGGAGCATCGTGCCAAATAGAATCCTGCCTGCATATTTATCCACGAAGATGCCACCATGTTGTGCCATACCTCTACTCAACTGGAGTACTTTCTACTGGGTAGTCAGTAAGTGCTACCTCGTTGGGTAAATGTATGGTGCTTTTCCTACACTGCAGCTGCGTAAAGGCCCAGAAGAGAAGTCTTCAGTGATCACCTGTGTCTGTGACTTTGCCACTGCGCTGATAGGCGCCGAGGTACCTCGAGTGAGCTGTCCATCACAGTGGGGGAAAGGGCGGGATAGGTTG
Source organism: Lissotriton vulgaris (assembly GCF_964263255.1). NCBI lineage: Eukaryota > Metazoa > Chordata > Amphibia > Caudata > Salamandridae > Lissotriton > Lissotriton vulgaris. The sequence continues at coordinate 1,495,718,097 of NC_141696.1, forward strand.
CATAGCCTAGACAGTGACTTTGCCACTGCGCTGATAGGCGCCGAGGTACCTCGAGTGAGCTGTCCATCACAGTGGGGTAAAGGGCTGGATAGGTTGCATAGCCTAGTGTGTGTGGGGAGGGGCCAAACTGGCGAGGCTTCTGTGCGTGTTCACTTGCCTCTTGTTTATGAAGGGTCAGAGACTGATCAGCTCAGTAAATGATAAGAAAGCAGTCGGTAGTACCTCTTTGGGTAAATGTATTGTGCTTTTCCAGCACTGCAGCTGCGTGAAGGCCCAGAAGAGTTGTCTCGAGTGACCACGTGTGTCTGTAACTTTGCCACCGCGCCGTTTGGCGCCAAGGTCCCTCGAGTGAGGTGTCCATCACAGTGGGGGAAAGGGCGGGAAGAGGTTGCATAGCCTAGTGTGTGGGGCGGGGCCAAACGGGCGGGGCTTCTGTACGAGTTCACATGCCTCTTGTTTATAAAGGGTCAGAGACCATCAGAGCATCAGATGAGGAGAAATCATCCTCCTGGTCACTGGAAGTACAGGAGGATTGCGCTCGAGAAACTCGTGGATGCCTAGACCTCCATCACGGATTACAGCTAATTTTAGACTGTAGCCTCGACCTTGCTCACTAGGTTCTTGGGCTGATTATAATGCGTTACTGAAGTTTAGCTTCAACCGGGGCACGTGCTGTTTCTTTTGTATATGTAAGTGCTTCCTGTTGAGGTTTAATTTTTGAAACAGGAGCATCGTGCCAAAATGAATCCTGCCTGCTCATTTATCCACGAAGATGCCACCATGTTGTGCCATACCTCTACTCAACTGGAGTACTTTCTACTGGGTAGTCAGTAAGTGCTACCTCGTTGGGTAAATGTATGGTGCTTTTCCAGCACTGCAGCTGCGTAAAGGCCCAGAAGAGAAGTCTTCAGTGATCACCTGTGTCTGTGACTTTGCCACTGCGCTGATAGGCGCCGAGGTACCTCGAGTGAGCTGTCCATCACAGTGGGGGAAAGGGCGGGATAGGTTGCATAGCCTAGTGTGTGTGGGGAGGGGCCAAACTGGCGAGGCTTCTGTGCGTGTTCACTTGCCTCTTGTTTATGAAGGGTCAGAGACCGATTAGCGCAGCAAATGAGGAGAAAGCAGTCGGTGGTACCTCTTTGGGTGAATGTATTGTGCTTTTCCAGATCTGCAGCTGCGTAAAGGCCCAGAAGAGTTGTCACGAGTGACCACGTGTGTCTGTAACTTTGCCACCGCGCCGTTTGGCGCCAAGGTCCCTCGAGTGAGCTGTCCATCACAGTGGGGGAAAGGGCGGGAAGAGGTTGCATAGCCTAGTGTGTGGGGCGGGGCCAAACGGGCCGGGCTTCTGTACGAGTTCACATGCCTCTTGTTTATAAAGGGTCAGAGACCATCAGAGCATCAGATGAGGAGAAATCAGCCTCCTGGTCACTGGAAGTACAGGAGGATTGCGCTCGAGAAACTCGTGGATGCCTAGACCTCCATCACGGATTACAGCTAATTGTAGACTGTAGCCTCGACCTTGCTCACTAGGTTCTTGGGCTGATTATAATGCGTTACTGAAGTTTAGCTTCATCCGGGGCACGTGCTGTTTCTTTTGTATCTGTAAGTGCTTCCTGTTGAGGTTTAATTTTTGAAACAGGAGCATCGTGCCAAATAGAATCCTGCCTGCATATTTATCCACGAAGATGCCACCATGTTGTGCCATACCTCTACTCAACTGGAGTACTTTCTACTGGGTAGTCAGTAAGTGCTACCTCGTTGGGTAAATGTATGGTGCTTTTCCTACACTACAGCTGCGTAAAGGCCCAGAAGAGAAGTCTTCAGTGATCACCTGTGTCTGTGACTTTGCCACTGCGCTGATAGGCGCCGAGGTACCTCGAGTGAGCTGTCCATCACAGTGGGGGAAAGGGCGGGATAGGTTGCACAGCCTAGTCAGTGACTTTGCCACTGCGCTGATAGGCGCCGAGGTACCTCGAGTGAGCTGTCCATCACAGTGGGGGAAAGGGCGGGATAGGTTGCATAGCCTAGTCTGTGTGGGGAGGGGTTAAACTGGCGAGGCTTCTGTGGGAGTTCACATGCCTCTTGTTTATGAAGGGTCAGAGACCGATCAGCTCAGTAAATGATAAGAAAGCAGTCGGTGGTACCTCTTTGGGTAAATGTATTGTGCTTTTCCAGCACTGCAGCTGCGTGAAGGCCCAGAAGAGAAGTCTTCAGTGATCACCTGTGTCTGTGACTTTCCCACTGCGCTGATAGGCGCCGAGGTACCTCGAGTGAGCAGTCCATCACAGTGGTGGAAAGGGCGGATAGGTTGCATAGCCTAGTGTGTGTGGGGAGGGGCCAAACTGGCGAGGCTTCTGTGCGTGTTCACTTGCCTCTTGTTTATGAAGGGTCAGAGACTGATCAGCTCAGTAAATGATAAGAAAGCAGTCGGTGGTACCTCTTTGGGTAAATGTATTGTGCTTTTCCAGCACTGCAGCTGCGTGAAGGCCCAGAAGAGTTGTCTCGAGTGACCACGTGTGTCTGTAACTTTGCCACCGCGCCGTTTGGCGCCAAGGTCCCTCGAGTGAGCTGTCCATCACAGTGGGGGAAAGGGCGGGAAGAGGTTGCATAGCCTAGTGTGTGGGGCGGGGCCAAACGGGCGGGGCTTCTGTACGAGTTCACATGCCTCTTGTTTATAAAGGGTCAGAGACCATCAGAGCATCAGATGAGGAGAAATCAGCCTCCTGGTCACTGGAAGTACAGGAGGATTGCGCTCGAGAAACTCGTGGATGCCTAGACCTCCATCACGGATTACAGCTAATTTTAGACTGTAGCCTCGACCTTGCTCACTAGGTTCTTGGGCTGATTATAATGCGTTACTGAAGTTTAGCTTCAACCGGGGCACGTGCTGTTTCTTTTGTATATGTAAGTGCTTCCTGTTGAGGTTTAATTTTTGAAACAGGAGCATCGTGCCAAAATGAATCCTGCCTGCATATTTATCCACGAAGATGCCACCATGTTGTGCCATACCTCTACTCAACTGGAGTACTTTCTACTGGGTAGTCAGTAAGTGCTACCTCGTTGGGTAAATGTATGGTGCTTTTCCAGCACTGCAGCTGCGTAAAGGCCCAGAAGAGAAGTCTTCAGTGATCACCTGTGTCTGTGACTTTGCCACTGCGCTGATAGGCGCCGAGGTACCTCGAGTGAGCTGTCCATCACAGTGGGGGAAAGGGCGGGATAGGTTGCATAGCCTAGTGTGTGTGGGGAGGGGCCAAACTGGCGAGGCTTCTGTGCGTGTTCACTTGCCTCTTGTTTATGAAGGGTCAGAGACCGATTAGCGCAGCAAATGAGGAGAAAGCAGTCAGTGGTACCTCTTTGGGTGAATGTATTGTGCTTTTCCAGCACTGCAGCTGCGTAAAGGCCCAGAAGAGTTGTCTCGAGTGACCACGTGTGTCTGTAACTTTGCCACCGCGCCGTTTGGCGCCAAGGTCCCTCGAGTGAGCTGTCCATCACAGTGGGGGAAAGGGCGGGAAGAGGTTGCATAGCCTAGTGTGTGGGGTGGGGCCAAACGGGCCGGGCTTCTGTACGAGTTCACATGCCTCTTGTTTATAAAGGGTCAGAGACCATCAGAGCATCAGATGAGGAGAAATCAGCCTCCTGGTCACTGGAAGTACAGGAGGATTGCGCTCGAGAAACTCGTGGATGCCTAGACCTCCATCACGGATTACAGCTAATTGTAGACTGTAGCCTCGACCTTGCTCACTAGGTTCTTGGGCTGATTATAATGCGTTACTGAAGTTTAGCTTCATCCGGGGCACGTGCTGTTTCTTTTGTATCTGTAAGTGCTTCCTGTTGAGGTTTAATTTTTGAAACAGGAGCATCGTGCCAAATAGAATCCTGCCTGCATATTTATCCACGAAGATGCCACCATGTTGTGCCATACCTCTACTCAACTGGAGTACTTTCTACTGGGTAGTCAGTAAGTGCTACCTCGTTGGGTAAATGTATGGTGCTTTTCCTACACTACAGCTGCGTAAAGGCCCAGAAGAGAAGTCTTCAGTGATCACCTGTGTCTGTGACTTTGCCACTGCGCTGATAGGCGCCGAGGTACCTCGAGTGAGCTGTCCATCACAGTGGGGGAAAGGGCGGGATAGGTTGCACAGCCTAGTCAGTGACTTTGCCACTGCGCTGATAGGCGCCGAGGTACCTCGAGTGAGCTGTCCATCACAGTGGGGGAAAGGGCGGGATAGGTTGCATAGCCTAGTGTGTGTGGGGAGGGGCCAAACTGGCGAGGCTTCTGTGCGTGTTCACTTGCCTCTTGTTTATGAAGGGTCAGAGACCGATTAGCGCAGCAAATGAGGAGAAAGCAGTCGGTGGTACCTCTTTGGGTGAATGTATTGTGCTTTTCCAGCACTGCAGCTGCGTAAAGGCCCAGAAGAGTTGTCTCGAGTGACCACGTGTGTCTGTAACTTTGCCACCGCGCCGTTTGGCGCCAAGGTCCCTCGAGTGAGCTGTCCATCACAGTGGGGGAAAGGGCGGGAAGAGGTTGCATAGCCTAGTGTGTGGGGCGGGGCCAAACGGGCCGGGCTTCTGTACGAGTTCACATGCCTCTTGTTTATAAAGGGTCAGAGACCATCAGAGCATCAGATGAGGAGAAATCAGCCTCCTGGTCACTGGAAGTACAGGAGGATTGCGCTCGAGAAACTCGTGGATGCCTAGACCTCCATCACGGATTACAGCTAATTGTAGACTGTAGCCTCGACCTTGCTCACTAGGTTCTTGGGCTGATTATAATGCGTTACTGAAGTTTAGCTTCATCCGGGGCACGTGCTGTTTCTTTTGTATCTGTAAGTGCTTCCTGTTGAGGTTTAATTTTTGAAACAGGAGCATCGTGCCAAATAGAATCCTGCCTGCATATTTATCCACGAAGATGCCACCATGTTGTGCCATACCTCTACTCAACTGGAGTACTTTCTACTGGGTAGTCAGTAAGTGCTACCTCGTTGGGTAAATGTATGGTGCTTTTCCTACACTACAGCTGCGTAAAGGCCCAGAAGAGAAGTCTTCAGTGATCACCTGTGTCTGTGACTTTGCCACTGCGCTGATAGGCGCCGAGGTACCTCGAGTGAGCTGTCCATCACAGTGGGGGAAAGGGCGGGATAGGTTGCATAGCCTAGTCTGTGTGGGGAGGGGTTAAACTGGCGAGGCTTCTGTGCGAGTTCACATGCCTCTTGTTTATGAAGGGTCAGAGACCGATCAGCTCAGTAAATGATAAGAAAGCAGTCGGTGGTACCTCTTTGGGTGAATATATTGTGCTTTTCCAGCACTGCAGCTGCGTGAAGGCCCAGAAGAGTTGTATTCAGGGATCACCTGTGTCTGTAACGTTGCCACTGCGCAGATAGGCGCCGAGGTACCTCGAGTGAGCAGTCCATCACAGTGGTGGAAAGGGCGGATAGGTTGCATAGCCTAGTGTGTGTGGGGAGGGGCTAAACTGGCGAGGCTTCTGTGCGTGTTCACTTGCCTCTTGTTTATGAAGGGTCAGAGACCGATTAGCGCAGCAAATGAGGAGAAAGCAGTCGGTGGTACCTCTTTGGGTGAATGTATTGTGCTTTTCCAGCACTGCAGCTGCGTAAAGGCCCAGAAGAGTTGTCTCGAGTGACCACGTGTGTCTGTAACTTTGCCACCGCGCCGTTTGGCGCCAAGGTCCCTCGAGTGAGCTGTCCATCACAGTGGGGGAAAGGGCGGGAAGAGGTTGCATAGCCTAGTGTGTGGGGCGGGGCCAAACGGGCGGGGCTTCTGTACGAGTTCACATGCCTCTTGTTTATAAAGGGTCAGAGACCATCAGAGCATCAGATGAGGAGAAATCAGCCTCCTGGTCACTGGAAGTACAGGAGGATTGCGCTCGAGAAACTCGTGGATGCCTAGACCTCCATCACGGATTACAGCTAATTTTAGACTGTAGCCTCGACCTTGCTCACTAGGTTCTTGGGCTGATTATAATGCGTTACTGAAGTTTAGCTTCAACCGGGGCACGTGCTGTTTCTTTTGTATATGTAAGTGCTTCCTGTTGAGGTTTAATTTTTGAAACAGGAGCATCGTGCCAAAATGAATCCTGCCTGCATATTTATCCACGAAGATGCCACCATGTTGTGCCATACCTCTACTCAACTGGAGTACTTTCTACTGGGTAGTCAGTAAGTGCTACCTCGTTGGGTAAATGTATGGTGCTTTTCCTACACTACAGCTGCGTAAAGGCCCAGAAGAGAAGTCTTCAGTGATCACCTGTGTCTGTGACTTTGCCACTGCGCTGATAGGCGCCGAGGTACCTCGAGTGAGCTGTCCATCACAGTGGGGGAAAGGGCGGGATAGGTTGCATAGCCTAGTGTGTGTGGGGAGGGGCCAAACTGGCAAGGCTTCTGTGCGTGTTCACTTGCCTCTTGTTTATGAAGGGTCAGAGACCGATTAGCGCAGCAAATGAGGAGAAAGCAGTCGGTGGTACCTCTTTGGGTGAATGTATTGTGCTTTTCCAGCACTGCAGCTGCGTAAAGGCCCAGAAGAGTTGTCTCGAGTGACCACGTGTGTCTGTAACTTTGCCACCGCGCCGTTTGGCGCCAAGGTCCCTCGAGTGAGCTGTCCATCACAGTGGGGGAAAGGGCGGGAAGAGGTTGCATAGCCTAGTGTGTGGGGCGGGGCCAAACGGGCCGGGCTTCTGTACGAGTTCACATGCCTCTTGTTTATAAAGGGTCAGAGACCATCAGAGCATCAGATGAGGAGAAATCAGCCTCCTGGTCACTGGAAGTACAGGAGGATTGCGCTCGAGAAACTCGTGGATGCCTAGACCTCCATCACGGATTACAGCTAATTGTAGACTGTAGCCTCGACCTTGCTCACTAGGTTCTTGGGCTGATTATAATGCGTTACTGAAGTTTAGCTTCATCCGGGGCACGTGCTGTTTCTTTTGTATCTGTAAGTGCTTCCTGTTGAGGTTTAATTTTTGAAACAGGAGCATCGTGCCAAATAGAATCCTGCCTGCATATTTATCCACGAAGATGCCACCATGTTGTGCCATACCTCTACTCAACTGGAGTACTTTCTACTGGGTAGTCAGTAAGTGCTACCTCGTTGGGTAAATGTATGGTGCTTTTCCTACACTACAGCTGCGTAAAGGCCCAGAAGAGAAGTCTTCAGTGATCACCTGTGTCTGTGACTTTGCCACTGCGCTGATAGGCGCTGAGGTACCTCGAGTGAGCTGTCCATCACAGTGGGGGAAAGGGCGGGATAGGTTGCATAGCCTAGTCTGTGTGGGGAGGGGTTAAACTGGCGAGGCTTCTGTGCGAGTTCACATGCCTCTTGTTTATGAAGGGTCAGAGACCGATCAGCTCAGTAAATGATAAGAAAGCAGTCGGTGGTACCTCTTTGGGTGAATGTATTGTGCTTTTCCAGCACTGCAGCTGCGTAAAGGCCCAGAAGAGAAGTCTTCAGTGATCACCTGTGTCTGTGACTTTGCCACTGCGCTGATAGGCGCCGAGGTAGCTCGAGTGAGCTGTCCATCACAGTGGGGGAAAGGGCGGGATAGGTTGCATAGCCTAGACAGTGACTTTGCCACTGCGCTGATAGGCGCCGAGGTACCTCGAGTGAGCTGTCCATCACAGTGGGGTAAAGGGCTGGATAGGTTGCATAGCCTAGTGTGTGTGGGGAGGGGCCAAACTGGCGAGGCTTCTGTGCGTGTTCACTTGCCTCTTGTTTATGAAGGGTCAGAGACTGATCAGCTCAGTAAATGATAAGAAAGCAGTCGGTGGTACCTCTTTGGGTAAATGTATTGTGCTTTTCCAGCACTGCAGCTGCGTGAAGGCCCAGAAGAGTTGTCTCGAGTGACCACGTGTGTCTGTAACTTTGCCACCGCGCCGTTTGGCGCCAAGGTCCCTCGAGTGAGCTGTCCATCACAGTGGGGGAAAGGGCGGGAAGAGGTTGCATAGCCTAGTGTGTGGGGCGGGGCCAAACGGGCGGGGCTTCTGTACGAGTTCACATGCCTCTTGTTTATAAAGGGTCAGAGACCATCAGAGCATCAGATGAGGAGAAATCAGCCTCCTGGTCACTGGAAGTACAGGAGGATTGCGCTCGAGAAACTCGTGGATGCCTAGACCTCCATCACGGATTACAGCTAATTTTAGACTGTAGCCTCGACCTTGCTCACTAGGTTCTTGGGCTGATTATAATGCGTTACTGAAGTTTAGCTTCAACCGGGGCACGTGCTGTTTCTTTTGTATATGTAAGTGCTTCCTGTTGAGGTTTAATTTTTGAAACAGGAGCATCGTGCCAAAATGAATCCTGCCTGCATATTTATCCACGAAGATGCCACCATGTTGTGCCATACCTCTACTCAACTGGAGTACTTTCTACTGGGTAGTCAGTAAGTGCTACCTCGTTGGGTAAATGTATGGTGCTTTTCCTACACTACAGCTGCGTAAAGGCCCGGGAGAGAAGTCTTCAGTGATCACCTGTGTCTGTGACTTTGCCACTGCGCTGATAGGCGCCGAGGTACCTCGAGTGAGCTGTCCATCACAGTGGGGGAAAGGGCGGGATAGGTTGCATAGCCTAGTCTGTGTGGGGAGGGGTTAAACTGGCGAGGCTTCTGTGCGAGTTCACATGCCTCTTGTTTATGAAGGGTCAGAGACCGATCAGCTCAGTAAATGATAAGAAAGCAGTCGGTGGTACCTCTTTGGGTGAATGTATTGTGCTTTTCCAGCACTGCAGCTGCGTAAAGGCCCAGAAGAGAAGTCTTCAGTGATCACCTGTGTCTGTGACTTTGCCACTGCGCTGATAGGCGCCGAGGTACCTTGAGTGAGCTGTCCATCACAGTGGGGGAAAGGGCGGGATAGGTTGCATAGCCTAGACAGTGACTTTGCCACTGCGCTGATAGGCGCCGAGGTACCTCGAGTGAGCTGTCCATCACAGTGGGGTAAAGGGCTGGATAGGTTGCATAGCCTAGTGTGTGTGGGGAGGGGCCAAACTGGCGAGGCTTCTGTGCGTGTTCACTTGCCTCTTGTTTATGAAGGGTCAGAGACTGATCAGCTCAGTAAATGATAAGAAAGCAGTCGGTGGTACCTCTTTGGGTAAATGTATTGTGCTTTTCCAGCACTGCAGCTGCGTGAAGGCCCAGAAGAGTTGTCTCGAGTGACCACGTGTGTCTGTAACTTTGCCACCGCGCCGTTTGGCGCCAAGGTCCCTCGAGTGAGCTGTCCATCACAGTGGGGGAAAGGGCGGGAAGAGGTTGCATAGCCTAGTGTGTGGGGCGGGGCCAAACGGGCGGGGCTTCTGTACGAGTTCACATGCCTCTTGTTTATAAAGGGTCAGAGACCATCAGAGCATCAGATGAGGAGAAATCAGCCTCCTGGTCACTGGAAGTACAGGAGGATTGCGCTCGAGAAACTCGTGGATGCCTAGACCTCCATCACGGATTACAGCTAATTTTAGACTGTAGCCTCGACCTTGCTCACTAGGTTCTTGGGCTGATTATAATGCGTTACTGAAGTTTAGCTTCAACCGGGGCACGTGCTGTTTCTTTTGTATATGTAAGTGCTTCCTGTTGAGGTTTAATTTTTGAAACAGGAGCATCGTGCCAAAATGAATCCTGCCTGCATATTTATCCACGAAGATGCCACCATGTTGTGCCATACCTCTACTCAACTGGAGTACTTTCTACTGGGTAGTCAGTAAGTGCTACCTCGTTGGGTAAATGTATGGTGCTTTTCCTACACTACAGCTGCGTAAAGGCCCAGAAGAGAAGTCTTCAGTGATCACCTGTGTCTGTGACTTTGCCACTGCGCTGATAGGCGCCGAGGTACCTCGAGTGAGCTGTCCATCACAGTGGGGGAAAGGGCGGGATAGGTTGCATAGCCTAGTCTGTGTGGGGAGGGGTTAAACTGGCGAGGCTTCTGTGCGAGTTCACATGCCTCTTGTTTATGAAGGGTCAGAGACCGATCAGCTCAGTAAATGATAAGAAAGCAGTCGGTGGTACCTCTTTGGGTGAATGTATTGTGCTTTTCCAGCACTGCAGCTGCGTAAAGGCCCAGAAGAGAAGTCTTCAGTGATCACCTGTGTCTGTGACTTTGCCACTGCGCTGATAGGCGCCGAGGTACCTCGAGTGAGCTGTCCATCACAGTGGGGGAAAGGGTGGGATAGGTTGCATAGCCTAGTCAGTCACTTTGCCACTGCGCTGATAGGCGCCGAGGTACCTCGAGTGAGCTGTCCATCACAGTGGGGGAAAGGGCGGGATAGGTTGCATAGCCTAGTCTGTGTGGGGAGGGGTTAAACTGGCGAGGCTTCTGTGCAAGATCACATGCCTCTTGTTTATGAAGGGTCAGAGACCGATCAGCTCAGTAAATGATAAGAAAGCAGTCGGTGGTACCTCTTTGGGTGAATGTATTGTGCTTTTCCAGCACTGCAGCTGCGTGAAGGCCCAGAAGAGTTGTATTCAGGGATCACCTGTGTCTGTAACGTTGCCACTGCGCCGATAGGCGCCGAGGTACCTCGAGTGAGCTGTCCATCACAGTGGGGTAAAGGGCTGGATAGGTTGCATAGCCTAATGTGTGTGGGGAGGGGCCAAACTGGCGAGGCTTCTGTGCGTGTTCACTTGCCTCTTGTTTATGAAGGGTCAGAGACTGATCAGCTCAGTAAATGATAAGAAAGCAGTCGGTGGTACCTCTTTGGGTAAATGTATTGTGCTTTTCCAGCACTGCAGCTCCGTGAAGGCCCAGAAGAGTTGTCTCGAGTGACCACGTGTGTCTGTAACTTTGCCACCGCGCCGTTTGGCGCCAAGGTCCCTCGAGTGAGCTGTCCATCACAGTGGGGGAAAGGGCGGGAAGAGGTTGCATAGCCTAGTGTGTGGGGCGGGGCCAAACGGGCGGGGCTTCTGTACGAGTTCACATGCCTCTTGTTTATAAAGGGTCAGAGACCATCAGAGCATCAGATGAGGAGAAATCAGCCTCCTGGTCACTGGAAGTACAGGAGGATTGCGCTCGAGAAACTCGTGGATGCCTAGACCTCCATCACGGATTACAGCTAATTTTAGACGGTAGCCTCGACCTTGCTCACTAGGTTCTTGGGCTGATTATAATGCGTTACTGAAGTTTAGCTTCAACCGGGGCACGTGCTGTTTCTTTTGTATATGTAAGTGCTTCCTGTTGAGGTTTAATTTTTGAAACAGGAGCATCGTGCCAAAATGAATCCTGCCTGCATATTTATCCACGAAGATGCCACCAAGTTGTGCCATACCTCTACTCAACTGGAGTACTTTCTACTGGGTAGTCAGTAAGTGCTACCTCGTTGGGTAAATGTATGGTGCTTTTCCTACACTACAGCTGCGTAAAGGCCCAGAAGAGAAGTCTTCAGTGATCACCTGTGTCTGTGACTTTGCCACTGCGCTGATAGGCGCCGAGGTACCTCGAGTGAGCTGTCCATCACAGTGGGGGAAAGGGCGGGATAGGTTGCATAGCCTAGTCTGTGTGGGGAGGGGTTAAACTGGCGAGGCTTCTGTGCGAGTTCACATGCCTCTTGTTTATGAAGGGTCAGAGACCGATCAGCTCAGTAAATGATAAGAAAGCAGTCGGTGGTACCTCTTTGGGTGAATGTATTGTGCTTTTCCAGCACTGCAGCTGCGTAAAGGCCCAGAAGAGAAGTCTTCAGTGATCACCTGTGTCTGTGACTTTGCCACTGCGCTGATAGGCGCCGAGGTACCTCGAGTGAGCTGTCCATCACAGTGGGGGAAAGGGTGGGATAGGTTGCATAGCCTAGTCAGTCACTTTGCCACTGCGCTGATAGGCGCCGAGGTACCTCGAGTGAGCTGTCCATCACAGTGGGGGAAAGGGCGGGATAGGTTGCATAGCCTAGTCTGTGTGGGGAGGGGTTAAACTGGCGAGGCTTCTGTGCAAGATCACATGCCTCTTGTTTATGAAGGGTCAGAGACCGATCAGCTCAGTAAATGATAAGAAAGCAGTCGGTGGTACCTCTTTGGGTGAATGTATTGTGCTTTTCCAGCACTGCAGCTGCGTGAAGGCCCAGAAGAGTTGTATTCAGGGATCACCTGTGTCTGTAACGTTGCCACTGCGCCGATAGGCGCCGAGGTACCTCGAGTGAGCTGTCCATCACAGTGGGGTAAAGGGCTGGATAGGTTGCATAGCCTAATGTGTGTGGGGAGGGGCCAAACTGGCGAGGCTTCTGTGCGTGTTCACTTGCCTCTTGTTTATGAAGGGTCAGAGACTGATCAGCTCAGTAAATGATAAGAAAGCAGTCGGTGGTACCTCTTTGGGTAAATGTATTGTGCTTTTCCAGCACTGCAGCTCCGTGAAGGCCCAGAAGAGTTGTCTCGAGTGACCACGTGTGTCTGTAACTTTGCCACCGCGCCGTTTGGCGCCAAGGTCCCTCGAGTGAGCTGTCCATCACAGTGGGGGAAAGGGCGGGAAGAGGTTGCATAGCCTAGTGTGTGGGGCGGGGCCAAACGGGCGGGGCTTCTGTACGAGTTCACATGCCTCTTGTTTATAAAGGGTCAGAGACCATCAGAGCATCAGATGAGGAGAAATCAGCCTCCTGGTCACTGGAAGTACAGGAGGATTGCGCTCGAGAAACTCGTGGATGCCTAGACCTCCATCACGGATTAAAGCTAATTTTAGACGGTAGCCTCGACCTTGCTCACTAGGTTCTTGGGCTGATTATAATGCGTTACTGAAGTTTAGCTTCAACCGGGGCACGTGCTGTTTCTTTTGTATATGTAAGTGCTTCCTGTTGAGGTTTAATTTTTGAAACAGGAGCATCGTGCCAAAATGAATCCTGCCTGCATATTTATCCACGAAGATGCCACCATGTTGTGCCATACCTCTACTCAACTGGAGTACTTTCTACTGGGTAGTCAGTAAGTGCTACCTCGTTGGGTAAATGTATGGTGCTTTTCCTACACTACAGCTGCGTAAAGGCCCAGAAGAGAAGTCTTCAGTGATCACCTGTGTCTGTGACTTTGCCACTGCGCTGATAGGCGCCGAGGTACCTCGAGTGAGCTGTCCATCACAGTGGGGGAAAGGGCGGGATAGGTTGCACAGCCTAGTCAGTGACTTTGCCACTGCGCTGATAGGCGCCGAGGTACCTCGAGTGAGCTGTCCATCACAGTGGGGGAAAGGGCGGGATAGGTTGCATAGCCTAGTCTGTGTGGGGAGGGGTTAAACTGGCGAGGCTTCTGTGGGAGTTCACATGCCTCTTGTTTATGAAGGGTCAGAGACCGATCAGCTCAGTAAATGATAAGAAAGCAGTCGGTGGTACCTCTTTGGGTAAATGTATTGTGCTTTTCCAGCACTGCAGCTGCGTGAAGGCCCAGAAGAGAAGTCTTCAGTGATCACCTGTGTCTGTGACTTTCCCACTGCGCTGATAGGCGCCGAGGTACCTCGAGTGAGCAGTCCATCACAGTGGTGGAAAGGGCGGATAGGTTGCATAGCCTAGTGTGTGGGGAGGGGCCAAACTGGCGAGGCTTCTGTGCGTGTTCACTTGCCTCTTGTTTATGAAGGGTCAGAGACCGATTAGCGCAGCAAATGAGGAGAAAGCAGTCGGTGGTACCTCTTTGGGTGAATGTATTGTGCTTTTCCAGCACTGCAGCTGCGTAAAGGCCCAGAAGAGTTGTCTCGAGTGACCACGTGTGTCTGTAACTTTGCCACCGCGCCGTTTGGCGCCAAGGTCCCTCGAGTGAGCTGTCCATCACAGTGGGGGAAAGGGCGGGAAGAGGTTGCATAGCCTAGTGTGTGGGGCGGGGCCAAACGGGCCGGGCTTCTGTACGAGTTCACATGCCTCTTGTTTATAAAGGGTCAGAGACCATCAGAGCATCAGATGAGGAGAAATCAGCCTCCTGGTCACTGGAAGTACAGGAGGATTGCGCTCGAGAAACTCGTGGATGCCTAGACCTCCATCACGGATTACAGCTAATTGTAGACTGTAGCCTCGACCTTGCTCACTAGGTTCTTGGGCTGATTATAATGCGTTACTGAAGTTTAGCTTCATCCGGGGCACGTGCTGTTTCTTTTGTATCTGTAAGTGCTTCCTGTTGAGGTTTAATTTTTGAAACAGGAGCATCGTGCCAAATAGAATCCTGCCTGCATATTTATCCACGAAGATGCCACCATGTTGTGCCATACCTCTACTCAACTGGAGTACTTTCTACTGGGTAGTCAGTAAGTGCTACCTCGTTGGGTAAATGTATGGTGCTTTTCCTACACTACAGCTGCATAAAGGCCCAGAAGAGAAGTCTTCAGTGATCACCTGTGTCTGTGACTTTGCCACTGCGCTGATAGGCGCCGAGGTACCTCGAGTGAGCTGTCCATCACAGTGGGGGAAAGGGCGGGATAGGTTGCATAGCCTAGTCTGTGTGGGGAGGGGTTAAACTGGCGAGGCTTCTGTGCGAGTTCAAATGCCTCTTGTTTATGAAGGGTCAGAGACCGATCAGCTCAGTAAATGATAAGAAAGCAGTCGGTGGTACCTCTTTGGGTGAATATATTGTGCTTTTCCAGCACTGCAGCTGCGTGAAGGCCCAGAAGAGTTGTATTCAGGGATCACCTGTGTCTGTAACGTTGCCACTGCGCCGATAGGCGCCGAGGTACCTCGAGTGAGCAGTCCATCACAGTGGTGGAAAGGGCGGATGGGTTGCATAGCCTAGTGTGCGTGGGGAGGGGCTAAACTGGCGAGGCTTCTGTGCGTGTTCACTTGCCTCTTGTTTATGAAGGGTCAGAGACCGATTAGCGCAGCAAATGAGGAGAAAGCAGTCGGTGGTACCTCTTTGGGTGAATGTATTGTGCTTTTCCAGCACTGCAGCTGCGTAAAGGCCCAGAAGAGTTGTCTCGACCACGTGTGTCTGTAACTTTGCCACCGCGCCGTTTGGCGCCAAGGTCCCTCGAGTGAGCTGTCCATCACAGTGGGGGAAAGGGCGGGAAGAGGTTGCATAGCCTAGTGTGTGGGGCGGGGCCAAACGGGCCGGGCTTCTGTACGAGTTCACATGCCTCTTGTTTATAAAGGGTCAGAGACCATCAGAGCATCAGATGAGGAGAAATCAGCCTCCTGGTCACTGGAAGTACAGGAGGATTGCGCTCGAGAAACTCGTGGATGCCTAGACCTCCATCACAGATTACAGCTAATTGTAGACTGTAGCCTCGACCTTGCTCACTAGGTTCTTGGGCTGATTATAATGCGTTACTGAAGTTTAGCTTCATCCGGGGCACGTGCTGTTTCTTTTGTATCTGTAAGTGCTTCCTGTTGAGGTTTAATTTTTGAAACAGGAGCATCGTGCCAAATAGAATCCTGCCTGCATATTTATCCACGAAGATGCCACCATGTTGTGCCATACCTCTACTCAACTGGAGTACTTTCTACTGGGTAGTCAGTAAGTGCTACCTCGTTGGGTAAATGTATGGTGCTTTTCCTACACTACAGCTGCGTAAAGGCCCAGAAGAGAAGTCTTCAGTGATCACCTGTGTCTGTGACTTTGCCACTGCGCTGATAGGCGCCGAGGTACCTCGAGTGAGCTGTCCATCACAGTGGGGGAAAGGGCGGGATAGGTTGCATAGCCTAGTCTGTGTGGGGAGGGGTTAAACTGGCGAGGCTTCTGTGCGAGTTCACATGCCTCTTGTTTATGAAGGGTCAGAGACCGATCAGCTCAGTAAATGATAAGAAAGCAGTCGGTGGTACCTCTTTGGGTGAATATATTGTGCTTTTCCAGCACTGCAGCTGCGTGAAGGCCCAGAAGAGTTGTATTCAGGGATCACCTGTGTCTGTAACGTTGCCACTGCGCCGATAGGCGCCGAGGTACCTCGAGTGAGCAGTCCATCACAGTGGTGGAAAGGGCGGATAGGTTGCATAGCCTAGTGTGTGTGGGGAGGGGCTAAACTGGCGAGGCTTCTGTGCGTGTTCACTTGCCTCTTGTTTATGAAGGGTCAGAGACCGATTAGCGCAGCAAATGAGGAGAAAGCAGTCGGTGGTACCTCTTTGGGTGAATGTATTGTGCTTTTCCAGCACTGCAGCTGCGTAAAGGCCCAGAAGAGTTGTCTCGAGTGACCACGTGTGTCTGTAACTTTGCCACCGCGCCGTTTGACGCCAAGGTCCCTCGAGTGAGCTGTCCATCACAGTGGGGGAAAGGGCGGGAAGAGGTTGCATAGCCTAGTGTGTGGGGCGGGGCCAAACGGGCGGGGCTTCTGTACGAGTTCACATGCCTCTTGTTTATAAAGGGTCAGAGACCATCAGAGCATCAGATGAGGAGAAATCAGCCTCCTGGTCACTGGAAGTACAGGAGGATTGCGCTCGAGAAACTCGTGGATGCCTAGACCTCCATCACGGATTACAGCTAATTTTAGACTGTAGCCTCGACCTTGCTCACTAGGTTCTTGGGCTGATTATAATGCGTTACTGAAGTTTAGCTTCAACCGGGGCACGTGCTGTTTCTTTTGTATATGTAAGTGCTTCCTGTTGAGGTTTAATTTTTGAAACAGGAGCATCGTGCCAAAATGAATCCTGCCTGCATATTTATCCACGAAGATGCCACCATGTTGTGCCATACCTCTACTCAACTGGAGTACTTTCTACTGGGTAGTCAGTAAGTGCTACCTCGTTGGGTAAATGTATGGTGCTTTTCCTACACTACAGCTGCGTAAAGGCCCAGAAGAGAAGTCTTCAGTGATCACCTGTGTCTGTGACTTTGCCACTGCGCTGATAGGCGCCGAGGTACCTCGAGTGAGCTGTCCATCACAGTGGGGGAAAGGGCGGGATAGGTTGCATAGCCTAGTGTGTGTGGGGAGGGGCCAAACGGGCGAGGCTTCTGTGCGTGTTCACTTGCCTCTTGTTTATGAAGGGTCAGAGACCGATTAGCGCAGCAAATGAGGAGAAAGCAGTCGGTGGTACCTCTTTGGGTGAATGTATTGTGCTTTTCCAGCACTGCAGCTGCGTAAAGGCCCAGAAGAGTTGTCTCGAGTGACCACGTGTGTCTGTAACTTTGCCACCGCGCCGTTTGGCGCCAAGGTCCCTCGAGTGAGCTGTCCATCACAGTGGGGGAAAGGGCGGGAAGAGGTTGCATAGCCTAGTGTGTGGGGCGGGGCCAAACGGGCCGGGCTTCTGTACGAGTTCACATGCCTCTTGTTTATAAAGGGTCAGAGACCATCAGAGCATCAGATGAGGAGAAATCAGCCTCATGGTCACTGGAAGTACAGGAGGATTGCGCTCGAGAAACTCGTGGATGCCTAGACCTCCATCACGGATTACAGCTAATTGTAGACTGTAGCCTCGACCTTGCTCACTAGGTTCTTGGGCTGATTATAATGCGTTACTGAAGTTTAGCTTCATCCGGGGCACGTGCTGTTTCTTTTGTATCTGTAAGTGCTTCCTGTTGAGGTTTAATTTTTGAAACAGGAGCATCGTGCCAAATAGAATCCTGCCTGCATATTTATCCACGAAGATGCCACCATGTTGTGCCATACCTCTACTCAACTGGAGTACTTTCTACTGGGTAGTCAGTAAGTGCTACCTCGTTGGGTAAATGTATGGTGCTTTTCCTACACTACAGCTGCGTAAAGGCCCAGAAGAGAAGTCTTCAGTGATCACCTGTGTCTGTGACTTTGCCACTGCGCTGATAGGCGCCGAGGTACCTCGAGTGAGCTGTCCATCACAGTGGGGGAAAGGGCGGGATAGGTTGCATAGCCTAGTCTGTGTGGGGAGGGGTTAAACTGGCGAGGCTTCTGTGCGAGTTCACATGCCTCTTGTTTATGAAGGGTCAGAGACCGATCAGCTCAGTAAATGATAAGAAAGCAGTCGGTGGTACCTCTTTGGGTGAATGTATTGTGCTTTTCCAGCACTGCAGCTGCGTAAAGGCCCAGAAGAGAAGTCTTCAGTGATCACCTGTGTCTGTGACTTTGCCACTGCGCTGATAGGCGCCGAGGTACCTCGAGTGAGCTGTCCATCACAGTGGGGGAAAGGGCGGGATAGGTTGCATAGCCTAGACAGTGACTTTGCCACTGCGCTGATAGGCGCCGAGGTACCTCGAGTGAGCTGTCCATCACAGTGGGGTAAAGGGCTGGATAGGTTGCATAGCCTAGTGTGTGTGGGGAGGGGCCAAACTGGCGAGGCTTCTGTGCGTGTTCACTTGCCTCTTGTTTATGAAGGGTCAGAGACTGATCAGCTCAGTAAATGATAAGAAAGCAGTCGGTGGTACCTCTTTGGGTAAATGTATTGTGCTTTTCCAGCACTGCAGCTGCGTGAAGGCCCAGAAGAGTTGTCTCGAGTGACCACGTGTGTCTGTAACTTTGCCACCGCGCCGTTTGGCGCCAAGGTCCCTCGAGTGAGCTGTCCATCACAGTGGGGGAAAGGGCGGGAAGAGGTTGCATAGCCTAGTGTGTGGGGCGGGGCCAAACGGGCGGGGCTTCTGTACGAGTTCACATGCCTCTTGTTTATAAAGGGTCAGAGACCATCAGAGCATCAGATGAGGAGAAATCAGCCTCCTGGTCACTGGAAGTACAGGAGGATTGCGCTCGAGAAACTCGTGGATGCCTAGACCTCCATCACGGATTACAGCTAATTTTAGACTGTAGCCTCGACCTTGCTCACTAGGTTCTTGGGCTGATTATAATGCGTTACTGAAGTTTAGCTTCAACCGGGGCACGTGCTGTTTCTTTTGTATATGTAAGTGCTTCCTGTTGAGGTTTAATTTTTGAAACAGGAGCATCGTGCCAAAATGAATCCTGCCTGCATATTTATCCACGAAGATGCCACCATGTTGTGCCATACCTCTACTCAACTGGAGTACTTTCTACTGGGTAGTCAGTAAGTGCTACCTCGTTGGGTAAATGTATGGTGCTTTTCCTACACTACAGCTGCGTAAAGGCCCAGAAGAGAAGTCTTCAGTGATCACCTGTGTCTGTGACTTTGCCACTGCGCTGATAGGCGCCGAGGTACCTCGAGTGAGCTGTCCATCACAGTGGGGGAAAGGGCGGGATAGGTTGCATAGCCTAGTCTGTGTGGGGAGGGGTTAAACTGGCGAGGCTTCTGTGCGAGTTCACATGCCTCTTGTTTATGAAGGGTCAGAGACCGATCAGCTCAGTAAATGATAAGAAAGCAGTCGGTGGTACCTCTTTGGGTGAATGTATTGTGCTTTTCCAGCACTGCAGCTGCGTAAAGGCCCAGAAGAGAAGTCTTCAGTGATCACCTGTGTCTGTGACTTTGCCACTGCGCTGATAGGCGCCGAGGTACCTCGAGTGAGCTGTCCATCACAGTGGGGGAAAGGGTGGGATAGGTTGCATAGCCTAGTCAGTCACTTTGCCACTGCGCTGATAGGCGCCGAGGTACCTCGAGTGAGCTGTCCATCACAGTGGGGGAAAGGGCGGGATAGGTTGCATAGCCTAGTCTGTGTGGGGAGGGGTTAAACTGGCGAGGCTTCTGTGCAAGATCACATGCCTCTTGTTTATGAAGGGTCAGAGACCGATCAGCTCAGTAAATGATAAGAAAGCAGTCGGTGGTACCTCTTTGGGTGAATGTATTGTGCTTTTCCAGCACTGCAGCTGCGTGAAGGCCCAGAAGAGTTGTATTCAGGGATCACCTGTGTCTGTAACGTTGCCACTGCGCCGATAGGCGCCGAGGTACCTCGAGTGAGCTGTCCATCACAGTGGGGTAAAGGGCTGGATAGGTTGCATAGCCTAGTGTGTGTGGGGAGGGGCCAAACTGGCGAGGCTTCTGTGCGTGTTCACTTGCCTCTTGTTTATGAAGGGTCAGAGACTGATCAGCTCAGTAAATGATAAGAAAGCAGTCGGTGGTACCTCTTTGGGTAAATGTATTGTGCTTTTCCAGCACTGCAGCTCCGTGAAGGCCCAGAAGAGTTGTCTCGAGTGACCACGTGTGTCTGTAACTTTGCCACCGCGCCGTTTGGCGCCAAGGTCCCTCGAGTGAGCTGTCCATCACAGTGGGGGAAAGGGCGGGAAGAGGTTGCATAGCCTAGTGTGTGGGGCGGGGCCAAACGGGCGGGGCTTCTGTACGAGTTCACATGCCTCTTGTTTATAAAGGGTCAGAGACCATCAGAGCATCAGATGAGGAGAAATCAGCCTCCTGGTCACTGGAAGTACAGGAGGATTGCGCTCGAGAAACTCGTGGATGCCTAGACCTCCATCACGGATTAAAGCTAATTTTAGACGGTAGCCTCGACCTTGCTCACTAGGTTCTTGGGCTGATTATAATGCGTTACTGAAGTTTAGCTTCAACCGGGGCACGTGCTGTTTCTTTTGTATATGTAAGTGCTTCCTGTTGAGGTTTAATTTTTGAAACAGGAGCATCGTGCCAAAATGAATCCTGCCTGCTCATTTATCCACGAAGATGCCACCATGTTGTGCCATACCTCTACTCAACTGGAGTACTTTCTACTGGGTAGTCAGTAAGTGCTACCTCGTTGGGTAAATGTATGGTGCTTTTCCAGCACTGCAGCTGCGTAAAGGCCCAGAAGAGAAGTCTTCAGTGATCACCTGTGTCTGTGACTTTGCCACTGCGCTGATAGGCGCCGAGGTACCTCGAGTGAGCTGTCCATCACAGTGGGGGAAAGGGCGGGATAGGTTGCATAGCCTAGTGTGTGGGGAGGGGCCAAACTGGCGAGGCTTCTGTGCGTGTTCACTTGCCTCTTGTTTATGAAGGGTCAGAGACCGATTAGCGCAGCAAATGAGGAGAAAGCAGTCGGTGGTACCTCTTTGGGTGAATGTATTGTGCTTTTCCAGCACTGCAGCTGCGTAAAGGCCCAGAAGAGTTGTCTCGAGTGACCACGTGTGTCTGTAACTTTGCCACCGCGCCGTTTGGCGCCAAGGTCCCTCGAGTGAGCTGTCCATCACAGTGGGGGAAAGGGCGGGAAGAGGTTGCATAGCCTAGTGTGTGGGGCGGGGCCAAACGGGCCGGGCTTCTGTACGAGTTCACATGCCTCTTGTTTATAAAGGGTCAGAGACCATCAGAGCATCAGATGAGGAGAAATCAGCCTCCTGGTCACTGGAAGTACAGGAGGATTGCGCTCGAGAAACTCGTGGATGCCTAGACCTCCATCACGGATTACAGCTAATTGTAGACTGTAGCCTCGACCTTGCTCACTAGGTTCTTGGGCTGATTATAATGCGTTACTGAAGTTTAGCTTCATCCGGGGCACGTGCTGTTTCTTTTGTATCTGTAAGTGCTTCCTGTTGAGGTTTAATTTTTGAAACAGGAGCATCGTGCCAAATAGAATCCTGCCTGCATATTTATCCACGAAGATGCCACCATGTTGTGCCATACCTCTACTCAACTGGAGTACTTTCTACTGGGTAGTCAGTAAGTGCTACCTCGTTGGGTAAATGTATGGTGCTTTTCCTACACTACAGCTGCGTAAAGGCCCAGAAGAGAAGTCTTCAGTGATCACCTGTGTCTGTGACTTTGCCACTGCGCTGATAGGCGCCGAGGTACCTCGAGTGAGCTGTCCATCACAGTGGGGGAAAGGGCGGGATAGGTTGCACAGCCTAGTCAGTGACTTTGCCACTGCGCTGATAGGCGCCGAGGTACCTCGAGTGAGCTGTCCATCACAGTGGGGGAAAGGGCGGGATAGGTTGCATAGCCTAGTCTGTGTGGGGAGGGGTTAAACTGGCGAGGCTTCTGTGGGAGTTCACATGCCTCTTGTTTATGAAGGGTCAGAGACCGATCAGCTCAGTAAATGATAAGAAAGCAGTCGGTGGTACCTCTTTGGGTAAATGTATTGTGCTTTTCCAGCACTGCAGCTGCGTGAAGGCCCAGAAGAGAAGTCTTCAGTGATCACCTGTGTCTGTGACTTTCCCACTGCGCTGATAGGCGCCGAGGTACCTCGAGTGAGCAGTCCATCACAGTGGTGGAAAGGGCGGATAGGTTGCATAGCCTAGTGTGTGTGGGGAGGGGCCAAACTGGCGAGGCTTCTGTGCGTGTTCACTTGCCTCTTGTTTATGAAGGGTCAGAGACTGATCAGCTCAGTAAATGATAAGAAAGCAGTCGGTGGTACCTCTTTGGGTAAATGTATTGTGCTTTTCCAGCACTGCAGCTGTGTGAAGGCCCAGAAGAGTTGTCTCGAGTGACCACGTGTGTCTGTAACTTTGCCACCGCGCCGTTTGGCGCCAAGGTCCCTCGAGTGAGCTGTCCATCACAGTGGGGGAAAGGGCGGGAAGAGGTTGCATAGCCTAGTGTGTGGGGCGGGGCCAAACGGGCGGGGCTTCTGTACGAGTTCACATGCCTCTTGTTTATAAAGGGTCAGAGACCATCAGAGCATCAGATGAGGAGAAATCAGCCTCCTGGTCACTGGAAGTACAGGAGGATTGCGCTCGAGAAACTCGTGGATGCCTAGACCTCCATCACGGATTACAGCTAATTTTAGACTGTAGCCTCGACCTTGCTCACTAGGTTCTTGGGCTGATTATAATGCGTTACTGAAGTTTAGCTTCAACCGGGGCACGTGCTGTTTCTTTTGTATATGTAAGTGCTTCCTGTTGAGGTTTAATTTTTGAAACAGGAGCATCGTGCCAAAATGAATCCTGCCTGCATATTTATCCACGAAGATGCCACCATGTTGTGCCATACCTCTACTCAACTGGAGTACTTTCTACTGGGTAGTCAGTAAGTGCTACCTCGTTGGGTAAATGTATGGTGCTTTTCCAGCACTGCAGCTGCGTAAAGGCCCAGAAGAGAAGTCTTCAGTGATCACCTGTGTCTGTGACTTTGCCACTGCGCTGATAGGCGCCGAGGTACCTCGAGTGAGCTGTCCATCACAGTGGGGGAAAGGGCGGGATAGGTTGCATAGCCTAGTGTGTGTGGGGAGGGGCCAAACTGGCGAGGCTTCTGTGCGTGTTCACTTGCCTCTTGTTTATGAAGGGTCAGAGACCGATTAGCGCAGCAAATGAGGAGAAAGCAGTCAGTGGTACCTCTTTGGGTGAATGTATTGTGCTTTTCCAGCACTGCAGCTGCGTAAAGGCCCAGAAGAGTTGTCTCGAGTGACCACGTGTGTCTGTAACTTTGCCACCGCGCCGTTTGGCGCCAAGGTCCCTCGAGTGAGCTGTCCATCACAGTGGGGGAAAGGGCGGGAAGAGGTTGCATAGCCTAGTGTGTGGGGCGGGGCCAAACGGGCCGGGCTTCTGTACGAGTTCACATGCCTCTTGTTTATAAAGGGTCAGAGACCATCAGAGCATCAGATGAGGAGAAATCAGCCTCCTGGTCACTGGAAGTACAGGAGGATTGCGCTCGAGAAACTCGTGGATGCCTAGACCTCCATCACGGATTACAGCTAATTGTAGACTGTAGCCTCGACCTTGCTCACTAGGTTCTTGGGCTGATTATAATGCGTTACTGAAGTTTAGCTTCATCCGGGGCACGTGCTGTTTCTTTTGTATCTGTAAGTGCTTCCTGTTGAGGTTTAATTTTTGAAACAGGAGCATCGTGCCAAATAGAATCCTGCCTGCATATTTATCCACGAAGATGCCACCATGTTGTGCCATACCTCTACTCAACTGGAGTACTTTCTACTGGGTAGTCAGTAAGTGCTACCTCGTTGGGTAAATGTATGGTGCTTTTCCTACACTACAGCTGCGTAAAGGCCCAGAAGAGAAGTCTTCAGTGATCACCTGTGTCTGTGACTTTGCCACTGCGCTGATAGGCGCCGAGGTACCTCGAGTGAGCTGTCCATCACAGTGGGGGAAAGGGCGGGATAGGTTGCACAGCCTAGTCAGTGACTTTGCCACTGCGCTGATAGGCGCCGAGGTACCTCGAGTGAGCTGTCCATCACAGTGGGGGAAAGGGCGGGATAGGTTGCATAGCCTAGTCTGTGTGGGGAGGGGTTAAACTGGCGAGGCTTCTGTGCAAGATCACATGCCTCTTGTTTATGAAGGGTCAGAGACCGATCAGCTCAGTAAATGATAAGAAAGCAGTCGGTGGTACCTCTTTGGGTGAATGTATTGTGCTTTTCCAGCACTGCAGCTGCGTGAAGGCCCAGAAGAGTTGTATTCAGGGATCACCTGTGTCTGTAACGTTGCCACTGCGCCGATAGGCGCCGAGGTACCTCGAGTGAGCTGTCCATCACAGTGGGGTAAAGGGCTGGATAGGTTGCATAGCCTAATGTGTGTGGGGAGGGGCCAAACTGGCGAGGCTTCTGTGCGTGTTCACTTGCCTCTTGTTTATGAAGGGTCAGAGACTGATCAGCTCAGTAAATGATAAGAAAGCAGTCGGTGGTACCTCTTTGGGTAAATGTATTGTGCTTTTCCAGCACTGCAGCTCCGTGAAGGCCCAGAAGAGTTGTCTCGAGTGACCACGTGTGTCTGTAACTTTGCCACCGCGCCGTTTGGCGCCAAGGTCCCTCGAGTGAGCTGTCCATCACAGTGGGGGAAAGGGCGGGAAGAGGTTGCATAGCCTAGTGTGTGGGGCGGGGCCAAACGGGCGGGGCTTCTGTACGAGTTCACATGCCTCTTGTTTATAAAGGGTCAGAGACCATCAGAGCATCAGATGAGGAGAAATCAGCCTCCTGGTCACTGGAAGTACAGGAGGATTGCGCTCGAGAAACTCGTGGATGCCTAGACCTCCATCACGGATTAAAGCTAATTTTAGACGGTAGCCTCGACCTTGCTCACTAGGTTCTTGGGCTGATTATAATGCGTTACTGAAGTTTAGCTTCAACCGGGGCACGTGCTGTTTCTTTTGTATATGTAAGTGCTTCCTGTTGAGGTTTAATTTTTGAAACAGGAGCATCGTGCCAAAATGAATCCTGCCTGCATATTTATCCACGAAGATGCCACCATGTTGTGCCATACCTCTACTCAACTGGAGTACTTTCTACTGGGTAGTCAGTAAGTGCTACCTCGTTGGGTAAATGTATGGTGCTTTTCCTACACTACAGCTGCGTAAAGGCCCAGAAGAGAAGTCTTCAGTGATCACCTGTGTCTGTGACTTTGCCACTGCGCTGATAGGCGCCGAGGTACCTCGAGTGAGCTGTCCATCACAGTGGGGGAAAGGGCGGGATAGGTTGCACAGCCTAGTCAGTGACTTTGCCACTGCGCTGATAGGCGCCGAGGTACCTCGAGTGAGCTGTCCATCACAGTGGGGGAAAGGGCGGGATAGGTTGCATAGCCTAGTCTGTGTGGGGAGGGGTTAAACTGGCGAGGCTTCTGTGGGAGTTCACATGCCTCTTGTTTATGAAGGGTCAGAGACCGATCAGCTCAGTAAATGATAAGAAAGCAGTCAGTGGTACCTCTTTGGGTAAATGTATTGTGCTTTTCCAGCACTGCAGCTGCGTGAAGGCCCAGAAGAGAAGTCTTCAGTGATCACCTGTGTCTGTGACTTTCCCACTGCGCTGATAGGCGCCGAGGTACCTCGAGTGAGCAGTCCATCACAGTGGTGGAAAGGGCGGATAGGTTGCATAGCCTAGTGTGTGTGGGGAGGGGCCAAACTGGCGAGGCTTCTGTGCGTGTTCACTTGCCTCTTGTTTATGAAGGGTCAGAGACCGATTAGCGCAGCAAATGAGGAGAAAGCAGTCGGTGGTACCTCTTTGGGTGAATGTATTGTGCTTTTCCAGCACTGCAGCTGCGTAAAGGCCCAGAAGAGTTGTCTCGAGTGACCACGTGTGTCTGTAACTTTGCCACCGCGCCGTTTGGCGCCAAGGTCCCTCGAGTGAGCTGTCCATCACAGTGGGGGAAAGGGCGGGAAGAGGTTGCATAGCCTAGTGTGTGGGGCGGGGCCAAACGGGCCGGGCTTCTGTACGAGTTCACATGCCTCTTGTTTATAAAGGGTCAGAGACCATCAGAGCATCAGATGAGGAGAAATCAGCCTCCTGGTCACTGGAAGTACAGGAGGATTGCGCTCGAGAAACTCGTGGATGCCTAGACCTCCATCACGGATTACAGCTAATTGTAGACTGTAGCCTCGACCTTGCTCACTAGGTTCTTGGGCTGATTATAATGCGTTACTGAAGTTTAGCTTCATCCGGGGCACGTGCTGTTTCTTTTGTATCTGTAAGTGCTTCCTGTTGAGGTTTAATTTTTGAAACAGGAGCATCGTGCCAAATAGAATCCTGCCTGCATATTTATCCACGAAGATGCCACCATGTTGTGCCATACCTCTACTCAACTGGAGTACTTTCTACTGGGTAGTCAGTAAGTGCTACCTCGTTGGGTAAATGTATGGTGCTTTTCCTACACTACAGCTGCATAAAGGCCCAGAAGAGAAGTCTTCAGTGATCACCTGTGTCTGTGACTTTGCCACTGCGCTGATAGGCGCCGAGGTACCTCGAGTGAGCTGTCCATCACAGTGGGGGAAAGGGCGGGATAGGTTGCATAGCCTAGTCTGTGTGGGGAGGGGTTAAACTGGCGAGGCTTCTGTGCGAGTTCAAATGCCTCTTGTTTATGAAGGGTCAGAGACCGATCAGCTCAGTAAATGATAAGAAAGCAGTCGGTGGTACCTCTTTGGGTGAATATATTGTGCTTTTCCAGCACTGCAGCTGCGTGAAGGCCCAGAAGAGTTGTATTCAGGGATCACCTGTGTCTGTAACGTTGCCACTGCGCCGATAGGCGCCGAGGTACCTCGAGTGAGCAGTCCATCACAGTGGTGGAAAGGGCGGATGGGTTGCATAGCCTAGTGTGCGTGGGGAGGGGCTAAACTGGCGAGGCTTCTGTGCGTGTTCACTTGCCTCTTGTTTATGAAGGGTCAGAGACCGATTAGCGCAGCAAATGAGGAGAAAGCAGTCGGTGGTACCTCTTTGGGTGAATGTATTGTGCTTTTCCAGCACTGCAGCTGCGTAAAGGCCCAGAAGAGTTGTCTCGACCACGTGTGTCTGTAACTTTGCCACCGCGCCGTTTGGCGCCAAGGTCCCTCGAGTGAGCTGTCCATCACAGTGGGGGAAAGGGCGGGAAGAGGTTGCATAGCCTAGTGTGTGGGGCGGGGCCAAACGGGCCGGGCTTCTGTACGAGTTCACATGCCTCTTGTTTATAAAGGGTCAGAGACCATCAGAGCATCAGATGAGGAGAAATCAGCCTCCTGGTCACTGGAAGTACAGGAGGATTGCGCTCGAGAAACTCGTGGATGCCTAGACCTCCATCACAGATTACAGCTAATTGTAGACTGTAGCCTCGACCTTGCTCACTAGGTTCTTGGGCTGATTATAATGCGTTACTGAAGTTTAGCTTCATCCGGGGCACGTGCTGTTTCTTTTGTATCTGTAAGTGCTTCCTGTTGAGGTTTAATTTTTGAAACAGGAGCATCGTGCCAAATAGAATCCTGCCTGCATATTTATCCACGAAGATGCCACCATGTTGTGCCATACCTCTACTCAACTGGAGTACTTTCTACTGGGTAGTCAGTAAGTGCTACCTCGTTGGGTAAATGTATGGTGCTTTTCCTACACTACAGCTGCGTAAAGGCCCAGAAGAGAAGTCTTCAGTGATCACCTGTGTCTGTGACTTTGCCACTGCGCTGATAGGCGCCGAGGTACCTCGAGTGAGCTGTCCATCACAGTGGGGGAAAGGGCGGGATAGGTTGCATAGCCTAGTCTGTGTGGGGAGGGGTTAAACTGGCGAGGCTTCTGTGCGAGTTCACATGCCTCTTGTTTATGAAGGGTCAGAGACCGATCAGCTCAGTAAATGATAAGAAAGCAGTCGGTGGTACCTCTTTGGGTGAATATATTGTGCTTTTCCAGCACTGCAGCTGCGTGAAGGCCCAGAAGAGTTGTATTCAGGGATCACCTGTGTCTGTAACGTTGCCACTGCGCCGATAGGCGCCGAGGTACCTCGAGTGAGCAGTCCATCACAGTGGTGGAAAGGGCGGATAGGTTGCATAGCCTAGTGTGTGTGGGGAGGGGCTAAACTGGCGAGGCTTCTGTGCGTGTTCACTTGCCTCTTGTTTATGAAGGGTCAGAGACCGATTAGCGCAGCAAATGAGGAGAAAGCAGTCGGTGGTACCTCTTTGGGTGAATGTATTGTGCTTTTCCAGCACTGCAGCTGCGTAAAGGCCCAGAAGAGTTGTCTCGAGTGACCACGTGTGTCTGTAACTTTGCCACCGCGCCGTTTGACGCCAAGGTCCCTCGAGTGAGCTGTCCATCACAGTGGGGGAAAGGGCGGGAAGAGGTTGCATAGCCTAGTGTGTGGGGCGGGGCCAAACGGGCGGGGCTTCTGTACGAGTTCACATGCCTCTTGTTTATAAAGGGTCAGAGACCATCAGAGCATCAGATGAGGAGAAATCAGCCTCCTGGTCACTGGAAGTACAGGAGGATTGCGCTCGAGAAACTCGTGGATGTCTAGACCTCCATCACGGATTACAGCTAATTTTAGACTGTAGCCTCGACCTTGCTCACTAGGTTCTTGGGCTGATTATAATGCGTTACTGAAGTTTAGCTTCAACCGGGGCACGTGCTGTTTCTTTTGTATATGTAAGTGCTTCCTGTTGAGGTTTAATTTTTGAAACAGGAGCATCGTGCCAAAATGAATCCTGCCTGCATATTTATCCACGAAGATGCCACCATGTTGTGCCATACCTCTACTCAACTGGAGTACTTTCTACTGGGTAGTCAGTAAGTGCTACCTCGTTGGGTAAATGTATGGTGCTTTTCCTACACTACAGCTGCGTAAAGGCCCAGAAGAGAAGTCTTCAGTGATCACCTGTGTCTGTGACTTTGCCACTGCGCTGATAGGCGCCGAGGTACCTCGAGTGAGCTGTCCATCACAGTGGGGGAAAGGGCGGGATAGGTTGCACAGCCTAGTCAGTGACTTTGCCACTGCGCTGATAGGCGCCGAGGTACCTCGAGTGAGCTGTCCATCACAGTGGGGGAAAGGGCGGGATAGGTTGCATAGCCTAGTCTGTGTGGGGAGGGGTTAAACTGGCGAGGCTTCTGTGGGAGTTCACATGCCTCTTGTTTATGAAGGGTCAGAGACCGATCAGCTCAGTAAATGATAAGAAAGCAGTCGGTGGTACCTCTTTGGGTAAATGTATTGTGCTTTTCCAGCACTGCAGCTGCGTGAAGGCCCAGAAGAGAAGTCTTCAGTGATCACCTGTGTCTGTGACTTTCCCACTGCGCTGATAGGCGCCGAGGTACCTCGAGTGAGCAGTCCATCACAGTGGTGGAAAGGGCGGATAGGTTGCATAGCCTAGTGTGTGTGGGGAGGGGCCAAACTGGCGAGGCTTCTGTGCGTGTTCACTTGCCTCTTGTTTATGAAGGGTCAGAGACCGATTAGCGCAGCAAATGAGGAGAAAGCAGTCGGTGGTACCTCTTTGGGTGAATGTATTGTGCTTTTCCAGCACTGCAGCTGCGTAAAGGCCCAGAAGAGTTGTCTCGAGTGACCACGTGTGTCTGTAACTTTGCCACCGCGCCGTTTGGCGCCAAGGTCCCTCGAGTGAGCTGTCCATCACAGTGGGGGAAAGGGCGGGAAGAGGTTGCATAGCCTAGTGTGTGGGGCGGGGCCAAACGGGCCGGGCTTCTGTACGAGTTCACATGCCTCTTGTTTATAAAGGGTCAGAGACCATCAGAGCATCAGATGAGGAGAAATCAGCCTCCTGGTCACTGGAAGTACAGGAGGATTGCGCTCGAGAAACTCGTGGATGCCTAGACCTCCATCACGGATTACAGCTAATTGTAGACTGTAGCCTCGACCTTGCTCACTAGGTTCTTGGGCTGATTATAATGCGTTACTGAAGTTTAGCTTCATCCGGGGCACGTGCTGTTTCTTTTGTATCTGTAAGTGCTTCCTGTTGAGGTTTAATTTTTGAAACAGGAGCATCGTGCCAAATAGAATCCTGCCTGCATATTTATCCACGAAGATGCCACCATGTTGTGCCATACCTCTACTCAACTGGAGTACTTTCTACTGGGTAGTCAGTAAGTGCTACCTCGTTGGGTAAATGTATGGTGCTTTTCCTACACTACAGCTGCATAAAGGCCCAGAAGAGAAGTCTTCAGTGATCACCTGTGTCTGTGACTTTGCCACTGCGCTGATAGGCGCCGAGGTACCTCGAGTGAGCTGTCCATCACAGTGGGGGAAAGGGCGGGATAGGTTGCATAGCCTAGTCTGTGTGGGGAGGGGTTAAACTGGCGAGGCTTCTGTGCGAGTTCAAATGCCTCTTGTTTATGAAGGGTCAGAGACCGATCAGCTCAGTAAATGATAAGAAAGCAGTCGGTGGTACCTCTTTGGGTGAATATATTGTGCTTTTCCAGCACTGCAGCTGCGTGAAGGCCCAGAAGAGTTGTATTCAGGGATCACCTGTGTCTGTAACGTTGCCACTGCGCCGATAGGCGCCGAGGTACCTCGAGTGAGCAGTCCATCACAGTGGTGGAAAGGGCGGATGGGTTGCATAGCCTAGTGTGCGTGGGGAGGGGCTAAACTGGCGAGGCTTCTGTGCGTGTTCACTTGCCTCTTGTTTATGAAGGGTCAGAGACCGATTAGCGCAGCAAATGAGGAGAAAGCAGTCGGTGGTACCTCTTTGGGTGAATGTATTGTGCTTTTCCAGCACTGCAGCTGCGTAAAGGCCCAGAAGAGTTGTCTCGACCACGTGTGTCTGTAACTTTGCCACCGCGCCGTTTGGCGCCAAGGTCCCTCGAGTGAGCTGTCCATCACAGTGGGGGAAAGGGCGGGAAGAGGTTGCATAGCCTAGTGTGTGGGGCGGGGCCAAACGGGCCGGGCTTCTGTACGAGTTCACATGCCTCTTGTTTATAAAGGGTCAGAGACCATCAGAGCATCAGATGAGGAGAAATCAGCCTCCTGGTCACTGGAAGTACAGGAGGATTGCGCTCGAGAAACTCGTGGATGCCTAGACCTCCATCACAGATTACAGCTAATTGTAGACTGTAGCCTCGACCTTGCTCACTAGGTTCTTGGGCTGATTATAATGCGTTACTGAAGTTTAGCTTCATCCGGGGCACGTGCTGTTTCTTTTGTATCTGTAAGTGCTTCCTGTTGAGGTTTAATTTTTGAAACAGGAGCATCGTGCCAAATAGAATCCTGCCTGCATATTTATCCACGAAGATGCCACCATGTTGTGCCATACCTCTACTCAACTGGAGTACTTTCTACTGGGTAGTCAGTAAGTGCTACCTCGTTGGGTAAATGTATGGTGCTTTTCCTACACTACAGCTGCGTAAAGGCCCAGAAGAGAAGTCTTCAGTGATCACCTGTGTCTGTGACTTTGCCACTGCGCTGATAGGCGCCGAGGTACCTCGAGTGAGCTGTCCATCACAGTGGGGGAAAGGGCGGGATAGGTTGCATAGCCTAGTCTGTGTGGGGAGGGGTTAAACTGGCGAGGCTTCTGTGCGAGTTCACATGCCTCTTGTTTATGAAGGGTCAGAGACCGATCAGCTCAGTAAATGATAAGAAAGCAGTCGGTGGTACCTCTTTGGGTGAATATATTGTGCTTTTCCAGCACTGCAGCTGCGTGAAGGCCCAGAAGAGTTGTATTCAGGGATCACCTGTGTCTGTAACGTTGCCACTGCGCCGATAGGCGCCGAGGTACCTCGAGTGAGCAGTCCATCACAGTGGTGGAAAGGGCGGATAGGTTGCATAGCCTAGTGTGTGTGGGGAGGGGCTAAACTGGCGAGGCTTCTGTGCGTGTTCACTTGCCTCTTGTTTATGAAGGGTCAGAGACCGATTAGCGCAGCAAATGAGGAGAAAGCAGTCGGTGGTACCTCTTTGGGTGAATGTATTGTGCTTTTCCAGCACTGCAGCTGCGTAAAGGCCCAGAAGAGTTGTCTCGAGTGACCACGTGTGTCTGTAACTTTGCCACCGCGCCGTTTGACGCCAAGGTCCCTCGAGTGAGCTGTCCATCACAGTGGGGGAAAGGGCGGGAAGAGGTTGCATAGCCTAGTGTGTGGGGCGGGGCCAAACGGGCGGGGCTTCTGTACGAGTTCACATGCCTCTTGTTTATAAAGGGTCAGAGACCATCAGAGCATCAGATGAGGAGAAATCAGCCTCCTGGTCACTGGAAGTACAGGAGGATTGCGCTCGAGAAACTCGTGGATGCCTAGACCTCCATCACGGATTACAGCTAATTTTAGACTGTAGCCTCGACCTTGCTCACTAGGTTCTTGGGCTGATTATAATGCGTTACTGAAGTTTAGCTTCAACCGGGGCACGTGCTGTTTCTTTTGTATATGTAAGTGCTTCCTGTTGAGGTTTAATTTTTGAAACAGGAGCATCGTGCCAAAATGAATCCTGCCTGCATATTTATCCACGAAGATGCCACCATGTTGTGCCATACCTCTACTCAACTGGAGTACTTTCTACTGGGTAGTCAGTAAGTGCTACCTCGTTGGGTAAATGTATGGTGCTTTTCCTACACTACAGCTGCGTAAAGGCCCAGAAGAGAAGTCTTCAGTGATCACCTGTGTCTGTGACTTTGCCACTGCGCTGATAGGCGCCGAGGTACCTCGAGTGAGCTGTCCATCACAGTGGGGGAAAGGGCGGGATAGGTTGCATAGCCTAGTGTGTGTGGGGAGGGGCCAAACGGGCGAGGCTTCTGTGCGTGTTCACTTGCCTCTTGTTTATGAAGGGTCAGAGACCGATTAGCGCAGCAAATGAGGAGAAAGCAGTCGGTGGTACCTCTTTGGGTGAATGTATTGTGCTTTTCCAGCACTGCAGCTGCGTAAAGGCCCAGAAGAGTTGTCTCGAGTGACCACGTGTGTCTGTAACTTTGCCACCGCGCCGTTTGGCGCCAAGGTCCCTCGAGTGAGCTGTCCATCACAGTGGGGGAAAGGGCGGGAAGAGGTTGCATAGCCTAGTGTGTGGGGCGGGGCCAAACGGGCCGGGCTTCTGTACGAGTTCACATGCCTCTTGTTTATAAAGGGTCAGAGACCATCAGAGCATCAGATGAGGAGAAATCAGCCTCATGGTCACTGGAAGTACAGGAGGATTGCGCTCGAGAAACTCGTGGATGCCTAGACCTCCATCACGGATTACAGCTAATTGTAGACTGTAGCCTCGACCTTGCTCACTAGGTTCTTGGGCTGATTATAATGCGTTACTGAAGTTTAGCTTCATCCGGGGCACGTGCTGTTTCTTTTGTATCTGTAAGTGCTTCCTGTTGAGGTTTAATTTTTGAAACAGGAGCATCGTGCCAAATAGAATCCTGCCTGCATATTTATCCACGAAGATGCCACCATGTTGTGCCATACCTCTACTCAACTGGAGTACTTTCTACTGGGTAGTCAGTAAGTGCTACCTCGTTGGGTAAATGTATGGTGCTTTTCCTACACTACAGCTGCGTAAAGGCCCAGAAGAGAAGTCTTCAGTGATCACCTGTGTCTGTGACTTTGCCACTGCGCTGATAGGCGCCGAGGTACCTCGAGTGAGCTGTCCATCACAGTGGGGGAAAGGGCGGGATAGGTTGCATAGCCTAGTCTGTGTGGGGAGGGGTTAAACTGGCGAGGCTTCTGTGCGAGTTCACATGCCTCTTGTTTATGAAGGGTCAGAGACCGATCAGCTCAGTAAATGATAAGAAAGCAGTCGGTGGTACCTCTTTGGGTGAATGTATTGTGCTTTTCCAGCACTGCAGCTGCGTAAAGGCCCAGAAGAGAAGTCTTCAGTGATCACCTGTGTCTGTGACTTTGCCACTGCGCTGATAGGCGCCGAGGTACCTCGAGTGAGCTGTCCATCACAGTGGGGGAAAGGGCGGGATAGGTTGCATAGCCTAGACAGTGACTTTGCCACTGCGCTGATAGGCGCCGAGGTACCTCGAGTGAGCTATCCATCACAGTGGGGTAAAGGGCTGGATAGGTTGCATAGCCTAGTGTGTGTGGGGAGGGGCCAAACTGGCGAGGCTTCTGTGCGTGTTCACTTGCCTCTTGTTTATGAAGGGTCAGAGACTGATCAGCTCAGTAAATGATAAGAAAGCAGTCGGTGGTACCTCTTTGGGTAAATGTATTGTGCTTTTCCAGCACTGCAGCTGCGTGAAGGCCCAGAAGAGTTGTCTCGAGTGACCACGTGTGTCTGTAACTTTGCCACCGCGCCGTTTGGCGCCAAGGTCCCTCGAGTGAGCTGTCCATCACAGTGGGGGAAAGGGCGGGAAGAGGTTGCATAGCCTAGTGTGTGGGGCGGGGCCAAACGGGCGGGGCTTCTGTACGAGTTCACATGCCTCTTGTTTATAAAGGGTCAGAGACCATCAGAGCATCAGATGAGGAGAAATCAGCCTCCTGGTCACTGGAAGTACAGGAGGATTGCGCTCGAGAAACTCGTGGATGCCTAGACCTCCATCACGGATTACAGCTAATTTTAGACTGTAGCCTCGACCTTGCTCACTAGGTTCTTGGGCTGATTATAATGCGTTACTGAAGTTTAGCTTCAACCGGGGCACGTGCTGTTTCTTTTGTATATGTAAGTGCTTCCTGTTGAGGTTTAATTTTTGAAACAGGAGCATCGTGCCAAAATGAATCCTGCCTGCATATTTATCCACGAAGATGCCACCATGTTGTGCCATACCTCTACTCAACTGGAGTACTTTCTACTGGGTAGTCAGTAAGTGCTACCTCGTTGGGTAAATGTATGGTGCTTTTCCTACACTACAGCTGCGTAAAGGCCCAGAAGAGAAGTCTTCAGTGATCACCTGTGTCTGTGACTTTGCCACTGCGCTGATAGGCGCCGAGGTACCTCGAGTGAGCTGTCCATCACAGTGGGGGAAAGGGCGGGATAGGTTGCATAGCCTAGTCTGTGTGGGGAGGGGTTAAACTGGCGAGGCTTCTGTGCGAGTTCACATGCCTCTTGTTTATTAAGGGTCAGAGACCGATCAGCTCAGTAAATGATAAGAAAGCAGTCGGTGGTACCTCTTCGGGTGAATGTATTGTGCTTTTCCAGCACTGCAGCTGCGTAAAGGCCCAGAAGAGAAGTCTTCAGTGATCACCTGTGTCTGTGACTTTGCCACTGCGCTGATAGGCGCCGAGGTACCTCGAGTGAGCTGTCCATCACAGTGGGGGAAAGGGTGGGATAGGTTGCATAGCCTAGTCAGTCACTTTGCCACTGCGCTGATAGGCGCCGAGGTACCTCGAGTGAGCTGTCCATCACAGTGGGGGAAAGGGCGGGATAGGTTGCATAGCCTAGTCTGTGTGGGGAGGGGTTAAACTGGCGAGGCTTCTGTGCAAGATCACATGCCTCTTGTTTATGAAGGGTCAGAGACCGATCAGCTCAGTAAATGATAAGAAAGCAGTCGGTGGTACCTCTTTGGGTGAATGTATTGTGCTTTTCCAGCACTGCAGCTGCGTGAAGGCCCAGAAGAGTTGTATTCAGGGATCACCTGTGTCTGTAACGTTGCCACTGCGCCGATAGGCGCCGAGGTACCTCGAGTGAGCTGTCCATCACAGTGGGGTAAAGGGCTGGATAGGTTGCATAGCCTAGTGTGTGTGGGGAGGGGCCAAACTGGCGAGGCTTCTGTGCGTGTTCACTTGCCTCTTGTTTATGAAGGGTCAGAGACTGATCAGCTCAGTAAATGATAAGAAAGCAGTCGGTGGTACCTCTTTGGGTAAATGTATTGTGCTTTTCCAGCACTGCAGCTGTGTGAAGGCCCAGAAGAGTTGTCTCGAGTGACCACGTGTGTCTGTAACTTTGCCACCGCGCCGTTTGGCGCCAAGGTCCCTCGAGTGAGCTGTCCATCACAGTGGGGGAAAGGGCGGGAAGAGGTTGCATAGCCTAGTGTGTGGGGCGGGGCCAAACGGGCGGGGCTTCTGTACGAGTTCACATGCCTCTTGTTTATAAAGGGTCAGAGACCATCAGAGCATCAGATGAGGAGAAATCAGCCTCCTGGTCACTGGAAGTACAGGAGGATTGCGCTCGAGAAACTCGTGGATGCCTAGACCTCCATCACGGATTACAGCTAATTTTAGACGGTAGCCTCAACCTTGCTCACTAGGTTCTTGGGCTGATTATAATGCGTTACTGAAGTTTAGCTTCAACCGGGGCACGTGCTGTTTCTTTTGTATATGTAAGTGCTTCCTGTTGAGGTTTAATTTTTGAAACAGGAGCATCGTGCCAAAATGAATCCTGCCTGCATATTTATCCACGAAGATGCCACCATGTTGTGCCATACCTCTACTCAACTGGAGTACTTTCTACTGGGTAGTCAGTAAGTGCTACCTCGTTGGGTAAATGTATGGTGGTTTTCCAGCACTGCAGCTGCGTAAAGGCCCAGAAGAGAAGTCTTCAGTGATCACCTGTGTCTGTGACTTTGCCACTGCGCTGATAGGCGCCGAGGTACCTCGAGTGAGCTGTCCATCACAGTGGGGGAAAGGGCGGGATAGGTTGCATAGCCTAGTGTGTGTGGGGAGGGGCCAAACTGGCGAGGCTTCTGTGCGTGTTCACTTGCCTCTTGTTTATGAAGGGTCAGAGACCGATTAGCGCAGCAAATGAGGAGAAAGCAGTCGGTGGTACCTCTTTGGGTGAATGTATTGTGCTTTTCCAGCACTGCAGCTGCGTAAAGGCCCAGAAGAGTTGTCTCGAGTGACCACGTGTGTCTGTAACTTTGCCACCGCGCCGTTTGGCGCCAAGGTCCCTCGAGTGAGCTGTCCATCACAGTGGGGGAAAGGGCGGGAAGAGGTTGCATAGCCTAGTGTGTGGGGCGGGGCCAAACGGGCCGGGCTTCTGTACGAGTTCACATGCCTCTTGTTTATAAAGGGTCAGAGACCATCAGAGCATCAGATGAGGAGAAATCAGCCTCCTGGTCACTGGAAGTACAGGAGGATTGCGCTCGAGAAACTCGTGGATGCCTAGACCTCCATCACGGATTACAGCTAATTGTAGACTGTAGCCTCGACCTTGCTCACTAGGTTCTTGGGCTGATTATAATGCGTTACTGAAGTTTAGCTTCATCCGGGGCACGTGCTGTTTCTTTTGTATCTGTAAGTGCTTCCTGTTGAGGTTTAATTTTTGAAACAGGAGCATCGTGCCAAATAGAATCCTGCCTGCATATTTATCCACGAAGATGCCACCATGTTGTGCCATACCTCTACTCAACTGGAGTACTTTCTACTGGGTAGTCAGTAAGTGCTACCTCGTTGGGTAAATGTATGGTGCTTTTCCTACACTACAGCTGCGTAAAGGCCCAGAAGAGAAGTCTTCAGTGATCACCTGTGTCTGTGACTTTGCCACTGCGCTGATAGGCGCCGAGGTACCTCGAGTGAGCTGTCCATCACAGTGGGGGAAAGGGCGGGATAGGTTGCACAGCCTAGTCAGTGACTTTGCCACTGCGCTGATAGGCGCCGAGGTACCTCGAGTGAGCTGTCCATCACAGTGGGGGAAAGGGCGGGATAGGTTGCATAGCCTAGTCTGTGTGGGGAGGGGTTAAACTGGCGAGGCTTCTGTGGGAGTTCACATGCCTCTTGTTTATGAAGGGTCAGAGACCGATCAGCTCAGTAAATGATAAGAAAGCAGTCGGTGGTACCTCTTTGGGTAAATGTATTGTGCTTTTCCAGCACTGCAGCTGCGTGAAGGCCCAGAAGAGAAGTCTTCAGTGATCACCTGTGTCTGTGACTTTCCCACTGCGCTGATAGGCGCCGAGGTACCTCGAGTGAGCAGTCCATCACAGTGGTGGAAAGGGCGGATAGGTTGCATAGCCTAGTGTGTGTGGGGAGGGGCCAAACTGGCGAGGCTTCTGTGCGTGTTCACTTGCCTCTTGTTTATGAAGGGTCAGAGACTGATCAGCTCAGTAAATGATAAGAAAGCAGTCGGTGGTACCTCTTTGGGTAAATGTATTGTGCTTTTCCAGCACTGCAGCTGTGTGAAGGCCCAGAAGAGTTGTCTCGAGTGACCACGTGTGTCTGTAACTTTGCCACCGCGCCGTTTGGCGCCAAGGTCCCTCGAGTGAGCTGTCCATCACAGTGGGGGAAAGGGCGGGAAGAGGTTGCATAGCCTAGTGTGTGGGGCGGGGCCAAACGGGCGGGGCTTCTGTACGAGTTCACATGCCTCTTGTTTATAAAGGGTCAGAGACCATCAGAGCATCAGATGAGGAGAAATCAGCCTCCTGGTCACTGGAAGTACAGGAGGATTGCGCTCGAGAAACTCGTGGATGCCTAGACCTCCATCACGGATTACAGCTAATTTTAGACTGTAGCCTCAACCTTGCTCACTAGGTTCTTGGGCTGATTATAATGCGTTACTGAAGTTTAGCTTCAACCGGGGCACGTGCTGTTTCTTTTGTATATGTAAGTGCTTCCTGTTGAGGTTTAATTTTTGAAACAGGAGCATCGTGCCAAAATGAATCCTGCCTGCATATTTATCCACGAAGATGCCACCATGTTGTGCCATACCTCTACTCAACTGGAGTACTTTCTACTGGGTAGTCAGTAAGTGCTACCTCGTTGGGTAAATGTATGGTGCTTTTCCAGCACTGCAGCTGCGTAAAGGCCCAGAAGAGAAGTCTTCAGTGATCACCTGTGTCTGTGACTTTGCCACTGCGCTGATAGGCGCCGAGGTACCTCGAGTGAGCTGTCCATCACAGTGGGGGAAAGGGCGGGATAGGTTGCATAGCCTAGTGTGTGTGGGGAGGGGCCAAACTGGCGAGGCTTCTGTGCGTGTTCACTTGCCTCTTGTTTATGAAGGGTCAGAGACCGATTAGCGCAGCAAATGAGGAGAAAGCAGTCGGTGGTACCTCTTTGGGTGAATGTATTGTGCTTTTCCAGCACTGCAGCTGCGTAAAGGCCCAGAAGAGTTGTCTCGAGTGACCACGTGTGTCTGTAACTTTGCCACCGCGCCGTTTGGCGCCAAGGTCCCTCGAGTGAGCTGTCCATCACAGTGGGGGAAAGGGCGGGAAGAGGTTGCATAGCCTAGTGTGTGGGGCGGGGCCAAACGGGCCGGGCTTCTGTACGAGTTCACATGCCTCTTGTTTATAAAGGGTCAGAGACCATCAGAGCATCAGATGAGGAGAAATCAGCCTCCTGGTCACTGGAAGTACAGCAGGATTGCGCTCGAGAAACTCGTGGATGCCTAGACCTCCATCACGGATTACAGCTAATTGTAGACTGTAGCCTCGACCTTGCTCACTAGGTTCTTGGGCTGATTATAATGCGTTACTGAAGTTTAGCTTCATCCGGGGCACGTGCTGTTTCTTTTGTATCTGTAAGTGCTTCCTGTTGAGGTTTAATTTTTGAAACAGGAGCATCGTGCCAAATAGAATCCTGCCTGCATATTTATCCACGAAGATGCCACCATGTTGTGCCATACCTCTACTCAACTGGAGTACTTTCTACTGGGTAGTCAGTAAGTGCTACCTCGTTGGGTAAATGTATGGTGCTTTTCCTACACTACAGCTGCGTAAAGGCCCAGAAGAGAAGTCTTCAGTGATCACCTGTGTCTGTGACTTTGCCACTGCGCTGATAGGCGCCGAGGTACCTCGAGTGAGCTGTCCATCACAGTGGGGGAAAGGGCGGGATAGGTTGCACAGCCTAGTCAGTGACTTTGCCACTGCGCTGATAGGCGCCGAGGTACCTCGAGTGAGCTGTCCATCACAGTGGGGGAAAGGGCGGGATAGGTTGCATAGCCTAGTGTGTGTGGGGAGGGGCCAAACTGGCGAAGCTTCTGTGCGTGTTCACTTGCCTCTTGTTTATGAAGGGTCAGAGACCGATTAGCGCAGCAAATGAGGAGAAAGCAGTCGGTGGTACCTCTTTGGGTGAATGTATTGTGCTTTTCCAGCACTGCAGCTGCGTAAAGGCCCAGAAGAGTTGTCTCGAGTGACCACGTGTGTCTGTAACTTTGCCACCGCGCCGTTTGGCGCCAAGGTCCCTCGAGTGAGATGTCCATCACAGTGGGGGAAAGGGCGGGAAGAGGTTGTATAGCCTAGTGTGTGGGGCGGGGCCAAACGGGCGGGGCTTCTGTACGAGTTCACATGCCTCTTGTTTATAAAGGGTCAGAGACCATCAGAGCATCAGATGAGGAGAAATCAGCCTCCTGGTCACTGGAAGTACAGGAGGATTGCGCTCGAGAAACTCGTGGATGCCTAGACCTCCATCACGGATTGCAGCTAATTTTAGACTGTAGCCTCGACCTTGCTCACTAGGTTCTTGGGCTGATTATAATGCGTTACTGAAGTTTAGCTTCAACCGGGGCACGTGCTGTTTCTTTTGTATATGTAAGTGCTTCCTGTTGAGGTTTAATTTTTGAAACAGGAGCATCGTGCCAAATAGAATCCTGCCTGCATATTTATCCACGAAGATGCCACCATGTTGTGCCATACCTCTACTCAACTGGAGTACTTTCTACTGGGTAGTCAGTAAGTGCTACCTCGTTGGGTAAATGTATGGTGCTTTTCCTACACTACAGCTGCGTAAAGGCCCAGAAGAGAAGTCTTCAGTGATCACCTGTGTCTGTGACTTTGCCACTGCGCTGATAGGCGCCGAGGTACCTCGAGTGAGCTGTCCATCACAGTGGGGGAAAGGGCGGGATAGGTTGCATAGCCTAGTGTGTGTGGGGAGGGGCCAAACTGGCGAGGCTTCTGTGCGTGTTCACTTGCCTCTTGTTTATGAAGGGTCAGAGACTGATCAGCTCAGTAAATGATAAGAAAGCAGTCGGTGGTACCTCTTTGGGTAAATGTATTGTGCTTTTCCAGCACTGCAGCTGCGTGAAGGCCCAGAAGAGTTGTCTCGAGTGACCACGTGTGTCTGTAACTTTGCCACCGCGCCGTTTGGCGCCAAGGTCCCTCGAGTGAGCTGTCCATCACAGTGGGGGAAAGGGGGGGAAGAGGTTGCATAGCCTAGTGTGTGGGGCGGGGCCAAATTGGCGGGGCTTCTGTACGAGTTCACATGCCTCTTGTTTATAAAGGGTCAGAGACCATCAGAGCATCAGATGAGGAGAAATCAGCCTCCTGGTCACTGGAAGTACAGGAGGATTGCGCTCGAGAAACTCGTGGATGCCTAGACCTCCATCACGGATTACAGCTAATTGTAGACTGTAGCCTCGACCTTGCTCACTAGGTTCTTGGGCTGATTATAATGCGTTACTGAAGTTTAGCTTCATCCGGGGCACGTGCTGTTTCTTTTGTATCTGTAAGTGCTTCCTGTTGAGGTTTAATTTTTGAAACAGGAGCATCGTGCCAAATAGAATCCTGCCTGCATATTTATCCACGAAGATGCCACCATGTTGTGCCATACCTCTACTCAACTGGAGTACTTTCTACTGGGTAGTCAGTAAGTGCTACCTCGTTGGGTAAATGTATGGTGCTTTTCCTACACTACAGCTGCGTAAAGGCCCAGAAGAGAAGTCTTCAGTGATCACCTGTGTCTGTGACTTTGCCACTGCGCTGATAGGCGCCGAGGTACCTCGAGTGAGCTGTCCATCACAGTGGGGGAAAGGGCGGGATAGGTTGCATAGCCTAGTCTGTGTGGGGAGGGGTTAAACTGGCGAGGCTTCTGTGCGAGTTCACATGCCTCTTGTTTATGAAGGGTCAGAGACCGATCAGCTCAGTAAATGATAAGAAAGCAGTCGGTGGTACCTCTTTGGGTGAATGTATTGTGCTTTTCCAGCACTGCAGCTGCGTAAAGGCCCAGAAGAGAAGTCTTCAGTGATCACCTGTGTCTGTGACTTTGCCACTGCACTGATAGGCGCCGAGGTACCTCGAGTGAGCTGTCCATCACAGTGGGGGAAAGGGCGGGATAGGTTGCATAGCCTAGTCTGTGTGGGGAGGGGTTAAACTGGCGAGGCTTCTGTGCGAGTTCACATGCCTCTTGTTTATGAAGGGTCAGAGACCGATCAGCTCAGTAAATGATAAGAAAGCAGTCGGTGGTACCTCTTTGGGTAAAT
Source organism: Lissotriton vulgaris (assembly GCF_964263255.1). Lineage (NCBI taxonomy): Eukaryota > Metazoa > Chordata > Amphibia > Caudata > Salamandridae > Lissotriton > Lissotriton vulgaris. The sequence continues at coordinate 1,495,759,829 of NC_141696.1, forward strand.
GTATTGCGCTTTTCCAGCACTGCAGCTGCGTGAAGGCCCAGAAGAGTTGTATTCAGTGATCACCTGTGTCTGTGACTTTGCCACTGCGCCGATATGCGCCGAGGTACCTCGAGGGAGCTGTCCATCAAAGTGGGGTAAAGGGCTGGATAGGTTGCATAGCCTAGTGTGTGTGGGGAGGGGCCAAACTGGCGAGGCTTCTGTGCGTGTTCACTTGCCTCTTGTTTATGAAGGGTCAGAGACTGATCAGCTCAGTAAATGATAAGAAAGCAGTCGGTGGTACCTCTTTGGGTAAATGTATTGTGCTTTTCCAGCACTGCAGCTGTGTGAAGGCCCAGAAGAGTTGTCTCGAGTGACCACGTGTGTCTGTAACTTTGCCACCGCGCCGTTTGGCGCCAAGGTCCCTCGAGTGAGCTGTCCATCACAGTGGGGGAAAGGGCGGGAAGAGGTTGCATAGCCTAGTGTGTGGGGCGGGGCCAAACGGGCGGGGCTTCTGTACGAGTTCACATGCCTCTTGTTTATAAAGGGTCAGAGACCATCAGAGCATCAGATGAGGAGAAATCAGCCTCCTGGTCACTGGAAGTACAGGAGGATTGCGCTCGAGAAACTCGTGGATGCCTAGACCTCCATCACGGATTACAGCTAATTTTAGACTGTAGCCTCGACCTTGCTCACTAGGTTCTTGGGCTGATTATAATGCGTTACTGAAGTTTAGCTTCAACCGGGGCACGTGCTGTTTCTTTTGTATATGTAAGTGCTTCCTGTTGAGGTTTAATTTTTGAAACAGGAGCATCGTGCCAAAATGAATCCTGCCTGCATATTTATCCACGAAGATGCCACCATGTTGTGCCATACCTCTACTCAACTGGAGTACTTTCTACTGGGTAGTCAGTAAGTGCTACCTCGTTGGGTAAATGTATGGTGCTTTTCCTACACTACAGCTGCGTAAAGGCCCAGAAGAGAAGTCTTCAGTGTCACCTGTGTCTGTGACTTTGCCACTGCGCTGATAGGCGCCGAGGTACCTCGAGTGAGCTGTCCATCACAGTGGGGGAAAGGGCGGGATAGGTTGCATAGCCTAGTGTGTGTGGGGAGGGGCCAAACTGGCGAGGCTTCTGTGCGTGTTCACTTGCCTCTTGTTTATGAAGGGTCAGAGACCGATTAGCGCAGCAAATGAGGAGAAAGCAGTCGGTGGTACCTCTTTGGGTGAATGTATTGTGCTTTTCCAGCACTGCAGCTGCGTAAAGGCCCAGAAGAGTTGTCTCGAGTGATCACGTGTGTCTGTAACTTTGCCACCGCGCCGTTTGGCGCCAAGGTCCCTCGAGTGAGCTGTCCATCACAGTGGGGGAAAGGGCGGGAAGAGGTTGCATAGCCTAGTGTGTGGGGCGGGGCCAAACGGGCGGGGCTTCTGTACGAGTTCACATGCCTCTTGTTTATAAAGGGTCAGAGACCATCAGAGCATCAGATGAGGAGAAATCAGCCTCCTGGTCACTGGAAGTACAGGAGGATTGCGCTCGAGAAACTCGTGGATGCCTAGACCTCCATCACGGATTACAGCTAATTGTAGACTGTAGCCTCGACCTTGCTCACTAGGTTCTTGGGCTGATTATAATGCGTTACTGAAGTTTAGCTTCATCCGGGGCACGTGCTGTTTCTTTTGTATCTGTAAGTGCTTCCTGTTGAGGTTTAATTTTTGAAACAGGAGCATCGTGCCAAATAGAATCCTGCCTGCATATTTATCCACGAAGATGCCACCATGTTGTGCCATACCTCTACTCAACTGGAGTACTTTCTACTGGGTAGTCAGTAAGTGCTACCTCGTTGGGTAAATGTATGGTGCTTTTCCTACACTACAGCTGCGTAAAGGCCCAGAAGAGAAGTCTTCAGTGATCACCTGTGTCTGTGACTTTGCCACTGCGCTGATAGGCGCCGAGGTACCTCGAGTGAGCTGTCCATCACAGTGGGGGAAAGGGCGGGATAGGTTGCATAGCCTAGTCTGTGTGGGGAGGGGCTAAACTGGCGAGGCTTCTGTGCGTGTTCACTTGCCTCTTGTTTATGAAGGGTCAGAGACCGATTAGCGCAGCAAATGAGGAGAAAGCAGTCGGTGGTACCTCTTTGGGTGAATGTATTGTGCTTTTCCAGCATTGCAGCTGCGTAAAGGCCCAGAAGAGTTGTCTCGAGTGACCACGTGTGTCTGTAACTTTGCCACCGCGCCGTATGGCGCCAAGGTCCCTCGAGTGAGCTGTCCATCACAGTGGGGGAAAGGGCGGGAAGAGGTTGCATAGCCTAGTGTGTGGGGCGGGGCCAAACGGGCGGGGCTTCTGTACGAGTTCACATGCCTCTTGTTTATAAAGGGTCAGAGACCGATCAGCTCAGTAAATGATAAGAAAGCAGTCGGTGGTACCTCTTTGGGTGAATGTATTGTGCTTTTCCAGCACTGCAGCTGCATAAAGGCCCAGAAGAGAAGTCTTCAGTGATCACCTGTGTCTGTGACTTTGCCACTGCGCTGATAGGCGCCGAGGTACCTCGAGTGAGCTGTCCATCACCGTGGGGGAAAGGGCGGGATAGGTTGCATAGCCTAGTCTGTGTGGGGAGGGGTTAAACTGGCGAGGCTTCTGTGCGAGTTCACATGCCTCTTGTTTATGAAGGGTCAGAGACCGATCAGCTCAGTAAATGATAAGAAAGCAGTCGGTGGTACCTCTTTGGGTGAATATATTGTGCTTTTCCAGCACTGCAGCTGCGTGAAGGCCCAGAAGAGTTGTATTCAGGGATCACCTGTGTCTGTAACGTTGCCACTGCGCCGATAGGCGCCGAGGTACCTCGAGTGAGCAGTCCATCACAGTGGTGGAAAGGGCGGATAGGTTGCATAGCCTAGTGTGTGTGGGGAGGGGCTAAACTGGCGAGGCTTCTGTGCGTGTTCACTTGCCTCTTGTTTATGAAGGGTCAGAGACCGATTAGCGCAGCAAATTAGGAGAAAGCAGTCGGTGGTACCTCTTTGGGTGAATGTATTGTGCTTTTCCAGCACTGCAGCTGCGTAAAGGCCCAGAAGAGTTGTCTCGAGTGACCACGTGTGTCTGTAACTTTGCCACCGCGCCGTTTGGCGCCAAGGTCCCTCGAGTGAGGTGTCCATCACAGTGGGGGAAAGGGCGGGAAGAGGTTGCATAGCCTAGTGTGTGGGGCGGGGCCAAACGGGCGGGGCTTCTGTACGAGTTCACATGCCTCTTGTTTATAAAGGGTCAGAGACCATCAGAGCATCAGATGAGGAGAAATCAGCCTCCTGGTCACTGGAAGTACAGGAGGAGTGCGCTCGAGAAACTCGTGGATGCCTAGACCTCCATCACGGATTACAGCTAATTGTAGACTGTAGCCTCGACCTTGCTCACTAGGTTCTTGGGCTGATTATAATGCGTTACTGAAGTTTAGCTTCATCCGGGGCACGTGCTGTTTCTTTTGTATCTGTAAGTGCTTCCTGTTGAGGTTTAATTTTTGAAACAGGAGCATCGTGCCAAAATGAATCCTGCCTGCATATTTATCCACGAAGATGCCACCATGTTGTGCCATACCTCTACTCAACTGGAGTACTTTCTACTGGGTAGTCAGTAAGTGCTACCTCGTTGGGTAAATGTATGGTGCTTTTCCTACACTACAGCTGCGTAAAGGCCCAGAAGAGAAGTCTTCAGTGATCACCTGTGTCTGTAACTTTGCCACTGCGCTGATAGGCGCCGAGGTACCTCGAGTGAGCTGTCCATCACAGTGGGGGAAAGGGCGGGATAGGTTGCATAGCCTAGTCTGTGTGGGGAGGGGTTAAACTGGCGAGGCTTCTGTGCGAGTTCACATGCCTCTTGTTTATGAAGGGTCAGAGACCGATCAGCTCAGTAAATGATAAGAAAGCAGTCGGTGGTACCTCTTTGGGTGAATGTATTGTGCTTTTCCAGCACTGCAGCTGCGTAAAGGCCCAGAAGAGAAGTCTTCAGTGATCACCTGTGTCTGTGACTTTGCCACTGCGCTGATAGGCGCCGAGGTACCTCGAGTGAGCTGTCCATCACAGTGGGGGAAAGGGCGGGATAGGTTGCATAGCCTAGTCTGTGTGGGGAGGGGCTAAACTGGCGAGGCTTCTGTGCGTGTTCACTTGCCTCTTGTTTATGAAGGGTCAGAGACCGATTAGCGCAGCAAATGAGGAGAAAGCAGTCGGTGGTACCTCTTTGGGTGAATGTATTGTGCTTTTCCAGCATTGCAGCTGCGTAAAGGCCCAGAAGAGTTGTCTCGAGTGACCACGTGTGTCTGTAACTTTGCCACCGCGCCGTATGGCGCCAAGGTCCCTCGAGTGAGCTGTCCATCACAGTGGGGGAAAGGGCGGGAAGAGGTTGCATAGCCTAGTGTGTGGGGCGGGGCCAAACGGGCGGGGCTTCTGTACGAGTTCACATGCCTCTTGTTTATAAAGGGTCAGAGACCGATCAGCTCAGTAAATGATAAGAAAGCAGTCGGTGGTACCTCTTTGGGTGAATGTATTGTGCTTTTCCAGCACTGCAGCTGCGTAAAGGCCCAGAAGAGAAGTCTTCAGTGATCACCTGTGTCTGTGACTTTGCCACTGCGCTGATAGGCGCCGAGGTACCTCGAGTGAGCTGTCCATCACCGTGGGGGAAAGGGCGGGATAGGTTGCATAGCCTAGTCTGTGTGGGGAGGGGTTAAACTGGCGAGGCTTCTGTGCGAGTTCACATGCCTCTTGTTTATGAAGGGTCAGAGACCGATCAGCTCAGTAAATGATAAGAAAGCAGTCGGTGGTACCTCTTTGGGTGAATATATTGTGCTTTTCCAGCACTGCAGCTGCGTGAAGGCCCAGAAGAGTTGTATTCAGGGATCACCTGTGTCTGTAACGTTGCCACTGCGCCGATAGGCGCCGAGGTACCTCGAGTGAGCAGTCCATCACAGTGGTGGAAAGGGCGGATAGGTTGCATAGCCTAGTGTGTGTGGGGAGGGGCTAAACTGGCGAGGCTTCTGTGCGTGTTCACTTGCCTCTTGTTTATGAAGGGTCAGAGACCGATTAGCGCAGCAAATTAGGAGAAAGCAGTCGGTGGTACCTCTTTGGGTGAATGTATTGTGCTTTTCCAGCACTGCAGCTGCGTAAAGGCCCAGAAGAGTTGTCTCGAGTGACCACGTGTGTCTGTAACTTTGCCACCGCGCCGTTTGGCGCCAAGGTCCCTCGAGTGAGGTGTCCATCACAGTGGGGGAAAGGGCGGGAAGAGGTTGCATAGCCTAGTGTGTGGGGCGGGGCCAAACGGGCGGGGCTTCTGTACGAGTTCACATGCCTCTTGTTTATAAAGGGTCAGAGACCATCAGAGCATCAGATGAGGAGAAATCAGCCTCCTGGTCACTGGAAGTACAGGAGGAGTGCGCTCGAGAAACTCGTGGATGCCTAGACCTCCATCACGGATTACAGCTAATTGTAGACTGTAGCCTCGACCTTGCTCACTAGGTTCTTGGGCTGATTATAATGCGTTACTGAAGTTTAGCTTCATCCGGGGCACGTGCTGTTTCTTTTGTATCTGTAAGTGCTTCCTGTTGAGGTTTAATTTTTGAAACAGGAGCATCGTGCCAAAATGAATCCTGCCTGCATATTTATCCACGAAGATGCCACCATGTTGTGCCATACCTCTACTCAACTGGAGTACTTTCTACTGGGTAGTCAGTAAGTGCTACCTCGTTGGGTAAATGTATGGTGCTTTTCCTACACTACAGCTGCGTAAAGGCCCAGAAGAGAAGTCTTCAGTGATCACCTGTGTCTGTAACTTTGCCACTGCGCTGATAGGCGCCGAGGTACCTCGAGTGAGCTGTCCATCACAGTGGGGGAAAGGGCGGGATAGGTTGCATAGCCTAGTCTGTGTGGGGAGGGGTTAAACTGGCGAGGCTTCTGTGCGAGTTCACATGCCTCTTGTTTATGAAGGGTCAGAGACCGATCAGCTCAGTAAATGATAAGAAAGCAGTCGGTGGTACCTCTTTGGGTGAATGTATTGTGCTTTTCCAGCACTGCAGCTGCGTAAAGGCCCAGAAGAGAAGTCTTCAGTGATCACCTGTGTCTGTGACTTTGCCACTGCGCTGATAGGCGCCGAGGTACCTCGAGTGAGCTGTCCATCACAGTGGGGGAAAGGGCGGGATAGGTTGCATAGCCTAGTCTGTGTGGGGAGGGGTTAAACTGGCGAGGCTTCTGTGCAAGTTCACATGCCTCTTGTTTATGAAGGGTCAGAGACCGATCAGCTCAGTAAATGATAAGAAAGCAGTCGGTGGTACCTCTTTGGGTGAATGTATTGTGCTTTTCCAGCACTGCAGCTGCGTGAAGGCCCAGAAGAGTTGTATTCAGGGATCACCTGTGTCTGTAACGTTGCCACTGCGCCGATAGGCGCCGAGGTACCTCGAGTGAGCTGTCCATCACAGTGGGGTAAAGGGCTGGATAGGTTGCATAGCCTAGTGTGTGTGGGGAGGGGCCAAACTGGCGAGGCTTCTGTGCGTGTTCACTTGCCTCTTGTTTATGAAGGGTCAGAGACTGATCAGCTCAGTAAATGATAAGAAAGCAGTCGGTGGTACCTCTTTGGGTAAATGTATTGTGCTTTTCCAGCACTGCAGCTGTGTGAAGGCCCAGAAGAGTTGTCTCGAGTGACCACGTGTGTCTGTAACTTTGCCACCGCGCCGTTTGGCGCCAAGGTCCCTCGAGTGAGCTGTCCATCACAGTGGGGGAAAGGGCGGGAAGAGGTTGCATAGCCTAGTGGGTGGGGCGGGGCCAAACGGGCGGGGCTTCTGTACGAGTTCACATGCCTCTTGTTTATAAAGGGTCAGAGACCATCAGAGCATCAGATGAGGAGAAATCAGCCTCCTGGTCACTGGAAGTACAGGAGGATTGCGCTCGAGAAACTCGTGGATGCCTAGACCTCCATCACGGATTACAGCTAATTTTAGACTGTAGCCTCGACCTTGCTCACTAGGTTCTTGGGCTGATTATAATGCGTTACTGAAGTTTAGCTTCAACCGGGGCACGTGCTGTTTCTTTTGTATATGTAAGTGCTTCCTGTTGAGGTTTAATTTTTGAAATAGGAGCATCGTGCCAAAATGAATCCTGCCTGCATATTTATCCACGAAGATGCCACCATGTTGTGCCATACCTCTACTCAACTGGAGTACTTTCTACTGGGTAGTCAGTAAGTGCTACCTCGTTGGGTAAATGTATGGTGCTTTTCCAGCACTACAGCTGCGTAAAGGCCCAGAAGAGAAGTCTTCAGTGATCACCTGTGTCTGTGACTTTGCCACTGCGCTGATAGGCGCCGAGGTACCTCGAGTGAGCTGTCCATCACAGTGGGGGAAAGGGCGGGATAGGTTGCATAGCCTAGTGTGTGTGGGGAGGGGCCAAACTGGCGAGGCTTCTGTGCGTGTTCACTTGCCTCTTGTTTATGAAGGGTCAGAGACCGATTAGCGCAGCAAATGAGGAGAAAGCAGTCGGTGGTACCTCTTTGGGTGAATGTATTGTGCTTTTCCAGCACTGCAGCTGCGTAAAGGCCCAGAAGAGTTGTCTCGAGTGACCACGTGTGTCTGTAACTTTGCCACCGCGCCGTTTGGCGCCAAGGTCCCTCGAGTGAGCTGTCCATCACAGTGGGGGAAAGGGCGGGAAGAGGTTGCATAGCCTAGTGTGTGGGGCGGGGCCAAACGGGCCGGGCTTATGTACGAGTTCACATGCCTCTTGTTTATAAAGGGTCAGAGACCATCAGAGCATCAGACGAGGAGAAATCAGCCTCCTGGTCACTGGAAGTACAGGAGGATTGCGCTCGAGAAACTCGTGGATGCCTAGACCTCCATCACGGATTACAGCTAATTGTAGACTGTAGCCTCGACCTTGCTCACTAGGTTCTTGGGCTGATTATAATGCGTTACTGAAGTTTAGCTTCATCCGGGGCACGTGCTGTTTCTTTTGTATCTGTAAGTGCTTCCTGTTGAGGTTTAATTTTTGAAACAGGAGCATCGTGCCAAATAGAATCCTGCCTGCACATTTATCCACGAAGATGCCACCATGTTGTGCCATACCTCTACTCAACTGGAGTACTTTCTACTGGGTAGTCAGTAAGTGCTACCTCGTTGGGTAAATGTATGGTGCTTTTCCTACACTACAGCTGCGTAAAGGCCCAGAAGAGAAGTCTTCAGTGATCACCTGTGTCTGTGACTTTGCCACTGCGCGGATAGGCGCCGAGGTACCTCGAGTGAGCTGTCCATCACAGTGGGGGAAAGGGCGGGATAGGTTGCATAGCCTAGTCTGTGTGGGGAGGGGTTAAACTGGCGAGGCTTCTGTGCGAGTTCACATGCCTCTTGTTTATGAAGGGTCAGAGACCGATCAGCTCAGTAAATAATAAGAAAGCAGTCGGTGGTACCTCTTTGGGTGAATATATTGTGCTTTTCCAGCACTGCAGCTGCGTGAAGGCCCAGAAGAGTTGTATTCAGGGATCACCTGTGTCTGTAACGTTGCCACTGCGCCGATAGGCGCCGAGGTACCTCGAGTGAGCAGTCCATCACAGTGGTGGAAAGGGCGGATAGGTTGCATAGCCTAGTGTGTGTGGGGAGGGGCTAAACTGGCGAGGCTTCTGTGCGTGTTCACTTGCCTCTTGTTTATGAAGGGTCAGAGACCGATTAGCGCAGCAAATGAGGAGAAAGCAGTCGGTGGTACCTCTTTGGGTGAATGTATTGTGCTTTTCCAGCACTGCAGCTGCGTAAAGGCCCAGAAGAGTTGTCTCGAGTGACCACGTGTGTCTGTAACTTTGCCACCGCGCCGTTTGGCGCCAAGGTCCCTCGAGTGAGCTGTCCATCACAGTGGGGGAAAGGGCGGGAAGAGGTTGCATAGCCTAGTGTGTGGGGCGGGGCTTCTGTACGAGTTCACATGCCTCTTGTTTATAAAGGGTCAGAGACCATCAGAGCATCAGATGAGGAGAAATCAGCCTCCTGGTCACTGGAAGTACAGGAGGATTGCGCTCGAGAAACTCGTGGATGCCTAGACCTCCATCACGGATTACAGCTCATTTTAGACTGTAGCCTCGACCTTGCTCACTAGGTTCTTGGGCTGATTATAATGCGTTACTGAAGTTTAGCTTCAACCGGGGCACGTGCTGTTTCTTTTGTATATGTAAGTGCTTCCTGTTGAGGTTTAATTTTTGAAACAGGAGCATCGTGCCAAAATGAATCCTGCCTGCATATTTATCCACGAAGATGCCACCATGTTGTGCCATACCTCTACTCAACTGGAGTACTTTCTACTGGGTAGTCAGTAAGTGCTACCTCGTTGGGTAAATGTATGGTGCTTTTCCTACACTACAGCTGCGTAAAGGCCCAGAAGAGAAGTCTTCAGTGATCACCTGTGTCTGTGACTTTGCCACTGCGCTGATAGGCGCCGAGGTACCTCGAGTGAGCTGTCCATCACAGTGGGGGAAAGGGCGGGATAGGTTGCATAGCCTAGTGTGTGTGGGGAGGGGCCAAACTGGCGAGGCTTCTGTGCGTGTTCACTTGCCTCTTGTTTATGAAGGGTCAGAGACCGATTAGCGCAGCAAATGAGGAGAAAGCAGTCGGTGGTACCTCTTTGGGTGAATGTATTGTGCTTTTCCAGCACTGCAGCTGCGTAAAGGCCCAGAAGAGTTGTCTCGAGTGACCACGTGTGTCTGTAACTTTGCCACCGCGCCGTTTGGCGCCAAGGTCCCTCGAGTGAGCTGTCCATCACAGTGGGGGAAAGGGCGGGAAGAGGTTGCATAGCCTAGTGTGTGGGGCGGGGCCAAACGGGCCGGGCTTCTGTACGAGTTCACATGCCTCTTGTTTATAAAGGGTCAGAGACCATCAGAGCATCAGATGAGGAGAAATCAGCCTCCTGGTCACTGGAAGTACAGGAGGATTGCGCTCGAGAAACTCGTGGATGCCTAGACCTCCATCACGGATTACAGCTAATTGTAGACTGTAGCCTCGACCTTGCTCACTAGGTTCTTGGGCTGATTATAATGCGTTACTGAAGTTTAGCTTCATCCGGGGCACGTGCTGTTTCTTTTGTATCTGTAAGTGCTTCCTGTTGAGGTTTAATTTTTGAAACAGGAGCATCGTGCCAAATAGAATCCTGCCTGCATATTTATCCACGAAGATGCCACCATGTTGTGCCATACCTCTACTCAACTGGAGTACTTTCTACTGGGTAGTCAGTAAGTGCTACCTCGTTGGGTAAATGTATGGTGCTTTTCCTACACTACAGCTGCGTAAAGGCCCAGAAGAGAAGTCTTCAGTGATCACCTGTGTCTGTGACTTTGCCACTGCGCTGATAGGCGCCGAGGTACCTCGAGTGAGCTGTCCATCACAGTGGGGGAAAGGGCGGGATAGGTTGCACAGCCTAGTCAGTGACTTTGCCACTGCGCTGATAGGCGCCGAGGTACCTCGAGTGAGCTGTCCATCACAGTGGGGGAAAGGGCGGGATAGGTTGCATAGCCTAGTCTGTGTGGGGAGGGGTTAAACTGGCGAGGCTTCTGTGGGAGTTCACATGCCTCTTGTTTATGAAGGGTCAGAGACCGATCAGCTCAGTAAATGATAAGAAAGCAGTCGGTGGTACCTCTTTGGGTAAATGTATTGTGCTTTTCCAGCACTGCAGCTGCGTGAAGGCCCAGAAGAGAAGTCTTCAGTGATCACCTGTGTCTGTGACTTTCCCACTGCGCTGATAGGCGCCGAGGTACCTCGAGTGAGCAGTCCATCACAGTGGTGGAAAGGGCGGATAGGTTGCATAGCCTAGTGTGTGTGGGGAGGGGCCAAACTGGCGAGGCTTCTGTGCGTGTTCACTTGCCTCTTGTTTATGAAGGGTCAGAGACTGATCAGCTCAGTAAATGATAAGAAAGCAGTCGGTGGTACCTCTTTGGGTAAATGTATTGTGCTTTTCCAGCACTGCAGCTGTGTGAAGGCCCAGAAGAGTTGTCTCGAGTGACCACGTGTGTCTGTAACTTTGCCACCGCGCCGTTTGGCGCCAAGGTCCCTCGAGTGAGCTGTCCATCACAGTGGGGGAAAGGGCGGGAAGAGGTTGCATAGCCTAGTGTGTGGGGCGGGGCCAAACGGGCGGGGCTTCTGTACGAGTTCACATGCCTCTTGTTTATAAAGGGTCAGAGACCATCAGAGCATCAGATGAGGAGAAATCAGCCTCCTGGTCACTGGAAGTACAGGAGGATTGCGCTCGAGAAACTCGTGGATGCCTAGACCTCCATCACGGATTACAGCTAATTTTAGACTGTAGCCTCAACCTTGCTCACTAGGTTCTTGGGCTGATTATAATGCGTTACTGAAGTTTAGCTTCAACCGGGGCACGTGCTGTTTCTTTTGTATATGTAAGTGCTTCCTGTTGAGGTTTAATTTTTGAAACAGGAGCATCGTGCCAAAATGAATCCTGCCTGCATATTTATCCACGAAGATGCCACCATGTTGTGCCATACCTCTACTCAACTGGAGTACTTTCTACTGGGTAGTCAGTAAGTGCTACCTCGTTGGGTAAATGTATGGTGCTTTTCCAGCACTGCAGCTGCGTAAAGGCCCAGAAGAGAAGTCTTCAGTGATCACCTGTGTCTGTGACTTTGCCACTGCGCTGATAGGCGCCGAGGTACCTCGAGTGAGCTGTCCATCACAGTGGGGGAAAGGGCGGGATAGGTTGCATAGCCTAGTGTGTGTGGGGAGGGGCCAAACTGGCGAGGCTTCTGTGCGTGTTCACTTGCCTCTTGTTTATGAAGGGTCAGAGACCGATTAGCGCAGCAAATGAGGAGAAAGCAGTCGGTGGTACCTCTTTGGGTGAATGTATTGTGCTTTTCCAGCACTGCAGCTGCGTAAAGGCCCAGAAGAGTTGTCTCGAGTGACCACGTGTGTCTGTAACTTTGCCACCGCGCCGTTTGGCGCCAAGGTCCCTCGAGTGAGCTGTCCATCACAGTGGGGGAAAGGGCGGGAAGAGGTTGCATAGCCTAGTGTGTGGGGCGGGGCCAAACGGGCCGGGCTTCTGTACGAGTTCACATGCCTCTTGTTTATAAAGGGTCAGAGACCATCAGAGCATCAGATGAGGAGAAATCAGCCTCCTGGTCACTGGAAGTACAGCAGGATTGCGCTCGAGAAACTCGTGGATGCCTAGACCTCCATCACGGATTACAGCTAATTGTAGACTGTAGCCTCGACCTTGCTCACTAGGTTCTTGGGCTGATTATAATGCGTTACTGAAGTTTAGCTTCATCCGGGGCACGTGCTGTTTCTTTTGTATCTGTAAGTGCTTCCTGTTGAGGTTTAATTTTTGAAACAGGAGCATCGTGCCAAATAGAATCCTGCCTGCATATTTATCCACGAAGATGCCACCATGTTGTGCCATACCTCTACTCAACTGGAGTACTTTCTACTGGGTAGTCAGTAAGTGCTACCTCGTTGGGTAAATGTATGGTGCTTTTCCTACACTACAGCTGCGTAAAGGCCCAGAAGAGAAGTCTTCAGTGATCACCTGTGTCTGTGACTTTGCCACTGCGCTGATAGGCGCCGAGGTACCTCGAGTGAGCTGTCCATCACAGTGGGGGAAAGGGCGGGATAGGTTGCACAGCCTAGTCAGTGACTTTGCCACTGCGCTGATAGGCGCCGAGGTACCTCGAGTGAGCTGTCCATCACAGTGGGGGAAAGGGCGGGATAGGTTGCATAGCCTAGTGTGTGTGGGGAGGGGCCAAACTGGCGAAGCTTCTGTGCGTGTTCACTTGCCTCTTGTTTATGAAGGGTCAGAGACCGATTAGCGCAGCAAATGAGGAGAAAGCAGTCGGTGGTACCTCTTTGGGTGAATGTATTGTGCTTTTCCAGCACTGCAGCTGCGTAAAGGCCCAGAAGAGTTGTCTCGAGTGACCACGTGTGTCTGTAACTTTGCCACCGCGCCGTTTGGCGCCAAGGTCCCTCGAGTGAGATGTCCATCACAGTGGGGGAAAGGGCGGGAAGAGGTTGTATAGCCTAGTGTGTGGGGCGGGGCCAAACGGGCGGGGCTTCTGTACGAGTTCACATGCCTCTTGTTTATAAAGGGTCAGAGACCATCAGAGCATCAGATGAGGAGAAATCAGCCTCCTGGTCACTGGAAGTACAGGAGGATTGCGCTCGAGAAACTCGTGGATGCCTAGACCTCCATCACGGATTGCAGCTAATTTTAGACTGTAGCCTCGACCTTGCTCACTAGGTTCTTGGGCTGATTATAATGCGTTACTGAAGTTTAGCTTCAACCGGGGCACGTGCTGTTTCTTTTGTATATGTAAGTGCTTCCTGTTGAGGTTTAATTTTTGAAACAGGAGCATCGTGCCAAATAGAATCCTGCCTGCATATTTATCCACGAAGATGCCACCATGTTGTGCCATACCTCTACTCAACTGGAGTACTTTCTACTGGGTAGTCAGTAAGTGCTACCTCGTTGGGTAAATGTATGGTGCTTTTCCTACACTACAGCTGCGTAAAGGCCCAGAAGAGAAGTCTTCAGTGATCACCTGTGTCTGTGACTTTGCCACTGCGCTGATAGGCGCCGAGGTACCTCGAGTGAGCTGTCCATCACAGTGGGGGAAAGGGCGGGATAGGTTGCATAGCCTAGTGTGTGTGGGGAGGGGCCAAACTGGCGAGGCTTCTGTGCGTGTTCACTTGCCTCTTGTTTATGAAGGGTCAGAGACTGATCAGCTCAGTAAATGATAAGAAAGCAGTCGGTGGTACCTCTTTGGGTAAATGTATTGTGCTTTTCCAGCACTGCAGCTGCGTGAAGGCCCAGAAGAGTTGTCTCGAGTGACCACGTGTGTCTGTAACTTTGCCACCGCGCCGTTTGGCGCCAAGGTCCCTCGAGTGAGCTGTCCATCACAGTGGGGGAAAGGGGGGGAAGAGGTTGCATAGCCTAGTGTGTGGGGCGGGGCCAAATTGGCGGGGCTTCTGTACGAGTTCACATGCCTCTTGTTTATAAAGGGTCAGAGACCATCAGAGCATCAGATGAGGAGAAATCAGCCTCCTGGTCACTGGAAGTACAGGAGGATTGCGCTCGAGAAACTCGTGGATGCCTAGACCTCCATCACGGATTACAGCTAATTGTAGACTGTAGCCTCGACCTTGCTCACTAGGTTCTTGGGCTGATTATAATGCGTTACTGAAGTTTAGCTTCATCCGGGGCACGTGCTGTTTCTTTTGTATCTGTAAGTGCTTCCTGTTGAGGTTTAATTTTTGAAACAGGAGCATCGTGCCAAATAGAATCCTGCCTGCATATTTATCCACGAAGATGCCACCATGTTGTGCCATACCTCTACTCAACTGGAGTACTTTCTACTGGGTAGTCAGTAAGTGCTACCTCGTTGGGTAAATGTATGGTGCTTTTCCTACACTACAGCTGCGTAAAGGCCCAGAAGAGAAGTCTTCAGTGATCACCTGTGTCTGTGACTTTGCCACTGCGCTGATAGGCGCCGAGGTACCTCGAGTGAGCTGTCCATCACAGTGGGGGAAAGGGCGGGATAGGTTGCATAGCCTAGTCTGTGTGGGGAGGGGTTAAACTGGCGAGGCTTCTGTGCGAGTTCACATGCCTCTTGTTTATGAAGGGTCAGAGACCGATCAGCTCAGTAAATGATAAGAAAGCAGTCGGTGGTACCTCTTTGGGTGAATGTATTGTGCTTTTCCAGCACTGCAGCTGCGTAAAGGCCCAGAAGAGAAGTCTTCAGTGATCACCTGTGTCTGTGACTTTGCCACTGCACTGATAGGCGCCGAGGTACCTCGAGTGAGCTGTCCATCACAGTGGGGGAAAGGGCGGGATAGGTTGCATAGCCTAGTCTGTGTGGGGAGGGGTTAAACTGGCGAGGCTTCTGTGCGAGTTCACATGCCTCTTGTTTATGAAGGGTCAGAGACCGATCAGCTCAGTAAATGATAAGAAAGCAGTCGGTGGTACCTCTTTGGGTAAATGTATTGCGCTTTTCCAGCACTGCAGCTGCGTGAAGGCCCAGAAGAGTTGTATTCAGTGATCACCTGTGTCTGTGACTTTGCCACTGCGCCGATATGCGCCGAGGTACCTCGAGGGAGCTGTCCATCAAAGTGGGGTAAAGGGCTGGATAGGTTGCATAGCCTAGTGTGTGTGGGGAGGGGCCAAACTGGCGAGGCTTCTGTGCGTGTTCACTTGCCTCTTGTTTATGAAGGGTCAGAGACTGATCAGCTCAGTAAATGATAAGAAAGCAGTCGGTGGTACCTCTTTGGGTAAATGTATTGTGCTTTTCCAGCACTGCAGCTGTGTGAAGGCCCAGAAGAGTTGTCTCGAGTGACCACGTGTGTCTGTAACTTTGCCACCGCGCCGTTTGGCGCCAAGGTCCCTCGAGTGAGCTGTCCATCACAGTGGGGGAAAGGGCGGGAAGAGGTTGCATAGCCTAGTGTGTGGGGCGGGGCCAAACGGGCGGGGCTTCTGTACGAGTTCACATGCCTCTTGTTTATAAAGGGTCAGAGACCATCAGAGCATCAGATGAGGAGAAATCAGCCTCCTGGTCACTGGAAGTACAGGAGGATTGCGCTCGAGAAACTCGTGGATGCCTAGACCTCCATCACGGATTACAGCTAATTTTAGACTGTAGCCTCGACCTTGCTCACTAGGTTCTTGGGCTGATTATAATGCGTTACTGAAGTTTAGCTTCAACCGGGGCACGTGCTGTTTCTTTTGTATATGTAAGTGCTTCCTGTTGAGGTTTAATTTTTGAAACAGGAGCATCGTGCCAAAATGAATCCTGCCTGCATATTTATCCACGAAGATGCCACCATGTTGTGCCATACCTCTACTCAACTGGAGTACTTTCTACTGGGTAGTCAGTAAGTGCTACCTCGTTGGGTAAATGTATGGTGCTTTTCCTACACTACAGCTGCGTAAAGGCCCAGAAGAGAAGTCTTCAGTGTCACCTGTGTCTGTGACTTTGCCACTGCGCTGATAGGCGCCGAGGTACCTCGAGTGAGCTGTCCATCACAGTGGGGGAAAGGGCGGGATAGGTTGCATAGCCTAGTGTGTGTGGGGAGGGGCCAAACTGGCGAGGCTTCTGTGCGTGTTCACTTGCCTCTTGTTTATGAAGGGTCAGAGACCGATTAGCGCAGCAAATGAGGAGAAAGCAGTCGGTGGTACCTCTTTGGGTGAATGTATTGTGCTTTTCCAGCACTGCAGCTGCGTAAAGGCCCAGAAGAGTTGTCTCGAGTGATCACGTGTGTCTGTAACTTTGCCACCGCGCCGTTTGGCGCCAAGGTCCCTCGAGTGAGCTGTCCATCACAGTGGGGGAAAGGGCGGGAAGAGGTTGCATAGCCTAGTGTGTGGGGCGGGGCCAAACGGGCGGGGCTTCTGTACGAGTTCACATGCCTCTTGTTTATAAAGGGTCAGAGACCATCAGAGCATCAGATGAGGAGAAATCAGCCTCCTGGTCACTGGAAGTACAGGAGGATTGCGCTCGAGAAACTCGTGGATGCCTAGACCTCCATCACGGATTACAGCTAATTGTAGACTGTAGCCTCGACCTTGCTCACTAGGTTCTTGGGCTGATTATAATGCGTTACTGAAGTTTAGCTTCATCCGGGGCACGTGCTGTTTCTTTTGTATCTGTAAGTGCTTCCTGTTGAGGTTTAATTTTTGAAACAGGAGCATCGTGCCAAATAGAATCCTGCCTGCATATTTATCCACGAAGATGCCACCATGTTGTGCCATACCTCTACTCAACTGGAGTACTTTCTACTGGGTAGTCAGTAAGTGCTACCTCGTTGGGTAAATGTATGGTGCTTTTCCTACACTACAGCTGCGTAAAGGCCCAGAAGAGAAGTCTTCAGTGATCACCTGTGTCTGTGACTTTGCCACTGCGCTGATAGGCGCCGAGGTACCTCGAGTGAGCTGTCCATCACAGTGGGGGAAAGGGCGGGATAGGTTGCATAGCCTAGTCTGTGTGGGGAGGGGCTAAACTGGCGAGGCTTCTGTGCGTGTTCACTTGCCTCTTGTTTATGAAGGGTCAGAGACCGATTAGCGCAGCAAATGAGGAGAAAGCAGTCGGTGGTACCTCTTTGGGTGAATGTATTGTGCTTTTCCAGCATTGCAGCTGCGTAAAGGCCCAGAAGAGTTGTCTCGAGTGACCACGTGTGTCTGTAACTTTGCCACCGCGCCGTATGGCGCCAAGGTCCCTCGAGTGAGCTGTCCATCACAGTGGGGGAAAGGGCGGGAAGAGGTTGCATAGCCTAGTGTGTGGGGCGGGGCCAAACGGGCGGGGCTTCTGTACGAGTTCACATGCCTCTTGTTTATAAAGGGTCAGAGACCGATCAGCTCAGTAAATGATAAGAAAGCAGTCGGTGGTACCTCTTTGGGTGAATGTATTGTGCTTTTCCAGCACTGCAGCTGCATAAAGGCCCAGAAGAGAAGTCTTCAGTGATCACCTGTGTCTGTGACTTTGCCACTGCGCTGATAGGCGCCGAGGTACCTCGAGTGAGCTGTCCATCACCGTGGGGGAAAGGGCGGGATAGGTTGCATAGCCTAGTCTGTGTGGGGAGGGGTTAAACTGGCGAGGCTTCTGTGCGAGTTCACATGCCTCTTGTTTATGAAGGGTCAGAGACCGATCAGCTCAGTAAATGATAAGAAAGCAGTCGGTGGTACCTCTTTGGGTGAATATATTGTGCTTTTCCAGCACTGCAGCTGCGTGAAGGCCCAGAAGAGTTGTATTCAGGGATCACCTGTGTCTGTAACGTTGCCACTGCGCCGATAGGCGCCGAGGTACCTCGAGTGAGCAGTCCATCACAGTGGTGGAAAGGGCGGATAGGTTGCATAGCCTAGTGTGTGTGGGGAGGGGCTAAACTGGCGAGGCTTCTGTGCGTGTTCACTTGCCTCTTGTTTATGAAGGGTCAGAGACCGATTAGCGCAGCAAATTAGGAGAAAGCAGTCGGTGGTACCTCTTTGGGTGAATGTATTGTGCTTTTCCAGCACTGCAGCTGCGTAAAGGCCCAGAAGAGTTGTCTCGAGTGACCACGTGTGTCTGTAACTTTGCCACCGCGCCGTTTGGCGCCAAGGTCCCTCGAGTGAGGTGTCCATCACAGTGGGGGAAAGGGCGGGAAGAGGTTGCATAGCCTAGTGTGTGGGGCGGGGCCAAACGGGCGGGGCTTCTGTACGAGTTCACATGCCTCTTGTTTATAAAGGGTCAGAGACCATCAGAGCATCAGATGAGGAGAAATCAGCCTCCTGGTCACTGGAAGTACAGGAGGAGTGCGCTCGAGAAACTCGTGGATGCCTAGACCTCCATCACGGATTACAGCTAATTGTAGACTGTAGCCTCGACCTTGCTCACTAGGTTCTTGGGCTGATTATAATGCGTTACTGAAGTTTAGCTTCATCCGGGGCACGTGCTGTTTCTTTTGTATCTGTAAGTGCTTCCTGTTGAGGTTTAATTTTTGAAACAGGAGCATCGTGCCAAAATGAATCCTGCCTGCATATTTATCCACGAAGATGCCACCATGTTGTGCCATACCTCTACTCAACTGGAGTACTTTCTACTGGGTAGTCAGTAAGTGCTACCTCGTTGGGTAAATGTATGGTGCTTTTCCTACACTACAGCTGCGTAAAGGCCCAGAAGAGAAGTCTTCAGTGATCACCTGTGTCTGTAACTTTGCCACTGCGCTGATAGGCGCCGAGGTACCTCGAGTGAGCTGTCCATCACAGTGGGGGAAAGGGCGGGATAGGTTGCATAGCCTAGTCTGTGTGGGGAGGGGTTAAACTGGCGAGGCTTCTGTGCGAGTTCACATGCCTCTTGTTTATGAAGGGTCAGAGACCGATCAGCTCAGTAAATGATAAGAAAGCAGTCGGTGGTACCTCTTTGGGTGAATGTATTGTGCTTTTCCAGCACTGCAGCTGCGTAAAGGCCCAGAAGAGAAGTCTTCAGTGATCACCTGTGTCTGTGACTTTGCCACTGCGCTGATAGGCGCCGAGGTACCTCGAGTGAGCTGTCCATCACAGTGGGGGAAAGGGCGGGATAGGTTGCATAGCCTAGTCTGTGTGGGGAGGGGCTAAACTGGCGAGGCTTCTGTGCGTGTTCACTTGCCTCTTGTTTATGAAGGGTCAGAGACCGATTAGCGCAGCAAATGAGGAGAAAGCAGTCGGTGGTACCTCTTTGGGTGAATGTATTGTGCTTTTCCAGCATTGCAGCTGCGTAAAGGCCCAGAAGAGTTGTCTCGAGTGACCACGTGTGTCTGTAACTTTGCCACCGCGCCGTATGGCGCCAAGGTCCCTCGAGTGAGCTGTCCATCACAGTGGGGGAAAGGGCGGGAAGAGGTTGCATAGCCTAGTGTGTGGGGCGGGGCCAAACGGGCGGGGCTTCTGTACGAGTTCACATGCCTCTTGTTTATAAAGGGTCAGAGACCGATCAGCTCAGTAAATGATAAGAAAGCAGTCGGTGGTACCTCTTTGGGTGAATGTATTGTGCTTTTCCAGCACTGCAGCTGCGTAAAGGCCCAGAAGAGAAGTCTTCAGTGATCACCTGTGTCTGTGACTTTGCCACTGCGCTGATAGGCGCCGAGGTACCTCGAGTGAGCTGTCCATCACCGTGGGGGAAAGGGCGGGATAGGTTGCATAGCCTAGTCTGTGTGGGGAGGGGTTAAACTGGCGAGGCTTCTGTGCGAGTTCACATGCCTCTTGTTTATGAAGGGTCAGAGACCGATCAGCTCAGTAAATGATAAGAAAGCAGTCGGTGGTACCTCTTTGGGTGAATATATTGTGCTTTTCCAGCACTGCAGCTGCGTGAAGGCCCAGAAGAGTTGTATTCAGGGATCACCTGTGTCTGTAACGTTGCCACTGCGCCGATAGGCGCCGAGGTACCTCGAGTGAGCAGTCCATCACAGTGGTGGAAAGGGCGGATAGGTTGCATAGCCTAGTGTGTGTGGGGAGGGGCTAAACTGGCGAGGCTTCTGTGCGTGTTCACTTGCCTCTTGTTTATGAAGGGTCAGAGACCGATTAGCGCAGCAAATTAGGAGAAAGCAGTCGGTGGTACCTCTTTGGGTGAATGTATTGTGCTTTTCCAGCACTGCAGCTGCGTAAAGGCCCAGAAGAGTTGTCTCGAGTGACCACGTGTGTCTGTAACTTTGCCACCGCGCCGTTTGGCGCCAAGGTCCCTCGAGTGAGGTGTCCATCACAGTGGGGGAAAGGGCGGGAAGAGGTTGCATAGCCTAGTGTGTGGGGCGGGGCCAAACGGGCGGGGCTTCTGTACGAGTTCACATGCCTCTTGTTTATAAAGGGTCAGAGACCATCAGAGCATCAGATGAGGAGAAATCAGCCTCCTGGTCACTGGAAGTACAGGAGGAGTGCGCTCGAGAAACTCGTGGATGCCTAGACCTCCATCACGGATTACAGCTAATTGTAGACTGTAGCCTCGACCTTGCTCACTAGGTTCTTGGGCTGATTATAATGCGTTACTGAAGTTTAGCTTCATCCGGGGCACGTGCTGTTTCTTTTGTATCTGTAAGTGCTTCCTGTTGAGGTTTAATTTTTGAAACAGGAGCATCGTGCCAAAATGAATCCTGCCTGCATATTTATCCACGAAGATGCCACCATGTTGTGCCATACCTCTACTCAACTGGAGTACTTTCTACTGGGTAGTCAGTAAGTGCTACCTCGTTGGGTAAATGTATGGTGCTTTTCCTACACTACAGCTGCGTAAAGGCCCAGAAGAGAAGTCTTCAGTGATCACCTGTGTCTGTAACTTTGCCACTGCGCTGATAGGCGCCGAGGTACCTCGAGTGAGCTGTCCATCACAGTGGGGGAAAGGGCGGGATAGGTTGCATAGCCTAGTCTGTGTGGGGAGGGGTTAAACTGGCGAGGCTTCTGTGCGAGTTCACATGCCTCTTGTTTATGAAGGGTCAGAGACCGATCAGCTCAGTAAATGATAAGAAAGCAGTCGGTGGTACCTCTTTGGGTGAATGTATTGTGCTTTTCCAGCACTGCAGCTGCGTAAAGGCCCAGAAGAGAAGTCTTCAGTGATCACCTGTGTCTGTGACTTTGCCACTGCGCTGATAGGCGCCGAGGTACCTCGAGTGAGCTGTCCATCACAGTGGGGGAAAGGGCGGGATAGGTTGCATAGCCTAGTCTGTGTGGGGAGGGGTTAAACTGGCGAGGCTTCTGTGCAAGTTCACATGCCTCTTGTTTATGAAGGGTCAGAGACCGATCAGCTCAGTAAATGATAAGAAAGCAGTCGGTGGTACCTCTTTGGGTGAATGTATTGTGCTTTTCCAGCACTGCAGCTGCGTGAAGGCCCAGAAGAGTTGTATTCAGGGATCACCTGTGTCTGTAACGTTGCCACTGCGCCGATAGGCGCCGAGGTACCTCGAGTGAGCTGTCCATCACAGTGGGGTAAAGGGCTGGATAGGTTGCATAGCCTAGTGTGTGTGGGGAGGGGCCAAACTGGCGAGGCTTCTGTGCGTGTTCACTTGCCTCTTGTTTATGAAGGGTCAGAGACTGATCAGCTCAGTAAATGATAAGAAAGCAGTCGGTGGTACCTCTTTGGGTAAATGTATTGTGCTTTTCCAGCACTGCAGCTGTGTGAAGGCCCAGAAGAGTTGTCTCGAGTGACCACGTGTGTCTGTAACTTTGCCACCGCGCCGTTTGGCGCCAAGGTCCCTCGAGTGAGCTGTCCATCACAGTGGGGGAAAGGGCGGGAAGAGGTTGCATAGCCTAGTGGGTGGGGCGGGGCCAAACGGGCGGGGCTTCTGTACGAGTTCACATGCCTCTTGTTTATAAAGGGTCAGAGACCATCAGAGCATCAGATGAGGAGAAATCAGCCTCCTGGTCACTGGAAGTACAGGAGGATTGCGCTCGAGAAACTCGTGGATGCCTAGACCTCCATCACGGATTACAGCTAATTTTAGACTGTAGCCTCGACCTTGCTCACTAGGTTCTTGGGCTGATTATAATGCGTTACTGAAGTTTAGCTTCAACCGGGGCACGTGCTGTTTCTTTTGTATATGTAAGTGCTTCCTGTTGAGGTTTAATTTTTGAAATAGGAGCATCGTGCCAAAATGAATCCTGCCTGCATATTTATCCACGAAGATGCCACCATGTTGTGCCATACCTCTACTCAACTGGAGTACTTTCTACTGGGTAGTCAGTAAGTGCTACCTCGTTGGGTAAATGTATGGTGCTTTTCCAGCACTACAGCTGCGTAAAGGCCCAGAAGAGAAGTCTTCAGTGATCACCTGTGTCTGTGACTTTGCCACTGCGCTGATAGGCGCCGAGGTACCTCGAGTGAGCTGTCCATCACAGTGGGGGAAAGGGCGGGATAGGTTGCATAGCCTAGTGTGTGTGGGGAGGGGCCAAACTGGCGAGGCTTCTGTGCGTGTTCACTTGCCTCTTGTTTATGAAGGGTCAGAGACCGATTAGCGCAGCAAATGAGGAGAAAGCAGTCGGTGGTACCTCTTTGGGTGAATGTATTGTGCTTTTCCAGCACTGCAGCTGCGTAAAGGCCCAGAAGAGTTGTCTCGAGTGACCACGTGTGTCTGTAACTTTGCCACCGCGCCGTTTGGCGCCAAGGTCCCTCGAGTGAGCTGTCCATCACAGTGGGGGAAAGGGCGGGAAGAGGTTGCATAGCCTAGTGTGTGGGGCGGGGCCAAACGGGCCGGGCTTATGTACGAGTTCACATGCCTCTTGTTTATAAAGGGTCAGAGACCATCAGAGCATCAGACGAGGAGAAATCAGCCTCCTGGTCACTGGAAGTACAGGAGGATTGCGCTCGAGAAACTCGTGGATGCCTAGACCTCCATCACGGATTACAGCTAATTGTAGACTGTAGCCTCGACCTTGCTCACTAGGTTCTTGGGCTGATTATAATGCGTTACTGAAGTTTAGCTTCATCCGGGGCACGTGCTGTTTCTTTTGTATCTGTAAGTGCTTCCTGTTGAGGTTTAATTTTTGAAACAGGAGCATCGTGCCAAATAGAATCCTGCCTGCACATTTATCCACGAAGATGCCACCATGTTGTGCCATACCTCTACTCAACTGGAGTACTTTCTACTGGGTAGTCAGTAAGTGCTACCTCGTTGGGTAAATGTATGGTGCTTTTCCTACACTACAGCTGCGTAAAGGCCCAGAAGAGAAGTCTTCAGTGATCACCTGTGTCTGTGACTTTGCCACTGCGCGGATAGGCGCCGAGGTACCTCGAGTGAGCTGTCCATCACAGTGGGGGAAAGGGCGGGATAGGTTGCATAGCCTAGTCTGTGTGGGGAGGGGTTAAACTGGCGAGGCTTCTGTGCGAGTTCACATGCCTCTTGTTTATGAAGGGTCAGAGACCGATCAGCTCAGTAAATAATAAGAAAGCAGTCGGTGGTACCTCTTTGGGTGAATATATTGTGCTTTTCCAGCACTGCAGCTGCGTGAAGGCCCAGAAGAGTTGTATTCAGGGATCACCTGTGTCTGTAACGTTGCCACTGCGCCGATAGGCGCCGAGGTACCTCGAGTGAGCAGTCCATCACAGTGGTGGAAAGGGCGGATAGGTTGCATAGCCTAGTGTGTGTGGGGAGGGGCTAAACTGGCGAGGCTTCTGTGCGTGTTCACTTGCCTCTTGTTTATGAAGGGTCAGAGACCGATTAGCGCAGCAAATGAGGAGAAAGCAGTCGGTGGTACCTCTTTGGGTGAATGTATTGTGCTTTTCCAGCACTGCAGCTGCGTAAAGGCCCAGAAGAGTTGTCTCGAGTGACCACGTGTGTCTGTAACTTTGCCACCGCGCCGTTTGGCGCCAAGGTCCCTCGAGTGAGCTGTCCATCACAGTGGGGGAAAGGGCGGGAAGAGGTTGCATAGCCTAGTGTGTGGGGCGGGGCTTCTGTACGAGTTCACATGCCTCTTGTTTATAAAGGGTCAGAGACCATCAGAGCATCAGATGAGGAGAAATCAGCCTCCTGGTCACTGGAAGTACAGGAGGATTGCGCTCGAGAAACTCGTGGATGCCTAGACCTCCATCACGGATTACAGCTCATTTTAGACTGTAGCCTCGACCTTGCTCACTAGGTTCTTGGGCTGATTATAATGCGTTACTGAAGTTTAGCTTCAACCGGGGCACGTGCTGTTTCTTTTGTATATGTAAGTGCTTCCTGTTGAGGTTTAATTTTTGAAACAGGAGCATCGTGCCAAAATGAATCCTGCCTGCATATTTATCCACGAAGATGCCACCATGTTGTGCCATACCTCTACTCAACTGGAGTACTTTCTACTGGGTAGTCAGTAAGTGCTACCTCGTTGGGTAAATGTATGGTGCTTTTCCTACACTACAGCTGCGTAAAGGCCCAGAAGAGAAGTCTTCAGTGATCACCTGTGTCTGTGACTTTGCCACTGCGCTGATAGGCGCCGAGGTACCTCGAGTGAGCTGTCCATCACAGTGGGGGAAAGGGCGGGATAGGTTGCATAGCCTAGTGTGTGTGGGGAGGGGCCAAACTGGCGAGGCTTCTGTGCGTGTTCACTTGCCTCTTGTTTATGAAGGGTCAGAGACCGATTAGCGCAGCAAATGAGGAGAAAGCAGTCGGTGGTACCTCTTTGGGTGAATGTATTGTGCTTTTCCAGCACTGCAGCTGCGTAAAGGCCCAGAAGAGTTGTCTCGAGTGACCACGTGTGTCTGTAACTTTGCCACCGCGCCGTTTGGCGCCAAGGTCCCTCGAGTGAGCTGTCCATCACAGTGGGGGAAAGGGCGGGAAGAGGTTGCATAGCCTAGTGTGTGGGGCGGGGCCAAACGGGCCGGGCTTCTGTACGAGTTCACATGCCTCTTGTTTATAAAGGGTCAGAGACCATCAGAGCATCAGATGAGGAGAAATCAGCCTCCTGGTCACTGGAAGTACAGGAGGATTGCGCTCGAGAAACTCGTGGATGCCTAGACCTCCATCACGGATTACAGCTAATTGTAGACTGTAGCCTCGACCTTGCTCACTAGGTTCTTGGGCTGATTATAATGCGTTACTGAAGTTTAGCTTCATCCGGGGCACGTGCTGTTTCTTTTGTATCTGTAAGTGCTTCCTGTTGAGGTTTAATTTTTGAAACAGGAGCATCGTGCCAAATAGAATCCTGCCTGCATATTTATCCACGAAGATGCCACCATGTTGTGCCATACCTCTACTCAACTGGAGTACTTTCTACTGGGTAGTCAGTAAGTGCTACCTCGTTGGGTAAATGTATGGTGCTTTTCCTACACTACAGCTGCGTAAAGGCCCAGAAGAGAAGTCTTCAGTGATCACCTGTGTCTGTGACTTTGCCACTGCGCTGATAGGCGCCGAGGTACCTCGAGTGAGCTGTCCATCACAGTGGGGGAAAGGGCGGGATAGGTTGCATAGCCTAGTCTGTGTGGGGAGGGGTTAAACTGGCGAGGCTTCTGTGCGAATTCACATGCCTCTTGTTTATGAAGGGTCAGAGACCGATCAGCTCAGTAAATGATAAGAAAGCAGTCGGTGGTACCTCTTTGGGTGAATGTATTGTGCTTTTCCAGCACTGCAGCTGCGTAAAGGCCCAGAAGAGAAGTCTTCAGTGATCACCTGTGTCGGTGACTTTGCCACTGCGCTGATAGGCGCCGAGGTACCTCGAGTGAGCTGTCCATCACAGTGGGGGAAAGGGCGGGATAGGTTGCATAGCCTAGTCTGTGTGGGGAGGGGCCAAACTGGCGAGGCTTCTGTGCGTGTTCACTTGCCTCTTGTTTATGAAGGGTCAGAGACTGATCAGCTCAGTAAATGATAAGAAAGCAGTCGGTGGTACCTCTTTGGGTAAATGTATTGTGCTTTTCCAGCACTGCAGCTGCGTGAAGGCCCAGAAGAGTTGTCTCGAGTGACCACGTGTGTCTGTAACTTTGCCACCGCGCCGTTTGGCGCCAAGGTCCCTCGAGTGAGGTGTCCATCACAGTGGGGGAAAGGGCGGGAAGAGGTTGCATAGCCTAGTGTGTGGGGCGGGGCCAAACGGGCGGGGCTTCTGTACGAGTTCACATGCCTCTTGTTTATAAAGGGTCAGAGACCATCAGAGCATCAGATGAGGAGAAATCAGCCTCCTGGTCACTGGAAGTACAGGAGGAGTGCGCTCGAGAAACTCGTGGATGCCTAGACCTCCATCACGGATTACAGCTAATTGTAGACTGTAGCCTCGACCTTGCTCACTAGGTTCTTGGGCTGATTATAATGCGTTACTGAAGTTTAGCTTCATCCGGGGCACGTGCTGTTTCTTTTGTATCTGTAAGTGCTTCCTGTTGAGGTTTAATTTTTGAAACAGGAGCATCGTGCCAAAATGAATCCTGCCTGCATATTTATCCACGAAGATGCCACCATGTTGTGCCATACCTCTACTCAACTGGAGTACTTTCTACTGGGTAGTCAGTAAGTGCTACCTCGTTGGGTAAATGTATGGTGCTTTTCCTACACTACAGCTGCGTAAAGGCCCAGAAGAGAAGTCTTCAGTGATCACCTGTGTCTGTAACTTTGCCACTGCGCTGATAGGCGCCGAGGTACCTCGAGTGAGCTGTCCATCACAGTGGGGGAAAGGGCGGGATAGGTTGCATAGCCTAGTCTGTGTGGGGAGGGGTTAAACTGGCGAGGCTTCTGTGCGAGTTCACATGCCTCTTGTTTATGAAGGGTCAGAGACCGATCAGCTCAGTAAATGATAAGAAAGCAGTCGGTGGTACCTCTTTGGGTGAATGTATTGTGCTTTTCCAGCACTGCAGCTGCGTGAAGGCCCAGAAGAGTTGTATTCAGGGATCACCTGTGTCTGTAACGTTGCCACTGCGCCGATAGGCGCCGAGGTACCTCGAGTGAGCTGTCCATCACAGTGGGGTAAAGGGCTGGATAGGTTGCATAGCCTAGTGTGTGTGGGGAGGGGCCAAACTGGCGAGGCTTCTGTGCGTGTTCACTTGCCTCTTGTTTATGAAGGGTCAGAGACTGATCAGCTCAGTAAATGATAAGAAAGCAGTCGGTGGTACCTCTTTGGGTAAATGTATTGTGCTTTTCCAGCACTGCAGCTGTGTGAAGGCCCAGAAGAGTTGTCTCGAGTGACCACGTGTGTCTGTAACTTTGCCACCGCGCCGTTTGGCGCCAAGGTCCCTCGAGTGAGCTGTCCATCACAGTGGGGGAAAGGGCGGGAAGAGGTTGCATAGCCTAGTGGGTGGGGCGGGGCCAAACGGGCGGGGCTTCTGTACGAGTTCACATGCCTCTTGTTTATAAAGGGTCAGAGACCATCAGAGCATCAGATGAGGAGAAATCAGCCTCCTGGTCACTGGAAGTACAGGAGGATTGCGCTCGAGAAACTCGTGGATGCCTAGACCTCCATCACGGATTACAGCTAATTTTAGACTGTAGCCTCGACCTTGCTCACTAGGTTCTTGGGCTGATTATAATGCGTTACTGAAGTTTAGCTTCAACCGGGGCACGTGCTGTTTCTTTTGTATATGTAAGTGCTTCCTGTTGAGGTTTAATTTTTGAAATAGGAGCATCGTGCCAAAATGAATCCTGCCTGCATATTTATCCACGAAGATGCCACCATGTTGTGCCATACCTCTACTCAACTGGAGTACTTTCTACTGGGTAGTCAGTAAGTGCTACCTCGTTGGGTAAATGTATGGTGCTTTTCCAGCACTGCAGCTGCGTAAAGGCCCAGAAGAGAAGTCTTCAGTGATCACCTGTGTCTGTGACTTTGCCACTGCGCTGATAGGCGCCGAGGTACCTCGAGTGAGCTGTCCATCACAGTGGGGGAAAGGGCGGGATAGGTTGCATAGCCTAGTGTGTGTGGGGAGGGGCCAAACTGGCGAGGCTTCTGTGCGTGTTCACTTGCCTCTTGTTTATGAAGGGTCAGAGACCGATTAGCGCAGCAAATGAGGAGAAAGCAGTCGGTGGTACCTCTTTGGGTGAATGTATTGTGCTTTTCCAGCACTGCAGCTGCGTAAAGGCCCAGAAGAGTTGTCTCGAGTGACCACGTGTGTCTGTAACTTTGCCACCGCGCCGTTTGGCGCCAAGGTCCCTCGAGTGAGCTGTCCATCACAGTGGGGGAAAGGGCGGGAAGAGGTTGCATAGCCTAGTGTGTGGGGCGGGGCCAAACGGGCCGGGCTTATGTACGAGTTCACATGCCTCTTGTTTATAAAGGGTCAGAGACCATCAGAGCATCAGACGAGGAGAAATCAGCCTCCTGGTCACTGGAAGTACAGGAGGATTGCGCTCGAGAAACTCGTGGATGCCTAGACCTCCATCACGGATTACAGCTAATTGTAGACTGTAGCCTCGACCTTGCTCACTAGGTTCTTGGGCTGATTATAATGCGTTACTGAAGTTTAGCTTCATCCGGGGCACGTGCTGTTTCTTTTGTATCTGTAAGTGCTTCCTGTTGAGGTTTAATTTTTGAAACAGGAGCATCGTGCCAAATAGAATCCTGCCTGCACATTTATCCACGAAGATGCCACCATGTTGTGCCATACCTCTACTCAACTGGAGTACTTTCTACTGGGTAGTCAGTAAGTGCTACCTCGTTGGGTAAATGTATGGTGCTTTTCCTACACTACAGCTGCGTAAAGGCCCAGAAGAGAAGTCTTCAGTGATCACCTGTGTCTGTGACTTTGCCACTGCGCTGATAGGCGCCGAGGTACCTCGAGTGAGCTGTCCATCACAGTGGGGGAAAGGGCGGGATAGGTTGCATAGCCTAGTCTGTGTGGGGAGGGGTTAAACTGGCGAGGCTTCTGTGCGAGTTCACATGCCTCTTGTTTATGAAGGGTCAGAGACCGATCAGCTCAGTAAATAATAAGAAAGCAGTCGGTGGTACCTCTTTGGGTGAATATATTGTGCTTTTCCAGCACTGCAGCTGCGTGAAGGCCCAGAAGAGTTGTATTCAGGGATCACCTGTGTCTGTAACGTTGCCACTGCGCCGATAGGCGCCGAGGTACCTCGAGTGAGCAGTCCATCACAGTGGTGGAAAGGGCGGATAGGTTGCATAGCCTAGTGTGTGTGGGGAGGGGCTAAACTGGCGAGGCTTCTGTGCGTGTTCACTTGCCTCTTGTTTATGAAGGGTCAGAGACCGATTAGCGCAGCAAATGAGGAGAAAGCAGTCGGTGGTACCTCTTTGGGTGAATGTATTGTGCTTTTCCAGCACTGCAGCTGCGTAAAGGCCCAGAAGAGTTGTCTCGAGTGACCACGTGTGTCTGTAACTTTGCCACCGCGCCGTTTGGCGCCAAGGTCCCTCGAGTGAGCTGTCCATCACAGTGGGGGAAAGGGCGGGAAGAGGTTGCATAGCCTAGTGTGTGGGGCGGGGCTTCTGTACGAGTTCACATGCCTCTTGTTTATAAAGGGTCAGAGACCATCAGAGCATCAGATGAGGAGAAATCAGCCTCCTGGTCACTGGAAGTACAGGAGGATTGCGCTCGAGAAACTCGTGGATGCCTAGACCTCCATCACGGATTACAGCTAATTTTAGACTGTAGCCTCGACCTTGCTCACTAGGTTCTTGGGCTGATTATAATGCGTTACTGAAGTTTAGCTTCAACCGGGGCACGTGCTGTTTCTTTTGTATATGTAAGTGCTTCCTGTTGAGGTTTAATTTTTGAAACAGGAGCATCGTGCCAAAATGAATCCTGCCTGCATATTTATCCACGAAGATGCCACCATGTTGTGCCATACCTCTACTCAACTGGAGTACTTTCTACTGGGTAGTCAGTAAGTGCTACCTCGTTGGGTAAATGTATGGTGCTTTTCCTACACTACAGCTGCGTAAAGGCCCAGAAGAGAAGTCTTCAGTGATCACCTGTGTCTGTGACTTTGCCACTGCGCTGATAGGCGCCGAGGTACCTCGAGTGAGCTGTCCATCACAGTGGGGGAAAGGGCGGGATAGGTTGCATAGCCTAGTGTGTGTGGGGAGGGGCCAAACTGGCGAGGCTTCTGTGCGTGTTCACTTGCCTCTTGTTTATGAAGGGTCAGAGACCGATTAGCGCAGCAAATGAGGAGAAAGCAGTCGGTGGTACCTCTTTGGGTGAATGTATTGTGCTTTTCCAGCACTGCAGCTGCGTAAAGGCCCAGAAGAGTTGTCTCGAGTGACCACGTGTGTCTGTAACTTTGCCACCGCGCCGTTTGGCGCCAAGGTCCCTCGAGTGAGCTGTCCATCACAGTGGGGGAAAGGGCGGGAAGAGGTTGCATAGCCTAGTGTGTGGGGCGGGGCCAAACGGGCCGGGCTTCTGTACGAGTTCACATGCCTCTTGTTTATAAAGGGTCAGAGACCATCAGAGCATCAGATGAGGAGAAATCAGCCTCCTGGTCACTGGAAGTACAGGAGGATTGCGCTCGAGAAACTCGTGGATGCCTAGACCTCCATCACGGATTACAGCTAATTGTAGACTGTAGCCTCGACCTTGCTCACTAGGTTCTTGGGCTGATTATAATGCGTTACTGAAGTTTAGCTTCATCCGGGGCACGTGCTGTTTCTTTTGTATCTGTAAGTGCTTCCTGTTGAGGTTTAATTTTTGAAACAGGAGCATCGTGCCAAATAGAATCCTGCCTGCATATTTATCCACGAAGATGCCACCATGTTGTGCCATACCTCTACTCAACTGGAGTACTTTCTACTGGGTAGTCAGTAAG
The DNA here is from genome assembly GCF_964263255.1 of Lissotriton vulgaris. NCBI lineage: Eukaryota > Metazoa > Chordata > Amphibia > Caudata > Salamandridae > Lissotriton > Lissotriton vulgaris. The sequence goes on from NC_141696.1 coordinate 1,495,790,414, forward strand.
TGCTACCTCGTTGGGTAAATGTATGGTGCTTTTCCTACACTACAGCTGCGTAAAGGCCCAGAAGAGAAGTCTTCAGTGATCACCTGTGTCTGTGACTTTGCCACTGCGCTGATAGGCGCCGAGGTACCTCGAGTGAGCTGTCCATCACAGTGGGGGAAAGGGCGGGATAGGTTGCATAGCCTAGTCTGTGTGGGTAGGGGTTAAACTGGCGAGGCTTCTGTGCGAGTTCACATGCCTCTTGTTTATGAAGGGTCAGAGACCGATCAGCTCAGTAAATGATAAGAAAGCAGTCGGTGGTACCTCTTTGGGTGAATGTATTGTGCTTTTCCAGCACTGCAGCTGCGTAAAGGCCCAGAAGAGAAGTCTTCAGTGATCACCTGTGTCTGTGACTTTGCCACTGCGCTGATAGGCGCCGAGGTACCTCGAGTGAGCTGTCCATCACAGTGGGGGAAAGGGCGGGATAGGTTGCATAGCCTAGTCTGTGTGGGGAGGGGCCAAACTGGCGAGGCTTCTGTGCGTGTTCACTTGCCTCTTGTTTATGAAGGGTCAGAGACTGATCAGCTCAGTAAATGATAAGAAAGCAGTCGGTGGTACCTCTTTGGGTAAATGTATTGTGCTTTTCCAGCACTGCAGCTGCGTGAAGGCCCAGAAGAGTTGTCTCGAGTGACCACGTGTGTCTGTAACTTTGCCACCGCGCCGTTTGGCGCCAAGGTCCCTCGAGTGAGGTGTCCATCACAGTGGGGGAAAGGGCGGGAAGAGGTTGCATAGCCTAGTGTGTGGGGCGGGGCCAAACGGGCGGGGCTTCTGTACGAGTTCACATGCCTCTTGTTTATAAAGGGTCAGAGACCATCAGAGCATCAGATGAGGAGAAATCAGCCTCCTGGTCACTGGAAGTACAGGAGGAGTGCGCTCGAGAAACTCGTGGATGCCTAGACCTCCATCACGGATTACAGCTAATTGTAGACTGTAGCCTCGACCTTGCTCACTAGGTTCTTGGGCTGATTATAATGCGTTACTGAAGTTTAGCTTCATCCGGGGCACGTGCTGTTTCTTTTGTATCTGTAAGTGCTTCCTGTTGAGGTTTAATTTTTGAAACAGGAGCATCGTGCCAAAATGAATCCTGCCTGCATATTTATCCACGAAGATGCCACCATGTTGTGCCATACCTCTACTCAACTGGAGTACTTTCTACTGGGTAGTCAGTAAGTGCTACCTCGTTGGGTAAATGTATGGTGCTTTTCCTACACTACAGCTGCGTAAAGGCCCAGAAGAGAAGTCTTCAGTGATCACCTGTGTCTGTAACTTTGCCACTGCGCTGATAGGCGCCGAGGTACCTCGAGTGAGCTGTCCATCACAGTGGGGGAAAGGGCGGGATAGGTTGCATAGCCTAGTCTGTGTGGGGAGGGGTTAAACTGGCGAGGCTTCTGTGCGAGTTCACATGCCTCTTGTTTATGAAGGGTCAGAGACCGATCAGCTCAGTAAATGATAAGAAAGCAGTCGGTGGTACCTCTTTGGGTGAATGTATTGTGCTTTTCCAGCACTGCAGCTGCGTAAAGGCCCAGAAGAGAAGTCTTCAGTGATCACCTGTGTCTGTGACTTTGCCACTGCGCTGATAGGCGCCGAGGTACCTCGAGTGAGCTGTCCATCACAGTGGGGGAAAGGGCGGGATAGGTTGCATAGCCTAGTCTGTGTGGGGAGGGGTTAAACTGGCGAGGCTTCTGTGCAAGTTCACATGCCTCTTGTTTATGAAGGGTCAGAGACCGATCAGCTCAGTAAATGATAAGAAAGCAGTCGGTGGTACCTCTTTGGGTGAATGTATTGTGCTTTTCCAGCACTGCAGCTGCGTGAAGGCCCAGAAGAGTTGTATTCAGGGATCACCTGTGTCTGTAACGTTGCCACTGCGCCGATAGGCGCCGAGGTACCTCGAGTGAGCTGTCCATCACAGTGGGGTAAAGGGCTGGATAGGTTGCATAGCCTAGTGTGTGTGGGGAGGGGCCAAACTGGCGAGGCTTCTGTGCGTGTTCACTTGCCTCTTGTTTATGAAGGGTCAGAGACTGATCAGCTCAGTAAATGATAAGAAAGCAGTCGGTGGTACCTCTTTGGGTAAATGTATTGTGCTTTTCCAGCACTGCAGCTGTGTGAAGGCCCAGAAGAGTTGTCTCGAGTGACCACGTGTGTCTGTAACTTTGCCACCGCGCCGTTTGGCGCCAAGGTCCCTCGAGTGAGCTGTCCATCACAGTGGGGGAAAGGGCGGGAAGAGGTTGCATAGCCTAGTGGGTGGGGCGGGGCCAAACGGGCGGGGCTTCTGTACGAGTTCACATGCCTCTTGTTTATAAAGGGTCAGAGACCATCAGAGCATCAGATGAGGAGAAATCAGCCTCCTGGTCACTGGAAGTACAGGAGGATTGCGCTCGAGAAACTCGTGGATGCCTAGACCTCCATCACGGATTACAGCTAATTTTAGACTGTAGCCTCGACCTTGCTCACTAGGTTCTTGGGCTGATTATAATGCGTTACTGAAGTTTAGCTTCAACCGGGGCACGTGCTGTTTCTTTTGTATATGTAAGTGCTTCCTGTTGAGGTTTAATTTTTGAAATAGGAGCATCGTGCCAAAATGAATCCTGCCTGCATATTTATCCACGAAGATGCCACCATGTTGTGCCATACCTCTACTCAACTGGAGTACTTTCTACTGGGTAGTCAGTAAGTGCTACCTCGTTGGGTAAATGTATGGTGCTTTTCCAGCACTGCAGCTGCGTAAAGGCCCAGAAGAGAAGTCTTCAGTGATCACCTGTGTCTGTGACTTTGCCACTGCGCTGATAGGCGCCGAGGTACCTCGAGTGAGCTGTCCATCACAGTGGGGGAAAGGGCGGGATAGGTTGCATAGCCTAGTGTGTGTGGGGAGGGGCCAAACTGGCGAGGCTTCTGTGCGTGTTCACTTGCCTCTTGTTTATGAAGGGTCAGAGACCGATTAGCGCAGCAAATGAGGAGAAAGCAGTCGGTGGTACCTCTTTGGGTGAATGTATTGTGCTTTTCCAGCACTGCAGCTGCGTAAAGGCCCAGAAGAGTTGTCTCGAGTGACCACGTGTGTCTGTAACTTTGCCACCGCGCCGTTTGGCGCCAAGGTCCCTCGAGTGAGCTGTCCATCACAGTGGGGGAAAGGGCGGGAAGAGGTTGCATAGCCTAGTGTGTGGGGCGGGGCCAAACGGGCCGGGCTTATGTACGAGTTCACATGCCTCTTGTTTATAAAGGGTCAGAGACCATCAGAGCATCAGACGAGGAGAAATCAGCCTCCTGGTCACTGGAAGTACAGGAGGATTGCGCTCGAGAAACTCGTGGATGCCTAGACCTCCATCACGGATTACAGCTAATTGTAGACTGTAGCCTCGACCTTGCTCACTAGGTTCTTGGGCTGATTATAATGCGTTACTGAAGTTTAGCTTCATCCGGGGCACGTGCTGTTTCTTTTGTATCTGTAAGTGCTTCCTGTTGAGGTTTAATTTTTGAAACAGGAGCATCGTGCCAAATAGAATCCTGCCTGCACATTTATCCACGAAGATGCCACCATGTTGTGCCATACCTCTACTCAACTGGAGTACTTTCTACTGGGTAGTCAGTAAGTGCTACCTCGTTGGGTAAATGTATGGTGCTTTTCCTACACTACAGCTGCGTAAAGGCCCAGAAGAGAAGTTTTCAGTGATCACCTGTGTCTGTGACTTTGCCACTGCGCTGATAGGCGCCGAGGTACCTCGAGTGAACTGTCCATCACAGTGGGGGAAAGGGCGGGATAGGTTGCATAGCCTAGTCTGTGTGGGGAGGGGTTAAACTGGCGAGGCTTCTGTGCGAGTTCACATGCCTCTTGTTTATGAAGGGTCAGAGACCGATCAGCTCAGTAAATAATAAGAAAGCAGTCGGTGGTACCTCTTTGGGTGAATATATTGTGCTTTTCCAGCACTGCAGCTGCGTGAAGGCCCAGAAGAGTTGTATTCAGGGATCACCTGTGTCTGTAACGTTGCCACTGCGCCGATAGGCGCCGAGGTACCTCGAGTGAGCAGTCCATCACAGTGGTGGAAAGGGCGGATAGGTTGCATAGCCTAGTGTGTGTGGGGAGGGGCTAAACTGGCGAGGCTTCTGTGCGTGTTCACTTGCCTCTTGTTTATGAAGGGTCAGAGACCGATTAGCGCAGCAAATGAGGAGAAAGCAGTCGGTGGTACCTCTTTGGGTGAATGTATTGTGCTTTTCCAGCACTGCAGCTGCGTAAAGGCCCAGAAGAGTTGTCTCGAGTGACCACGTGTGTCTGTAACTTTGCCACCGCGCCGTTTGGCGCCAAGGTCCCTCGAGTGAGCTGTCCATCACAGTGGGGGAAAGGGCGGGAAGAGGTTGCATAGCCTAGTGTGTGGGGCGGGGCTTCTGTACGAGTTCACATGCCTCTTGTTTATAAAGGGTCAGAGACCATCAGAGCATCAGATGAGGAGAAATCAGCCTCCTGGTCACTGGAAGTACAGGAGGATTGCGCTCGAGAAACTCGTGGATGCCTAGACCTCCATCACGGATTACAGCTAATTTTAGACTGTAGCCTCGACCTTGCTCACTAGGTTCTTGGGCTGATTATAATGCGTTACTGAAGTTTAGCTTCAACCGGGGCACCTGCTGTTTCTTTTGTATATGTAAGTGCTTCCTGTTGAGGTTTAATTTTTGAAATAGGAGCATCGTGCCAAAATGAATCCTGCCTGCATATTTATCCACGAAGATGCCACCATGTTGTGCCATACCTCTACTCAACTGGAGTACTTTCTACTGGGTAGTCAGTAAGTGCTACCTCGTTGGGTAAATGTATGGTGCTTTTCCAGCACTGCAGCTGCGTAAAGGCCCAGAAGAGAAGTCTTCAGTGATCACCTGTGTCTGTGACTTTGCCACTGCGCTGATAGGCGCCGAGGTACCTCGAGTGAGCTGTCCATCACAGTGGGGGAAAGGGCGGGATAGGTTGCATAGCCTAGTGTGTGTGGGGAGGGGCCAAACTGGCGAGGCTTCTGTGCGTGTTCACTTGCCTCTTGTTTATGAAGGGTCAGAGACCGATTAGCGCAGCAAATGAGGAGAAAGCAGTCGGTGGTACCTCTTTGGGTGAATGTATTGTGCTTTTCCAGCACTGCAGCTGCGTAAAGGCCCAGAAGAGTGACCACGTGTGTCTGTAACTTTGCCACCGCGCCGTTTGGCGCCAAGGTCCCTCGAGTGAGCTGTCCATCACAGTGGGGGAAAGGGCGGGAAGAGGTTGCATAGCCTAGTGTGTGGGGCGGGGCCAAACGGGCCGGGCTTATGTACGAGTTCACATGCCTCTTGTTTATAAAGGGTCAGAGACCATCAGAGCATCAGACGAGGAGAAATCAGCCTCCTGGTCACTGGAAGTACAGGAGGATTGCGCTCGAGAAACTCGTGGATGCCTAGACCTCCATCACGGATTACAGCTAATTGTAGACTGTAGCCTCGACCTTGCTCACTAGGTTCTTGGGCTGATTATAATGCGTTACTGAAGTTTAGCTTCATCCGGGGCACGTGCTGTTTCTTTTGTATCTGTAAGTGCTTCCTGTTGAGGTTTAATTTTTGAAACAGGAGCATCGTGCCAAATAGAATCCTGCCTGCACATTTATCCACGAAGATGCCACCATGTTGTGCCATACCTCTACTCAACTGGAGTACTTTCTACTGGGTAGTCAGTAAGTGCTACCTCGTTGGGTAAATGTATGGTGCTTTTCCTACACTACAGCTGCGTAAAGGCCCAGAAGAGAAGTTTTCAGTGATCACCTGTGTCTGTGACTTTGCCACTGCGCTGATAGGCGCCGAGGTACCTCGAGTGAACTGTCCATCACAGTGGGGGAAAGGGCGGGATAGGTTGCATAGCCTAGTCTGTGTGGGGAGGGGTTAAACTGGCGAGGCTTCTGTGCGAGTTCACATGCCTCTTGTTTATGAAGGGTCAGAGACCGATCAGCTCAGTAAATAATAAGAAAGCAGTCGGTGGTACCTCTTTGGGTGAATATATTGTGCTTTTCCAGCACTGCAGCTGCGTGAAGGCCCAGAAGAGTTGTATTCAGGGATCACCTGTGTCTGTAACGTTGCCACTGCGCCGATAGGCGCCGAGGTACCTCGAGTGAGCAGTCCATCACAGTGGTGGAAAGGGCGGATAGGTTGCATAGCCTAGTGTGTGTGGGGAGGGGCTAAACTGGCGAGGCTTCTGTGCGTGTTCACTTGCCTCTTGTTTATGAAGGGTCAGAGACCGATTAGCGCAGCAAATGAGGAGAAAGCAGTCGGTGGTACCTCTTTGGGTGAATGTATTGTGCTTTTCCAGCACTGCAGCTGCGTAAAGGCCCAGAAGAGTTGTCTCGAGTGACCACGTGTGTCTGTAACTTTGCCACCGCGCCGTTTGGCGCCAAGGTCCCTCGAGTGAGCTGTCCATCACAGTGGGGGAAAGGGCGGGAAGAGGTTGCATAGCCTAGTGTGTGGGGCGGGGCTTCTGTACGAGTTCACATGCCTCTTGTTTATAAAGGGTCAGAGACCATCAGAGCATCAGATGAGGAGAAATCAGCCTCCTGGTCACTGGAAGTACAGGAGGATTGCGCTCGAGAAACTCGTGGATGCCTAGACCTCCATCACGGATTACAGCTAATTTTAGACTGTAGCCTCGACCTTGCTCACTAGGTTCTTGGGCTGATTATAATGCGTTACTGAAGTTTAGCTTCAACCGGGGCACGTGCTGTTTCTTTTGTATATGTAAGTGCTTCCTGTTGAGGTTTAATTTTTGAAACAGGAGCATCGTGCCAAAATGAATCCTGCCTGCATATTTATCCACGAAGATGCCACCATGTTGTGCCATACCTCTACTCAACTGGAGTACTTTCTACTGGGTAGTCAGTAAGTGCTACCTCGTTGGGTAAATGTATGGTGCTTTTCCTACACTACAGCTGCGTAAAGGCCCAGAAGAGAAGTCTTCAGTGATCACCTGTGTCTGTGACTTTGCCACTGCGCTGATAGGCGCCGAGGTACCTCGAGTGAGCTGTCCATCACAGTGGGGGAAAGGGCGGGATAGGTTGCATAGCCTAGTGTGTGTGGGGAGGGGCCAAACTGGCGAGGCTTCTGTGCGTGTTCACTTGCCTCTTGTTTATGAAGGGTCAGAGACCGATTAGCGCAGCAAATGAGGAGAAAGCAGTTGGTGGTACCTCTTTGGGTGAATGTATTGTGCTTTTCCAGCACTGCAGCTGCGTAAAGGCCCAGAAGAGTTGTCTCGAGTGACCACGTGTGTCTGTAACTTTGCCACCGCGCCGTTTGGCGCCAAGGTCCCTCGAGTGAGCTGTCCATCACAGTGGGGGAAAGGGCGGGAAGAGGTTGCATAGCCTAGTGTGTGGGGCGGGGCCAAACGGGCCGGGCTTCTGTACGAGTTCACATGCCTCTTGTTTATAAAGGGTCAGAGACCATCAGAGCATCAGATGAGGAGAAATCAGCCTCCTGGTCACTGGAAGTACAGGAGGATTGCGCTCGAGAAACTCGTGGATGCCTAGACCTCCATCACGGATTACAGCTAATTGTAGACTGTAGCCTCGACCTTGCTCACTAGGTTCTTGGGCTGATTATAATGCGTTACTGAAGTTTAGCTTCATCCGGGGCACGTGCTGTTTCTTTTGTATCTGTAAGTGCTTCCTGTTGAGGTTTAATTTTTGAAACAGGAGCATCGTGCCAAATAGAATCCTGCCTGCATATTTATCCACGAAGATGCCACCATGTTGTGCCATACCTCTACTCAACTGGAGTACTTTCTACTGGGTAGTCAGTAAGTGCTACCTCGTTGGGTAAATGTATGGTGCTTTTCCTACACTACAGCTGCGTAAAGGCCCAGAAGAGAAGTCTTCAGTGATCACCTGTGTCTGTGACTTTGCCACTGCGCTGATAGGCGCCGAGGTACCTCGAGTGAGCTGTCCATCACAGTGGGGGAAAGGGCGGGATAGGTTGCATAGCCTAGTCTGTGTGGGGAGGGGTTAAACTGGCGAGGCTTCTGTGCGAGTTCACATGCCTCTTGTTTATGAAGGGTCAGAGACCGATCAGCTCAGTAAATGATAAGAAAGCAGTCGGTGGTACCTCTTTGGGTAAATGTATTGCGCTTTTCCAGCACTGCAGCTGCGTGAAGGCCCAGAAGAGTTGTATTCAGTGATCACCTGTGTCTGTGACTTTGCCACTGCGCCGATATGCGCCGAGGTACCTCGAGGGAGCTGTCCATCAAAGTGGGGTAAAGGGCTGGATAGGTTGCATAGCCTAGTGTGTGTGGGGAGGGGCCAAACTGGCGAGGCTTCTGTGCGTGTTCACTTGCCTCTTGTTTATGAAGGGTCAGAGACTGATCAGCTCAGTAAATGATAAGAAAGCAGTCGGTGGTACCTCTTTGGGTAAATGTATTGTGCTTTTCCAGCACTGCAGCTGTGTGAAGGCCCAGAAGAGTTGTCTCGAGTGACCACGTGTGTCTGTAACTTTGCCACCGCGCCGTTTGGCGCCAAGGTCCCTCGAGTGAGCTGTCCATCACAGTGGGGGAAAGGGCGGGAAGAGGTTGCATAGCCTAGTGTGTGGGGCGGGGCCAAACGGGCGGGGCTTCTGTACGAGTTCACATGCCTCTTGTTTATAAAGGGTCAGAGACCATCAGAGCATCAGATGAGGAGAAATCAGCCTCCTGGTCACTGGAAGTACAGGAGGATTGCGCTCGAGAAACTCGTGGATGCCTAGACCTCCATCACGGATTACAGCTAATTTTAGACTGTAGCCTCGACCTTGCTCACTAGGTTCTTGGGCTGATTATTATGCGTTACTGAAGTTTAGCTTCATCCGGGGCACGTGCTGTTTCTTTTGTATCTGTAAGTGCTTCCTGTTGAGGTTTAATTTTTGAAACAGGAGCATCGTGCCAAAATGAATCCTGCCTGCATATTTATCCACGAAGATGCCACCATGTTGTGCCATACCTCTACTCAACTGGAGTACTTTCTACTGGGTAGTCAGTAAGTGCTACCTCGTTGGGTAAATGTATGGTGCTTTTCCTACACTACAGCTGCGTAAAGGCCCAGAAGAGAAGTCTTCAGTGTCACCTGTGTCTGTGACTTTGCCACTGCGCTGATAGGCGCCGAGGTACCTCGAGTGAGCTGTCCATCACAGTGGGGGAAAGGGCGGGATAGGTTGCATAGCCTAGTGTGTGTGGGGAGGGGCCAAACTGGCGAGGCTTCTGTGCGTGTTCACTTGCCTCTTGTTTATGAAGGGTCAGAGACCGATTAGCGCAGCAAATGAGGAGAAAGCAGTCGGTGGTACCTCTTTGGGTGAATGTATTGTGCTTTTCCAGCACTGCAGCTGCGTAAAGGCCCAGAAGAGTTGTCTCGAGTGACCACGTGTGTCTGTAACTTTGCCACCGCGCCGTTTGGCGCCAAGGTCCCTCGAGTGAGCTGTCCATCACAGTGGGGGAAAGGGCGGGAAGAGGTTGCATAGCCTAGTGTGTGGGGCGGGGCCAAACGGGCCGGGCTTCTGTACGAGTTCACATGCCTCTTGTTTATAAAGGGTCAGAGACCATCAGAGCATCAGATGAGGAGAAATCAGCCTCCTGGTCACTGGAAGTACAGGAGGATTGCGCTCGAGAAACTCGTGGTTGCCTAGACCTCCATCACGGATTACAGCTAATTGTAGACTGTAGCCTCGACCTTGCTCACTAGGTTCTTGGGCTGATTATAATGCGTTACTGAAGTTTAGCTTCATCCGGGGCACGTGCTGTTTCTTTTGTATCTGTAAGTGCTTCCTGTTGAGGTTTAATTTTTGAAACAGGAGCATCGTGCCAAATAGAATCCTGCCTGCATATTTATCCACGAAGATGCCACCATGTTGTGCCATACCTCTACTCAACTGGAGTACTTTCTACTGGGTAGTCAGTAAGTGCTACCTCGTTGGGTAAATGTATGGTGCTTTTCCTACACTACAGCTGCGTAAAGGCCCAGAAGAGAAGTCTTCAGTGATCACCTGTGTCTGTGACTTTGCCACTGCGCTGATAGGCGCCGAGGTACCTCGAGTGAGCTGTCCATCACCGTGGGGGAAAGGGCGGGATAGGTTGCATAGCCTAGTCTGTGTGGGGAGGGGTTAAACTGGCGAGGCTTCTGTGCGAGTTCACATGCCTCTTGTTTATGAAGGGTCAGAGACCGATCAGCTCAGTAAATGATAAGAAAGCAGTCGGTGGTACCTCTTTGGGTGAATATATTGTGCTTTTCCAGCACTGCAGCTGCGTGAAGGCCCAGAAGAGTTGTATTCAGGGATCACCTGTGTCTGTAACGTTGCCACTGCGCCGATAGACGCCGAGGTACCTCGAGTGAGCAGTCCATCACAGTGGTGGAAAGGGCGGATAGGTTGCATAGCCTAGTGTGTGTGGGGAGGGGCTAAACTGGCGAGGCTTCTGTGCGAGTTCACATGCCTCTTGTTTATAAAGGGTCAGAGACCATCAGAGCATCAGATGAGGAGAAATCAGCCTCCTGGTCACTGGAAGTACAGGAGGATTGCGCTCGAGAAACTCGTGGATGCCTAGACCTCCATCACGGATTAAAGCTAATTTTAGACGGTAGCCTCGACCTTGCTCACTAGGTTCTTGGGCTGATTATAATGCGTTACTGAAGTTTAGCTTCAACCGGGGCACGTGCTGTTTCTTTTGTATATGTAAGTGCTTCCTGTTGAGGTTTAATTTTTGAAACAGGAGCATCGTGCCAAAATGAATCCTGCCTGCATATTTATCCACGAAGATGCCACCATGTTGTGCCATACCTCTACTCAACTGGAGTACTTTCTACTGGGTAGTCAGTAAGTGCTACCTCGTTGGGTAAATGTATGGTGCTTTTCCTACACTACAGCTACGTAAAGGCCCAGAAGAGAAGTCTTCAGTGATCACCTGTGTCTGTGACTTTGCCACTGCGCTGATAGGCGCCGAGGTACCTCGAGTGAGCTGTCCATCACAGTGGGGGAAAGGGCGGGATAGGTTGCACAGCCTAGTCAGTGACTTTGCCACTGCGCTGATAGGCGCCGAGGTACCTCGAGTGAGCTGTCCATCACAGTGGGGGAAAGGGCGGGATAGGTTGCATAGCCTAGTCTGTGTGGGGAGGGGTTAAACTGGCGAGGCTTCTGTGGGAGTTCACATGCCTCTTGTTTATGAAGGGTCAGAGACCGATCAGCTCAGTAAATGATAAGAAAGCAGTCGGTGGTACCTCTTTGGGTAAATGTATTGTGCTTTTCCAGCACTGCAGCTGCGTGAAGGCCCAGAAGAGAAGTCTTCAGTGATCACCTGTGTCTGTGACTTTCCCACTGCGCTGATAGGCGCCGAGGTACCTCGAGTGAGCAGTCCATCACAGTGGTGGAAAGGGCGGATAGGTTGCATAGCCTAGTGTGTGTGGGGAGGGGCCAAACTGGCGAGGCTTCTGTGCGTGTTCACTTGCCTCTTGTTTATGAAGGGTCAGAGACCGATTAGCGCAGCAAATGAGGAGAAAGCAGTCGGTGGTACCTCTTTGGGTGAATGTATTGTGCTTTTCCAGCACTGCAGCTGCGTAAAGGCCCAGAAGAGTTGTCTCGAGTGACCACGTGTGTCTGTAACTTTGCCACCGCGCCGTTTGGCGCCAAGGTCCCTCGAGTGAGCTGTCCATCACAGTGGGGGAAAGGGCGGGAAGAGGTTGCATAGCCTAGTGTGTGGGGCGGGGCCAAACGGGCGGGGCTTCTGTACGAGTTCACATGCCTCTTGTTTATAAAGGGTCAGAGACCATCAGAGCATCAGATGAGGAGAAATCAGCCTCCTGGTCACTGGAAGTACAGGAGGATTGCGCTCGAGAAACTCGTGGATGCCTAGACCTCCATCACGGATTACAGCTAATTGTAGACTGTAGCCTCGACCTTGCTCACTAGGTTCTTGGGCTGATTATAATGCGTTACTGAAGTTTAGCTTCATCCGGGGCACGTGCTGTTTCTTTTGTATCTGTAAGTGCTTCCTGTTGAGGTTTAATTTTTGAAACAGGAGCATCGTGCCAAAATGAATCCTGCCTGCATATTTATCCAAGAAGATGCCACCATGTTGTGCCATACCTCTACTCAACTGGAGTACTTTCTACTGGGTAGTCAGTAAGTGCTACCTCGTTGGGTAAATGTATGGTGCTTTTCCTACACTACAGCTGCGTAAAGGCCCAGAAGAGAAGTCTTCAGTGATCACCTGTGTCTGTGACTTTGCCACTGCGCTGATAGGCGCCAAGGTCCCTCGAGTGAGCTGTCCATCACAGTGGGGGAAAGGGCGGGAAGAGGTTGCATAGCCTAGTGTGTGGGGCGGGGCCAAACGGGCGGGGCTTCTGTACGAGTTCACATGCCTCTTGTTTATAAAGGGTCAGAGACCATCAGAGCATCAGATGAGGAGAAATCAGCCTCCTGGTCACTGGAAGTACAGGAGGATTGCGCTCGAGAAACTCGTGGATGCCTAGACCTCCATCACGGATTAAAGCTAATTTTAGACGGTAGCCTCGACCTTGCTCACTAGGTTCTTGGGCTGATTATAATGCGTTACTGAAGTTTAGCTTCAACCGGGGCACGTGCTGTTTCTTTTGTATATGTAAGTGCTTCCTGTTGAGGTTTAATTTTTGAAACAGGAGCATCGTGCCAAAATGAATCCTGCCTGCATATTTATCCACGAAGATGCCACCATGTTGTGCCATACCTCTACTCAACTGGAGTACTTTCTACTGGGTAGTCAGTAAGTGCTACCTCGTTGGGTAAATGTATGGTGCTTTTCCTACACTACAGCTACGTAAAGGCCCAGAAGAGAAGTCTTCAGTGATCACCTGTGTCTGTGACTTTGCCACTGCGCTGATAGGCGCCGAGGTACCTCGAGTGAGCTGTCCATCACAGTGGGGGAAAGGGCGGGATAGGTTGCACAGCCTAGTCAGTGAATTTGCCACTGCGCTGATAGGCGCCGAGGTACCTCGAGTGAGCTGTCCATCACAGTGGGGGAAAGGGCGGGATAGGTTGCATAGCCTAGTCTGTGTGGGGAGGGGTTAAACTGGCGAGGCTTCTGTGGGAGTTCACATGCCTCTTGTTTATGAAGGGTCAGAGACCGATCAGCTCAGTAAATGATAAGAAAGCAGTCGGTGGTACCTCTTTGGGTAAATGTATTGTGCTTTTCCAGCACTGCAGCTGCGTGAAGGCCCAGAAGAGAAGTCTTCAGTGATCACCTGTGTCTGTGACTTTCCCACTGCGCTGATAGGCGCCGAGGTACCTCGAGTGAGCAGTCCATCACAGTGGTGGAAAGGGCGGATAGGTTGCATAGCCTAGTGTGTGTGGGGAGGGGCCAAACTGGCGAGGCTTCTGTGCGTGTTCACTTGCCTCTTGTTTATGAAGGGTCAGAGACCGATTAGCGCAGCAAATGAGGAGAAAGCAGTCGGTGGTACCTCTTTGGGTGAATGTATTGTGCTTTTCCAGCACTGCAGCTGCGTAAAGGCCCAGAAGAGTTGTCTCGAGTGACCACGTGTGTCTGTAACTTTGCCACCGCGCCGTTTGGCGCCAAGGTCCCTCGAGTGAGCTGTCCATCACAGTGGGGGAAAGGGCGGGAAGAGGTTGCATAGCCTAGTGTGTGGGGCGGGGCCAAACGGGCGGGGCTTCTGTACGAGTTCACATGCCTCTTGTTTATAAAGGGTCAGAGACCATCAGAGCATCAGATGAGGAGAAATCAGCCTCCTGGTCACTGGAAGTACAGGAGGATTGCGCTCGAGAAACTCGTGGATGCCTAGACCTCCATCACGGATTACAGCTAATTGTAGACTGTAGCCTCGACCTTGCTCACTAGGTTCTTGGGCTGATTATAATGCGTTACTGAAGTTTAGCTTCATCCGGGGCACGTGCTGTTTCTTTTGTATCTGTAAGTGCTTCCTGTTGAGGTTTAATTTTTGAAACAGGAGCATCGTGCCAAAATGAATCCTGCCTGCATATTTATCCAAGAAGATGCCACCATGTTGTGCCATACCTCTACTCAACTGGAGTACTTTCTACTGGGTAGTCAGTAAGTGCTACCTCGTTGGGTAAATGTATGGTGCTTTTCCTACACTACAGCTGCGTAAAGGCCCAGAAGAGAAGTCTTCAGTGATCACCTGTGTCTGTGACTTTGCCACTGCGCTGATAGGCGCCGAGGTACCTCGAGTGAGCTGTCCATCACAGTGGGGGAAAGGGCGGGATAGGTTGCATAGCCTAGTCTGTGTGGGGAGGGGTTAAACTGGCGAGGCTTCTGTGCGAGTTCACATGCCTCTTGTTTATGAAGGGTCAGAGACCGATCAGCTCAGTAAATGATAAGAAAGCAGTCGGTGGTACCTCTTTGGGTGAATGTATTGTGCTTTTCCAGCACTGCAGCTGCGTAAAGGCCCAGAAGAGAAGTCTTCAGTGATCACCTGTGTCTGTGACTTTGCCACTGCGCTGATAGGCGCCGAGGTACCTCGAGTGAGCTGTCCATCACAGTGGGGGAAAGGGCGGGATAGGTTGCATAGCCTAGTCTGTGTGGGGAGGGGTTAAACTGGCGAGGCTTCTGTGCGAGTTCACATGCCTCTTGTTTATGAAGGGTCAGAGACCGATCAGCTCAGTAAATGATAAGAAAGCAGTCGGTGGTACCTCTTTGGGTAAATGTATTGCGCTTTTCCAGCACTGCAGCTGCGTGAAGGCCCAGAAGAGTTGTATTCAGTGATCACCTGTGTCTGTGACTTTGCCACTGCGCCGATATGCGCCGAGGTACCTCGAGGGAGCTGTCCATCAAAGTGGGGTAAAGGGCTGGATAGGTTGCATAGCCTAGTGTGTGTGGGGAGGGGCCAAACTGGCGAGGCTTCTGTGCGTGTTCACTTGCCTCTTGTTTATGAAGGGTCAGAGACTGATCAGCTCAGTAAATGATAAGAAAGCAGTCGGTGGTACCTCTTTGGGTAAATGTATTGTGCTTTTCCAGCACTGCAGCTGTGTGAAGGCCCAGAAGAGTTGTCTCGAGTGACCACGTGTGTCTGTAACTTTGCCACTGCGCCGTTTGGCGCCAAGGTCCCTCGAGTGAGCTGTCCATCACAGTGGGGGAAAGGGCGTGAAGAGGTTGCATAGCCTAGTGTGTGGGGCGGGGCCAAACGGGCGGGGCTTTTGTACGAGTTCACATGCCTCTTGTTTATAAAGGGTCAGAGACCATCAGAGCATCAGATGAGGAGAAATCAGCCTCCTGGTCACTGGAAGTACAGGAGGATTGCGCTCGAGAAACTCGTGGATGCCTAGACCTCCATCATGGATTACAGCTAATTGTAGACTGTAGCCTCGACCTTGCTCACTAGGTTCTTGGGCTGATTATAATGCGTTACTGAAGTTTAGCTTCATCCGGGGCACGTGCTGTTTCTTTTGTATCTGTAAGTGCTTCCTGTTGAGGTTTAATTTTTGAAACAGGAGCATCGTGCCAAATAGAATCCTGCCTGCATATTTATCCACGAAGATGCCACCATGTTGTGCCATACCTCTACTCAACTGGAGTACTTTCTACTGGGTAGTCAGTAAGTGCTACCTCGTTGGGTAAATGTATGGTGCTTTTCCTACACTACAGCTGCGTAAAGGCCCAGAAGAGAAGTCTTCAGTGATCACCTGTGTCTGTGACTTTGCCACTGCGCTGATAGGCGCCGAGGTACCTCGAGTGAGCTGTCCATCACCGTGGGGGAAAGGGCGGGATAGGTTGCATAGCCTAGTCTGTGTGGGGAGGGGTTAAACTGGCGAGGCTTCTGTGCGAGTTCACATGCCTCTTGTTTATGAAGGGTCAGAGACCGATCAGCTCAGTAAATGATAAGAAAGCAGTCGGTGGTACCTCTTTGGGTGAATATATTGTGCTTTTCCAGCACTGCAGCTGCGTGAAGGCCCAGAAGAGTTGTATTCAGGGATCACCTGTGTCTGTAACGTTGCCACTGCGCCGATAGGCGCCGAGGTACCTCGAGTGAGCAGTCCATCACAGTGGTGGAAAGGGCGGATAGGTTGCATAGCCTAGTGTGTGTGGGGAGGGGCTAAACTGGCGAGGCTTCTGTGCGTGTTCACTTGCCTCTTGTTTATGAAGGGTCAGAGACCGATCAGCTCAGTAAATGATAAGAAAGCAGTCGGTGGTACCTCTTTGGGTGAATGTATTGTGCTTTTCCAGCACTGCAGCTGCGTGAAGGCCCAGAAGAGTTGTATTCAGGGATCACCTGTGTCTGTAACGTTGCCACTGCGCCGATAGGCGCCGAGGTACCTCGAGTGAGCTGTCCATCACAGTGGGGTAAAGGGCTGGATAGGTTGCATAGCCTAGTGTGTGTGGGGAGGGGCCAAACTGGCGAGGCTTCTGTGCGTGTTCACTTGCCTCTTGTTTATGAAGGGTCAGAGACTGATCAGCTCAGTAAATGATAAGAAAGCAGTCGGTGGTACCTCTTTGGGTAAATGTATTGTGCTTTTCCAGCACTGCAGCTGTGTGAAGGCCCAGAAGAGTTGTCTCGAGTGACCACGTGTGTCTGTAACTTTGCCACCGCGCCGTTTGGCGCCAAGGTCCATCGAGTGAGCTGTCCATCACAGTGGGGGAAAGGGCGGGAAGAGGTTGCATAGCCTAGTGTGTGGGGCGGGGCCAAACGGGCGGGGCTTCTGTACGAGTTCACATGCCTCTTGTTTATAAAGGGTCAGAGACCATCAGAGCATCAGATGAGGAGAAATCAGCCTCCTGGTCACTGGAAGTACAGGAGGATTGCGCTCGAGAAACTCGTGGATGCCTAGACCTCCATCACGGATTACAGCTAATTTTAGACTGTAGCCTCGACCTTGCTCACTAGGTTCTTGGGCTGATTATAATGCGTTACTGAAGTTTAGCTTCAACCGGGGCACGTGCTGTTTCTTTTGTATATGTAAGTGCTTCCTGTTGAGGTTTAATTTTTGAAACAGGAGCATCGTGCCAAAATGAATCCTGCCTGCATATTTATCCACGAAGATGCCACCATGTTGTGCCATACCTCTACTCAACTGGAGTACTTTCTACTGGGTAGTCAGTAAGTGCTACCTCGTTGGGTAAATGTATGGTGCTTTTCCAGCACTGCAGCTGCGTAAAGGCCCAGAAGAGAAGTCTTCAGTGATCACCTGTGTCTGTGACTTTGCCACTGCGCTGATAGGCGCCGAGGTACCTCGAGTGAGCTGTCCATCACAGTGGGGGAAAGGGCGGGATAGGTTGCATAGCCTAGTGTGTGTGGGGAGGGGCCAAACTGGCGAGGCTTCTGTGCGTGTTCACTTGCCTCTTGTTTATGAAGGGTCAGAGACCGATTAGCGCAGCAAATGAGGAGAAAGCAGTCGGTGGTACCTCTTTGGGTGAATGTATTGTGCTTTTCCAGCACTGCAGCTGCGTAAAGGCCCAGAAGAGTTGTCTCGAGTGACCACGTGTGTCTGTAACTTTGCCACCGCGCCGTTTGGCGCCAAGGTCCCTCGAGTGAGCTGTCCATCACAGTGGGGGAAAGGGCGGGAAGAGGTTGCATAGCCTAGTGTTGGGGCGGGGCCAAACGGGCCGGGCTTCTGTACGAGTTCACATGCCTCTTGTTTATAAAGGGTCAGAGACCATCAGAGCATCAGATGAGGAGAAATCAGCCTCCTGGTCACTGGAAGTACAGGAGGATTGCGCTCAAGAAACTCGTGGATGCCTAGACCTCCATCACGGATTACAGCTAATTGTAGACTGTAGCCTCGACCTTGCTCACTAGGTTCTTGGGCTGATTATAATGCGTTACTGAAGTTTAGCTTCATCCGGGGCACGTGCTGTTTCTTTTGTATCTGTAAGTGCTTCCTGTTGAGGTTTAATTTTTGAAACAGGAGCATCGTGCCAAATAGAATCCTGCCTGCATATTTATCCACGAAGATGCCACCATGTTGTGCCATACCTCTACTCAACTGGAGTACTTTCTACTGGGTAGTCAGTAAGTGCTACCTCGTTGGGTAAATGTATGGTGCTTTTCCTACACTACAGCTGCGTAAAGGCCCAGAAGAGAAGTCTTCAGTGATCACCTGTGTCTGTGACTTTGCCACTGCGCTGATAGGCGCCGAGGTACCTCGAGTGAGCTGTCCATCACAGTGGGGGAAAGGGCGGGAATAGGTTGCATAGCCTAGTCTGTGTGGGGAGGGGTTAAACTGGCGAGGCTTCTGTGCGACTTCACATGCCTCTTGTTTATGAAGGGTCAGAGACCGATCAGCTCAGTAAATGATAAGAAAGCAGTCGGTGGTACCTCTTTGGGTGAATGTATTGTGCTTTTCCAGCACTGCAGCTGCGTAAAGGCCCAGAAGAGAAGTCTTCAGTGATCACCTGTGTCTGTGACTTTGCCACTGCGCTGATAGGCGCCGAGGTACCTCGAGTGAGCTGTCCATCACAGTGGGGGAAAGGGCGGGATAGGTTGCATAGCCTAGACAGTGACTTTGCCACTGCGCTGATAGGCGCCGAGGTACCTCGAGTGAGCTGTCCATCACAGTGGGGTAAAGGGCTGGATAGGTTGCATAGCCTAGTGTGTGTGGGGAGGGGCCAAACTGGCGAGGCTTCTGTGCGTGTTCACTTGCCTCTTGTTTATGAAGGGTCAGAGACTGATCAGCTCAGTAAATGATAAGAAAGCAGTCGGTGGTACCTCTTTGGGTAAATGTATTGTGCTTTTCCAGCACTGCAGCTGCGTGAAGGCCCAGAAGAGTTGTCTCGAGTGACCACGTGTGTCTGTAACTTTGCCACCGCGCCGTTTGGCGCCAAGGTCCCTCGAGTGAGGTGTCCATCACAGTGGGGGAAAGGGCGGGAAGAGGTTGCATAGCCTAGTGTGTGGGGCGGGGCCAAACGGGCGGGGCTTCTGTACGAGTTCACATGCCTCTTGTTTATAAAGGGTCAGAGACCATCAGAGCATCAGATGAGGAGAAATCAGCCTCCTGGTCACTGGAAGTACAGGAGGATTGCGCTCGAGAAACTCGTGGATGCCTAGACCTCCATCACGGATTACAGCTAATTTTAGACTGTAGCCTCGACCTTGCTCACTAGGTTCTTGGGCTGATTATAATGCGTTACTGAAGTTTAGCTTCAACCGGGGCACGTGCTGTTTCTTTTGCATATGTAAGTGCTTCCTGTTGAGGTTTAATTTTTGAAACAGGAGCATCGTGCCAAAATGAATCCTGCCTGCATATTTATCCACGAAGATGCCACCATGTTGTGCCATACCTCTACTCAACTGGAGTACTTTCTACTGGGTAGTCAGTAAGTGCTACCTCGTTGGGTAAATGTATGGTGCTTTTCCTACACTACAGCTGCGTAAAGGCCCAGAAGAGAAGTCTTCAGTGATCACCTGTGTCTGTGACTTTGCCACTGCGCTGATAGGCGCCGAGGTACCTCGAGTGAGCTGTCCATCACAGTGGGGGAAAGGGCGGGATAGGTTGCATAGCCTAGTCTGTGTGGGGAGGGGTTAAACTGGCGAGGCTTCTGTGCGAGTTCACATGCCTCTTGTTTATGAAGGGTCAGAGACCGATCAGCTCAGTAAATGATAAGAAAGCAGTCGGTGGTACCTCTTTGGGTGAATGTATTGTGCTTTTCCAGCACTGCAGCTGCGTAAAGGCCCAGAAGAGAAGTCTTCAGTGATCACCTGTGTCTGTGACTTTGCCACTGCGCTGATAGGCGCCGAGGTACCTCGAGTGAGCTGTCCATCACAGTGGGGGAAAGGGTGGGATAGGTTGCATAGCCTAGTCAGTCACTTTGCCACTGCGCTGATAGGCGCCGAGGTACCTCGAGTGAGCTGTCCATCACAGTGGGGGAAAGGGCGGGATAGGTTGCATAGCCTAGTCTGTGTGGGGAGGGGTTAAACTGGCGAGGCTTCTGTGCAAGTTCACATGCCTCTTGTTTATGAAGGGTCAGAGACCGATCAGCTCAGTAAATGATAAGAAAGCAGTCGGTGGTACCTCTTTGGGTGAATGTATTGTGCTTTTCCAGCACTGCAGCTGCGTGAAGGCCCAGAAGAGTTGTATTCAGGGATCACCTGTGTCTGTAACGTTGCCACTGCGCCGATAGGCGCCGAGGTACCTCGAGTGAGCTGTCCATCACAGTGGGGTAAAGGGCTGGATAGGTTGCATAGCCTAGTGTGTGTGGGGAGGGGCCAAACTGGCGAGGCTTCTGTGCGTGTTCACTTGCCTCTTGTTTATGAAGGGTCAGAGACTGATCAGCTCAGTAAATGATAAGAAAGCAGTCGGTGGTACCTCTTTGGGTAAATGTATTGTGCTTTTCCAGCACTGCAGCTGTGTGAAGGCCCAGAAGAGTTGTCTCGAGTGACCACGTGTGTCTGTAACTTTGCCACCGCGCCGTTTGGCGCCAAGGTCCATCGAGTGAGCTGTCCATCACAGTGGGGGAAAGGGCGGGAAGAGGTTGCATAGCCTAGTGTGTGGGGCGGGGCCAAACGGGCGGGGCTTCTGTACGAGTTCACATGCCTCTTGTTTATAAAGGGTCAGAGACCATCAGAGCATCAGATGAGGAGAAATCAGCCTCCTGGTCACTGGAAGTACAGGAGGATTGCGCTCGAGAAACTCGTGGATGCCTAGACCTCCATCACGGATTACAGCTAATTTTAGACTGTAGCCTCGACCTTGCTCACTAGGTTCTTGGGCTGATTATAATGCGTTACTGAAGTTTAGCTTCAACCGGGGCACGTGCTGTTTCTTTTGTATATGTAAGTGCTTCCTGTTGAGGTTTAATTTTTGAAACAGGAGCATCGTGCCAAAATGAATCCTGCCTGCATATTTATCCACGAAGATGCCACCATGTTGTGCCATACCTCTACTCAACTGGAGTACTTTCTACTGGGTAGTCAGTAAGTGCTACCTCGTTGGGTAAATGTATGGTGCTTTTCCTACACTACAGCTGCGTAAAGGCCCAGAAGAGAAGTCTTCAGTGATCACCTGTGTCTGTGACTTTGCCACTGCGCTGATAGGCGCCGAGGTACCTCGAGTGAGCTGTCCATCACAGTGGGGGAAAGGGCGGGATAGGTTGCATAGCCTAGTCTGTGTGGGGAGGGGTTAAACTGGCGAGGCTTCTGTGCGTGTTCACATGCCTCTTGTTTATGAAGGGTCAGAGACCGATCAGCTCAGTAAATGATAAGAAAGCAGTCGGTGGTACCTCTTTGGGTGAATGTATTGTGCTTTTCCAGCACTGCAGCTGCGTAAAGGCCCAGAAGAGTTGTCTCGAGTGACCACGTGTGTCTGTAACTTTGCCACCGCGCCGTTTGGCGCCAAGGTCCCTCGAGTGAGCTGTCCATCACAGTGGGGGAAAGGGCGGGAAGAGGTTGCATAGCCTAGTGTGTGGGGCGGGGCCAAACGGGCCGGGCTTCTGTACGAGTTCACATGCCTCTTGTTTATAAAGGGTCAGAGACCATCAGAGCATCAGATGAGGAGAAATCAGCCTCCTGGTCACTGGAAGTACAGGAGGATTGCGCTCGAGAAACTCGTGGATGCCTAGACCTCCATCACGGATTACAGCTAATTTTAGACTGTAGCCTCGACCTTGCTCACTAGGTTCTTGGGCTGATTATAATGCGTTACTGAAGTTTAGCTTCATCCGGGGCACGTGCTGTTTCTTTTGTATCTGTAAGTGCTTCCTGTTGAGGTTTAATTTTTGAAACAGGAGCATCGTGCCAAATAGAATCCTGCCTGCATATTTATCCACGAAGATGCCACCATGTTGTGCCATACCTCTACTCAACTGGAGTACTTTCTACTGGGTAGTCAGTAAGTGCTACCTCGTTGGGTAAATGTATGGTGCTTTTCCTACACTACAGCTGCGTAAAGGCCCAGAAGAGAAGTCTTCAGTGATCACCTGTGTCTGTGACTTTGCCACTGCGCTGATAGGCGCCGAGGTACCTCGAGTGAGCTGTCCATCACAGTGGGGGAAAGGGCGGGATAGGTTGCATAGCCTAGTCTGTGTGGGGAGGGGTTAAACTGGCGAGGCTTCTGTGCGAGTTCACATGCCTCTTGTTTATGAAGGGTCAGAGACCGATCAGCTCAGTAAATGATAAGAAAGCAGTCGGTGGTACCTCTTTGGGTGAATGTATTGTGCTTTTCCAGCACTGCAGCTGCGTAAAGGCCCAGAAGAGAAGTCTTCAGTGATCACCTGTGTCTGTGACTTTGCCACTGCGCTGATAGGCGCCGAGGTACCTCGAGTGAGCTGTCCATCACAGTGGGGGAAAGGGCGGGATAGGTTGCATAGCCTAGACAGTGACTTTGCCACTGCGCTGATAGGCGCCGAGGTACCTCGAGTGAGCTGTCCATCACAGTGGGGTAAAGGGCTGGATAGGTTGCATAGCCTAGTGTGTGTGGGGAGGGGCCAAACTGGCGAGGCTTCTGTGCGTGTTCACTTGCCTCTTGTTTATGAAGGGTCAGAGACTGATCAGCTCAGTAAATGATAAGAAAGCAGTCGGTGGTACCTCTTTGGGTAAATGTATTGTGCTTTTCCAGCACTGCAGCTGCGTGAAGGCCCAGAAGAGTTGTCTCGAGTGACCACGTGTGTCTTTAACTTTGCCACCGCGCCGTTTGGCGCCAAGGTCCCTCGAGTGAGCTGTCCATCACAGTGGGGGAAAGGGCGGGAAGAGGTTGCATAGCCTAGTGTGTGGGGCGGGGCCAAACGGGCGGGGCTTCTGTACGAGTTCACATGCCTCTTGTTTATAAAGGGTCAGAGACCATCAGAGCATCAGATGAGGAGAAATCAGCCTCCTGGTCACTGGAAGTACAGGAGGATTGCGCTCGAGAAACTCGTGGATGCCTAGACCTCCATCACGGATTACAGCTAATTTTAGACTGTAGCCTCGACCTTGCTCACTAGGTTCTTGGGCTGATTATAATGCGTTACTGAAGTTTAGCTTCAACCGGGGCACGTGCTGTTTCTTTTGTATATGTAAGTGCTTCCTGTTGAGGTTTAATTTTTGAAACAGGAGCATCGTGCCAAAATGAATCCTGCCTGCATATTTATCCACGAAGATGCCACCATGTTGTGCCATACCTCTACTCAACTGGAGTACTTTCTACTGGGTAGTCAGTAAGTGCTACCTCGTTGGGTAAATGTATGGTGCTTTTCCTACACTACAGCTGCGTAAAGGCCCAGAAGAGAAGTCTTCAGTGATCACCTGTGTCTGCGACTTTGCCACTGCGCTGATAGGCGCCGAGGTACCTCGAGTGAGCTGTCCATCACAGTGGGGGAAAGGGCGGGATAGGTTGCATAGCCTAGTCTGTGTGGGGAGGGGTTAAACTGGCGAGGCTTCTGTGCGAGTTCACATGCCTCTTGTTTATGAAGGGTCAGAGACCGATCAGCTCAGTAAATGATAAGAAAGCAGTCGGTGGTACCTCTTTGGGTGAATGTATTGTGCTTTTCCAGCACTGCAGCTGCGTAAAGGCCCAGAAGAGAAGTCTTCAGTGATCACCTGTGTCTGTGACTTTGCCACTGCGCTGATAGGCGCCGAGGTACCTCGAGTGAGCTGTCAATCACAGTGGGGGAAAGGGTGGGATAGGTTGCATAGCCTAGTCAGTCACTTTGCCACTGCGCTGATAGGCGCCGAGGTACCTCGAGTGAGCTGTCCATCACAGTGGGGGAAAGGGCGGGATAGGTTGCATAGCCTAGTCTGTGTGGGGAGGGGTTAAACTGGCGAGGCTTCTGTGCAAGTTCACATGCCTCTTGTTTATGAAGGGTCAGAGACCGATCAGCTCAGTAAATGATAAGAAAGCAGTCGGTGGTACCTCTTTGGGTGAATGTATTGTGCTTTTCCAGCACTGCAGCTGCGTGAAGGCCCAGAAGAGTTGTATTCAGGGATCACCTGTGTCTGTAACGTTGCCACTGCGCCGATAGGCGCCGAGGTACCTCGAGTGAGCTGTCCATCACAGTGGGGTAAAGGGCTGGATAGGTTGCATAGCCTAGTGTGTGTGGGGAGGGGCCAAACTGGCGAGGCTTCTGTGCGTGTTCACTTGCCTCTTGTTTATGAAGGGTCAGAGACTGATCAGCTCAGTAAATGATAAGAAAGCAGTCGGTGGTACCTCTTTGGGTAAATGTATTGTGCTTTTCCAGCACTGCAGCTGCGTGAAGGCCCAGAAGAGTTGTCTCGAGTGACCACGTGTGTCTGTAACTTTGCCACCGCGCCGTTTGGCGCCAAGGTCCCTCGAGTGAGCTGTCCATCACAGTGGGGGAAAGGGCGGGAAGAGGTTGCATAGCCTAGTGTGTGGGGCGGGGCCAAATTGGCGGGGCTTCTGTACGAGTTCACATGCCTCTTGTTTATAAAGGGTCAGAGACCATCAGAGCATCAGATGAGGAGAAATCAGCCTCCTGGTCACTGGAAGTACAGGAGGATTGCGCTCGAGAAACTCGTGGATGCCTAGACCTCCATCACGGATTACAGCTAATTGTAGACTGTAGCCTCGACCTTGCTCACTAGGTTCTTGGGCTGATTATAATGCGTTACTGAAGTTTAGCATCATCCGGGGCACGTGCTGTTTCTTTTGTATCTGTAAGTGCTTCCTGTTGAGGTTTAATTTTTGAAACAGGAGCATCGTGCCAAAATGAATCCTGCCTGCATATTTATCCACGAAGATGCCACCATGTTGTGCCATACCTCTACTCAACTGGAGTACTTTCTACTGGGTAGTCAGTAAGTGCTACCTCGTTGGGTAAATGTATGGTGCTTTTCCTACACTACAGCTGCGTAAAGGCCCAGAAGAGAAGTCTTCAGTGATCACCTGTGTCTGTGACTTTGCCACTGCGCTGATAGGCGCCGAGGTACCTCGAGTGAGCTGTCCATCACAGTGGGGGAAAGGGCGGGATAGGTTGCATAGCCTAGTCTGTGTGGGGAGGGGTTAAACTGGCGAGGCTTCTGTGCGAGTTCACATGCCTCTTGTTTATGAAGGGTCAGAGACCGATCAGCTCAGTAAATGATAAGAAAGCAGTCGGTGGTACCTCTTTGGGTGAATATATTGTGCTTTTCCAGCACTGCAGCTGCGTGAAGGCCCAGAAGAGTTGTATTCAGGGATCACCTGTGTCTGTAACGTTGCCACTGCGCCGATAGGCGCCGAGGTACCTCGAGTGAGCTGTCCATCACAGTGGGGTAAAGGGCTGGATAGGTTGCATAGCCTAGTGTGTGTGGGGAGGGGCCAAACTGGCGAGGCTTCTGTGCGTGTTCACTTGCCTCTTGTTTATGAAGGGTCAGAGACTGATCAGCTCAGTAAATGATAAGAAAGCAGTCGGTGGTACCTCTTTGGGTAAATGTATTGTGCTTTTCCAGCACTGCAGCTCCGTGAAGGCCCAGAAGAGTTGTCTCGAGTGACCACGTGTGTCTGTAACTTTGCCACCGCGCCGTTTGGCGCCAAGGTCCCTCGAGTGAGCTGTCCATCACAGTGGGGGAAAGGGCGGGAAGAGGTTGCATAGCCTAGTGTGTGGGGCGGGGCCAAACGGGCGGGGCTTCTGTACGAGTTCACATGCCTCTTGTTTATAAGGGGTCAGAGACCATCAGAGCATCAGATGAGGAGAAATCAGCCTCCTGGTCACTGGAAGTACAGGAGGATTGCGCTCGAGAAACTCGTGGATGCCTAGACCTCCATCACGGATTAAAGCTAATTTTAGACGGTAGCCTCGACCTTGCTCACTAGGTTCTTGGGCTGATTATAATGCGTTACTGAAGTTTAGCTTCAACCGGGGCAAGTGCTGTTTCTTTTGTATATGTAAGTGCTTCCTGTTGAGGTTTAATTTTTGAAACAGGAGCATCGTGCCAAAATGAATCCTGCCTGCATATTTATCCACGAAGATGCCACCATGTTGTGCCATACCTCTACTCAACTGGAGTACTTTCTACTGGGTAGTCAGTAAGTGCTACCTCGTTGGGTAAATGTATGGTGCTTTTCCTACACTACAGCTGCGTAAAGGCCCAGAAGAGAAGTCTTCAGTGATCACCTGTGTCTGTGACTTTGCCACTGCGCTGATAGGCGCCGAGGTACCTCGAGTGAGCTGTCCATCACAGTGGGGGAAAGGGCGGGATAGGTTGCACAGCCTAGTCAGTGACTTTGCCACTGCGCTGATAGGCGCCGAGGTACCTCGAGTGAGCTGTCCATCACAGTGGGGGAAAGGGCGGGATAGGTTGCATAGCCTAGTCTGTGTGGGGAGGGGTTAAACTGGCGAGGCTTCTGTGGGAGTTCACATGCCTCTTGTTTATGAAGGGTCAGAGACCGATCAGCTCAGTAAATGATAAGAAAGCAGTCGGTGGTACCTCTTTGGGTAAATGTATTGTGCTTTTCCAGCACTGCAGCTGCGTGAAGGCCCAGAAGAGAAGTCTTCAGTGATCACCTGTGTCTGTGACTTTCCCACTGCGCTGATAGGCGCCGAGGTACCTCGAGTGAGCAGTCCATCACAGTGGGGGAAAGGGCGGGAAGAGGTTGCATAGCCTAGTGTGTGGGGCGGGGCCAAACGGGCGGGGCTTCTGTACGAGTTCACATGCCTCTTGTTTATAAAGGGTCAGAGACCATCAGAGCATCAGATGAGGAGAAATCAGCCTCCTGGTCACTGGAAGTACAGGAGGATTGCGCTCGAGAAACTCGTGGATGCCTAGACCTCCATCACGGATTACAGCTAATTGTAGACTGTAGCCTCGACCTTGCTCACTAGGTTCTTGGGCTGATTATAATGCGTTACTGAAGTTTAGCTTCATCCGGGGCACGTGCTGTTTCTTTTGTATCTGTAAGTGCTTCCTGTTGAGGTTTAATTTTTGAAACAGGAGCATCGTGCCAAATAGAATCCTGCCTGCATATTTATCCACGAAGATGCCACCATGTTGTGCCATACCTCTACTCAACTGGAGTACTTTCTACTGGGTAGTCAGTAAGTGCTACCTCGTTGGGTAAATGTATGGTGCTTTTCCTACACTACAGCTGCGTAAAGGCCCAGAAGAGAAGTCTTCAGTGATCACCTGTGTCTGTGACTTTGCCACTGCGCTGATAGGCGCCGAGGTACCTCGAGTGAGCTGTCCATCACAGTGGGGGAAAGGGCGGGATAGGTTGCATAGCCTAGTCTGTGTGGGGAGGGGTTAAACTGGCGAGGCTTCTGTGCGAGTTCACATGCCTCTTGTTTATGAAGGGTCAGAGACCGATCAGCTCAGTAAATGATAAGAAAGCAGTCGGTGGTACCTCTTTGGGTGAATATATTGTGCTTTTCCAGCACTGCAGCTGCGTGAAGGCCCAGAAGAGTTGTATTCAGGGATCACCTGTGTCTGTAACGTTGCCACTGCGCCGATAGGCGCCGAGGTACCTCGAGTGAGCAGTCCATCACAGTGGTGGAAAGGGCGGATAGGTTGCATAGCCTAGTGTGTGTGGGGAGGGGCTAAACTGGCGAGGCTTCTGTGCGTGTTCACTTGCCTCTTGTTTATGAAGGGTCAGAGACCGATTAGCGCAGCAAATGAGGAGAAAGCAGTCGGTGGTACCTCTTTGGGTGAATGTATTGTGCTTTTCCAGCACTGCAGCTGCGTAAAGGCCCAGAAGAGTTGTCTCGAGTGACCACGTGTGTCTGTAACTTTGCCACCGCGCCGTTTGGCGCCAAGGTCCCTCGAGTGAGCTGTCTATCACAGTGGGGGAAAGGGCGGGAAGAGGTTGCATAGCCTAGTGTGTGGGGCGGGGCCAAACGGGCGGGGCTTCTGTACGAGTTCACATGCCTCTTGTTTATAAAGGGTCAGAGACCATCAGAGCATCAGATGAGGAGAAATCAGCCTCCTGGCCACTGGAAGTACAGGAGGATTGCGCTCTAGAAACTCGTGGATGCCTAGACCTCCATCACGGATTACAGCTAATTTTAGACGGTAGCCTCGACCTTGCTCACTAGGTTCTTGGGCTGATTATAATGCGTTACTGAAGTTTAGCTTCAACCGGGGCACGTGCTGTTTCTTTTGTATATGTAAGTGCTTCCTGTTGAGGTTTAATTTTTGAAACAGGAGCATCGTGCCAAAATGAATCCTGCCTGCATATTTATCCACGAAGATGCCACCATGTTGTGCCATACCTCTACTCAACTGGAGTACTTTCTACTGGGTAGTCAGTAAGTGCTACCTCGTTGGGTAAATGTATGGTGCTTTTCCTACACTACAGCTGCGTAAAGGCCCAGAAGAGAAGTCTTCAGTGATCACCTGTGTCTGTGACTTTGCCACTGCGCTGATAGGCGCCGAGGTACCTCGAGTGAGCTGTCCATCACAGTGGGGGAAAGGGCGGGATAGGTTGCATAGCCTAGTGTGTGTGGGGAGGGGCCAAACTGGCGAGGCTTCTGTGCGTGTTCACTTGCCTCTTGTTTATGAAGGGTCAGAGACCGATTAGCGCAGCAAATGAGGAGAAAGCAGTCGGTGGTACCTCTTTGGGTGAATGTATTGTGCTTTTCCAGCACTGCAGCTGCGTAAAGGCCCAGAAGAGTTGTCTCGAGTGACCACGTGTGTCTGTAACTTTGCCACCGCGCCGTTTGGCGCCAAGGTCCCTCGAGTGAGCTGTCCATCACAGTGGGGGAAAGGGCGGGAAGAGGTTGCATAGCCTAGTGTGTGGGGCGGGGCCAAACGGGCCGGGCTTCTGTACGAGTTCACATGCCTCTTGTTTATAAAGGGTCAGAGACCATCAGAGCATCAGATGAGGAGAAATCAGCCTCCTGGTCACTGGAAGTACAGGAGGATTGCGCTCGAGAAACTCGTGGATGCCTAGACCTCCATCACGGATTACAGCTAATTGTAGACTGTAGCCTCGACCTTGCTCACTAGGTTCTTGAGCTGATTATAATGCGTTACTGAAGTTTAGCTTCATCCGGGGCACGTGCTGTTTCTTTTGTATCTGTAAGTGCTTCCTGTTGAGGTTTAATTTTTATAACAGGAGCATCGTGCCAAATAGAATCCTGCCTGCATATTTATCCACGAAGATGCCACCATGTTGTGCCATACCTCTACTCAACTGGAGTACTTTCTACTGGGTAGTCAGTAAGTGCTACCTCGTTGGGTAAATGTATGGTGCTTTTCCTACACTACAGCTGCGTAAAGGCCCAGAAGAGAAGTCTTCAGTGATCACCTGTGTCTGTGACTTTGCCACTGCGCTGATAGGCGCCGAGGTACCTCGAGTGAGCTGTCCATCACAGTGGGGGAAAGGGCGGGATAGGTTGCATAGCCTAGTCTGTGTGGGGAGGGGTTAAACTGGCGAGGCTTCTGTGCGAGTTCACATGCCTCTTGTTTATGAAGGGTCAGAGACCGATCAGCTCAGTAAATGATAAGAAAGCAGTCGGTGGTACCTCTTTTGGTGAATGTATTGTGCTTTTCCAGCACTGCAGCTGCGTAAAGGCCCAGAAGAGAAGTCTTCAGTGATCACCTGTGTCTGTGACTTTGCCACTGCGCTGATAGGCGCCGAGGTACCTCGAGTGAGCTGTCCATCACAGTGGGGGAAAGGGCGGGATAGGTTGCATAGCCTAGTCTGAGTGGGGAGGGGTTAAACTGGCGAGGCTTCTGTGCGAGTTCACATGCCTCTTGTTTATGAAGGGTCAGAGACCGATCAGCTCAGTAAATGATAAGAAAGCAGTCGGTGGTACCTCTTTGGGTAAATGTATTGCGCTTTTCCAGCACTGCAGCTGCGTGAAGGCCCAGAAGAGTTGTATTCAGTGATCACCTGTGTCTGTGACTTTGCCACTGCGCCGATATGCGCCGAGGTACCTCGAGGGAGCTGTCCATCAAAGTGGGGTAAAGGGCTGGATAGGTTGCATAGCCTAGTGTGTGTGGGGAGGGGCCAAACTGGCGAGGCTTCTGTGCGTGTTCACTTGCCTCTTGTTTATGAAGGGTCAGAGACTGATCAGCTCAGTAAATGATAAGAAAGCAGTCGGTGGTACCTCTTCGGGTAAATGTATTGTGCTTTTCCAGCACTGCAGCTGTGTGAAGGCCCAGAAGAGTTGTCTCGAGTGACCACGTGTGTCTGTAACTTTGCCACCGCGCCGTTTGGCGCCAAGGTCCCTCGAGTGAGCTGTCCATCACAGTGGGGGAAAGGGCGGGAAGAGGTTGCATAGCCTAGTGTGTGGGGCGGGGCCAAACGGGCGGGGCTTCTGTACGAGTTCACATGCCTCTTGTTTATAAAGGGTCAGAGACCATCAGAGCATCAGATGAGGAGAAATCAGCCTCCTGGTCACTGGAAGTACAGGAGGATTGCGCTCGAGAAACTCGTGGATGCCTAGACCTCCATCACGGATTACAGCTAATTTTAGACTGTAGCCTCGACCTTGCTCACTAGGTTCTTGGGCTGATTATAATGCGTTACTGAAGTTTAGCTTCATCCGGGGCACGTGCTGTTTCTTTTGTATCTGTAAGTGCTTCCTGTTGAGGTTTAATTTTTGAAACAGGAGCATCGTGCCAAATAGAATCCTGCCTGCATATTTATCCACGAAGATGCCACCATGTTGTGCCATACCTCTACTCAACTGGAGTACTTTCTACTGGGTAGTCAGTAAGTGCTACCTCGTTGGGTAAATGTATGGTGCTTTTCCTACACTACAGCTGCGTAAAGGCCCAGAAGAGAAGTCTTCAGTGATCACCTGTGTCTGTGACTTTGCCACTGCGCTGATAGGCGCCGAGGTACCTCGAGTGAGCTGTCCATCACAGTGGGGGAAAGGGCGGGAATAGGTTGCATAGCCTAGTCTGTGTGGGGAGGGGTTAAACTGGCGAGGCTTCTGTGCGAGTTCACATGCCTCTTGTTTATGAAGGGTCAGAGACCGATCAGCTCAGTAAATGATAAGAAAGCAGTCGGTGGTACCTCTTTGGGTGAATGTATTGTGCTTTTCCAGCACTGCAGCTGCGTAAAGGCCCAGAAGAGAAGTCTTCAGTGATCACCTGTGTCTGTGACTTTGCCACTGCGCTGATAGGCGCCGAGGTACCTCGAGTGAGCTGTCCATCACAGTGGGGGAAAGGGCGGGATAGGTTGCATAGCCTAGACAGTGACTTTGCCACTGCGCTGATAGGCGCCGAGGTACCTCGAGTGAGCTGTCCATCACAGTGGGGTAAAGGGCTGGATAGGTTGCATAGCCTAGTGTGTGTGGGGAGGGGCCAAACTGGCGAGGCTTCTGTGCGTGTTCACTTGCCTCTTGTTTATGAAGGGTCAGAGACTGATCAGCTCAGTAAATGATAAGAAAGCAGTCGGTGGTACCTCTTTGGGTAAATGTATTGTGCTTTTCCAGCACTGCAGCTGCGTGAAGGCCCAGAAGAGTTGTCTCGAGTGACCACGTGTGTCTGTAACTTTGCCACCGCGCCGTTTGGCGCCAAGGTCCCTCGAGTGAGCTGTCCATCACAGTGGGGGAAAGGGCGGGAAGAGGTTGCATAGCCTAGTGTGTGGGGCGGGGCCAAACGGGCGGGGCTTCTGTACGAGTTCACATGCCTCTTGTTTATAAAGGGTCAGAGACCATCAGAGCATCAGATGAGGAGAAATCAGCCTCCTGGTCACTGGAAGTACAGGAGGATTGCGCTCGAGAAACTCGTGGATGCCTAGACCTCCATCACGGATTACAGCTAATTTTAGACGGTAGCCTCGACCTTGCTCACTAGGTTCTTGGGCTGATTATAATGCGTTACTGAAGTTTAGCTTCAACCGGGGCACGTGCTGTTTCTTTTGTATATGTAAGTGCTTCCTGTTGAGGTTTAATTTTTGAAACAGGAGCATCGTGCCAAAATGAATCCTGCCTGCATATTTATCCACGAAGATGCCACCATGTTGTGCCATACCTCTACTCAACTGGAGTACTTTCTACTGGGTAGTCAGTAAGTGCTACCTCGTTGGGTAAATGTATGGTGCTTTTCCTACACTACAGCTGCGTAAAGGCCCAGAAGAGAAGTCTTCAGTGATCACCTGTGTCTGTGACTTTGCCACTGCGCTGATAGGCGCCGAGGTACCTCGAGTGAGCTGTCCATCACAGTGGGGGAAAGGGCGGGATAGGTTGCATAGCCTAGTCTGTGTGGGGAGGGGTTAAACTGGCGAGGCTTCTGTGCGTGTTCACATGCCTCTTGTTTATGAAGGGTCAGAGACCGATCAGCTCAGTAAATGATAAGAAAGCAGTCGGTGGTACCTCTTTGGGTGAATGTATTGTGCTTTTCCAGCACTGCAGCTGCGTAAAGGCCCAGAAGAGTTGTCTCGAGTGACCACGTGTGTCTGTAACTTTGCCACCGCGCCGTTTGGCGCCAAGGTCCCTCGAGTGAG
Source organism: Lissotriton vulgaris (assembly GCF_964263255.1). Lineage (NCBI taxonomy): Eukaryota > Metazoa > Chordata > Amphibia > Caudata > Salamandridae > Lissotriton > Lissotriton vulgaris. The sequence continues at coordinate 1,495,822,688 of NC_141696.1, forward strand.
CTGTCCATCACAGTGGGGGAAAGGGCGGGAAGAGGTTGCATAGCCTAGTGTGTGGGGCGGGGCCAAACGGGCCGGGCTTCTGTACGAGTTCACATGCCTCTTGTTTATAAAGGGTCAGAGACCATCAGAGCATCAGATGAGGAGAAATCAGCCTCCTGGTCACTGGAAGTACAGGAGGATTGCGCTCGAGAAACTCGTGGATGCCTAGACCTCCATCACGGATTACAGCTAATTTTAGACTGTAGCCTCGACCTTGCTCACTAGGTTCTTGGGCTGATTATAATGCGTTACTGAAGTTTAGCTTCATCCGGGGCACGTGCTGTTTCTTTTGTATCTGTAAGAGCTTCCTGTTGAGGTTTAATTTTTGAAACAGGAGCATCGTGCCAAATAGAATCCTGCCTGCATATTTATCCACGAAGATGCCACCATGTTGTGCCATACCTCTACTCAACTGGAGTACTTTCTACTGGGTAGTCAGTAAGTGCTACCTCGTTGGGTAAATGTATGGTGCTTTTCCTACACTACAGCTGCGTAAAGGCCCAGAAGAGAAGTCTTCAGTGATCACCTGTGTCTGTGACTTTGCCACTGCGCTGATAGGCGCCGAGGTACCTCGAGTGAGCTGTCCATCACAGTGGGGGAAAGGGCGGGATAGGTTGCATAGCCTAGTCTGTGTGGGGAGGGGTTAAACTGGCGAGGCTTCTGTGCGAGTTCACATGCCTCTTGTTTATGAAGGGTCAGAGACCGATCAGCTCAGTAAATGATAAGAAAGCAGTCGGTGGTACCTCTTTGGGTGAATATATTGTGCTTTTCCAGCACTGCAGCTGCGTGAAGGCCCAGAAGAGTTGTATTCAGGGATCACCTGTGTCTGTAACGTTGCCGCTGCGCCGATAGGCGCCGAGGTACCTCGAGTGAGCAGTCCATCACAGTGGTGGAAAGGGCGGATAGGTTGCATAGCCTAGTGTGTGTGGGGAGGGGCTAAACTGGCGAGGCTTCTGTGCGTGTTCACTTGCCTCTTGTTTATGAAGGGTCAGAGACCGATTAGCGCAGCAAATGAGGAGAAAGCAGTCGGTGGTACCTCTTTGGGTGAATGTATTGTGCTTTTCCAGCACTGCAGCTGCGTAAAGGCCCAGAAGAGAAGTCTTCAGTGATCACCTGTGTCTGTGACTTTGCCACTGCGCTGATAGGCGCCGAGGTACCTCGAGTGAGCTGTCCATCACAGTGGGGGAAAGGGCGGGATAGGTTGCATAGCCTAGACAGTGACTTTGCCACTGCGCTGATAGGCGCCGAGGTACCTCGAGTGAGCTGTCCATCACAGTGGGGTAAAGGGCTGGATAGGTTGCATAGCCTAGTGTGTGTGGGGAGGGGCCAAACTGGCGAGGCTTCTGTGCGTGTTCACTTGCCTCTTGTTTATGAAGGGTCAGAGACTGATCAGCTCAGTAAATGATAAGAAAGCAGTCGGTGGTACCTCTTTGGGTAAATGTATTGTGCTTTTCCAGCACTGCAGCTGCGTGAAGGCCCAGAAGAGTTGTCTCGAGTGACCACGTGTGTCTTTAACTTTGCCACCGCGCCGTTTGGCGCCAAGGTCCCTCGAGTGAGCTGTCCATCACAGTGGGGGAAAGGGCGGGAAGAGGTTGCATAGCCTAGTGTGTGGGGCGGGGCCAAACGGGCGGGGCTTCTGTACGAGTTCACATGCCTCTTGTTTATAAAGGGTCAGAGACCATCAGAGCATCAGATGAGGAGAAATCAGCCTCCTGGTCACTGGAAGTACAGGAGGATTGCGCTCGAGAAACTCGTGGATGCCTAGACCTCCATCACGGATTACAGCTAATTTTAGACTGTAGCCTCGACCTTGCTCACTAGGTTCTTGGGCTGATTATAATGCGTTACTGAAGTTTAGCTTCAACCGGGGCACGTGCTGTTTCTTTTGTATATGTAAGTGCTTCCTGTTGAGGTTTAATTTTTGAAACAGGAGCATCGTGCCAAAATGAATCCTGCCTGCATATTTATCCACGAAGATGCCACCATGTTGTGCCATACCTCTACTCAACTGGAGTACTTTCTACTGGGTAGTCAGTAAGTGCTACCTCGTTGGGTAAATGTATGGTGCTTTTCCTACACTACAGCTGCGTAAAGGCCCAGAAGAGAAGTCTTCAGTGATCACCTGTGTCTGCGACTTTGCCACTGCGCTGATAGGCGCCGAGGTACCTCGAGTGAGCTGTCCATCACAGTGGGGGAAAGGGCGGGATAGGTTGCATAGCCTAGTCTGTGTGGGGAGGGGTTAAACTGGCGAGGCTTCTGTGCGAGTTCACATGCCTCTTGTTTATGAAGGGTCAGAGACCGATCAGCTCAGTAAATGATAAGAAAGCAGTCGGTGGTACCTCTTTGGGTGAATGTATTGTGCTTTTCCAGCACTGCAGCTGCGTAAAGGCCCAGAAGAGAAGTCTTCAGTGATCACCTGTGTCTGTGACTTTGCCACTGCGCTGATAGGCGCCGAGGTACCTCGAGTGAGCTGTCCATCACAGTGGGGGAAAGGGTGGGATAGGTTGCATAGCCTAGTCAGTCACTTTGCCACTGCGCTGATAGGCGCCGAGGTACCTCGAGTGAGCTGTCCATCACAGTGGGGGAAAGGGCGGGATAGGTTGCATAGCCTAGTCTGTGTGGGGAGGGGTTAAACTGGCGAGGCTTCTGTGCAAGTTCACATGCCTCTTGTTTATGAAGGGTCAGAGACCGATCAGCTCAGTAAATGATAAGAAAGCAGTCGGTGGTACCTCTTTGGGTGAATGTATTGTGCTTTTCCAGCACTGCAGCTGCGTGAAGGCCCAGAAGAGTTGTATTCAGGGATCACCTGTGTCTGTAACGTTGCCACTGCGCCGATAGGCGCCGAGGTACCTCGAGTGAGCTGTCCATCACAGTGGGGTAAAGGGCTGGATAGGTTGCATAGCCTAGTGTGTGTGGGGAGGGGCCAAACTGGCGAGGCTTCTGTGCGTGTTCACTTGCCTCTTGTTTATGAAGGGTCAGAGACTGATCAGCTCAGTAAATGATAAGAAAGCAGTCGGTGGTACCTCTTTGGGTAAATGTATTGTGCTTTTCCAGCACTGCAGCTGCGTGAAGGCCCAGAAGAGTTGTCTCGAGTGACCACGTGTGTCTGTAACTTTGCCACCGCGCCGTTTGGCGCCAAGGTCCCTCGAGTGAGCTGTCCATCACAGTGGGGGAAAGGGCGGGAAGAGGTTGCATAGCCTAGTGTGTGGGGCGGGGCCAAATTGGCGGGGCTTCTGTACGAGTTCACATGCCTCTTGTTTATAAAGGGTCAGAGACCATCAGAGCATCAGATGAGGAGAAATCAGCCTCCTGGTCACTGGAAGTACAGAAGGATTGCGCTCGAGAAACTCGTGGATGCCTAGACCTCCATCACGGATTACAGCTAATTGTAGACTGTAGCCTCGACCTTGCTCACTAGGTTCTTGGGCTGATTATAATGCGTTACTGAAGTTTAGCATCATCCGGGGCACGTGCTGTTTCTTTTGTATCTGTAAGTGCTTCCTGTTGAGGTTTAATTTTTGAAACAGGAGCATCGTGCCAAAATGAATCCTGCCTGCATATTTATCCACGAAGATGCCACCATGTTGTGCCATACCTCTACTCAACTGGAGTACTTTCTACTGGGTAGTCAGTAAGTGCTACCTCGTTGGGTAAATGTATGGTGCTTTTCCTACACTACAGCTGCGTAAAGGCCCAGAAGAGAAGTCTTCAGTGATCACCTGTGTCTGTGACTTTGCCACTGCGCTGATAGGCGCCGAGGTACCTCGAGTGAGCTGTCCATCACAGTGGGGGAAAGGGCGGGATAGGTTGCATAGCCTAGTCTGTGTGGGGAGGGGTTAAACTGGCGAGGCTTCTGTGCGAGTTCACATGCCTCTTGTTTATGAAGGGTCAGAGACCGATCAGCTCAGTAAATGATAAGAAAGCAGTCGGTGGTACCTCTTTGGGTGAATATATTGTGCTTTTCCAGCACTGCAGCTGCGTGAAGGCCCAGAAGAGTTGTATTCAGGGATCACCTGTGTCTGTAACGTTGCCACTGCGCCGATAGGCGCCGAGGTACCTCGAGTGAGCTGTCCATCACAGTGGGGTAAAGGGCTGGATAGGTTGCATAGCCTAGTGTGTGTGGGGAGGGGCCAAACTGGCGAGGCTTCTGTGCGTGTTCACTTGCCTCTTGTTTATGAAGGGTCAGAGACTGATCAGCTCAGTAAATGATAAGAAAGCAGTCGGTGGTACCTCTTTGGGTAAATGTATTGTGCTTTTCCAGCACTGCAGCTCCGTGAAGGCCCAGAAGAGTTGTCTCGAGTGACCACGTGTGTCTGTAACTTTGCCACCGCGCCGTTTGGCGCCAAGGTCCCTCGAGTGAGCTGTCCATCACAGTGGGGGAAAGGGCGGGAAGAGGTTGCATAGCCTAGTGTGTGGGGCGGGGCCAAACGGGCGGGGCTTCTGTACGAGTTCACATGCCTCTTGTTTATAAGGGGTCAGAGACCATCAGAGCATCAGATGAGGAGAAATCAGCCTCCTGGTCACTGGAAGTACAGGAGGATTGCGCTCGAGAAACTCGTGGATGCCTAGACCTCCATCACGGATTAAAGCTAATTTTAGACGGTAGCCTCGACCTTGCTCACTAGGTTCTTGGGCTGATTATAATGCGTTACTGAAGTTTAGCTTCAACCGGGGCACGTGCTGTTTCTTTTGTATATGTAAGTGCTTCCTGTTGAGGTTTAATTTTTGAAACAGGAGCATCGTGCCAAAATGAATCCTGCCTGCATATTTATCCACGAAGATGCCACCATGTTGTGCCATACCTCTACTCAACTGGAGTACTTTCTACTGGGTAGTCAGTAAGTGCTACCTCGTTGGGTAAATGTATGGTGCTTTTCCTACACTACAGCTGCGTAAAGGCCCAGAAGAGAAGTCTTCAGTGATCACCTGTGTCTGTGACTTTGCCACTGCGCTGATAGGCGCCGAGGTACCTCGAGTGAGCTGTCCATCACAGTGGGGGAAAGGGCGGGATAGGTTGCACAGCCTAGTCAGTGACTTTGCCACTGCGCTGATAGGCGCCGAGGTACCTCGAGTGAGCTGTCCATCACAGTGGGGGAAAGGGCGGGATAGGTTGCATAGCCTAGTCTGTGTGGGGAGGGGTTAAACTGGCGAGGCTTCTGTGGGAGTTCACATGCCTCTTGTTTATGAAGGGTCAGAGACCGATCAGCTCAGTAAATGATAAGAAAGCAGTCGGTGGTACCTCTTTGGGTAAATGTATTGTGCTTTTCCAGCACTGCAGCTGCGTGAAGGCCCAGAAGAGAAGTCTTCAGTGATCACCTGTGTCTGTGACTTTCCCACTGCGCTGATAGGCGCCGAGGTACCTCGAGTGAGCAGTCCATCACAGTGGGGGAAAGGGCGGGAAGAGGTTGCATAGCCTAGTGTGTGGGGCGGGGCCAAACGGGCGGGGCTTCTGTACGAGTTCACATGCCTCTTGTTTATAAAGGGTCAGAGACCATCAGAGCATCAGATGAGGAGAAATCAGCCTCCTGGTCACTGGAAGTACAGGAGGATTGCGCTCGAGAAACTCGTGGATGCCTAGACCTCCATCACGGATTACAGCTAATTGTAGACTGTAGCCTCGACCTTGCTCACTAGGTTCTTGGGCTGATTATAATGCGTTACTGAAGTTTAGCTTCATCCGGGGCACGTGCTGTTTCTTTTGTATCTGTAAGTGCTTCCTGTTGAGGTTTAATTTTTGAAACAGGAGCATCGTGCCAAATAGAATCCTGCCTGCATATTTATCCACGAAGATGCCACCATGTTGTGCCATACCTCTACTCAACTGGAGTACTTTCTACTGGGTAGTCAGTAAGTGCTACCTCGTTGGGTAAATGTATGGTGCTTTTCCTACACTACAGCTGCGTAAAGGCCCAGAAGAGAAGTCTTCAGTGATCACCTGTGTCTGTGACTTTGCCACTGCGCTGATAGGCGCCGAGGTACCTCGAGTGAGCTGTCCATCACAGTGGGGGAAAGGGCGGGATAGGTTGCATAGCCTAGTCTGTGTGGGGAGGGGTTAAACTGGCGAGGCTTCTGTGCGAGTTCACATGCCTCTTGTTTATGAAGGGTCAGAGACCGATCAGCTCAGTAAATGATAAGAAAGCAGTCGGTGGTACCTCTTTGGGTGAATATATTGTGCTTTTCCAGCACTGCAGCTGCGTGAAGGCCCAGAAGAGTTGTATTCAGGGATCACCTGTGTCTGTAACGTTGCCACTGCGCCGATAGGCGCCGAGGTACCTCGAGTGAGCAGTCCATCACAGTGGTGGAAAGGGCGGATAGGTTGCATAGCCTAGTGTGTGTGGGGAGGGGCTAAACTGGCGAGGCTTCTGTGCGTGTTCACTTGCCTCTTGTTTATGAAGGGTCAGAGACCGATTAGCGCAGCAAATGAGGAGAAAGCAGTCGGTGGTACCTCTTTGGGTGAATGTATTGTGCTTTTCCAGCACTGCAGCTGCGTAAAGGCCCAGAAGAGTTGTCTCGAGTGACCACGTGTGTCTGTAACTTTGCCACCGCGCCGTTTGGCGCCAAGGTCCCTCGAGTGAGCTGTCTATCACAGTGGGGGAAAGGGCGGGAAGAGGTTGCATAGCCTAGTGTGTGGGGCGGGGCCAAACGGGCGGGGCTTCTGTACGAGTTCACATGCCTCTTGTTTATAAAGGGTCAGAGACCATCAGAGCATCAGATGAGGAGAAATCAGCCTCCTGGCCACTGGAAGTACAGGAGGATTGCGCTCTAGAAACTCGTGGATGCCTAGACCTCCATCACGGATTACAGCTAATTTTAGACGGTAGCCTCGACCTTGCTCACTAGGTTCTTGGGCTGATTATAATGCGTTACTGAAGTTTAGCTTCAACCGGGGCACGTGCTGTTTCTTTTGTATATGTAAGTGCTTCCTGTTGAGGTTTAATTTTTGAAACAGGAGCATCGTGCCAAAATGAATCCTGCCTGCATATTTATCCACGAAGATGCCACCATGTTGTGCCATACCTCTACTCAACTGGAGTACTTTCTACTGGGTAGTCAGTAAGTGCTACCTCGTTGGGTAAATGTATGGTGCTTTTCCTACACTACAGCTGCGTAAAGGCCCAGAAGAGAAGTCTTCAGTGATCACCTGTGTCTGTGACTTTGCCACTGCGCTGATAGGCGCCGAGGTACCTCGAGTGAGCTGTCCATCACAGTGGGGGAAAGGGCGGGATAGGTTGCATAGCCTAGTGTGTGTGGGGAGGGGCCAAACTGGCGAGGCTTCTGTGCGTGTTCACTTGCCTCTTGTTTATGAAGGGTCAGAGACCGATTAGCGCAGCAAATGAGGAGAAAGCAGTCGGTGGTACCTCTTTGGGTGAATGTATTGTGCTTTTCCAGCACTGCAGCTGCGTAAAGGCCCAGAAGAGTTGTCTCGAGTGACCACGTGTGTCTGTAACTTTGCCACCGCGCCGTTTGGCGCCAAGGTCCCTCGAGTGAGCTGTCCATCACAGTGGGGGAAAGGGCGGGAAGAGGTTGCATAGCCTAGTGTGTGGGGCGGGGCCAAACGGGCCGGGCTTCTGTACGAGTTCACATGCCTCTTGTTTATAAAGGGTCAGAGACCATCAGAGCATCAGATGAGGAGAAATCAGCCTCCTGGTCACTGGAAGTACAGGAGGATTGCGCTCGAGAAACTCGTGGATGCCTAGACCTCCATCACGGATTACAGCTAATTGTAGACTGTAGCCTCGACCTTGCTCACTAGGTTCTTGAGCTGATTATAATGCGTTACTGAAGTTTAGCTTCATCCGGGGCACGTGCTGTTTCTTTTGTATCTGTAAGTGCTTCCTGTTGAGGTTTAATTTTTATAACAGGAGCATCGTGCCAAATAGAATCCTGCCTGCATATTTATCCACGAAGATGCCACCATGTTGTGCCATACCTCTACTCAACTGGAGTACTTTCTACTGGGTAGTCAGTAAGTGCTACCTCGTTGGGTAAATGTATGGTGCTTTTCCTACACTACAGCTGCGTAAAGGCCCAGAAGAGAAGTCTTCAGTGATCACCTGTGTCTGTGACTTTGCCACTGCGCTGATAGGCGCCGAGGTACCTCGAGTGAGCTGTCCATCACAGTGGGGGAAAGGGCGGGATAGGTTGCATAGCCTAGTCTGTGTGGGGAGGGGTTAAACTGGCGAGGCTTCTGTGCGAGTTCACATGCCTCTTGTTTATGAAGGGTCAGAGACCGATCAGCTCAGTAAATGATAAGAAAGCAGTCGGTGGTACCTCTTTTGGTGAATGTATTGTGCTTTTCCAGCACTGCAGCTGCGTAAAGGCCCAGAAGAGAAGTCTTCAGTGATCACCTGTGTCTGTGACTTTGCCACTGCGCTGATAGGCGCCGAGGTACCTCGAGTGAGCTGTCCATCACAGTGGGGGAAAGGGCGGGATAGGTTGCATAGCCTAGTCTGAGTGGGGAGGGGTTAAACTGGCGAGGCTTCTGTGCGAGTTCACATGCCTCTTGTTTATGAAGGGTCAGAGACCGATCAGCTCAGTAAATGATAAGAAAGCAGTCGGTGGTACCTCTTTGGGTAAATGTATAGCGCTTTTCCAGCACTGCAGCTGCGTGAAGGCCCAGAAGAGTTGTATTCAGTGATCACCTGTGTCTGTGACTTTGCCACTGCGCCGATATGCGCCGAGGTACCTCGAGGGAGCTGTCCATCAAAGTGGGGTAAAGGGCTGGATAGGTTGCATAGCCTAGTGTGTGTGGGGAGGGGCCAAACTGGCGAGGCTTCTGTGCGTGTTCACTTGCCTCTTGTTTATGAAGGGTCAGAGACTGATCAGCTCAGTAAATGATAAGAAAGCAGTCGGTGGTACCTCTTTGGGTAAATGTATTGTGCTTTTCCAGCACTGCAGCTCCGTGAAGGCCCAGAAGAGTTGTCTCGAGTGACCACGTGTGTCTGTAACTTTGCCACCGCGCCGTTTGGCGCCAAGGTCCCTCGAGTGAGCTGTCCATCACAGTGGGGGAAAGGGCGGGAAGAGGTTGCATAGCCTAGTGTGTGGGGCGGGGCCAAACGGGCGGGGCTTCTGTACGAGTTCACATGCCTCTTGTTTATAAAGGGTCAGAGACCATCAGAGCATCAGATGAGGAGAAATCAGCCTCCTGGTCACTGGAAGTACAGGAGGATTGCGCTCGAGAAACTCGTGGATGCCTAGACCTCCATCACGGATTAAAGCTAATTTTAGACGGTAGCCTCGACCTTGCTCACTAGGTTCTTGGGCTGATTATAATGCGTTACTGAAGTTTAGCTTCAACCGGGGCACGTGCTGTTTCTTTTGTATATGTAAGTGCTTCCTGTTGAGGTTTAATTTTTGAAACAGGAGCATCGTGCCAAAATGAATCCTGCCTGCATATTTATCCACGAAGATGCCACCATGTTGTGCCATACCTCTACTCAACTGGAGTACTTTCTACTGGGTAGTCAGTAAGTGCTACCTCGTTGGGTAAATGTATGGTGCTTTTCCTACACTACAGCTGCGTAAAGGCCCAGAAGAGAAGTCTTCAGTGATCACCTGTGTCTGTGACTTTGCCACTGCGCTGATAGACGCCGAGGTACCTCGAGTGAGCTGTCCATCACAGTGGGGGAAAGGGCGGGATAGGTTGCACAGCCTAGTCAGTGACTTTGCCACTGCGCTGATAGGCGCCGAGGTACCTCGAGTGAGCTGTCCATCACAGTGGGGGAAAGGGCGGGATAGGTTGCATAGCCTAGTCTGTGTGGGGAGGGGTTAAACTGGCGAGGCTTCTGTGGGAGTTCACATGCCTCTTGTTTATGAAGGGTCAGAGACCGATCAGCTCAGTAAATGATAAGAAAGCAGTCGGTGGTACCTCTTTGGGTAAATGTATTGTGCTTTTCCAGCACTGCAGCTGCGTGAAGGCCCAGAAGAGAAGTCTTCAGTGATCACCTGTGTCTGTGACTTTCCCACTGCGCTGATAGGCGCCGAGGTACCTCGAGTGAGCTGTCCATCACAGTGGGGGAAAGGGCGGGATAGGTTGCACAGCCTAGTCAGTGACTTTGCCACTGCGCTGATAGGCGCCGAGGTACCTCGAGTGAGCTGTCCATCACAGTGGGGGAAAGGGCGGGATAGGTTGCATAGCCTAGTCTGTGTGGGGAGGGGTTAAACTGGCGAGGCTTCTGTGCGAGTTCACATGCCTCTTGTTTATGAAGGGTCAGAGACCGATCAGCTCAGTAAATGATAAGAAAGCAGTCGGTGGTACCTCTTTGGGTGAATGTATTGTGCTTTTCCAGCACTGCAGCTGCGTAAAGGCCCAGAAGAGTTGTCTCGAGTGACCACGTGTGTCTGTAACTTTGCCACCGCGCCGTTTGGCGCCAAGGTCCCTCGAGTGAGCTGTCCATCACAGTGGGGGAAAGGGCGGGAAGAGGTTGCATAGCCTAGTGTGTGGGGCGGGGCCAAACGGGCCGGGCTTCTGTACGAGTTCACATGCCTCTTGTTTATAAAGGGTCAGAGACCATCAGAGCATCAGATGAGGAGAAATCAGCCTCCTGGTCACTGGAAGTACAGGAGGATTGCGCTCGAGAAACTCGTGGATGCCTTGACCTCCATCACGGATTACAGCTAATTGTAGACTGTAGCTTCGACCTTGCTCACTAGGTTCTTGGGCTGATTATAATGCATTACTGAAGTTTAGCTTCATCCGGGGCACGTGCTGTTTCTTTTGTATCTGTAAGTGCTTCCTGTTGAGGTTAAAACAGGAGCATCGTGCCAAATAGAATCCTGCCTGCATATTTATCCACGAAGATGCCACCATGTTGTGCCATACCTCTACTCAACTGGAGTACTTTCTACTGGGTAGTCAGTAAGTGCTACCTCGTTGGGTAAATGTATGGTGCTTTTCCTACACTACAGCTGCGTAAAGGCCCAGAAGAGAAGTCTTCAGTGATCACCTGTGTCTGTGACTTTGCCACTGCGCTGATAGGCGCCGAGGTACCTCGAGTGAGCTGTCCATCACAGTGGGGGAAAGGGCGGGATAGGTTGCATAGCCTAGTCTGTGTGGGGAGGGGTTAAACTGGCGAGGCTTCTGTGCAAGTTCACATGCCTCTTGTTTATGAAGGGTCAGAGACCGATCAGCTCAGTAAATGATAAGAAAGCAGTCGGTGGTACCTCTTTGGGTGAATGTATTGTGCTTTTCCAGCACTGCAGCTGCGTGAAGGCCCAGAAGAGTTGTATTCAGGGATCACCTGTGTCTGTAACGTTGCCACTGCGCCGATAGGCGCCGAGGTACCTCGAGTGAGCTGTCCATCACAGTGGGGTAAAGGGCTGGATAGGTTGCATAGCCTAGTGTGTGTGGGGAGGGGCCAAACTGGCGAGGCTTCTGTGCGTGTTCACTTGCCTCTTGTTTATGAAGGGTCAGAGACTGATCAGCTCAGTAAATGATAAGAAAGCAGTCGGTGGTACCTCTTTGGGTAAATGTATTGTGCTTTTCCAGCACTGCAGCTGCGTGAAGGCCCAGAAGAGTTGTCTCGAGTGACCACGTGTGTCTGTAACTTTGCCACCGCGCCGTTTGGCGCCAAGGTCCCTCGAGTGAGCTGTCCATCACAGTGGGGGAAAGGGCGGGAAGAGGTTGCATAGCCTAGTGTGTGGGGCGGGGCCAAATTGGCGGGGCTTCTGTACGAGTTCACATGCCTCTTGTTTATAAAGGGTCAGAGACCATCAGAGCATCAGATGAGGAGAAATCAGCCTCCTGGTCACTGGAAGTACAGGAGGATTGCGCTCGAGAAACTCGTGGATGCCTAGACCTCCATCACGGATTACAGCTAATTGTAGACTGTAGCCTCGACCTTGCTCACTAGGTTCTTGGGCTGATTATAATGCGTTACTGAAGTTTAGCATCATCCGGGGCACGTGCTGTTTCTTTTGTATCTGTAAGTGCTTCCTGTTGAGGTTTAATTTTTGAAACAGGAGCATCGTGCCAAAATGAATCCTGCCTGCATATTTATCCACGAAGATGCCACCATGTTGTGCCATACCTCTACTCAACTGGAGTACTTTCTACTGGGTAGTCAGTAAGTGCTACCTCGTTGGGTAAATGTATGGTGCTTTTCCTACACTACAGCTGCGTAAAGGCCCAGAAGAGAAGTCTTCAGTGATCACCTGTGTCTGTGACTTTGCCACTGCGCTGATAGGCGCCGAGGTACCTCGAGTGAGCTGTCCATCACAGTGGGGGAAAGGGCGGGATAGGTTGCATAGCCTAGTCTGTGTGGGGAGGGGTTAAACTGGCGAGGCTTCTGTGCGAGTTCACATGCCTCTTGTTTATGAAGGGTCAGAGACCGATCAGCTCAGTAAATGATAAGAAAGCAGTCGGTGGTACCTCTTTGGGTGAATATATTGTGCTTTTCCAGCACTGCAGCTGCGTGAAGGCCCAGAAGAGTTGTATTCAGGGATCACCTGTGTCTGTAACGTTGCCGCTGCGCCGATAGGCGCCGAGGTACCTCGAGTGAGCAGTCCATCACAGTGGTGGAAAGGGCGGATAGGTTGCATAGCCTAGTGTGTGTGGGGAGGGGCTAAACTGGCGAGGCTTCTGTGCGTGTTCACTTGCCTCTTGTTTATGAAGGGTCAGAGACCGATTAGCGCAGCAAATGAGGAGAAAGCAGTCGGTGGTACCTCTTTGGGTGAATGTATTGTGCTTTTCCAGCACTGCAGCTGCGTAAAGGCCCAGAAGAGTTGTCTCGAGTGACCACGTGTGTCTGTAACTTTGCCACCGCGCCGTTTGGCGCCAAGGTCCCTCGAGTGAGCTGTCCATCACAGTGGGGGAAAGGGCGGGAAGAGGTTGCATAGCCTAGTGTGTGGGGCGGGGCCAAACGGGCGGGGCTTCTGTACGAGTTCACATGCCTCTTGTTTATAAAGGGTCAGAGACCATCAGAGCATCAGATGAGGAGAAATCAGCCTCCTGGTCACTGGAAGTACAGGAGGATTGCGCTCGAGAAACTCGTGGATGCCTAGACCTCCATCACGGATTACAGCTAATTGTAGACTGTAGCCTCGACCTTGCTCACTAGGTTCTTGGGCTGATTATAATGCGTTACTGAAGTTTAGCTTCATCCGGGGCACGTGCTGTTTCTTTTGTATCTGTAAGTGCTTCCTGTTGAGGTTTAATTTTTGAAACAGGAGCATCGTGCCAAAATGAATCCTGCCTGCATATTTATCCAAGAAGATGCCACCATGTTGTGCCATACCTCTACTCAACTGGAGTACTTTCTACTGGGTAGTCAGTAAGTGCTACCTCGTTGGGTAAATGTATGGTGCTTTTCCTACACTACAGCTGCGTAAAGGCCCAGAAGAGAAGTCTTCAGTGATCACCTGTGTCTGTGACTTTGCCACTGCGCTGATAGGCGCCGAGGTACCTCGAGTGAGCTGTCCATCACAGTGGGGGAAAGGGCGGGATAGGTTGCATAGCCTAGTCTGTGTGGGGAGGGGTTAAACTGGCGAGGCTTCTGTGCGAGTTCACATGCCTCTTGTTTATGAAGGGTCAGAGACCGATCAGCTCAGTAAATGATAAGAAAGCAGTCGGTGGTACCTCTTTGGGTGAATGTATTGTGCTTTTCCAGCACTGCAGCTGCGTGAAGGCCCAGAAGAGTTGTATTCAGGGATCACCTGTGTCTGTAACGTTGCCACTGCGCCGATAGGCGCCGAGGTACCTCGAGTGAGCTGTCCATCACAGTGGGGTAAAGGGCTGGATAGGTTGCATAGCCTAGTGTGTGTGGGGAGGGGCCAAACTGGCGAGGCTTCTGTGCGTGTTCACTTGCCTCTTGTTTATGAAGGGTCAGAGACTGATCAGCTCAGTAAATGATAAGAAAGCAGTCGGTGGTACCTCTTTGGGTAAATGTATTGTGCTTTTCCAGCACTGCAGCTCCGTGAAGGCCCAGAAGAGTTGTCTCGAGTGACCACGTGTGTCTGTAACTTTGCCACCGCGCCGTTTGGCGCCAAGGTCCCTCGAGTGAGCTGTCCATCACAGTGGGGGAAAGGGCGGTAAGAGGTTGCATAGCCTAGTGTGTGGGGCGGGGCCAAACGGGCGGGGCTTCTGTACGAGTTCACATGCCTCTTGTTTATAAAGGGTCAGAGACCATCAGAGCATCAGATGAGGAGAAATCAGCCTCCTGGTCACTGGAAGTACAGGAGGATTGCGCTCGAGAAACTCGTGGATGCCTAGACCTCCATCACGGATTAAAGCTAATTTTAGACGGTAGCCTCGACCTTGCTCACTAGGTTCTTGGGCTGATTATAATGCGTTACTGAAGTTTAGCTTCAACCGGGGCACGTGCTGTTTCTTTTGTATATGTAAGTGCTTCCTGTTGAGGTTTAATTTTTGAAACAGGAGCATCGTGCCAAAATGAATCCTGCCTGCATATTTATCCACGAAGATGCCACCATGTTGTGCCATACCTCTACTCAACTGGAGTACTTTCTACTGGGTAGTCAGTAAGTGCTACCTCGTTGGGTAAATGTATGGTGCTTTTCCTACACTACAGCTACGTAAAGGCCCAGAAGAGAAGTCTTCAGTGATCACCTGTGTCTGTGACTTTGCCACTGCGCTGATAGGCGCCGAGGTACCTCGAGTGAGCTGTCCATCACAGTGGGGGAAAGGGCGGGATAGGTTGCACAGCCTAGTCAGTGACTTTGCCACTGCGCTGATAGGCGCCGAGGTACCTCGAGTGAGCTGTCCATCACAGTGGGGGAAAGGGCGGGATAGGTTGCATAGCCTAGTCTGTGTGGGGAGGGGTTAAACTGGCGAGGCTTCTGTGGGAGTTCACATGCCTCTTGTTTATGAAGGGTCAGAGACCGATCAGCTCAGTAAATGATAAGAAAGCAGTCGGTGGTACCTCTTTGGGTAAATGTATTGTGCTTTTCCAGCACTGCAGCTGCGTGAAGGCCCAGAAGAGAAGTCTTCAGTGATCACCTGTGTCTGTGACTTTCCCACTGCGCTGATAGGCGCCGAGGTACCTCGAGTGAGCAGTCCATCACAGTGGTGGAAAGGGCGGATAGGTTGCATAGCCTAGTGTGTGTGGGGAGGGGCCAAACTGGCGAGGCTTCTGTGCGTGTTCACTTGCCTCTTGTTTATGAAGGGTCAGAGACCGATTAGCGCAGCAAATGAGGAGAAAGCAGTCGGTGGTACCTCTTTGGGTGAATGTATTGTGCTTTTCCAGCACTGCAGCTGCGTAAAGGCCCAGAAGAGTTGTCTCGAGTGACCACGTGTGTCTGTAACTTTGCCACCGCGCCGTTTGGCGCCAAGGTCCCTCGAGTGAGCTGTCCATCACAGTGGGGGAAAGGGCGGGAAGAGGTTGCATAGCCTAGTGTGTGGGGCGGGGCCAAACGGGCGGGGCTTCTGTACGAGTTCACATGCCTCTTGTTTATAAAGGGTCAGAGACCATCAGAGCATCAGATGAGGAGAAATCAGCCTCCTGGTCACTGGAAGTACAGGAGGATTGCGCTCGAGAAACTCGTGGATGCCTAGACCTCCATCACGGATTACAGCTAATTGTAGACTGTAGCCTCGACCTTGCTCACTAGGTTCTTGGGCTGATTATAATGCGTTACTGAAGTTTAGCTTCATCCGGGGCACGTGCTGTTTCTTTTGTATCTGTAAGTGCTTCCTGTTGAGGTTTAATTTTTGAAACAGGAGCATCGTGCCAAAATGAATCCTGCCTGCATATTTATCCAAGAAGATGCCACCATGTTGTGCCATACCTCTACTCAACTGGAGTACTTTCTACTGGGTAGTCAGTAAGTGCTACCTCGTTGGGTAAATGTATGGTGCTTTTCCTACACTACAGCTGCGTAAAGGCCCAGAAGAGAAGTCTTCAGTGATCACCTGTGTCTGTGACTTTGCCACTGCGCTGATAGGCGCCAAGGTCCCTCGAGTGAGCTGTCCATCACAGTGGGGGAAAGGGCGGGAAGAGGTTGCATAGCCTAGTGTGTGGGGCGGGGCCAAACGGGCGGGGCTTCTGTACGAGTTCACATGCCTCTTGTTTATAAAGGGTCAGAGACCATCAGAGCATCAGATGAGGAGAAATCAGCCTCCTGGTCACTGGAAGTACAGGAGGATTGCGCTCGAGAAACTCGTGGATGCCTAGACCTCCATCACGGATTAAAGCTAATTTTAGACGGTAGCCTCGACCTTGCTCACTAGGTTCTTGGGCTGATTATAATGCGTTACTGAAGTTTAGCTTCAACCGGGGCACGTGCTGTTTCTTTTGTATCTGTAAGTGCTTCCTGTTGAGGTTTAATTTTTGAAACAGGAGCATCGTGCCAAAATGAATCCTGCCTGCATATTTATCCACGAAGATGCCACCATGTTGTGCCATACCTCTACTCAACTGGAGTACTTTCTACTGGGTAGTCAGTAAGTGCTACCTCGTTGGGTAAATGTATGGTGCTTTTCCTACACTACAGCTACGTAAAGGCCCAGAAGAGAAGTCTTCAGTGATCACCTGTGTCTGTGACTTTGCCACTGCGCTGATAGGCGCCGAGGTACCTCGAGTGAGCTGTCCATCACAGTGGGGGAAAGGGCGGGATAGGTTGCATAGCCTAGTCTGTGTGGGGAGGGGTTAAACTGGCGAGGCTTCTGTGCGAGTTCACATGCCTCTTGTTTATGAAGGGTCAGAGACCGATCAGCTCAGTAAATGATAAGAAAGCAGTCGGTGGTACCTCTTTGGGTGAATGTATTGTGCTTTTCCAGCACTGCAGCTGCGTAAAGGCCCAGAAGAGAAGTCTTCAGTGATCACCTGTGTCTGTGACTTTGCCACTGCGCTGATAGGCGCCGAGGTACCTCGAGTGAGCTGTCCATCACAGTGGGGGAAAGGGCGGGATAGGTTGCATAGCCTAGTCTGTGTGGGGAGGGGTTAAACTGGCGAGGCTTCTGTGCGAGTTCACATGCCTCTTGTTTATGAAGGGTCAGAGACCGATCAGCTCAGTAAATGATAAGAAAGCAGTCGGTGGTACCTCTTTGGGTAAATGTATTGCGCTTTTCCAGCACTGCAGCTGCGTGAAGGCCCAGAAGAGTTGTATTCAGTGATCACCTGTGTCTGTGACTTTGCCACTGCGCCGATATGCGCCGAGGTACCTCGAGGGAGCTGTCCATCAAAGTGGGGTAAAGGGCTGGATAGGTTGCATAGCCTAGTGTGTGTGGGGAGGGGCCAAACTGGCGAGGCTTCTGTGCGTGTTCACTTGCCTCTTGTTTATGAAGGGTCAGAGACTGATCAGCTCAGTAAATGATAAGAAAGCAGTCGGTGGTACCTCTTTGGGTAAATGTATTGTGCTTTTCCAGCACTGCAGCTGTGTGAAGGCCCAGAAGAGTTGTCTCGAGTGACCACGTGTGTCTGTAACTTTGCCACTGCGCCGTTTGGCGCCAAGGTCCCTCGAGTGAGCTGTCCATCACAGTGGGGGAAAGGGCGTGAAGAGGTTGCATAGCCTAGTGTGTGGGGCGGGGCCAAACGGGCGGGGCTTTTGTACGAGTTCACATGCCTCTTGTTTATAAAGGGTCAGAGACCATCAGAGCATCAGATGAGGAGAAATCAGCCTCCTGGTCACTGGAAGTACAGGAGGATTGCGCTCGAGAAACTCGTGGATGCCTAGACCTCCATCATGGATTACAGCTAATTGTAGACTGTAGCCTCGACCTTGCTCACTAGGTTCTTGGGCTGATTATAATGCGTTACTGAAGTTTAGCTTCATCCGGGGCACGTGCTGTTTCTTTTGTATCTGTAAGTGCTTCCTGTTGAGGTTTAATTTTTGAAACAGGAGCATCGTGCCAAATAGAATCCTGCCTGCATATTTATCCACGAAGATGCCACCATGTTGTGCCATACCTCTACTCAACTGGAGTACTTTCTACTGGGTAGTCAGTAAGTGCTACCTCGTTGGGTAAATGTATGGTGCTTTTCCTACACTACAGCTGCGTAAAGGCCCAGAAGAGAAGTCTTCAGTGATCACCTGTGTCTGTGACTTTGCCACTGCGCTGATAGGCGCCGAGGTACCTCGAGTGAGCTGTCCATCACCGTGGGGGAAAGGGCGGGATAGGTTGCATAGCCTAGTCTGTGTGGGGAGGGGTTAAACTGGCGAGGCTTCTGTGCGAGTTCACATGCCTCTTGTTTATGAAGGGTCAGAGACCGATCAGCTCAGTAAATGATAAGAAAGCAGTCGGTGGTACCTCTTTGGGTGAATATATTGTGCTTTTCCAGCACTGCAGCTGCGTGAAGGCCCAGAAGAGTTGTATTCAGGGATCACCTGTGTCTGTAACGTTGCCACTGCGCCGATAGGCGCCGAGGTACCTCGAGTGAGCAGTCCATCACAGTGGTGGAAAGGGCGGATAGGTTGCATAGCCTAGTGTGTGTGGGGAGGGGCTAAACTGGCGAGGCTTCTGTGCGTGTTCACTTGCCTCTTGTTTATGAAGGGTCAGAGACCGATCAGCTCAGTAAATGATAAGAAAGCAGTCGGTGGTACCTCTTTGGGTGAATGTATTGTGCTTTTCCAGCACTGCAGCTGCGTGAAGGCCCAGAAGAGTTGTATTCAGGGATCACCTGTGTCTGTAACGTTGCCACTGCGCCGATAGGCGCCGAGGTACCTCGAGTGAGCTGTCCATCACAGTGGGGTAAAGGGCTGGATAGGTTGCATAGCCTAGTGTGTGTGGGGAGGGGCCAAACTGGCGAGGCTTCTGTGCGTGTTCACTTGCCTCTTGTTTATGAAGGGTCAGAGACTGATCAGCTCAGTAAATGATAAGAAAGCAGTCGGTGGTACCTCTTTGGGTAAATGTATTGTGCTTTTCCAGCACTGCAGCTGTGTGAAGGCCCAGAAGAGTTGTCTCGAGTGACCACGTGTGTCTGTAACTTTGCCACCGCGCCGTTTGGCGCCAAGGTCCATCGAGTGAGCTGTCCATCACAGTGGGGGAAAGGGCGGGAAGAGGTTGCATAGCCTAGTGTGTGGGGCGGGGCCAAACGGGCGGGGCTTCTGTACGAGTTCACATGCCTCTTGTTTATAAAGGGTCAGAGACCATCAGAGCATCAGATGAGGAGAAATCAGCCTCCTGGTCACTGGAAGTACAGGAGGATTGCGCTCGAGAAACTCGTGGATGCCTAGACCTCCATCACGGATTACAGCTAATTTTAGACTGTAGCCTCGACCTTGCTCACTAGGTTCTTGGGCTGATTATAATGCGTTACTGAAGTTTAGCTTCAACCGGGGCACGTGCTGTTTCTTTTGTATATGTAAGTGCTTCCTGTTGAGGTTTAATTTTTGAAACAGGAGCATCGTGCCAAAATGAATCCTGCCTGCATATTTATCCACGAAGATGCCACCATGTTGTGCCATACCTCTACTCAACTGGAGTACTTTCTACTGGGTAGTCAGTAAGTGCTACCTCGTTGGGTAAATGTATGGTGCTTTTCCAGCACTGCAGCTGCGTAAAGGCCCAGAAGAGAAGTCTTCAGTGATCACCTGTGTCTGTGACTTTGCCACTGCGCTGATAGGCGCCGAGGTACCTCGAGTGAGCTGTCCATCACAGTGGGGGAAAGGGCGGGATAGGTTGCATAGCCTAGTGTGTGTGGGGAGGGGCCAAACTGGCGAGGCTTCTGTGCGTGTTCACTTGCCTCTTGTTTATGAAGGGTCAGAGACCGATTAGCGCAGCAAATGAGGAGAAAGCAGTCGGTGGTACCTCTTTGGGTGAATGTATTGTGCTTTTCCAGCACTGCAGCTGCGTAAAGGCCCAGAAGAGTTGTCTCGAGTGACCACGTGTGTCTGTAACTTTGCCACCGCGCCGTTTGGCGCCAAGGTCCCTCGAGTGAGCTGTCCATCACAGTGGGGGAAAGGGCGGGAAGAGGTTGCATAGCCTAGTGTTGGGGCGGGGCCAAACGGGCCGGGCTTCTGTACGAGTTCACATGCCTCTTGTTTATAAAGGGTCAGAGACCATCAGAGCATCAGATGAGGAGAAATCAGCCTCCTGGTCACTGGAAGTACAGGAGGATTGCGCTCGAGAAACTCGTGGATGCCTAGACCTCCATCACGGATTACAGCTAATTGTAGACTGTAGCCTCGACCTTGCTCACTAGGTTCTTGGGCTGATTATAATGCGTTACTGAAGTTTAGCTTCATCCGGGGCACGTGCTGTTTCTTTTGTATCTGTAAGTGCTTCCTGTTGAGGTTTAATTTTTGAAACAGGAGCATCGTGCCAAATAGAATCCTGCCTGCATATTTATCCACGAAGATGCCACCATGTTGTGCCATACCTCTACTCAACTGGAGTACTTTCTACTGGGTAGTCAGTAAGTGCTACCTCGTTGGGTAAATGTATGGTGCTTTTCCTACACTACAGCTGCGTAAAGGCCCAGAAGAGAAGTCTTCAGTGATCACCTGTGTCTGTGACTTTGCCACTGCGCTGATAGGCGCCGAGGTACCTCGAGTGAGCTGTCCATCACAGTGGGGGAAAGGGCGGGAATAGGTTGCATAGCCTAGTCTGTGTGGGGAGGGGTTAAACTGGCGAGGCTTCTGTGCGACTTCACATGCCTCTTGTTTATGAAGGGTCAGAGACCGATCAGCTCAGTAAATGATAAGAAAGCAGTCGGTGGTACCTCTTTGGGTGAATGTATTGTGCTTTTCCAGCACTGCAGCTGCGTAAAGGCCCAGAAGAGAAGTCTTCAGTGATCACCTGTGTCTGTGACTTTGCCACTGCGCTGATAGGCGCCGAGGTACCTCGAGTGAGCTGTCCATCACAGTGGGGGAAAGGGCGGGATAGGTTGCATAGCCTAGACAGTGACTTTGCCACTGCGCTGATAGGCGCCGAGGTACCTCGAGTGAGCTGTCCATCACAGTGGGGTAAAGGGCTGGATAGGTTGCATAGCCTAGTGTGTGTGGGGAGGGGCCAAACTGGCGAGGCTTCTGTGCGTGTTCACTTGCCTCTTGTTTATGAAGGGTCAGAGACTGATCAGCTCAGTAAATGATAAGAAAGCAGTCGGTGGTACCTCTTTGGGTAAATGTATTGTGCTTTTCCAGCACTGCAGCTGCGTGAAGGCCCAGAAGAGTTGTCTCGAGTGACCACGTGTGTCTGTAACTTTGCCACCGCGCCGTTTGGCGCCAAGGTCCCTCGAGTGAGGTGTCCATCACAGTGGGGGAAAGGGCGGGAAGAGGTTGCATAGCCTAGTGTGTGGGGCGGGGCCAAACGGGCGGGGCTTCTGTACGAGTTCACATGCCTCTTGTTTATAAAGGGTCAGAGACCATCAGAGCATCAGATGAGGAGAAATCAGCCTCCTGGTCACTGGAAGTACAGGAGGATTGCGCTCGAGAAACTTGTGGATGCCTAGACCTCCATCACGGATTACAGCTAATTTTAGACTGTAGCCTCGACCTTGCTCACTAGGTTCTTGGGCTGATTATAATGCGTTACTGAAGTTTAGCTTCAACCGGGGCACGTGCTGTTTCTTTTGCATATGTAAGTGCTTCCTGTTGAGGTTTAATTTTTGAAACAGGAGCATCGTGCCAAAATGAATCCTGCCTGCATATTTATCCACGAAGATGCCACCATGTTGTGCCATACCTCTACTCAACTGGAGTACTTTCTACTGGGTAGTCAGTAAGTGCTACCTCGTTGGGTAAATGTATGGTGCTTTTCCTACACTACAGCTGCGTAAAGGCCCAGAAGAGAAGTCTTCAGTGATCACCTGTGTCTGTGACTTTGCCACTGCGCTGATAGGCGCCGAGGTACCTCGAGTGAGCTGTCCATCACAGTGGGGGAAAGGGCGGGATAGGTTGCATAGCCTAGTCTGTGTGGGGAGGGGTTAAACTGGCGAGGCTTCTGTGCGAGTTCACATGCCTCTTGTTTATGAAGGGTCAGAGACCGATCAGCTCAGTAAATGATAAGAAAGCAGTCGGTGGTACCTCTTTGGGTGAATGTATTGTGCTTTTCCAGCACTGCAGCTGCGTAAAGGCCCAGAAGAGAAGTCTTCAGTGATCACCTGTGTCTGTGACTTTGCCACTGCGCTGATAGGCGCCGAGGTACCTCGAGTGAGCTGTCCATCACAGTGGGGGAAAGGGTGGGATAGGTTGCATAGCCTAGTCAGTCACTTTGCCACTGCGCTGATAGGCGCCGAGGTACCTCGAGTGAGCTGTCCATCACAGTGGGGGAAAGGGCGGGATAGGTTGCATAGCCTAGTCTGTGTGGGGAGGGGTTAAACTGGCGAGGCTTCTGTGCAAGTTCACATGCCTCTTGTTTATGAAGGGTCAGAGACCGATCAGCTCAGTAAATGATAAGAAAGCAGTCGGTGGTACCTCTTTGGGTGAATGTATTGTGCTTTTCCAGCACTGCAGCTGCGTGAAGGCCCAGAAGAGTTGTATTCAGGGATCACCTGTGTCTGTAACGTTGCCACTGCGCCGATAGGCGCCGAGGTACCTCGAGTGAGCTGTCCATCACAGTGGGGTAAAGGGCTGGATAGGTTGCATAGCCTAGTGTGTGTGGGGAGGGGCCAAACTGGCGAGGCTTCTGTGCGTGTTCACTTGCCTCTTGTTTATGAAGGGTCAGAGACTGATCAGCTCAGTAAATGATAAGAAAGCAGTCGGTGGTACCTCTTTGGGTAAATGTATTGTGCTTTTCCAGCACTGCAGCTGTGTGAAGGCCCAGAAGAGTTGTCTCGAGTGACCACGTGTGTCTGTAACTTTGCCACCGCGCCGTTTGGCGCCAAGGTCCATCGAGTGAGCTGTCCATCACAGTGGGGGAAAGGGCGGGAAGAGGTTGCATAGCCTAGTGTGTGGGGCGGGGCCAAACGGGCGGGGCTTCTGTACGAGTTCACATGCCTCTTGTTTATAAAGGGTCAGAGACCATCAGAGCATCAGATGAGGAGAAATCAGCCTCCTGGTCACTGGAAGTACAGGAGGATTGCGCTCGAGAAACTCGTGGATGCCTAGACCTCCATCACGGATTACAGCTAATTTTAGACTGTAGCCTCGACCTTGCTCACTAGGTTCTTGGGCTGATTATAATGCGTTACTGAAGTTTAGCTTCAACCGGGGCACGTGCTGTTTCTTTTGTATATGTAAGTGCTTCCTGTTGAGGTTTAATTTTTGAAACAGGAGCATCGTGCCAAAATGAATCCTGCCTGCATATTTATCCACGAAGATGCCACCATGTTGTGCCATACCTCTACTCAACTGGAGTACTTTCTACTGGGTAGTCAGTAAGTGCTACCTCGTTGGGTAAATGTATGGTGCTTTTCCAGCACTGCAGCTGCGTAAAGGCCCAGAAGAGAAGTCTTCAGTGATCACCTGTGTCTGTGACTTTGCCACTGCGCTGATAGGCGCCGAGGTACCTCGAGTGAGCTGTCCATCACAGTGGGGGAAAGGGCGGGATAGGTTGCATAGCCTAGTGTGTGTGGGGAGGGGCCAAACTGGCGAGGCTTCTGTGCGTGTTCACTTGCCTCTTGTTTATGAAGGGTCAGAGACCGATTAGCGCAGCAAATGAGGAGAAAGCAGTCGGTGGTACCTCTTTGGGTGAATGTATTGTGCTTTTCCAGCACTGCAGCTGCGTAAAGGCCCAGAAGAGTTGTCTCGAGTGACCACGTGTGTCTGTAACTTTGCCACCGCGCCGTTTGGCGCCAAGGTCCCTCGAGTGAGCTGTCCATCACAGTGGGGGAAAGGGCGGGAAGAGGTTGCATAGCCTAGTGTTGGGGCGGGGCCAAACGGGCCGGGCTTCTGTACGAGTTCACATGCCTCTTGTTTATAAAGGGTCAGAGACCATCAGAGCATCAGATGAGGAGAAATCAGCCTCCTGGTCACTGGAAGTACAGGAGGATTGCGCTCGAGAAACTCGTGGATGCCTAGACCTCCATCACGGATTACAGCTAATTGTAGACTGTAGCCTCGACCTTGCTCACTAGGTTCTTGGGCTGATTATAATGCGTTACTGAAGTTTAGCTTCATCCGGGGCACGTGCTGTTTCTTTTGTATCTGTAAGTGCTTCCTGTTGAGGTTTAAGTTTTGAAACAGGAGCATCGTGCCAAATAGAATCCTGCCTGCATATTTATCCACGAAGATGCCACCATGTTGTGCCATACCTCTACTCAACTGGAGTACTTTCTACTGGGTAGTCAGTAAGTGCTACCTCATTGGGTAAATGTATGGTGCTTTTCCTACACTACAGCTGCGTAAAGGCCCAGAAGAGAAGTCTTCAGTGATCACCTGTGTCTGTGACTTTGCCACTGCGCTGATAGGCGCCGAGGTACCTCGAGTGAGCTGTCCATCACAGTGGGGGAAAGGGCGGGATAGGTTGCATAGCCTAGTCTGTGTGGGGAGGGGTTAAACTGGCGAGGCTTCTGTGCGAGTTCACATGCCTCTTGTTTATGAAGGGTCAGAGACCGATCAGCTCAGTAAATAATAAGAAAGCAGTCGGTGGTACCTCTTTGGGTGAATATATTGTGCTTTTCCAGCACTGCAGCTGCGTGAAGGCCCAGAAGAGTTGTATTCAGGGATCACCTGTGTCTGTAACGTTGCCACTGCGCCGATAGGCGCCGAGGTACCTCGAGTGAGCAGTCCATCACAGTGGTGGAAAGGGCGGATAGGTTGCATAGCCTAGTGTGTGTGGGGAGGGGCTAAACTGGCGAGGCTTCTGTGCGTGTTCACTTGCCTCTTGTTTATGAAGGGTCAGAGACCGATTAGCGCAGCAAATGAGGAGAAAGCAGTCGGTGGTACCTCTTTGGGTGAATGTATTGTGCTTTTCCAGCACTGCAGCTGCGTAAAGGCCCAGAAGAGTTGTCTCGAGTGACCACGTGTGTCTGTAACTTTGCCACCGCGCCGTTTGGCGCCAAGGTCCCTCGAGTGAGATGTCCATCACAGTGGGGGAAAGGGCGGGAAGAGGTTGCATAGCCTAGTGTGTGGGGCGGGGCCAAACGGGCGGGGCTTCTGTACGAGTTCACATGCCTCTTGTTTATAAAGGGTCAGAGACCATCAGAGCATCAGATGAGGAGAAATCAGCCTCCTGGTCACTGGAAGTACAGGAGGATTGCGCTCGAGAAACTCGTGGATGCCTAGACCTCCATCACGGATTACAGCTAATTTTAGACTGTAGCCTCGACCTTGCTCACTAGGTTCTTGGGCTGATTATAATGCGTTACTGAAGTTTAGCTTCAACCGGGGCACGTGCTGTTTCTTTTGTATATGTAAGTGCTTCCTGTTGAGGTTTAATTTTTGAAACAGGAGCATCGTGCCAAAATGAATCCTGCCTGCATATTTATCCACGAAGATGCCACCATGTTGTGCCATACCTCTACTCAACTGGAGTACTTTCTACTGGGTAGTCAGTAAGTGCTACCTCGTTGGGTAAATGTATGGTGCTTTTCCTACACTACAGCTGCGTAAAGGCCCAGAAGAGAAGTCTTCAGTGATCACCTGTGTCTGTGACTTTGCCACTGCACTGATAGGCGCCGAGGTACCTCGAGTGAGCTGTCCATCACAGTGGGGGAAAGGGCGGGATAGGTTGCATAGCCTAGTGTGTGTGGGGAGGGGCCAAACTGGCGAGGCTTCTGTGCGTGTTCACTTGCCTCTTGTTTATGAAGGGTCAGAGACTGATCAGCTCATTAAATGATAAGAAAGCAGTCGGTGGTACCTCTTTGGGTAAATGTATTGTGCTTTTCCAGCACTGCAGCTGCGTGAAGGCCCAGAAGAGTTGTCTCGAGTGACCACATGTGTCTGTAACTTTGCCACCGCGCCGTTTGGCGCCAAGGTCCCTCGAGTGAGCTGTCCATCACAGTGGGGGAAAGGGCGGGAAGAGGTTGCATAGCCTAGTGTGTGGGGCGGGGCCAAATTGGCGGGGCTTCTGTACGAGTTCACATGCCTCTTGTTTATAAAGGGTCAGAGACCATCAGAGCATCAGATGAGGAGAAATCAGCCTCCTGGTCA
Organism: Lissotriton vulgaris; assembly: GCF_964263255.1. Lineage (NCBI taxonomy): Eukaryota > Metazoa > Chordata > Amphibia > Caudata > Salamandridae > Lissotriton > Lissotriton vulgaris. The sequence goes on from NC_141696.1 coordinate 1,495,848,656, forward strand.
CTGGAAGTACAGGAGGATTGCGCTCGAGAAACTCGTGGATGCCTAGACCTCCATCACGGATTACAGCTAATTGTAGACTGTAGCCTCGACCTTGCTCACTAGGTTCTTGGGCTGATTATAATGCGTTACTGAAGTTTAGCTTCATCCGGGGCACGTGCTGTTTCTTTTGTATCTGTAAGTGCTTCCTGTTGAGGTTTAATTTTTGAAACAGGAGCATCGTGCCAAATAGAATCCTGCCTGCATATTTATCCACGAAGATGCCACCATGTTGTGCCATACCTCTACTCAACTGGAGTACTTTCTACTGGGTAGTCAGTAAGTGCTACCTCGTTGGGTAAATGTATGGTGCTTTTCCTACACTACAGCTGCGTAAAGGCCCAGAAGAGAAGTCTTCAGTGATCACCTGTGTCTGTGACTTTGCCACTGCGCTGATAGGCGCCGAGGTACCTCGAGTGAGCTGTCCATCACAGTGGGGGAAAGGGCGGGATAGGTTGCATAGCCTAGTCTGTGTGGGGAGGGGTTAAACTGGCGAGGCTTCTGTGCGAGTTCACATGCCTCTTGTTTATGAAGGGTCAGAGACCGATCAGCTCAGTAAATGATAAGAAAGCAGTCGGTGGTACCTCTTTGGGTGAATGTATTGTGCTTTTCCAGCACTGCAGCTGCGTAAAGGCCCAGAAGAGAAGTCTTCAGTGATCACCTGTGTCTGTGACTTTGCCACTGCGCTGATAGGCGCCGAGGTACCTCGAGTGAGCTGTCCATCACAGTGGGGGAAAGGGCGGGATAGGTTGCATAGCCTAGTCTGTGTGGGGAGGGGTTAAACTGGCGAGGCTTCTGTGCGAGTTCACATGCCTCTTGTTTATGAAGGGTCAGAGACCGATCAGCTCAGTAAATGATAAGAAAGCAGTCGGTGGTACCTCTTTGGGTAAATGTATTGCGCTTTTCCAGCACTGCAGCTGCGTGAAGGCCCAGAAGAGTTGTATTCAGTGATCACCTGTGTCTGTGACTTTGCCACTGCGCCGATATGCGCCGAGGTACCTCGAGGGAGCTGTCCATCAAAGTGGGGTAAAGGGCTGGATAGGTTGCATAGCCTAGTGTGTGTGGGGAGGGGCCAAACTGGCGAGGCTTCTGTGCGTGTTCACTTGCCTCTTGTTTATGAAGGGTCAGAGACTGATCAGCTCAGTAAATGATAAGAAAGCAGTCGGTGGTACCTCTTTGGGTAAATGTATTGTGCTTTTCCAGCACTGCAGCTGTGTGAAGGCCCAGAAGAGTTGTCTCGAGTGACCACGTGTGTCTGTAACTTTGCCACCGCGCCGTTTGGCGCCAAGGTCCCTCGAGTGAGCTGTCCATCACAGTGGGGGAAAGGGCGGGAAGAGGTTGCATAGCCTAGTGTGTGGGGCGGGGCCAAACGGGCGGGGCTTCTGTACGAGTTCACATGCCTCTTGTTTATAAAGGGTCAGAGACCATCAGAGCATCAGATGAGGAGAAATCAGCCTCCTGGTCACTGGAAGTACAGGAGGATTGCGCTCGAGAAACTCGTGGATGCCTAGACCTCCATCACGGATTACAGCTAATTTTAGACTGTAGCCTCGACCTTGCTCACTAGGTTCTTGGGCTGATTATAATGCGTTACTGAAGTTTAGCTTCAACCGGGGCACGTGCTGTTTCTTTTGTATATGTAAGTGCTTCCTGTTGAGGTTTAATTTTTGAAACAGGAGCATCGTGCCAAAATGAATCCTGCCTGCATATTTATCCACGAAGATGCCACCATGTTGTGCCATACCTCTACTCAACTGGAGTACTTTCTACTGGGTAGTCAGTAAGTGCTACCTCGTTGGGTAAATGTATGGTGCTTTTCCTACACTACAGCTGCGTAAAGGCCCAGAAGAGAAGTCTTCAGTGTCACCTGTGTCTGTGACTTTGCCACTGCGCTGATAGGCGCCGAGGTACCTCGAGTGAGCTGTCCATCACAGTGGGGGAAAGGGCGGGATAGGTTGCATAGCCTAGTGTGTGTGGGGAGGGGCCAAACTGGCGAGGCTTCTGTGCGTGTTCACTTGCCTCTTGTTTATGAAGGGTCAGAGACCGATTAGCGCAGCAAATGAGGAGAAAGCAGTCGGTGGTACCTCTTTGGGTGAATGTATTGTGCTTTTCCAGCACTGCAGCTGCGTAACGGCCCAGAAGAGAAGTCTTCAGTGATCACCTGTGTCTGTGACTTTGCCACTGCGCTGATAGGCGCCGAGGTACCTCGAGTGAGCTGTCCATCACAGTGGGGTAAAGGGCTGGATAGGTTGCATAGCCTAGTGTGTGTGGGGAGGGGCCAAACTGGCGAGGCTTCTGTGCGTGTTCACTTGCCTCTTGTTTATGAAGGGTCAGAGACTGATCAGCTCAGTAAATGATAAGAAAGCAGTCGGTGGTACCTCTTTGGGTAAATGTATTGTGCTTTTCCAGCACTGCAGCTGTGTGAAGGCCCAGAAGAGTTGTCTCGAGTGACCACGTGTGTCTGTAACTTTGCCACCGCGCCGTTTGGCGCCAAGGTCCATCGAGTGAGCTGTCCATCACAGTGGGGGAAAGGGCGGGAAGAGGTTGCATAGCCTAGTGTGTGGGGCGGGGCCAAACGGGCGGGGCTTCTGTACGAGTTCACATGCCTCTTGTTTATAAAGGGTCAGAGACCATCAGAGCATCAGATGAGGAGAAATCAGCCTCCTGGTCACTGGAAGTACAGGAGGATTGCGCTCGAGAAACTCGTGGATGCCTAGACCTCCATCACGGATTACAGCTAATTTTAGACTGTAGCCTCGACCTTGCTCACTAGGTTCTTGGGCTGATTATAATGCGTTACTGAAGTTTAGCTTCAACCGGGGCACGTGCTGTTTCTTTTGTATATGTAAGTGCTTCCTGTTGAGGTTTAATTTTTGAAACAGGAGCATCGTGCCAAAATGAATCCTGCCTGCATATTTATCCACGAAGATGCCACCATGTTGTGCCATACCTCTACTCAACTGGAGTACTTTCTACTGGGTAGTCAGTAAGTGCTACCTCGTTGGGTAAATGTATGGTGCTTTTCCAGCACTGCAGCTGCGTAAAGGCCCAGAAGAGAAGTCTTCAGTGATCACCTGTGTCTGTGACTTTGCCACTGCGCTGATAGGCGCCGAGGTACCTCGAGTGAGCTGTCCATCACAGTGGGGGAAAGGGCGGGATAGGTTGCATAGCCTAGTGTGTGTGGGGAGGGGCCAAACTGGCGAGGCTTCTGTGCGTGTTCACTTGCCTCTTGTTTATGAAGGGTCAGAGACCGATTAGCGCAGCAAATGAGAAGAAAGCAGTCGGTGGTACCTCTTTGGGTGAATGTATTGTGCTTTTCCAGCACTGCAGCTGCGTAAAGGCCCAGAAGAGTTGTCTCGAGTGACCACGTGTGTCTGTAACTTTGCCACCGCGCCGTTTGGCGCCAAGGTCCCTCGAGTGAGCTGTCCATCACAGTGGGGGAAAGGGCGGGAAGAGGTTGCATAGCCTAGTGTTGGGGCGGGGCCAAACGGGCCGGGCTTCTGTACGAGTTCACATGCCTCTTGTTTATAAAGGGTCAGAGACCATCAGAGCATCAGATGAGGAGAAATCAGCCTCCTGGTCACTGGAAGTACAGGAGGATTGCGCTCGAGAAACTCGTGGATGCCTAGACCTCCATCACGGATTACAGCTAATTGTAGACTGTAGCCTCGACCTTGCTCACTAGGTTCTTGGGCTGATTATAATGCGTTACTGAAGTTTAGCTTCATCCGGGGCACGTGCTGTTTCTTTTGTATCTGTAAGTGCTTCCTGTTGAGGTTTAATTTTTGAAACAGGAGCATCGTGCCAAATAGAATCCTGCCTGCATATTTATCCACGAAGATGCCACCATGTTGTGCCATACCTCTACTCAACTGGAGTACTTTCTACTGGGTAGTCAGTAAGTGCTACCTCGTTGGGTAAATGTATGGTGCTTTTCCTACACTACAGCTGCGTAAAGGCCCAGAAGAGAAGTCTTCAGTGATCACCTGTGTCTGTGACTTTGCCACTGCACTGATAGGCGCCGAGGTACCTCGAGTGAGCTGTCCATCACAGTGGGGGAAAGGGCGGGATAGGTTGCATAGCCTAGTGTGTGTGGGGAGGGGCCAAACTGGCGAGGCTTCTGTGCGTGTTCACTTGCCTCTTGTTTATGAAGGGTCAGAGACTGATCAGCTCAGTAAATGATAAGAAAGCAGTCGGTGGTACCTCTTTGGGTAAATGTATTGTGCTTTTCCAGCACTGCAGCTGCGTGAAGGCCCAGAAGAGTTGTCTCGAGTGACCACGTGTGTCTGTAACTTTGCCACCGCGCCGTTTGGCGCCAAGGTCCCTCGAGTGAGCTGTCCATCACAGTGGGGGAAAGGGCGGGAAGAGGTTGCATAGCCTAGTGTGTGGGGCGGGGCCAAATTGGCGGGGCTTCTGTACGAGTTCACATGCCTCTTGTTTATAAAGGGTCAGAGACCATCAGAGCATCAGATGAGGAGAAATCAGCCTCCTGGTCACTGGAAGTACAGGAGGATTGCGCTCGAGAAACTCGTGGATGCCTAGACCTCCATCACGGATTACAGCTAATTGTAGACTGTAGCCTCGACCTTGCTCACTAGGTTCTTGGGCTGATTATAATGCGTTACTGAAGTTTAGCTTCATCCGGGGCACGTGCTGTTTCTTTTGTATCTGTAAGTGCTTCCTGTTGAGGTTTAATTTTTGAAACAGGAGCATCGTGCCAAATAGAATCCTGCCTGCATATTTATCCACGAAGATGCCACCATGTTGTGCCATACCTCTACTCAACTGGAGTACTTTCTACTGGGTAGTCAGTAAGTGCTACCTCGTTGGGTAAATGTATGGTGCTTTTCCTACACTACAGCTGCGTAAAGGCCCAGAAGAGAAGTCTTCAGTGATCACCTGTGTCTGTGACTTTGCCACTGCGCTGATAGGCGCCGAGGTACCTCGAGTGAGCTGTCCATCACAGTGGGGGAAAGGGCGGGATAGGTTGCATAGCCTAGTCTGTGTGGGGAGGGGTTAAACTGGCGAGGCTTCTGTGCGAGTTCACATGCCTCTTGTTTATGAAGGGTCAGAGACCGATCAGCTCAGTAAATGATAAGAAAGCAGTCGGTGGTACCTCTTTGGGTGAATGTATTGTGCTTTTCCAGCACTGCAGCTGCGTAAAGGCCCAGAAGAGAAGTCTTCAGTGATCACCTGTGTCTGTGACTTTGCCACTGCGCTGATAGGCGCCGAGGTACCTCGAGTGAGCTGTCCATCACAGTGGGGGAAAGGGCGGGATAGGTTGCATAGCCTAGTCTGTGTGGGGAGGGGTTAAACTGGCGAGGCTTCTGTGCGAGTTCACATGCCTCTTGTTTATGAAGGGTCAGAGACCGATCAGCTCAGTAAATGATAAGAAAGCAGTCGGTGGTACCTCTTTGGGTAAATGTATTGCGCTTTTCCAGCACTGCAGCTGCGTGAAGGCCCAGAAGAGTTGTATTCAGTGATCACCTGTGTCTGTGACTTTGCCACTGCGCCGATATGCGCCGAGGTACCTCGAGGGAGCTGTCCATCAAAGTGGGGTAAAGGGCTGGATAGGTTGCATAGCCTAGTGTGTGTGGGGAGGGGCCAAACTGGCGAGGCTTCTGTGCGTGTTCACTTGCCTCTTGTTTATGAAGGGTCAGAGACTGATCAGCTCAGTAAATGATAAGAAAGCAGTCGGTGGTACCTCTTTGGGTAAATGTATTGTGCTTTTCCAGCACTGCAGCTGTGTGAAGGCCCAGAAGAGTTGTCTCGAGTGACCACGTGTGTCTGTAACTTTGCCACCGCGCCGTTTGGCGCCAAGGTCCCTCGAGTGAGCTGTCCATCACAGTGGGGGAAAGGGCGGGAAGAGGTTGCATAGCCTAGTGTGTGGGGCGGGGCCAAACGGGCGGGGCTTCTGTACGAGTTCACATGCCTCTTGTTTATAAAGGGTCAGAGACCATCAGAGCATCAGATGAGGAGAAATCAGCCTCCTGGTCACTGGAAGTACAGGAGGATTGCGCTCGAGAAACTCGTGGATGCCTAGACCTCCATCACGGATTACAGCTAATTTTAGACTGTAGCCTCGACCTTGCTCACTAGGTTCTTGGGCTGATTATAATGCGTTACTGAAGTTTAGCTTCAACCGGGGCACGTGCTGTTTCTTTTGTATATGTAAGTGCTTCCTGTTGAGGTTTAATTTTTGAAACAGGAGCATCGTGCCAAAATGAATCCTGCCTGCATATTTATCCACGAAGATGCCACCATGTTGTGCCATACCTCTACTCAACTGGAGTACTTTCTACTGGGTAGTCAGTAAGTGCTACCTCGTTGGGTAAATGTATGGTGCTTTTCCTACACTACAGCTGCGTAAAGGCCCAGAAGAGAAGTCTTCAGTGTCACCTGTGTCTGTGACTTTGCCACTGCGCTGATAGGCGCCGAGGTACCTCGAGTGAGCTGTCCATCACAGTGGGGGAAAGGGCGGGATAGGTTGCATAGCCTAGTGTGTGTGGGGAGGGGCCAAACTGGCGAGGCTTCTGTGCGTGTTCACTTGCCTCTTGTTTATGAAGGGTCAGAGACCGATTAGCGCAGCAAATGAGGAGAAAGCAGTCGGTGGTACCTCTTTGGGTGAATGTATTGTGCTTTTCCAGCACTGCAGCTGCGTAACGGCCCAGAAGAGAAGTCTTCAGTGATCACCTGTGTCTGTGACTTTGCCACTGCGCTGATAGGCGCCGAGGTACCTCGAGTGAGCTGTCCATCACAGTGGGGTAAAGGGCTGGATAGGTTGCATAGCCTAGTGTGTGTGGGGAGGGGCCAAACTGGCGAGGCTTCTGTGCGTGTTCACTTGCCTCTTGTTTATGAAGGGTCAGAGACTGATCAGCTCAGTAAATGATAAGAAAGCAGTCGGTGGTACCTCTTTGGGTAAATGTATTGTGCTTTTCCAGCACTGCAGCTGTGTGAAGGCCCAGAAGAGTTGTCTCGAGTGACCACGTGTGTCTGTAACTTTGCCACCGCGCCGTTTGGCGCCAAGGTCCATCGAGTGAGCTGTCCATCACAGTGGGGGAAAGGGCGGGAAGAGGTTGCATAGCCTAGTGTGTGGGGCGGGGCCAAACGGGCGGGGCTTCTGTACGAGTTCACATGCCTCTTGTTTATAAAGGGTCAGAGACCATCAGAGCATCAGATGAGGAGAAATCAGCCTCCTGGTCACTGGAAGTACAGGAGGATTGCGCTCGAGAAACTCGTGGATGCCTAGACCTCCATCACGGATTACAGCTAATTTTAGACTGTAGCCTCGACCTTGCTCACTAGGTTCTTGGGCTGATTATAATGCGTTACTGAAGTTTAGCTTCAACCGGGGCACGTGCTGTTTCTTTTGTATATGTAAGTGCTTCCTGTTGAGGTTTAATTTTTGAAACAGGAGCATCGTGCCAAAATGAATCCTGCCTGCATATTTATCCACGAAGATGCCACCATGTTGTGCCATACCTCTACTCAACTGGAGTACTTTCTACTGGGTAGTCAGTAAGTGCTACCTCGTTGGGTAAATGTATGGTGCTTTTCCAGCACTGCAGCTGCGTAAAGGCCCAGAAGAGAAGTCTTCAGTGATCACCTGTGTCTGTGACTTTGCCACTGCGCTGATAGGCGCCGAGGTACCTCGAGTGAGCTGTCCATCACAGTGGGGGAAAGGGCGGGATAGGTTGCATAGCCTAGTGTGTGTGGGGAGGGGCCAAACTGGCGAGGCTTCTGTGCGTGTTCACTTGCCTCTTGTTTATAAAGGGTCAGAGACCATCAGAGCATCAGATGAGGAGAAATCAGCCTCCTGGTCACTGGAAGTACAGGAGGATTGCGCTCGAGAAACTCGTGGATGCCTAGACCTCCATCACGGATTACAGCTAATTTTAGACTGTAGCCTCGACCTTGCTCACTAGGTTCTTGGGCTGATTATAATGCGTTACTGAAGTTTAGCTTCAACCGGGGCACGTGCTGTTTCTTTTGTATATGTAAGTGCTTCCTGTTGAGGTTTAATTTTTGAAACAGGAGCATCGTGCCAAAATGAATCCTGCCTGCATATTTATCCACGAAGATGCCACCATGTTGTGCCATACCTCTACTCAACTGGAGTACTTTCTACTGGGTAGTCAGTAAGTGCTACCTCGTTGGGTAAATGTATGGTGCTTTTCCAGCACTGCAGCTGCGTAAAGGCCCAGAAGAGAAGTCTTCAGTGATCACCTGTGTCTGTGACTTTGCCACTGCGCTGATAGGCGCCGAGGTACCTCGAGTGAGCTGTCCATCACAGTGGGGGAAAGGGCGGGATAGGTTGCATAGCCTAGTGTGTGTGGGGAGGGGCCAAACTGGCGAGGCTTCTGTGCGTGTTCACTTGCCTCTTGTTTATGAAGGGTCAGAGACCGATTAGCGCAGCAAATGAGGAGAAAGCAGTCGGTGGTACCTCTTTGGGTGAATGTATTGTGCTTTTCCAGCACTGCAGCTGCGTAAAGGCCCAGAAGAGTTGTCTCGAGTGACCACGTGTGTCTGTAACTTTGCCACCGCGCCGTTTGGCGCCAAGGTCCCTCGAGTGAGCTGTCCATCACAGTGGGGGAAAGGGCGGGAAGAGGTTGCATAGCCTAGTGTTGGGGCGGGGCCAAACGGGCCGGGCTTCTGTACGAGTTCACATGCCTCTTGTTTATAAAGGGTCAGAGACCATCAGAGCATCAGATGAGGAGAAATCAGCCTCCTGGTCACTGGAAGTACAGGAGGATTGCGCTCGAGAAACTCGTGGATGCCTAGACCTCCATCACGGATTACAGCTAATTGTAGACTGTAGCCTCGACCTTGCTCACTAGGTTCTTGGGCTGATTATAATGCGTTACTGAAGTTTAGCTTCATCCGGGGCACGTGCTGTTTCTTTTGTATCTGTAAGTGCTTCCTGTTGAGGTTTAAGTTTTGAAACAGGAGCATCGTGCCAAATAGAATCCTGCCTGCATATTTATCCACGAAGATGCCACCATGTTGTGCCATACCTCTACTCAACTGGAGTACTTTCTACTGGGTAGTCAGTAAGTGCTACCTCATTGGGTAAATGTATGGTGCTTTTCCTACACTACAGCTGCGTAAAGGCCCAGAAGAGAAGTCTTCAGTGATCACCTGTGTCTGTGACTTTGCCACTGCGCTGATAGGCGCCGAGGTACCTCGAGTGAGCTGTCCATCACAGTGGGGGAAAGGGCGGGATAGGTTGCATAGCCTAGTCTGTGTGGGGAGGGGTTAAACTGGCGAGGCTTCTGTGCGAGTTCACATGCCTCTTGTTTATGAAGGGTCAGAGACCGATCAGCTCAGTAAATAATAAGAAAGCAGTCGGTGGTACCTCTTTGGGTGAATATATTGTGCTTTTCCAGCACTGCAGCTGCGTGAAGGCCCAGAAGAGTTGTATTCAGGGATCACCTGTGTCTGTAACGTTGCCACTGCGCCGATAGGCGCCGAGGTACCTCGAGTGAGCAGTCCATCACAGTGGTGGAAAGGGCGGATAGGTTGCATAGCCTAGTGTGTGTGGGGAGGGGCTAAACTGGCGAGGCTTCTGTGCGTGTTCACTTGCCTCTTGTTTATGAAGGGTCAGAGACCGATTAGCGCAGCAAATGAGGAGAAAGCAGTCGGTGGTACCTCTTTGGGTGAATGTATTGTGCTTTTCCAGCACTGCAGCTGCGTAAAGGCCCAGAAGAGTTGTCTCGAGTGACCACGTGTGTCTGTAACTTTGCCACCGCGCCGTTTGGCGCCAAGGTCCCTCGAGTGAGCTGTCCATCACAGTGGGGGAAAGGGCGGGAAGAGGTTGCATAGCCTAGTGTTGGGGCGGGGCCAAACGGGCCGGGCTTCTGTACGAGTTCACATGCCTCTTGTTTATAAAGGGTCAGAGACCATCAGAGCATCAGATGAGGAGAAATCAGCCTCCTGGTCACTGGAAGTACAGGAGGATTGCGCTCGAGAAACTCGTGGATGCCTAGACCTCCATCACGGATTACAGCTAATTGTAGACTGTAGCCTCGACCTTGCTCACTAGGTTCTTGGGCTGATTATAATGCGTTACTGAAGTTTAGCTTCATCCGGGGCACGTGCTGTTTCTTTTGTATCTGTAAGTGCTTCCTGTTGAGGTTTAATTTTAGAAACAGGAGCATCGTGCCAAATAGAATCCTGCCTGCATATTTATCCACGAAGATGCCACCATGTTGTGCCATACCTCTACTCAACTGGAGTACTTTCTACTGGGTAGTCAGTAAGTGCTACCTCGTTGGGTAAATGTATGGTGCTTTTCCTACACTACAGCTGCGTAAAGGCCCAGAAGAGAAGTCTTCAGTGATCACCTGTGTCTGTGACTTTGCCACTGCACTGATAGGCGCCGAGGTACCTCGAGTGAGCTGTCCATCACAGTGGGGGAAAGGGCGGGATAGGTTGCATAGCCTAGTGTGTGTGGGGAGGGGCCAAACTGGCGAGGCTTCTGTGCGTGTTCACTTGCCTCTTGTTTATGAAGGGTCAGAGACTGATCAGCTCAGTAAATGATAAGAAAGCAGTCGGTGGTACCTCTTTGGGTAAATGTATTGTGCTTTTCCAGCACTGCAGCTGCGTGAAGGCCCAGAAGAGTTGTCTCGAGTGACCACGTGTGTCTGTAACTTTGCCACCGCGCCGTTTGGCGCCAAGGTCCCTCGAGTGAGCTGTCCATCACAGTGGGGGAAAGGGCGGGAAGAGGTTGCATAGCCTAGTGTGTGGGGCGGGGCCAAATTGGCGGGGCTTCTGTACGAGTTCACATGCCTCTTGTTTATAAAGGGTCAGAGACCATCAGAGCATCAGATGAGGAGAAATCAGCCTCCTGGTCACTGGAAGTACAGGAGGATTGCGCTCGAGAAACTCGTGGATGCCTAGACCTCCATCACGGATTACAGCTAATTGTAGACTGTAGCCTCGACCTTGCTCACTAGGTTCTTGGGCTGATTATAATGCGTTACTGAAGTTTAGCTTCATCCGGGGCACGTGCTGTTTCTTTTGTATCTGTAAGTGCTTCCTGTTGAGGTTTAATTTTTGAAACAGGAGCATCGTGCCAAATAGAATCCTGCCTGCATATTTATCCACGAAGATGCCACCATGTTGTGCCATACCTCTACTCAACTGGAGTACTTTCTACTGGGTAGTCAGTAAGTGCTACCTCGTTGGGTAAATGTATGGTGCTTTTCCTACACTACAGCTGCGTAAAGGCCCAGAAGAGAAGTCTTCAGTGATCACCTGTGTCTGTGACTTTGCCACTGCGCTGATAGGCGCCGAGGTACCTCGAGTGAGCTGTCCATCACAGTGGGGGAAAGGGCGGGATAGGTTGCATAGCCTAGTCTGTGTGGGGAGGGGTTAAACTGGCGAGGCTTCTGTGCGAGTTCACATGCCTCTTGTTTATGAAGGGTCAGAGACCGATCAGCTCAGTAAATGATAAGAAAGCAGTCGGTGGTACCTCTTTGGGTGAATGTATTGTGCTTTTCCAGCACTGCAGCTGCGTAAAGGCCCAGAAGAGAAGTCTTCAGTGATCACCTGTGTCTGTGACTTTGCCACTGCGCTGATAGGCGCCGAGGTACCTCGAGTGAGCTGTCCATCACAGTGGGGGAAAGGGCGGGATAGGTTGCATAGCCTAGTCTGTGTGGGGAGGGGTTAAACTGGCGAGGCTTCTGTGCGAGTTCACATGCCTCTTGTTTATGAAGGGTCAGAGACCGATCAGCTCAGTAAATGATAAGAAAGCAGTCGGTGGTACCTCTTTGGGTAAATGTATTGCGCTTTTCCAGCACTGCAGCTGCGTGAAGGCCCAGAAGAGTTGTATTCAGTGATCACCTGTGTCTGTGACTTTGCCACTGCGCCGATATGCGCCGAGGTACCTCGAGGGAGCTGTCCATCAAAGTGGGGTAAAGGGCTGGATAGGTTGCATAGCCTAGTGTGTGTGGGGAGGGGCCAAACTGGCGAGGCTTCTGTGCGTGTTCACTTGCCTCTTGTTTATGAAGGGTCAGAGACTGATCAGCTCAGTAAATGATAAGAAAGCAGTCGGTGGTACCTCTTTGGGTAAATGTATTGTGCTTTTCCAGCACTGCAGCTGTGTGAAGGCCCAGAAGAGTTGTCTCGAGTGACCACGTGTGTCTGTAACTTTGCCACCGCGCCGTTTGGCGCCAAGGTCCCTCGAGTGAGCTGTCCATCACAGTGGGGGAAAGGGCGGGAAGAGGTTGCATAGCCTAGTGTGTGGGGCGGGGCCAAACGGGCGGGGCTTCTGTACGAGTTCACATGCCTCTTGTTTATAAAGGGTCAGAGACCATCAGAGCATCAGATGAGGAGAAATCAGCCTCCTGGTCACTGGAAGTACAGGAGGATTGCGCTCGAGAAACTCGTGGATGCCTAGACCTCCATCACGGATTACAGCTAATTTTAGACTGTAGCCTCGACCTTGCTCACTAGGTTCTTGGGCTGATTATAATGCGTTACTGAAGTTTAGCTTCAACCGGGGCACGTGCTGTTTCTTTTGTATATGTAAGTGCTTCCTGTTGAGGTTTAATTTTTGAAACAGGAGCATCGTGCCAAAATGAATCCTGCCTGCATATTTATCCACGAAGATGCCACCATGTTGTGCCATACCTCTACTCAACTGGAGTACTTTCTACTGGGTAGTCAGTAAGTGCTACCTCGTTGGGTAAATGTATGGTGCTTTTCCTACACTACAGCTGCGTAAAGGCCCAGAAGAGAAGTCTTCAGTGTCACCTGTGTCTGTGACTTTGCCACTGCGCTGATAGGCGCCGAGGTACCTCGAGTGAGCTGTCCATCACAGTGGGGGAAAGGGCGGGATAGGTTGCATAGCCTAGTGTGTGTGGGGAGGGGCCAAACTGGCGAGGCTTCTGTGCGTGTTCACTTGCCTCTTGTTTATGAAGGGTCAGAGACCGATTAGCGCAGCAAATGAGGAGAAAGCAGTCGGTGGTACCTCTTTGGGTGAATGTATTGTGCTTTTCCAGCACTGCAGCTGCGTAACGGCCCAGAAGAGAAGTCTTCAGTGATCACCTGTGTCTGTGACTTTGCCACTGCGCTGATAGGCGCCGAGGTACCTCGAGTGAGCTGTCCATCACAGTGGGGTAAAGGGCTGGATAGGTTGCATAGCCTAGTGTGTGTGGGGAGGGGCCAAACTGGCGAGGCTTCTGTGCGTGTTCACTTGCCTCTTGTTTATGAGGGGTCAGAGACTGATCAGCTCAGTAAATGATAAGAAAGCAGTCGGTGGTACCTCTTTGGGTAAATGTATTGTGCTTTTCCAGCACTGCAGCTGTGTGAAGGCCCAGAAGAGTTGTCTCGAGTGACCACGTGTGTCTGTAACTTTGCCACCGCGCCGTTTGGCGCCAAGGTCCATCGAGTGAGCTGTCCATCACAGTGGGGGAAAGGGCGGGAAGAGGTTGCATAGCCTAGTGTGTGGGGCGGGGCCAAACGGGCGGGGCTTCTGTACGAGTTCACATGCCTCTTGTTTATAAAGGGTCAGAGACCATCAGAGCATCAGATGAGGAGAAATCAGCCTCCTGGTCACTGGAAGTACAGGAGGATTGCGCTCGAGAAACTCGTGGATGCCTAGACCTCCATCACGGATTACAGCTAATTTTAGACTGTAGCCTCGACCTTGCTCACTAGGTTCTTGGGCTGATTATAATGCGTTACTGAAGTTTAGCTTCAACCGGGGCACGTGCTGTTTCTTTTGTATATGTAAGTGCTTCCTGTTGAGGTTTAATTTTTGAAACAGGAGCATCGTGCCAAAATGAATCCTGCCTGCATATTTATCCACGAAGATGCCACCATGTTGTGCCATACCTCTACTCAACTGGAGTACTTTCTACTGGGTAGTCAGTAAGTGCTACCTCGTTGGGTAAATGTATGGTGCTTTTCCAGCACTGCAGCTGCGTAAAGGCCCAGAAGAGAAGTCTTCAGTGATCACCTGTGTCTGTGACTTTGCCACTGCGCTGATAGGCGCCGAGGTACCTCGAGTGAGCTGTCCATCACAGTGGGGGAAAGGGCGGGATAGGTTGCATAGCCTAGTGTGTGTGGGGAGGGGCCAAACTGGCGAGGCTTCTGTGCGTGTTCACTTGCCTCTTGTTTATGAAGGGTCAGAGACCGATTAGCGCAGCAAATGAGAAGAAAGCAGTCGGTGGTACCTCTTTGGGTGAATGTATTGTGCTTTTCCAGCACTGCAGCTGCGTAAAGGCCCAGAAGAGTTGTCTCGAGTGACCACGTGTGTCTGTAACTTTGCCACCGCGCCGTTTGGCGCCAAGGTCCCTCGAGTGAGCTGTCCATCACAGTGGGGGAAAGGGCGGGAAGAGGTTGCATAGCCTAGTGTTGGGGCGGGGCCAAACGGGCCGGGCTTCTGTACGAGTTCACATGCCTCTTGTTTATAAAGGGTCAGAGACCATCAGAGCATCAGATGAGGAGAAATCAGCCTCCTGGTCACTGGAAGTACAGGAGGATTGCGCTCGAGAAACTCGTGGATGCCTAGACCTCCATCACGGATTACAGCTAATTTTAGACGGTAGCCTCGACCTTGCTCACTAGGTTCTTGGGCTGATTATAATGCGTTACTGAAGTTTAGCTTCAACCGGGGCACGTGCTGTTTCTTTTGTATATGTAAGTGCTTCCTGTTGAGGTTTAATTTTTGAAACAGGAGCATCGTGCCAAATAGAATCCTGCCTGCATATTTATCCACGAAGATGCCACCATGTTGTGCCATACCTCTACTCAACTGGAGTACTTTCTACTGGGTAGTCAGTAAGTGCTACCTCGTTGGGTAAATGTATGGTGCTTTTCCTACACTACAGCTACGTAAAGGCCCAGAAGAGAAGTCTTCAGTGATCACCTGTGTCTGTGACTTTGCCACTGCGCTGATAGGCGCCGAGGTACCTCGAGTGAGCTGTCCATCACAGTGGGGGAAAGGGCGGGATAGGTTGCACAGCCTAGTCAGTGACTTTGCCACTGCGCTGATAGGCGCCGAGGTACCTCGAGTGAGCTGTCCATCACAGTGGGGGAAAGGGCGGGATAGGTTGCATAGCCTAGTCTGTGTGGGGAGGGGTTAAACTGGCGAGGCTTCTGTGGGAGTTCACATGCCTCTTGTTTATGAAGGGTCAGAGACCGATCAGCTCAGTAAATGATAAGAAAGCAGTCGGTGGTACCTCTTTGGGTAAATGTATTGTGCTTTTCCAGCACTGCAGCTGCGTGAAGGCCCAGAAGAGAAGTCTTCAGTGATCACCTGTGTCTGTGACTTTCCCACTGCGCTGATAGGCGCCGAGGTACCTCGAGTGAGCAGTCCATCACAGTGGTGGAAAGGGCGGATAGGTTGCATAGCCTAGTGTGTGTGGGGAGGGGCCAAACTGGCGAGGCTTCTGTGCGTGTTCACTTGCCTCTTGTTTATGAAGGGTCAGAGACCGATTAGCGCAGCAAATGAGGAGAAAGCAGTCGGTGGTACCTCTTTGGGTGAATGTATTGTGCTTTTCCAGCACTGCAGCTGCGTAAAGGCCCAGAAGAGTTGTCTCGAGTGACCACGTGTGTCTGTAACTTTGCCACCGCGCCGTTTGGCGCCAAGGTCCCTCGAGTGAGCTGTCCATCACAGTGGGGGAAAGGGCGGGAAGAGGTTGCATAGCCTAGTGTGTGGGGCGGGGCCAAACGGGCGGGGCTTCTGTACGAGTTCACATGCCTCTTGTTTATAAAGGGTCAGAGACCATCAGAGCATCAGATGAGGAGAAATCAGCCTCCTGGTCACTGGAAGTACAGGAGGATTGCGCTCGAGAAACTCGTGGATGCCTAGACCTCCATCACGGATTACAGCTAATTGTAGACTGTAGCCTCGACCTTGCTCACTAGGTTCTTGGGCTGATTATAATGCGTTACTGAAGTTTAGCTTCATCCGGGGCACGTGCTGTTTCTTTTGTATCTGTAAGTGCTTCCTGTTGAGGTTTAATTTTTGAAACAGGAGCATCGTGCCAAAATGAATCCTGCCTGCATATTTATCCAAGAAGATGCCACCATGTTGTGCCATACCTCTACTCAACTGGAGTACTTTCTACTGGGTAGTCAGTAAGTGCTACCTCGTTGGGTAAATGTATGGTGCTTTTCCTACACTACAGCTGCGTAAAGGCCCAGAAGAGAAGTCTTCAGTGATCACCTGTGTCTGTGACTTTGCCACTGCGCTGATAGGCGCCAAGGTCCCTCGAGTGAGCTGTCCATCACAGTGGGGGAAAGGGCGGGAAGAGGTTGCATAGCCTAGTGTGTGGGGCGGGGCCAAACGGGCGGGGCTTCTGTACGAGTTCACATGCCTCTTGTTTATAAAGGGTCAGAGACCATCAGAGCATCAGATGAGGAGAAATCAGCCTCCTGGTCACTGGAAGTACAGGAGGATTGCGCTCGAGAAACTCGTGGATGCCTAGACCTCCATCACGGATTAAAGCTAATTTTAGACGGTAGCCTCGACCTTGCTCACTAGGTTCTTGGGCTGATTATAATGCGTTACTGAAGTTTAGCTTCAACCGGGGCACGTGCTGTTTCTTTTGTATATGTAAGTGCTTCCTGTTGAGGTTTAATTTTTGAAACAGGAGCATCGTGCCAAAATGAATCCTGCCTGCATATTTATCCACGAAGATGCCACCATGTTGTGCCATACCTCTACTCAACTGGAGTACTTTCTACTGGGTAGTCAGTAAGTGCTACCTCGTTGGGTAAATGTATGGTGCTTTTCCTACACTACAGCTACGTAAAGGCCCAGAAGAGAAGTCTTCAGTGATCACCTGTGTCTGTGACTTTGCCACTGCGCTGATAGGCGCCGAGGTACCTCGAGTGAGCTGTCCATCACAGTGGGGGAAAGGGCGGGATAGGTTGCACAGCCTAGTCAGTGAATTTGCCACTGCGCTGATAGGCGCCGAGGTACCTCGAGTGAGCTGTCCATCACAGTGGGGGAAAGGGCGGGATAGGTTGCATAGCCTAGTCTGTGTGGGGAGGGGTTAAACTGGCGAGGCTTCTGTGGGAGTTCACATGCCTCTTGTTTATGAAGGGTCAGAGACCGATCAGCTCAGTAAATGATAAGAAAGCAGTCGGTGGTACCTCTTTGGGTAAATGTATTGTGCTTTTCCAGCACTGCAGCTGCGTGAAGGCCCAGAAGAGAAGTCTTCAGTGATCACCTGTGTCTGTGACTTTCCCACTGCGCTGATAGGCGCCGAGGTACCTCGAGTGAGCAGTCCATCACAGTGGTGGAAAGGGCGGATAGGTTGCATAGCCTAGTGTGTGTGGGGAGGGGCCAAACTGGCGAGGCTTCTGTGCGTGCTCACTTGCCTCTTGTTTATGAAGGGTCAGAGACCGATTAGCGCAGCAAATGAGGAGAAAGCAGTCGGTGGTACCTCTTTGGGTGAATGTATTGTGCTTTTCCAGCACTGCAGCTGCGTAAAGGCCCAGAAGAGTTGTCTCGAGTGACCACGTGTGTCTGTAACTTTGCCACCGCGCCGTTTGGCGCCAAGGTCCCTCGAGTGAGCTGTCCATCACAGTGGGGGAAAGGGCGGGAAGAGGTTGCATAGCCTAGTGTGTGGGGCGGGGCCAAACGGGCGGGGCTTCTGTACGAGTTCACATGCCTCTTGTTTATAAAGGGTCAGAGACCATCAGAGCATCAGATGAGGAGAAATCAGCCTCCTGGTCACTGGAAGTACAGGAGGATTGCGCTCGAGAAACTCGTGGATGCCTAGACCTCCATCACGGATTACAGCTAATTGTAGACTGTAGCCTCGACCTTGCTCACTAGGTTCTTGGGCTGATTATAATGCGTTACTGAAGTTTAGCTTCATCCGGGGCACGTGCTGTTTCTTTTGTATCTGTAAGTGCTTCCTGTTGAGGTTTAATTTTTGAAACAGGAGCATCGTGCCAAAATGAATCCTGCCTGCATATTTATCCAAGAAGATGCCACCATGTTGTGCCATACCTCTACTCAACTGGAGTACTTTCTACTGGGTAGTCAGTAAGTGCTACCTCGTTGGGTAAATGTATGGTGCTTTTCCTACACTACAGCTGCGTAAAGGCCCAGAAGAGAAGTCTTCAGTGATCACCTGTGTCTGTGACTTTGCCACTGCGCTGATAGGCGCCGAGGTACCTCGAGTGAGCTGTCCATCACAGTGGGGGAAAGGGCGGGATAGGTTGCATAGCCTAGTCTGTGTGGGGAGGGGTTAAACTGGCGAGGCTTCTGTGCGAGTTCACATGCCTCTTGTTTATGAAGGGTCAGAGACCGATCAGCTCAGTAAATGATAAGAAAGCAGTCGGTGGTACCTCTTTGGGTGAATGTATTGTGCTTTTCCAGCACTGCAGCTGCGTAAAGGCCCAGAAGAGAAGTCTTCAGTGATCACCTGTGTCTGTGACTTTGCCACTGCGCTGATAGGCGCCGAGGTACCTCGAGTGAGCTGTCCATCACAGTGGGGGAAAGGGCGGGATAGGTTGCATAGCCTAGTCTGTGTGGGGAGGGGTTAAACTGGCGAGGCTTCTGTGCGAGTTCACATGCCTCTTGTTTATGAAGGGTCAGAGACCGATCAGCTCAGTAAATGATAAGAAAGCAGTCGGTGGTACCTCTTTGGGTAAATGTATTGCGCTTTTCCAGCACTGCAGCTGCGTGAAGGCCCAGAAGAGTTGTATTCAGTGATCACCTGTGTCTGTGACTTTGCCACTGCGCCGATATGCGCCGAGGTACCTCGAGGGAGCTGTCCATCAAAGTGGGGTAAAGGGCTGGATAGGTTGCATAGCCTAGTGTGTGTGGGGAGGGGCCAAACTGGCGAGGCTTCTGTGCGTGTTCACTTGCCTCTTGTTTATGAAGGGTCAGAGACTGATCAGCTCAGTAAATGATAAGAAAGCAGTCGGTGGTACCTCTTTGGGTAAATGTATTGTGCTTTTCCAGCACTGCAGCTGTGTGAAGGCCCAGAAGAGTTGTCTCGAGTGACCACGTGTGTCTGTAACTTTGCCACTGCGCCGTTTGGCGCCAAGGTCCCTCGAGTGAGCTGTCCATCACAGTGGGGGAAAGGGCGTGAAGAGGTTGCATAGCCTAGTGTGTGGGGCGGGGCCAAACGGGCGGGGCTTTTGTACGAGTTCACATGCCTCTTGTTTATAAAGGGTCAGAGACCATCAGAGCATCAGATGAGGAGAAATCAGCCTCCTGGTCACTGGAAGTACAGGAGGATTGCGCTCGAGAAACTCGTGGATGCCTAGACCTCCATCATGGATTACAGCTAATTGTAGACTGTAGCCTCGACCTTGCTCACTAGGTTCTTGGGCTGATTATAATGCGTTACTGAAGTTTAGCTTCATCCGGGGCACGTGCTGTTTCTTTTGTATCTGTAAGTGCTTCCTGTTGAGGTTTAATTTTTGAAACAGGAGCATCGTGCCAAATAGAATCCTGCCTGCATATTTATCCACGAAGATGCCACCATGTTGTGCCATACCTCTACTCAACTGGAGTACTTTCTACTGGGTAGTCAGTAAGTGCTACCTCGTTGGGTAAATGTATGGTGCTTTTCCTACACTACAGCTGCGTAAAGGCCCAGAAGAGAAGTCTTCAGTGATCACCTGTGTCTGTGACTTTGCCACTGCGCTGATAGGCGCCGAGGTACCTCGAGTGAGCTGTCCATCACCGTGGGGGAAAGGGCGGGATAGGTTGCATAGCCTAGTCTGTGTGGGGAGGGGTTAAACTGGCGAGGCTTCTGTGCGAGTTCACATGCCTCTTGTTTATGAAGGGTCAGAGACCGATCAGCTCAGTAAATGATAAGAAAGCAGTCGGTGGTACCTCTTTGGGTGAATATATTGTGCTTTTCCAGCACTGCAGCTGCGTGAAGGCCCAGAAGAGTTGTATTCAGGGATCACCTGTGTCTGTAACGTTGCCACTGCGCCGATAGGCGCCGAGGTACCTCGAGTGAGCAGTCCATCACAGTGGTGGAAAGGGCGGATAGGTTGCATAGCCTAGTGTGTGTGGGGAGGGGCTAAACTGGCGAGGCTTCTGTGCGTGTTCACTTGCCTCTTGTTTATGAAGGGTCAGAGACCGATCAGCTCAGTAAATGATAAGAAAGCAGTCGGTGGTACCTCTTTGGGTGAATGTATTGTGCTTTTCCAGCACTGCAGCTGCGTGAAGGCCCAGAAGAGTTGTATTCAGGGATCACCTGTGTCTGTAACGTTGCCACTGCGCCGATAGGCGCCGAGGTACCTCGAGTGAGCTGTCCATCACAGTGGGGTAAAGGGCTGGATAGGTTGCATAGCCTAGTGTGTGTGGGGAGGGGCCAAACTGGCGAGGCTTCTGTGCGTGTTCACTTGCCTCTTGTTTATGAAGGGTCAGAGACTGATCAGCTCAGTAAATGATAAGAAAGCAGTCGGTGGTACCTCTTTGGGTAAATGTATTGTGCTTTTCCAGCACTGCAGCTGTGTGAAGGCCCAGAAGAGTTGTCTCGAGTGACCACGTGTGTCTGTAACTTTGCCACCGCGCCGTTTGGCGCCAAGGTCCATCGAGTGAGCTGTCCATCACAGTGGGGGAAAGGGCGGGAAGAGGTTGCATAGCCTAGTGTGTGGGGCGGGGCCAAACGGGCGGGGCTTCTGTACGAGTTCACATGCCTCTTGTTTATAAAGGGTCAGAGACCATCAGAGCATCAGATGAGGAGAAATCAGCCTCCTGGTCACTGGAAGTACAGGAGGATTGCGCTCGAGAAACTCGTGGATGCCTAGACCTCCATCACGGATTACAGCTAATTTTAGACTGTAGCCTCGACCTTGCTCACTAGGTTCTTGGGCTGATTATAATGCGTTACTGAAGTTTAGCTTCAACCGGGGCACGTGCTGTTTCTTTTGTATATGTAAGTGCTTCCTGTTGAGGTTTAATTTTTGAAACAGGAGCATCGTGCCAAAATGAATCCTGCCTGCATATTTATCCACGAAGATGCCACCATGTTGTGCCATACCTCTACTCAACTGGAGTACTTTCTACTGGGTAGTCAGTAAGTGCTACCTCGTTGGGTAAATGTATGGTGCTTTTCCAGCACTGCAGCTGCGTAAAGGCCCAGAAGAGAAGTCTTCAGTGATCACCTGTGTCTGTGACTTTGCCACTGCGCTGATAGGCGCCGAGGTACCTCGAGTGAGCTGTCCATCACAGTGGGGGAAAGGGCGGGATAGGTTGCATAGCCTAGTGTGTGTGGGGAGGGGCCAAACTGGCGAGGCTTCTGTGCGTGTTCACTTGCCTCTTGTTTATGAAGGGTCAGAGACCGATTAGCGCAGCAAATGAGGAGAAAGCAGTCGGTGGTACCTCTTTGGGTGAATGTATTGTGCTTTTCCAGCACTGCAGCTGCGTAAAGGCCCAGAAGAGTTGTCTCGAGTGACCACGTGTGTCTGTAACTTTGCCACCGCGCCGTTTGGCGCCAAGGTCCCTCGAGTGAGCTGTCCATCACAGTGGGGGAAAGGGCGGGAAGAGGTTGCATAGCCTAGTGTTGGGGCGGGGCCAAACGGGCCGGGCTTCTGTACGAGTTCACATGCCTCTTGTTTATAAAGGGTCAGAGACCATCAGAGCATCAGATGAGGAGAAATCAGCCTCCTGGTCACTGGAAGTACAGGAGGATTGCGCTCGAGAAATGAAATGAAATGAAATGAAATGAAATGAAAGCAGGATTTGTATAGCGCATGGCTGCCCGTGAGCGTCCCAGCGCTGAGATTGCAGCTATCACTGAGGTAAGGAAAAGAAAGGGGAGTAAAGAAAAAAAACGGGAAATATTATTGTGGAAAGAGGTGCGTCTTAAGCAATTTTCGGAACTTCATGTGGTTGGGTTCGGCCCGGAGCTGAGTTGGAAGCGCGTTCCAGAGAGTAGCAGCTGTAACCGAAAATCGGCGTCCTCCAGTGCGGGCTTTCTTTACTCTGTGGACCGTAGCCAGGTTTCTTTGAGAGGAGCGTAAGGATCTGTTGGGTTTGTACGGATATATCATGGTTTTCAGCAGTGGTGGACCTAGGTTTTGCAGGGCCCTATGGGTGGTACATAGGGCCTTAAATGTAACTCTTTCTCGAATCGGCAGCCAATGGAGTGCTTTTAGTGCTGGTTTGGCCGAGAGTCTCCGGGATGTTCCTGTCAGCATACGAGCAGCGGCATTTTGTGCTCTTTGGAGAACATTAAAAGTGGCCTCTGGGGCTGCCAGGAAGAGGGCGTTGCCATAATCTAGCCTCGAAAGTATTAGTCCCTGTATAAGTAGTTTTTGAGATTGGACAGGGAGTAGAGGGAGGATTTTCCTGGCTGAGCGGAGTATACCGACACAGGTGCCAGCGGTTTTTTTAGCCTGTGTCTTCATAGATAGATCCTGTTCTATCCAGAAGCCTAAACTCTTTAGTTCCGTCTTGGGCTGAGGAAGGGGACCAAGGCAGGAGGGCCACATAGCGGACGGGAGAGGCGATTGGTGACCCAGCAACATAAGCTCGGTCTTGGAGCCATTGAGTTTTAACCTTGATTTGGACATCCACTTGTGGATTCCCTCAAGGCAATCATGGAGGTTTTTTATTTTCTCGCCTTCAAGGGAGAAAGACACCACCATTTGGGTGTCGTCGGCATATGTTACCGCTTTAATCCCAAAGGGGGTTACCACATCCTCCAGGGGGGCCATGTAGGTGTTAAACAATGTAGGGCTCAATGAAGAGCCCTGTGGAACCCCACACTGGAGGAAAAAAGGGTCAGATTTTATATTGCCTTCACAGACCTGGAAGGTTCTGTCCTTCAGGAACGAAGAAAACCAGCTAAGAGCTTTGTCTCTCACTCCCAGGTTAAGTAGTCGCTGGATCAGGATCTTATGGTCCACCGTGTCAAATGCAGCGCTTAGATCCAGGAGGATCAGTAAAACCGATCCCCCTGAATCCAAGATGCATCTGGCTTCCTCGACTCCTAGACCTCCATCACGGATTACAGCTAATTGTAGACTGTAGCCTCGACCTTGCTCACTAGGTTCTTGGGCTGATTATAATGCGTTACTGAAGTTTAGCTTCATCCGGGGCACGTGCTGTTTCTTTTGTATCTGTAAGTGCTTCCTGTTGAGGTTTAATTTTTGAAACAGGAGCATCGTGCCAAAATGAATCCTGCCTGCATATTTATCCAAGAAGATGCCACCATGTTGTGCCATACCTCTACTCAACTGGAGTACTTTCTACTGGGTAGTCAGTAAGTGCTACCTCGTTGGGTAAATGTATGGTGCTTTTCCTACACTACAGCTGCGTAAAGGCCCAGAAGAGAAGTCTTCAGTGATCACCTGTGTCTGTGACTTTGCCACTGCGCTGATAGGCGCCAAGGTCCCTCGAGTGAGCTGTCCATCACAGTGGGGGAAAGGGCGGGAAGAGGTTGCATAGCCTAGTGTGTGGGGCGGGGCCAAACGGGCGGGGCTTCTGTACGAGTTCACATGCCTCTTGTTTATAAAGGGTCAGAGACCATCAGAGCATCAGATGAGGAGAAATCAGCCTCCTGGTCACTGGAAGTACAGGAGGATTGCGCTCGAGAAACTCGTGGATGCCTAGACCTCCATCACGGATTAAAGCTAATTTTAGACGGTAGCCTCGACCTTGCTCACTAGGTTCTTGGGCTGATTATAATGCGTTACTGAAGTTTAGCTTCAACCGGGGCACGTGCTGTTTCTTTTGTATCTGTAAGTGCTTCCTGTTGAGGTTTAATTTTTGAAACAGGAGCATCGTGCCAAAATGAATCCTGCCTGCATATTTATCCACGAAGATGCCACCATGTTGTGCCATACCTCTACTCAACTGGAGTACTTTCTACTGGGTAGTCAGTAAGTGCTACCTCGTTGGGTAAATGTATGGTGCTTTTCCTACACTACAGCTACGTAAAGGCCCAGAAGAGAAGTCTTCAGTGATCACCTGTGTCTGTGACTTTGCCACTGCGCTGATAGGCGCCGAGGTACCTCGAGTGAGCTGTCCATCACAGTGGGGGAAAGGGCGGGATAGGTTGCATAGCCTAGTCTGTGTGGGGAGGGGTTAAACTGGCGAGGCTTCTGTGCGAGTTCACATGCCTCTTGTTTATGAAGGGTCAGAGACCGATCAGCTCAGTAAATGATAAGAAAGCAGTCGGTGGTACCTCTTTGGGTGAATGTATTGTGCTTTTCCAGCACTGCAGCTGCGTAAAGGCCCAGAAGAGAAGTCTTCAGTGATCACCTGTGTCTGTGACTTTGCCACTGCGCTGATAGGCGCCGAGGTACCTCGAGTGAGCTGTCCATCACAGTGGGGGAAAGGGCGGGATAGGTTGCATAGCCTAGTCTGTGTGGGGAGGGGTTAAACTGGCGAGGCTTCTGTGCGAGTTCACATGCCTCTTGTTTATGAAGGGTCAGAGACCGATCAGCTCAGTAAATGATAAGAAAGCAGTCGGTGGTACCTCTTTGGGTAAATGTATTGCGCTTTTCCAGCACTGCAGCTGCGTGAAGGCCCAGAAGAGTTGTATTCAGTGATCACCTGTGTCTGTGACTTTGCCACTGCGCCGATATGCGCCGAGGTACCTCGAGGGAGCTGTCCATCAAAGTGGGGTAAAGGGCTGGATAGGTTGCATAGCCTAGTGTGTGTGGGGAGGGGCCAAACTGGCGAGGCTTCTGTGCGTGTTCACTTGCCTCTTGTTTATGAAGGGTCAGAGACTGATCAGCTCAGTAAATGATAAGAAAGCAGTCGGTGGTACCTCTTTGGGTAAATGTATTGTGCTTTTCCAGCACTGCAGCTGTGTGAAGGCCCAGAAGAGTTGTCTCGAGTGACCACGTGTGTCTGTAACTTTGCCACTGCGCCGTTTGGCGCCAAGGTCCCTCGAGTGAGCTGTCCATCACAGTGGGGGAAAGGGCGTGAAGAGGTTGCATAGCCTAGTGTGTGGGGCGGGGCCAAACGGGCGGGGCTTTTGTACGAGTTCACATGCCTCTTGTTTATAAAGGGTCAGAGACCATCAGAGCATCAGATGAGGAGAAATCAGCCTCCTGGTCACTGGAAGTACAGGAGGATTGCGCTCGAGAAACTCGTGGATGCCTAGACCTCCATCATGGATTACAGCTAATTGTAGACTGTAGCCTCGACCTTGCTCACTAGGTTCTTGGGCTGATTATAATGCGTTACTGAAGTTTAGCTTCATCCGGGGCACGTGCTGTTTCTTTTGTATCTGTAAGTGCTTCCTGTTGAGGTTTAATTTTTGAAACAGGAGCATCGTGCCAAATAGAATCCTGCCTGCATATTTATCCACGAAGATGCCACCATGTTGTGCCATACCTCTACTCAACTGGAGTACTTTCTACTGGGTAGTCAGTAAGTGCTACCTCGTTGGGTAAATGTATGGTGCTTTTCCTACACTACAGCTGCGTAAAGGCCCAGAAGAGAAGTCTTCAGTGATCACCTGTGTCTGTGACTTTGCCACTGCGCTGATAGGCGCCGAGGTACCTCGAGTGAGCTGTCCATCACCGTGGGGGAAAGGGCGGGATAGGTTGCATAGCCTAGTCTGTGTGGGGAGGGGTTAAACTGGCGAGGCTTCTGTGCGAGTTCACATGCCTCTTGTTTATGAAGGGTCAGAGACCGATCAGCTCAGTAAATGATAAGAAAGCAGTCGGTGGTACCTCTTTGGGTGAATATATTGTGCTTTTCCAGCACTGCAGCTGCGTGAAGGCCCAGAAGAGTTGTATTCAGGGATCACCTGTGTCTGTAACGTTGCCACTGCGCCGATAGGCGCCGAGGTACCTCGAGTGAGCAGTCCATCACAGTGGTGGAAAGGGCGGATAGGTTGCATAGCCTAGTGTGTGTGGGGAGGGGCTAAACTGGCGAGGCTTCTGTGCGTGTTCACTTGCCTCTTGTTTATGAAGGGTCAGAGACCGATCAGCTCAGTAAATGATAAGAAAGCAGTCGGTGGTACCTCTTTGGGTGAATGTATTGTGCTTTTCCAGCACTGCAGCTGCGTGAAGGCCCAGAAGAGTTGTATTCAGGGATCACCTGTGTCTGTAACGTTGCCACTGCGCCGATAGGCGCCGAGGTACCTCGAGTGAGCTGTCCATCACAGTGGGGTAAAGGGCTGGATAGGTTGCATAGCCTAGTGTGTGTGGGGAGGGGCCAAACTGGCGAGGCTTCTGTGCGTGTTCACTTGCCTCTTGTTTATGAAGGGTCAGAGACTGATCAGCTCAGTAAATGATAAGAAAGCAGTCGGTGGTACCTCTTTGGGTAAATGTATTGTGCTTTTCCAGCACTGCAGCTGTGTGAAGGCCCAGAAGAGTTGTCTCGAGTGACCACGTGTGTCTGTAACTTTGCCACCGCGCCGTTTGGCGCCAAGGTCCATCGAGTGAGCTGTCCATCACAGTGGGGGAAAGGGCGGGAAGAGGTTGCATAGCCTAGTGTGTGGGGCGGGGCCAAACGGGCGGGGCTTCTGTACGAGTTCACATGCCTCTTGTTTATAAAGGGTCAGAGACCATCAGAGCATCAGATGAGGAGAAATCAGCCTCCTGGTCACTGGAAGTACAGGAGGATTGCGCTCGAGAAACTCGTGGATGCCTAGACCTCCATCACGGATTACAGCTAATTTTAGACTGTAGCCTCGACCTTGCTCACTAGGTTCTTGGGCTGATTATAATGCGTTACTGAAGTTTAGCTTCAACCGGGGCACGTGCTGTTTCTTTTGTATATGTAAGTGCTTCCTGTTGAGGTTTAATTTTTGAAACAGGAGCATCGTGCCAAAATGAATCCTGCCTGCATATTTATCCACGAAGATGCCACCATGTTGTGCCATACCTCTACTCAACTGGAGTACTTTCTACTGGGTAGTCAGTAAGTGCTACCTCGTTGGGTAAATGTATGGTGCTTTTCCAGCACTGCAGCTGCGTAAAGGCCCAGAAGAGAAGTCTTCAGTGATCACCTGTGTCTGTGACTTTGCCACTGCGCTGATAGGCGCCGAGGTACCTCGAGTGAGCTGTCCATCACAGTGGGGGAAAGGGCGGGATAGGTTGCATAGCCTAGTGTGTGTGGGGAGGGGCCAAACTGGCGAGGCTTCTGTGCGTGTTCACTTGCCTCTTGTTTATGAAGGGTCAGAGACCGATTAGCGCAGCAAATGAGGAGAAAGCAGTCGGTGGTACCTCTTTGGGTGAATGTATTGTGCTTTTCCAGCACTGCAGCTGCGTAAAGGCCCAGAAGAGTTGTCTCGAGTGACCACGTGTGTCTGTAACTTTGCCACCGCGCCGTTTGGCGCCAAGGTCCCTCGAGTGAGCTGTCCATCACAGTGGGGGAAAGGGCGGGAAGAGGTTGCATAGCCTAGTGTTGGGGCGGGGCCAAACGGGCCGGGCTTCTGTACGAGTTCACATGCCTCTTGTTTATAAAGGGTCAGAGACCATCAGAGCATCAGATGAGGAGAAATCAGCCTCCTGGTCACTGGAAGTACAGGAGGATTGCGCTCGAGAAACTCGTGGATGCCTAGACCTCCATCACGGATTACAGCTAATTGTAGACTGTAGCCTCGACCTTGCTCACTAGGTTCTTGGGCTGATTATAATGCGTTACTGAAGTTTAGCTTCATCCGGGGCACGTGCTGTTTCTTTTGTATCTGTAAGTGCTTCCTGTTGAGGTTTAATTTTTGAAACAGGAGCATCGTGCCAAATAGAATCCTGCCTGCATATTTATCCACGAAGATGCCACCATGTTGTGCCATACCTCTACTCAACTGGAGTACTTTCTACTGGGTAGTCAGTAAGTGCTACCTCGTTGGGTAAATGTATGGTGCTTTTCCTACACTACAGCTGCGTAAAGGCCCAGAAGAGAAGTCTTCAGTGATCACCTGTGTCTGTGACTTTGCCACTGCGCTGATAGGCGCCGAGGTACCTCGAGTGAGCTGTCCATCACAGTGGGGGAAAGGGCGGGAATAGGTTGCATAGCCTAGTCTGTGTGGGGAGGGGTTAAACTGGCGAGGCTTCTGTGCGACTTCACATGCCTCTTGTTTATGAAGGGTCAGAGACCGATCAGCTCAGTAAATGATAAGAAAGCAGTCGGTGGTACCTCTTTGGGTGAATGTATTGTGCTTTTCCAGCACTGCAGCTGCGTAAAGGCCCAGAAGAGAAGTCTTCAGTGATCACCTGTGTCTGTGACTTTGCCACTGCGCTGATAGGCGCCGAGGTACCTCGAGTGAGCTGTCCATCACAGTGGGGGAAAGGGCGGGATAGGTTGCATAGCCTAGACAGTGACTTTGCCACTGCGCTGATAGGCGCCGAGGTACCTCGAGTGAGCTGTCCATCACAGTGGGGTAAAGGGCTGGATAGGTTGCATAGCCTAGTGTGTGTGGGGAGGGGCCAAACTGGCGAGGCTTCTGTGCGTGTTCACTTGCCTCTTGTTTATGAAGGGTCAGAGACTGATCAGCTCAGTAAATGATAAGAAAGCAGTCGGTGGTACCTCTTTGGGTAAATGTATTGTGCTTTTCCAGCACTGCAGCTGCGTGAAGGCCCAGAAGAGTTGTCTCGAGTGACCACGTGTGTCTGTAACTTTGCCACCGCGCCGTTTGGCGCCAAGGTCCCTCGAGTGAGGTGTCCATCACAGTGGGGGAAAGGGCGGGAAGAGGTTGCATAGCCTAGTGTGTGGGGCGGGGCCAAACGGGCGGGGCTTCTGTACGAGTTCACATGCCTCTTGTTTATAAAGGGTCAGAGACCATCAGAGCATCAGATGAGGAGAAATCAGCCTCCTGGTCACTGGAAGTACAGGAGGATTGCGCTCGAGAAACTTGTGGATGCCTAGACCTCCATCACGGATTACAGCTAATTTTAGACTGTAGCCTCGACCTTGCTCACTAGGTTCTTGGGCTGATTATAATGCGTTACTGAAGTTTAGCTTCAACCGGGGCACGTGCTGTTTCTTTTGCATATGTAAGTGCTTCCTGTTGAGGTTTAATTTTTGAAACAGGAGCATCGTGCCAAAATGAATCCTGCCTGCATATTTATCCACGAAGATGCCACCATGTTGTGCCATACCTCTACTCAACTGGAGTACTTTCTACTGGGTAGTCAGTAAGTGCTACCTCGTTGGGTAAATGTATGGTGCTTTTCCTACACTACAGCTGCGTAAAGGCCCAGAAGAGAAGTCTTCAGTGATCACCTGTGTCTGTGACTTTGCCACTGCGCTGATAGGCGCCGAGGTACCTCGAGTGAGCTGTCCATCACAGTGGGGGAAAGGGCGGGATAGGTTGCATAGCCTAGTCTGTGTGGGGAGGGGTTAAACTGGCGAGGCTTCTGTGCGAGTTCACATGCCTCTTGTTTATGAAGGGTCAGAGACCGATCAGCTCAGTAAATGATAAGAAAGCAGTCGGTGGTACCTCTTTGGGTGAATGTATTGTGCTTTTCCAGCACTGCAGCTGCGTAAAGGCCCAGAAGAGAAGTCTTCAGTGATCACCTGTGTCTGTGACTTTGCCACTGCGCTGATAGGCGCCGAGGTACCTCGAGTGAGCTGTCCATCACAGTGGGGGAAAGGGTGGGATAGGTTGCATAGCCTAGTCAGTCACTTTGCCACTGCGCTGATAGGCGCCGAGGTACCTCGAGTGAGCTGTCCATCACAGTGGGGGAAAGGGCGGGATAGGTTGCATAGCCTAGTCTGTGTGGGGAGGGGTTAAACTGGCGAGGCTTCTGTGCAAGTTCACATGCCTCTTGTTTATGAAGGGTCAGAGACCGATCAGCTCAGTAAATGATAAGAAAGCAGTCGGTGGTACCTCTTTGGGTGAATGTATTGTGCTTTTCCAGCACTGCAGCTGCGTGAAGGCCCAGAAGAGTTGTATTCAGGGATCACCTGTGTCTGTAACGTTGCCACTGCGCCGATAGGCGCCGAGGTACCTCGAGTGAGCTGTCCATCACAGTGGGGTAAAGGGCTGGATAGGTTGCATAGCCTAGTGTGTGTGGGGAGGGGCCAAACTGGCGAGGCTTCTGTGCGTGTTCACTTGCCTCTTGTTTATGAAGGGTCAGAGACTGATCAGCTCAGTAAATGATAAGAAAGCAGTCGGTGGTACCTCTTTGGGTAAATGTATTGTGCTTTTCCAGCACTGCAGCTGTGTGAAGGCCCAGAAGAGTTGTCTCGAGTGACCACGTGTGTCTGTAACTTTGCCACCGCGCCGTTTGGCGCCAAGGTCCATCGAGTGAGCTGTCCATCACAGTGGGGGAAAGGGCGGGAAGAGGTTGCATAGCCTAGTGTGTGGGGCGGGGCCAAACGGGCGGGGCTTCTGTACGAGTTCACATGCCTCTTGTTTATAAAGGGTCAGAGACCATCAGAGCATCAGATGAGGAGAAATCAGCCTCCTGGTCACTGGAAGTACAGGAGGATTGCGCTCGAGAAACTCGTGGATGCCTAGACCTCCATCACGGATTACAGCTAATTTTAGACTGTAGCCTCGACCTTGCTCACTAGGTTCTTGGGCTGATTATAATGCGTTACTGAAGTTTAGCTTCAACCGGGGCACGTGCTGTTTCTTTTGTATATGTAAGTGCTTCCTGTTGAGGTTTAATTTTTGAAACAGGAGCATCGTGCCAAAATGAATCCTGCCTGCATATTTATCCACGAAGATGCCACCATGTTGTGCCATACCTCTACTCAACTGGAGTACTTTCTACTGGGTAGTCAGTAAGTGCTACCTCGTTGGGTAAATGTATGGTGCTTTTCCAGCACTGCAGCTGCGTAAAGGCCCAGAAGAGAAGTCTTCAGTGATCACCTGTGTCTGTGACTTTGCCACTGCGCTGATAGGCGCCGAGGTACCTCGAGTGAGCTGTCCATCACAGTGGGGGAAAGGGCGGGATAGGTTGCATAGCCTAGTGTGTGTGGGGAGGGGCCAAACTGGCGAGGCTTCTGTGCGTGTTCACTTGCCTCTTGTTTATGAAGGGTCAGAGACCGATTAGCGCAGCAAATGAGGAGAAAGCAGTCGGTGGTACCTCTTTGGGTGAATGTATTGTGCTTTTCCAGCACTGCAGCTGCGTAAAGGCCCAGAAGAGTTGTCTCGAGTGACCACGTGTGTCTGTAACTTTGCCACCGCGCCGTTTGGCGCCAAGGTCCCTCGAGTGAGCTGTCCATCACAGTGGGGGAAAGGGCGGGAAGAGGTTGCATAGCCTAGTGTTGGGGCGGGGCCAAACGGGCCGGGCTTCTGTACGAGTTCACATGCCTCTTGTTTATAAAGGGTCAGAGACCATCAGAGCATCAGATGAGGAGAAATCAGCCTCCTGGTCACTGGAAGTACAGGAGGATTGCGCTCGAGAAACTCGTGGATGCCTAGACCTCCATCACGGATTACAGCTAATTGTAGACTGTAGCCTCGACCTTGCTCACTAGGTTCTTGGGCTGATTATAATGCGTTACTGAAGTTTAGCTTCATCCGGGGCACGTGCTGTTTCTTTTGTATCTGTAAGTGCTTCCTGTTGAGGTTTAAGTTTTGAAACAGGAGCATCGTGCCAAATAGAATCCTGCCTGCATATTTATCCACGAAGATGCCACCATGTTGTGCCATACCTCTACTCAACTGGAGTACTTTCTACTGGGTAGTCAGTAAGTGCTACCTCATTGGGTAAATGTATGGTGCTTTTCCTACACTACAGCTGCGTAAAGGCCCAGAAGAGAAGTCTTCAGTGATCACCTGTGTCTGTGACTTTGCCACTGCGCTGATAGGCGCCGAGGTACCTCGAGTGAGCTGTCCATCACAGTGGGGGAAAGGGCGGGATAGGTTGCATAGCCTAGTCTGTGTGGGGAGGGGTTAAACTGGCGAGGCTTCTGTGCGAGTTCACATGCCTCTTGTTTATGAAGGGTCAGAGACCGATCAGCTCAGTAAATAATAAGAAAGCAGTCGGTGGTACCTCTTTGGGTGAATATATTGTGCTTTTCCAGCACTGCAGCTGCGTGAAGGCCCAGAAGAGTTGTATTCAGGGATCACCTGTGTCTGTAACGTTGCCACTGCGCCGATAGGCGCCGAGGTACCTCGAGTGAGCAGTCCATCACAGTGGTGGAAAGGGCGGATAGGTTGCATAGCCTAGTGTGTGTGGGGAGGGGCTAAACTGGCGAGGCTTCTGTGCGTGTTCACTTGCCTCTTGTTTATGAAGGGTCAGAGACCGATTAGCGCAGCAAATGAGGAGAAAGCAGTCGGTGGTACCTCTTTGGGTGAATGTATTGTGCTTTTCCAGCACTGCAGCTGCGTAAAGGCCCAGAAGAGTTGTCTCGAGTGACCACGTGTGTCTGTAACTTTGCCACCGCGCCGTTTGGCGCCAAGGTCCCTCGAGTGAGATGTCCATCACAGTGGGGGAAAGGGCGGGAAGAGGTTGCATAGCCTAGTGTGTGGGGCGGGGCCAAACGGGCGGGGCTTCTGTACGAGTTCACATGCCTCTTGTTTATAAAGGGTCAGAGACCATCAGAGCATCAGATGAGGAGAAATCAGCCTCCTGGTCACTGGAAGTACAGGAGGATTGCGCTCGAGAAACTCGTGGATGCCTAGACCTCCATCACGGATTACAGCTAATTTTAGACTGTAGCCTCGACCTTGCTCACTAGGTTCTTGGGCTGATTATAATGCGTTACTGAAGTTTAGCTTCAACCGGGGCACGTGCTGTTTCTTTTGTATATGTAAGTGCTTCCTGTTGAGGTTTAATTTTTGAAACAGGAGCATCGTGCCAAAATGAATCCTGCCTGCATATTTATCCACGAAGATGCCACCATGTTGTGCCATACCTCTACTCAACTGGAGTACTTTCTACTGGGTAGTCAGTAAGTGCTACCTCGTTGGGTAAATGTATGGTGCTTTTCCTACACTACAGCTGCGTAAAGGCCCAGAAGAGAAGTCTTCAGTGATCACCTGTGTCTGTGACTTTGCCACTGCACTGATAGGCGCCGAGGTACCTCGAGTGAGCTGTCCATCACAGTGGGGGAAAGGGCGGGATAGGTTGCATAGCCTAGTGTGTGTGGGGAGGGGCCAAACTGGCGAGGCTTCTGTGCGTGTTCACTTGCCTCTTGTTTATGAAGGGTCAGAGACTGATCAGCTCATTAAATGATAAGAAAGCAGTCGGTGGTACCTCTTTGGGTAAATGTATTGTGCTTTTCCAGCACTGCAGCTGCGTGAAGGCCCAGAAGAGTTGTCTCGAGTGACCACATGTGTCTGTAACTTTGCCACCGCGCCGTTTGGCGCCAAGGTCCCTCGAGTGAGCTGTCCATCACAGTGGGGGAAAGGGCGGGAAGAGGTTGCATAGCCTAGTGTGTGGGGCGGGGCCAAATTGGCGGGGCTTCTGTACGAGTTCACATGCCTCTTGTTTATAAAGGGTCAGAGACCATCAGAGCATCAGATGAGGAGAAATCAGCCTCCTGGTCACTGGAAGTACAGGAGGATTGCGCTCGAGAAACTCGTGGATGCCTAGACCTCCATCACGGATTACAGCTAATTGTAGACTGTAGCCTCGACCTTGCTCACTAGGTTCTTGGGCTGATTATAATGCGTTACTGAAGTTTAGCTTCATCCGGGGCACGTGCTGTTTCTTTTGTATCTGTAAGTGCTTCCTGTTGAGGTTTAATTTTTGAAACAGGAGCATCGTGCCAAATAGAATCCTGCCTGCATATTTATCCACGAAGATGCCACCATGTTGTGCCATACCTCTACTCAACTGGAGTACTTTCTACTGGGTAGTCAGTAAGTGCTACCTCGTTGGGTAAATGTATGGTGCTTTTCCTACACTACAGCTGCGTAAAGGCCCAGAAGAGAAGTCTTCAGTGATCACCTGTGTCTGTGACTTTGCCACTGCGCTGATAGGCGCCGAGGTACCTCGAGTGAGCTGTCCATCACAGTGGGGGAAAGGGCGGGATAGGTTGCATAGCCTAGTCTGTGTGGGGAGGGGTTAAACTGGCGAGGCTTCTGTGCGAGTTCACATGCCTCTTGTTTATGAAGGGTCAGAGACCGATCAGCTCAGTAAATGATAAGAAAGCAGTCGGTGGTACCTCTTTGGGTGAATGTATTGTGCTTTTCCAGCACTGCAGCTGCGTAAAGGCCCAGAAGAGAAGTCTTCAGTGATCACCTGTGTCTGTGACTTTGCCACTGCGCTGATAGGCGCCGAGGTACCTCGAGTGAGCTGTCCATCACAGTGGGGGAAAGGGCGGGATAGGTTGCATAGCCTAGTCTGTGTGGGGAGGGGTTAAACTGGCGAGGCTTCTGTGCGAGTTCACATGCCTCTTGTTTATGAAGGGTCAGAGACCGATCAGCTCAGTAAATGATAAGAAAGCAGTCGGTGGTACCTCTTTGGGTAAATGTATTGCGCTTTTCCAGCACTGCAGCTGCGTGAAGGCCCAGAAGAGTTGTATTCAGTGATCACCTGTGTCTGTGACTTTGCCACTGCGCCGATATGCGCCGAGGTACCTCGAGGGAGCTGTCCATCAAAGTGGGGTAAAGGGCTGGATAGGTTGCATAGCCTAGTGTGTGTGGGGAGGGGCCAAACTGGCGAGGCTTCTGTGCGTGTTCACTTGCCTCTTGTTTATGAAGGGTCAGAGACTGATCAGCTCAGTAAATGATAAGAAAGCAGTCGGTGGTACCTCTTTGGGTAAATGTATTGTGCTTTTCCAGCACTGCAGCTGTGTGAAGGCCCAGAAGAGTTGTCTCGAGTGACCACGTGTGTCTGTAACTTTGCCACCGCGCCGTTTGGCGCCAAGGTCCCTCGAGTGAGCTGTCCATCACAGTGGGGGAAAGGGCGGGAAGAGGTTGCATAGCCTAGTGTGTGGGGCGGGGCCAAACGGGCGGGGCTTCTGTACGAGTTCACATGCCTCTTGTTTATAAAGGGTCAGAGACCATCAGAGCATCAGATGAGGAGAAATCAGCCTCCTGGTCACTGGAAGTACAGGAGGATTGCGCTCGAGAAACTCGTGGATGCCTAGACCTCCATCACGGATTACAGCTAATTTTAGACTGTAGCCTCGACCTTGCTCACTAGGTTCTTGGGCTGATTATAATGCGTTACTGAAGTTTAGCTTCAACCGGGGCACGTGCTGTTTCTTTTGTATATGTAAGTGCTTCCTGTTGAGGTTTAATTTTTGAAACAGGAGCATCGTGCCAAAATGAATCCTGCCTGCATATTTATCCACGAAGATGCCACCATGTTGTGCCATACCTCTACTCAACTGGAGTACTTTCTACTGGGTAGTCAGTAAGTGCTACCTCGTTGGGTAAATGTATGGTGCTTTTCCTACACTACAGCTGCGTAAAGGCCCAGAAGAGAAGTCTTCAGTGTCACCTGTGTCTGTGACTTTGCCACTGCGCTGATAGGCGCCGAGGTACCTCGAGTGAGCTGTCCATCACAGTGGGGGAAAGGGCGGGATAGGTTGCATAGCCTAGTGTGTGTGGGGAGGGGCCAAACTGGCGAGGCTTCTGTGCGTGTTCACTTGCCTCTTGTTTATGAAGGGTCAGAGACCGATTAGCGCAGCAAATGAGGAGAAAGCAGTCGGTGGTACCTCTTTGGGTGAATGTATTGTGCTTTTCCAGCACTGCAGCTGCGTAACGGCCCAGAAGAGAAGTCTTCAGTGATCACCTGTGTCTGTGACTTTGCCACTGCGCTGATAGGCGCCGAGGTACCTCGAGTGAGCTGTCCATCACAGTGGGGTAAAGGGCTGGATAGGTTGCATAGCCTAGTGTGTGTGGGGAGGGGCCAAACTGGCGAGGCTTCTGTGCGTGTTCACTTGCCTCTTGTTTATGAAGGGTCAGAGACTGATCAGCTCAGTAAATGATAAGAAAGCAGTCGGTGGTACCTCTTTGGGTAAATGTATTGTGCTTTTCCAGCACTGCAGCTGTGTGAAGGCCCAGAAGAGTTGTCTCGAGTGACCACGTGTGTCTGTAACTTTGCCACCGCGCCGTTTGGCGCCAAGGTCCATCGAGTGAGCTGTCCATCACAGTGGGGGAAAGGGCGGGAAGAGGTTGCATAGCCTAGTGTGTGGGGCGGGGCCAAACGGGCGGGGCTTCTGTACGAGTTCACATGCCTCTTGTTTATAAAGGGTCAGAGACCATCAGAGCATCAGATGAGGAGAAATCAGCCTCCTGGTCACTGGAAGTACAGGAGGATTGCGCTCGAGAAACTCGTGGATGCCTAGACCTCCATCACGGATTACAGCTAATTTTAGACTGTAGCCTCGACCTTGCTCACTAGGTTCTTGGGCTGATTATAATGCGTTACTGAAGTTTAGCTTCAACCGGGGCACGTGCTGTTTCTTTTGTATATGTAAGTGCTTCCTGTTGAGGTTTAATTTTTGAAACAGGAGCATCGTGCCAAAATGAATCCTGCCTGCATATTTATCCACGAAGATGCCACCATGTTGTGCCATACCTCTACTCAACTGGAGTACTTTCTACTGGGTAGTCAGTAAGTGCTACCTCGTTGGGTAAATGTATGGTGCTTTTCCAGCACTGCAGCTGCGTAAAGGCCCAGAAGAGAAGTCTTCAGTGATCACCTGTGTCTGTGACTTTGCCACTGCGCTGATAGGCGCCGAGGTACCTCGAGTGAGCTGTCCATCACAGTGGGGGAAAGGGCGGGATAGGTTGCATAGCCTAGTGTGTGTGGGGAGGGGCCAAACTGGCGAGGCTTCTGTGCGTGTTCACTTGCCTCTTGTTTATGAAGGGTCAGAGACCGATTAGCGCAGCAAATGAGAAGAAAGCAGTCGGTGGTACCTCTTTGGGTGAATGTATTGTGCTTTTCCAGCACTGCAGCTGCGTAAAGGCCCAGAAGAGTTGTCTCGAGTGACCACGTGTGTCTGTAACTTTGCCACCGCGCCGTTTGGCGCCAAGGTCCCTCGAGTGAGCTGTCCATCACAGTGGGGGAAAGGGCGGGAAGAGGTTGCATAGCCTAGTGTTGGGGCGGGGCCAAACGGGCCGGGCTTCTGTACGAGTTCACATGCCTCTTGTTTATAAAGGGTCAGAGACCATCAGAGCATCAGATGAGGAGAAATCAGCCTCCTGGTCACTGGAAGTACAGGAGGATTGCGCTCGAGAAACTCGTGGATGCCTAGACCTCCATCACGGATTACAGCTAATTGTAGACTGTAGCCTCGACCTTGCTCACTAGGTTCTTGGGCTGATTATAATGCGTTACTGAAGTTTAGCTTCATCCGGGGCACGTGCTGTTTCTTTTGTATCTGTAAGTGCTTCCTGTTGAGGTTTAATTTTTGAAACAGGAGCATCGTGCCAAATAGAATCCTGCCTGCATATTTATCCACGAAGATGCCACCATGTTGTGCCATACCTCTACTCAACTGGAGTACTTTCTACTGGGTAGTCAGTAAGTGCTACCTCGTTGGGTAAATGTATGGTGCTTTTCCTACACTACAGCTGCGTAAAGGCCCAGAAGAGAAGTCTTCAGTGATCACCTGTGTCTGTGACTTTGCCACTGCACTGATAGGCGCCGAGGTACCTCGAGTGAGCTGTCCATCACAGTGGGGGAAAGGGCGGGATAGGTTGCATAGCCTAGTGTGTGTGGGGAGGGGCCAAACTGGCGAGGCTTCTGTGCGTGTTCACTTGCCTCTTGTTTATGAAGGGTCAGAGACTGATCAGCTCAGTAAATGATAAGAAAGCAGTCGGTGGTACCTCTTTGGGTAAATGTATTGTGCTTTTCCAGCACTGCAGCTGCGTGAAGGCCCAGAAGAGTTGTCTCGAGTGACCACGTGTGTCTGTAACTTTGCCACCGCGCCGTTTGGCGCCAAGGTCCCTCGAGTGAGCTGTCCATCACAGTGGGGGAAAGGGCGGGAAGAGGTTGCATAGCCTAGTGTGTGGGGCGGGGCCAAATTGGCGGGGCTTCTGTACGAGTTCACATGCCTCTTGTTTATAAAGGGTCAGAGACCATCAGAGCATCAGATGAGGAGAAATCAGCCTCCTGGTCACTGGAAGTACAGGAGGATTGCGCTCGAGAAACTCGTGGATGCCTAGACCTCCATCACGGATTACAGCTAATTGTAGACTGTAGCCTCGACCTTGCTCACTAGGTTCTTGGGCTGATTATAATGCGTTACTGAAGTTTAGCTTCATCCGGGGCACGTGCTGTTTCTTTTGTATCTGTAAGTGCTTCCTGTTGAGGTTTAATTTTTGAAACAGGAGCATCGTGCCAAATAGAATCCTGCCTGCATATTTATCCACGAAGATGCCACCATGTTGTGCCATACCTCTACTCAACTGGAGTACTTTCTACTGGGTAGTCAGTAAGTGCTACCTCGTTGGGTAAATGTATGGTGCTTTTCCTACACTACAGCTGCGTAAAGGCCCAGAAGAGAAGTCTTCAGTGATCACCTGTGTCTGTGACTTTGCCACTGCGCTGATAGGCGCCGAGGTACCTCGAGTGAGCTGTCCATCACAGTGGGGGAAAGGGCGGGATAGGTTGCATAGCCTAGTCTGTGTGGGGAGGGGTTAAACTGGCGAGGCTTCTGTGCGAGTTCACATGCCTCTTGTTTATGAAGGGTCAGAGACCGATCAGCTCAGTAAATGATAAGAAAGCAGTCGGTGGTACCTCTTTGGGTGAATGTATTGTGCTTTTCCAGCACTGCAGCTGCGTAAAGGCCCAGAAGAGAAGTCTTCAGTGATCACCTGTGTCTGTGACTTTGCCACTGCGCTGATAGGCGCCGAGGTACCTCGAGTGAGCTGTCCATCACAGTGGGGGAAAGGGCGGGATAGGTTGCATAGCCTAGTCTGTGTGGGGAGGGGTTAAACTGGCGAGGCTTCTGTGCGAGTTCACATGCCTCTTGTTTATGAAGGGTCAGAGACCGATCAGCTCAGTAAATGATAAGAAAGCAGTCGGTGGTACCTCTTTGGGT
This sequence comes from Lissotriton vulgaris, assembly GCF_964263255.1. NCBI lineage: Eukaryota > Metazoa > Chordata > Amphibia > Caudata > Salamandridae > Lissotriton > Lissotriton vulgaris. The sequence goes on from NC_141696.1 coordinate 1,495,887,498, forward strand.
AAATGTATTGCGCTTTTCCAGCACTGCAGCTGCGTGAAGGCCCAGAAGAGTTGTATTCAGTGATCACCTGTGTCTGTGACTTTGCCACTGCGCCGATATGCGCCGAGGTACCTCGAGGGAGCTGTCCATCAAAGTGGGGTAAAGGGCTGGATAGGTTGCATAGCCTAGTGTGTGTGGGGAGGGGCCAAACTGGCGAGGCTTCTGTGCGTGTTCACTTGCCTCTTGTTTATGAAGGGTCAGAGACTGATCAGCTCAGTAAATGATAAGAAAGCAGTCGGTGGTACCTCTTTGGGTAAATGTATTGTGCTTTTCCAGCACTGCAGCTGTGTGAAGGCCCAGAAGAGTTGTCTCGAGTGACCACGTGTGTCTGTAACTTTGCCACCGCGCCGTTTGGCGCCAAGGTCCCTCGAGTGAGCTGTCCATCACAGTGGGGGAAAGGGCGGGAAGAGGTTGCATAGCCTAGTGTGTGGGGCGGGGCCAAACGGGCGGGGCTTCTGTACGAGTTCACATGCCTCTTGTTTATAAAGGGTCAGAGACCATCAGAGCATCAGATGAGGAGAAATCAGCCTCCTGGTCACTGGAAGTACAGGAGGATTGCGCTCGAGAAACTCGTGGATGCCTAGACCTCCATCACGGATTACAGCTAATTTTAGACTGTAGCCTCGACCTTGCTCACTAGGTTCTTGGGCTGATTATAATGCGTTACTGAAGTTTAGCTTCAACCGGGGCACGTGCTGTTTCTTTTGTATATGTAAGTGCTTCCTGTTGAGGTTTAATTTTTGAAACAGGAGCATCGTGCCAAAATGAATCCTGCCTGCATATTTATCCACGAAGATGCCACCATGTTGTGCCATACCTCTACTCAACTGGAGTACTTTCTACTGGGTAGTCAGTAAGTGCTACCTCGTTGGGTAAATGTATGGTGCTTTTCCTACACTACAGCTGCGTAAAGGCCCAGAAGAGAAGTCTTCAGTGTCACCTGTGTCTGTGACTTTGCCACTGCGCTGATAGGCGCCGAGGTACCTCGAGTGAGCTGTCCATCACAGTGGGGGAAAGGGCGGGATAGGTTGCATAGCCTAGTGTGTGTGGGGAGGGGCCAAACTGGCGAGGCTTCTGTGCGTGTTCACTTGCCTCTTGTTTATGAAGGGTCAGAGACCGATTAGCGCAGCAAATGAGGAGAAAGCAGTCGGTGGTACCTCTTTGGGTGAATGTATTGTGCTTTTCCAGCACTGCAGCTGCGTAACGGCCCAGAAGAGAAGTCTTCAGTGATCACCTGTGTCTGTGACTTTGCCACTGCGCTGATAGGCGCCGAGGTACCTCGAGTGAGCTGTCCATCACAGTGGGGTAAAGGGCTGGATAGGTTGCATAGCCTAGTGTGTGTGGGGAGGGGCCAAACTGGCGAGGCTTCTGTGCGTGTTCACTTGCCTCTTGTTTATGAAGGGTCAGAGACTGATCAGCTCAGTAAATGATAAGAAAGCAGTCGGTGGTACCTCTTTGGGTAAATGTATTGTGCTTTTCCAGCACTGCAGCTGTGTGAAGGCCCAGAAGAGTTGTCTCGAGTGACCACGTGTGTCTGTAACTTTGCCACCGCGCCGTTTGGCGCCAAGGTCCATCGAGTGAGCTGTCCATCACAGTGGGGGAAAGGGCGGGAAGAGGTTGCATAGCCTAGTGTGTGGGGCGGGGCCAAACGGGCGGGGCTTCTGTACGAGTTCACATGCCTCTTGTTTATAAAGGGTCAGAGACCATCAGAGCATCAGATGAGGAGAAATCAGCCTCCTGGTCACTGGAAGTACAGGAGGATTGCGCTCGAGAAACTCGTGGATGCCTAGACCTCCATCACGGATTACAGCTAATTTTAGACTGTAGCCTCGACCTTGCTCACTAGGTTCTTGGGCTGATTATAATGCGTTACTGAAGTTTAGCTTCAACCGGGGCACGTGCTGTTTCTTTTGTATATGTAAGTGCTTCCTGTTGAGGTTTAATTTTTGAAACAGGAGCATCGTGCCAAAATGAATCCTGCCTGCATATTTATCCACGAAGATGCCACCATGTTGTGCCATACCTCTACTCAACTGGAGTACTTTCTACTGGGTAGTCAGTAAGTGCTACCTCGTTGGGTAAATGTATGGTGCTTTTCCAGCACTGCAGCTGCGTAAAGGCCCAGAAGAGAAGTCTTCAGTGATCACCTGTGTCTGTGACTTTGCCACTGCGCTGATAGGCGCCGAGGTACCTCGAGTGAGCTGTCCATCACAGTGGGGGAAAGGGCGGGATAGGTTGCATAGCCTAGTGTGTGTGGGGAGGGGCCAAACTGGCGAGGCTTCTGTGCGTGTTCACTTGCCTCTTGTTTATAAAGGGTCAGAGACCATCAGAGCATCAGATGAGGAGAAATCAGCCTCCTGGTCACTGGAAGTACAGGAGGATTGCGCTCGAGAAACTCGTGGATGCCTAGACCTCCATCACGGATTACAGCTAATTTTAGACTGTAGCCTCGACCTTGCTCACTAGGTTCTTGGGCTGATTATAATGCGTTACTGAAGTTTAGCTTCAACCGGGGCACGTGCTGTTTCTTTTGTATATGTAAGTGCTTCCTGTTGAGGTTTAATTTTTGAAACAGGAGCATCGTGCCAAAATGAATCCTGCCTGCATATTTATCCACGAAGATGCCACCATGTTGTGCCATACCTCTACTCAACTGGAGTACTTTCTACTGGGTAGTCAGTAAGTGCTACCTCGTTGGGTAAATGTATGGTGCTTTTCCAGCACTGCAGCTGCGTAAAGGCCCAGAAGAGAAGTCTTCAGTGATCACCTGTGTCTGTGACTTTGCCACTGCGCTGATAGGCGCCGAGGTACCTCGAGTGAGCTGTCCATCACAGTGGGGGAAAGGGCGGGATAGGTTGCATAGCCTAGTGTGTGTGGGGAGGGGCCAAACTGGCGAGGCTTCTGTGCGTGTTCACTTGCCTCTTGTTTATGAAGGGTCAGAGACCGATTAGCGCAGCAAATGAGGAGAAAGCAGTCGGTGGTACCTCTTTGGGTGAATGTATTGTGCTTTTCCAGCACTGCAGCTGCGTAAAGGCCCAGAAGAGTTGTCTCGAGTGACCACGTGTGTCTGTAACTTTGCCACCGCGCCGTTTGGCGCCAAGGTCCCTCGAGTGAGCTGTCCATCACAGTGGGGGAAAGGGCGGGAAGAGGTTGCATAGCCTAGTGTTGGGGCGGGGCCAAACGGGCCGGGCTTCTGTACGAGTTCACATGCCTCTTGTTTATAAAGGGTCAGAGACCATCAGAGCATCAGATGAGGAGAAATCAGCCTCCTGGTCACTGGAAGTACAGGAGGATTGCGCTCGAGAAACTCGTGGATGCCTAGACCTCCATCACGGATTACAGCTAATTGTAGACTGTAGCCTCGACCTTGCTCACTAGGTTCTTGGGCTGATTATAATGCGTTACTGAAGTTTAGCTTCATCCGGGGCACGTGCTGTTTCTTTTGTATCTGTAAGTGCTTCCTGTTGAGGTTTAAGTTTTGAAACAGGAGCATCGTGCCAAATAGAATCCTGCCTGCATATTTATCCACGAAGATGCCACCATGTTGTGCCATACCTCTACTCAACTGGAGTACTTTCTACTGGGTAGTCAGTAAGTGCTACCTCATTGGGTAAATGTATGGTGCTTTTCCTACACTACAGCTGCGTAAAGGCCCAGAAGAGAAGTCTTCAGTGATCACCTGTGTCTGTGACTTTGCCACTGCGCTGATAGGCGCCGAGGTACCTCGAGTGAGCTGTCCATCACAGTGGGGGAAAGGGCGGGATAGGTTGCATAGCCTAGTCTGTGTGGGGAGGGGTTAAACTGGCGAGGCTTCTGTGCGAGTTCACATGCCTCTTGTTTATGAAGGGTCAGAGACCGATCAGCTCAGTAAATAATAAGAAAGCAGTCGGTGGTACCTCTTTGGGTGAATATATTGTGCTTTTCCAGCACTGCAGCTGCGTGAAGGCCCAGAAGAGTTGTATTCAGGGATCACCTGTGTCTGTAACGTTGCCACTGCGCCGATAGGCGCCGAGGTACCTCGAGTGAGCAGTCCATCACAGTGGTGGAAAGGGCGGATAGGTTGCATAGCCTAGTGTGTGTGGGGAGGGGCTAAACTGGCGAGGCTTCTGTGCGTGTTCACTTGCCTCTTGTTTATGAAGGGTCAGAGACCGATTAGCGCAGCAAATGAGGAGAAAGCAGTCGGTGGTACCTCTTTGGGTGAATGTATTGTGCTTTTCCAGCACTGCAGCTGCGTAAAGGCCCAGAAGAGTTGTCTCGAGTGACCACGTGTGTCTGTAACTTTGCCACCGCGCCGTTTGGCGCCAAGGTCCCTCGAGTGAGCTGTCCATCACAGTGGGGGAAAGGGCGGGAAGAGGTTGCATAGCCTAGTGTTGGGGCGGGGCCAAACGGGCCGGGCTTCTGTACGAGTTCACATGCCTCTTGTTTATAAAGGGTCAGAGACCATCAGAGCATCAGATGAGGAGAAATCAGCCTCCTGGTCACTGGAAGTACAGGAGGATTGCGCTCGAGAAACTCGTGGATGCCTAGACCTCCATCACGGATTACAGCTAATTGTAGACTGTAGCCTCGACCTTGCTCACTAGGTTCTTGGGCTGATTATAATGCGTTACTGAAGTTTAGCTTCATCCGGGGCACGTGCTGTTTCTTTTGTATCTGTAAGTGCTTCCTGTTGAGGTTTAATTTTAGAAACAGGAGCATCGTGCCAAATAGAATCCTGCCTGCATATTTATCCACGAAGATGCCACCATGTTGTGCCATACCTCTACTCAACTGGAGTACTTTCTACTGGGTAGTCAGTAAGTGCTACCTCGTTGGGTAAATGTATGGTGCTTTTCCTACACTACAGCTGCGTAAAGGCCCAGAAGAGAAGTCTTCAGTGATCACCTGTGTCTGTGACTTTGCCACTGCACTGATAGGCGCCGAGGTACCTCGAGTGAGCTGTCCATCACAGTGGGGGAAAGGGCGGGATAGGTTGCATAGCCTAGTGTGTGTGGGGAGGGGCCAAACTGGCGAGGCTTCTGTGCGTGTTCACTTGCCTCTTGTTTATGAAGGGTCAGAGACTGATCAGCTCAGTAAATGATAAGAAAGCAGTCGGTGGTACCTCTTTGGGTAAATGTATTGTGCTTTTCCAGCACTGCAGCTGCGTGAAGGCCCAGAAGAGTTGTCTCGAGTGACCACGTGTGTCTGTAACTTTGCCACCGCGCCGTTTGGCGCCAAGGTCCCTCGAGTGAGCTGTCCATCACAGTGGGGGAAAGGGCGGGAAGAGGTTGCATAGCCTAGTGTGTGGGGCGGGGCCAAATTGGCGGGGCTTCTGTACGAGTTCACATGCCTCTTGTTTATAAAGGGTCAGAGACCATCAGAGCATCAGATGAGGAGAAATCAGCCTCCTGGTCACTGGAAGTACAGGAGGATTGCGCTCGAGAAACTCGTGGATGCCTAGACCTCCATCACGGATTACAGCTAATTGTAGACTGTAGCCTCGACCTTGCTCACTAGGTTCTTGGGCTGATTATAATGCGTTACTGAAGTTTAGCTTCATCCGGGGCACGTGCTGTTTCTTTTGTATCTGTAAGTGCTTCCTGTTGAGGTTTAATTTTTGAAACAGGAGCATCGTGCCAAATAGAATCCTGCCTGCATATTTATCCACGAAGATGCCACCATGTTGTGCCATACCTCTACTCAACTGGAGTACTTTCTACTGGGTAGTCAGTAAGTGCTACCTCGTTGGGTAAATGTATGGTGCTTTTCCTACACTACAGCTGCGTAAAGGCCCAGAAGAGAAGTCTTCAGTGATCACCTGTGTCTGTGACTTTGCCACTGCGCTGATAGGCGCCGAGGTACCTCGAGTGAGCTGTCCATCACAGTGGGGGAAAGGGCGGGATAGGTTGCATAGCCTAGTCTGTGTGGGGAGGGGTTAAACTGGCGAGGCTTCTGTGCGAGTTCACATGCCTCTTGTTTATGAAGGGTCAGAGACCGATCAGCTCAGTAAATGATAAGAAAGCAGTCGGTGGTACCTCTTTGGGTGAATGTATTGTGCTTTTCCAGCACTGCAGCTGCGTAAAGGCCCAGAAGAGAAGTCTTCAGTGATCACCTGTGTCTGTGACTTTGCCACTGCGCTGATAGGCGCCGAGGTACCTCGAGTGAGCTGTCCATCACAGTGGGGGAAAGGGCGGGATAGGTTGCATAGCCTAGTCTGTGTGGGGAGGGGTTAAACTGGCGAGGCTTCTGTGCGAGTTCACATGCCTCTTGTTTATGAAGGGTCAGAGACCGATCAGCTCAGTAAATGATAAGAAAGCAGTCGGTGGTACCTCTTTGGGTAAATGTATTGCGCTTTTCCAGCACTGCAGCTGCGTGAAGGCCCAGAAGAGTTGTATTCAGTGATCACCTGTGTCTGTGACTTTGCCACTGCGCCGATATGCGCCGAGGTACCTCGAGGGAGCTGTCCATCAAAGTGGGGTAAAGGGCTGGATAGGTTGCATAGCCTAGTGTGTGTGGGGAGGGGCCAAACTGGCGAGGCTTCTGTGCGTGTTCACTTGCCTCTTGTTTATGAAGGGTCAGAGACTGATCAGCTCAGTAAATGATAAGAAAGCAGTCGGTGGTACCTCTTTGGGTAAATGTATTGTGCTTTTCCAGCACTGCAGCTGTGTGAAGGCCCAGAAGAGTTGTCTCGAGTGACCACGTGTGTCTGTAACTTTGCCACCGCGCCGTTTGGCGCCAAGGTCCCTCGAGTGAGCTGTCCATCACAGTGGGGGAAAGGGCGGGAAGAGGTTGCATAGCCTAGTGTGTGGGGCGGGGCCAAACGGGCGGGGCTTCTGTACGAGTTCACATGCCTCTTGTTTATAAAGGGTCAGAGACCATCAGAGCATCAGATGAGGAGAAATCAGCCTCCTGGTCACTGGAAGTACAGGAGGATTGCGCTCGAGAAACTCGTGGATGCCTAGACCTCCATCACGGATTACAGCTAATTTTAGACTGTAGCCTCGACCTTGCTCACTAGGTTCTTGGGCTGATTATAATGCGTTACTGAAGTTTAGCTTCAACCGGGGCACGTGCTGTTTCTTTTGTATATGTAAGTGCTTCCTGTTGAGGTTTAATTTTTGAAACAGGAGCATCGTGCCAAAATGAATCCTGCCTGCATATTTATCCACGAAGATGCCACCATGTTGTGCCATACCTCTACTCAACTGGAGTACTTTCTACTGGGTAGTCAGTAAGTGCTACCTCGTTGGGTAAATGTATGGTGCTTTTCCTACACTACAGCTGCGTAAAGGCCCAGAAGAGAAGTCTTCAGTGTCACCTGTGTCTGTGACTTTGCCACTGCGCTGATAGGCGCCGAGGTACCTCGAGTGAGCTGTCCATCACAGTGGGGGAAAGGGCGGGATAGGTTGCATAGCCTAGTGTGTGTGGGGAGGGGCCAAACTGGCGAGGCTTCTGTGCGTGTTCACTTGCCTCTTGTTTATGAAGGGTCAGAGACCGATTAGCGCAGCAAATGAGGAGAAAGCAGTCGGTGGTACCTCTTTGGGTGAATGTATTGTGCTTTTCCAGCACTGCAGCTGCGTAACGGCCCAGAAGAGAAGTCTTCAGTGATCACCTGTGTCTGTGACTTTGCCACTGCGCTGATAGGCGCCGAGGTACCTCGAGTGAGCTGTCCATCACAGTGGGGTAAAGGGCTGGATAGGTTGCATAGCCTAGTGTGTGTGGGGAGGGGCCAAACTGGCGAGGCTTCTGTGCGTGTTCACTTGCCTCTTGTTTATGAAGGGTCAGAGACTGATCAGCTCAGTAAATGATAAGAAAGCAGTCGGTGGTACCTCTTTGGGTAAATGTATTGTGCTTTTCCAGCACTGCAGCTGTGTGAAGGCCCAGAAGAGTTGTCTCGAGTGACCACGTGTGTCTGTAACTTTGCCACCGCGCCGTTTGGCGCCAAGGTCCATCGAGTGAGCTGTCCATCACAGTGGGGGAAAGGGCGGGAAGAGGTTGCATAGCCTAGTGTGTGGGGCGGGGCCAAACGGGCGGGGCTTCTGTACGAGTTCACATGCCTCTTGTTTATAAAGGGTCAGAGACCATCAGAGCATCAGATGAGGAGAAATCAGCCTCCTGGTCACTGGAAGTACAGGAGGATTGCGCTCGAGAAACTCGTGGATGCCTAGACCTCCATCACGGATTACAGCTAATTTTAGACTGTAGCCTCGACCTTGCTCACTAGGTTCTTGGGCTGATTATAATGCGTTACTGAAGTTTAGCTTCAACCGGGGCACGTGCTGTTTCTTTTGTATATGTAAGTGCTTCCTGTTGAGGTTTAATTTTTGAAACAGGAGCATCGTGCCAAAATGAATCCTGCCTGCATATTTATCCACGAAGATGCCACCATGTTGTGCCATACCTCTACTCAACTGGAGTACTTTCTACTGGGTAGTCAGTAAGTGCTACCTCGTTGGGTAAATGTATGGTGCTTTTCCAGCACTGCAGCTGCGTAAAGGCCCAGAAGAGAAGTCTTCAGTGATCACCTGTGTCTGTGACTTTGCCACTGCGCTGATAGGCGCCGAGGTACCTCGAGTGAGCTGTCCATCACAGTGGGGGAAAGGGCGGGATAGGTTGCATAGCCTAGTGTGTGTGGGGAGGGGCCAAACTGGCGAGGCTTCTGTGCGTGTTCACTTGCCTCTTGTTTATGAAGGGTCAGAGACCGATTAGCGCAGCAAATGAGAAGAAAGCAGTCGGTGGTACCTCTTTGGGTGAATGTATTGTGCTTTTCCAGCACTGCAGCTGCGTAAAGGCCCAGAAGAGTTGTCTCGAGTGACCACGTGTGTCTGTAACTTTGCCACCGCGCCGTTTGGCGCCAAGGTCCCTCGAGTGAGCTGTCCATCACAGTGGGGGAAAGGGCGGGAAGAGGTTGCATAGCCTAGTGTTGGGGCGGGGCCAAACGGGCCGGGCTTCTGTACGAGTTCACATGCCTCTTGTTTATAAAGGGTCAGAGACCATCAGAGCATCAGATGAGGAGAAATCAGCCTCCTGGTCACTGGAAGTACAGGAGGATTGCGCTCGAGAAACTCGTGGATGCCTAGACCTCCATCACGGATTACAGCTAATTTTAGACGGTAGCCTCGACCTTGCTCACTAGGTTCTTGGGCTGATTATAATGCGTTACTGAAGTTTAGCTTCAACCGGGGCACGTGCTGTTTCTTTTGTATATGTAAGTGCTTCCTGTTGAGGTTTAATTTTTGAAACAGGAGCATCGTGCCAAATAGAATCCTGCCTGCATATTTATCCACGAAGATGCCACCATGTTGTGCCATACCTCTACTCAACTGGAGTACTTTCTACTGGGTAGTCAGTAAGTGCTACCTCGTTGGGTAAATGTATGGTGCTTTTCCTACACTACAGCTACGTAAAGGCCCAGAAGAGAAGTCTTCAGTGATCACCTGTGTCTGTGACTTTGCCACTGCGCTGATAGGCGCCGAGGTACCTCGAGTGAGCTGTCCATCACAGTGGGGGAAAGGGCGGGATAGGTTGCACAGCCTAGTCAGTGACTTTGCCACTGCGCTGATAGGCGCCGAGGTACCTCGAGTGAGCTGTCCATCACAGTGGGGGAAAGGGCGGGATAGGTTGCATAGCCTAGTCTGTGTGGGGAGGGGTTAAACTGGCGAGGCTTCTGTGGGAGTTCACATGCCTCTTGTTTATGAAGGGTCAGAGACCGATCAGCTCAGTAAATGATAAGAAAGCAGTCGGTGGTACCTCTTTGGGTAAATGTATTGTGCTTTTCCAGCACTGCAGCTGCGTGAAGGCCCAGAAGAGAAGTCTTCAGTGATCACCTGTGTCTGTGACTTTCCCACTGCGCTGATAGGCGCCGAGGTACCTCGAGTGAGCAGTCCATCACAGTGGTGGAAAGGGCGGATAGGTTGCATAGCCTAGTGTGTGTGGGGAGGGGCCAAACTGGCGAGGCTTCTGTGCGTGTTCACTTGCCTCTTGTTTATGAAGGGTCAGAGACCGATTAGCGCAGCAAATGAGGAGAAAGCAGTCGGTGGTACCTCTTTGGGTGAATGTATTGTGCTTTTCCAGCACTGCAGCTGCGTAAAGGCCCAGAAGAGTTGTCTCGAGTGACCACGTGTGTCTGTAACTTTGCCACCGCGCCGTTTGGCGCCAAGGTCCCTCGAGTGAGCTGTCCATCACAGTGGGGGAAAGGGCGGGAAGAGGTTGCATAGCCTAGTGTGTGGGGCGGGGCCAAACGGGCGGGGCTTCTGTACGAGTTCACATGCCTCTTGTTTATAAAGGGTCAGAGACCATCAGAGCATCAGATGAGGAGAAATCAGCCTCCTGGTCACTGGAAGTACAGGAGGATTGCGCTCGAGAAACTCGTGGATGCCTAGACCTCCATCACGGATTACAGCTAATTGTAGACTGTAGCCTCGACCTTGCTCACTAGGTTCTTGGGCTGATTATAATGCGTTACTGAAGTTTAGCTTCATCCGGGGCACGTGCTGTTTCTTTTGTATCTGTAAGTGCTTCCTGTTGAGGTTTAATTTTTGAAACAGGAGCATCGTGCCAAAATGAATCCTGCCTGCATATTTATCCAAGAAGATGCCACCATGTTGTGCCATACCTCTACTCAACTGGAGTACTTTCTACTGGGTAGTCAGTAAGTGCTACCTCGTTGGGTAAATGTATGGTGCTTTTCCTACACTACAGCTGCGTAAAGGCCCAGAAGAGAAGTCTTCAGTGATCACCTGTGTCTGTGACTTTGCCACTGCGCTGATAGGCGCCAAGGTCCCTCGAGTGAGCTGTCCATCACAGTGGGGGAAAGGGCGGGAAGAGGTTGCATAGCCTAGTGTGTGGGGCGGGGCCAAACGGGCGGGGCTTCTGTACGAGTTCACATGCCTCTTGTTTATAAAGGGTCAGAGACCATCAGAGCATCAGATGAGGAGAAATCAGCCTCCTGGTCACTGGAAGTACAGGAGGATTGCGCTCGAGAAACTCGTGGATGCCTAGACCTCCATCACGGATTAAAGCTAATTTTAGACGGTAGCCTCGACCTTGCTCACTAGGTTCTTGGGCTGATTATAATGCGTTACTGAAGTTTAGCTTCAACCGGGGCACGTGCTGTTTCTTTTGTATATGTAAGTGCTTCCTGTTGAGGTTTAATTTTTGAAACAGGAGCATCGTGCCAAAATGAATCCTGCCTGCATATTTATCCACGAAGATGCCACCATGTTGTGCCATACCTCTACTCAACTGGAGTACTTTCTACTGGGTAGTCAGTAAGTGCTACCTCGTTGGGTAAATGTATGGTGCTTTTCCTACACTACAGCTACGTAAAGGCCCAGAAGAGAAGTCTTCAGTGATCACCTGTGTCTGTGACTTTGCCACTGCGCTGATAGGCGCCGAGGTACCTCGAGTGAGCTGTCCATCACAGTGGGGGAAAGGGCGGGATAGGTTGCACAGCCTAGTCAGTGAATTTGCCACTGCGCTGATAGGCGCCGAGGTACCTCGAGTGAGCTGTCCATCACAGTGGGGGAAAGGGCGGGATAGGTTGCATAGCCTAGTCTGTGTGGGGAGGGGTTAAACTGGCGAGGCTTCTGTGGGAGTTCACATGCCTCTTGTTTATGAAGGGTCAGAGACCGATCAGCTCAGTAAATGATAAGAAAGCAGTCGGTGGTACCTCTTTGGGTAAATGTATTGTGCTTTTCCAGCACTGCAGCTGCGTGAAGGCCCAGAAGAGAAGTCTTCAGTGATCACCTGTGTCTGTGACTTTCCCACTGCGCTGATAGGCGCCGAGGTACCTCGAGTGAGCAGTCCATCACAGTGGTGGAAAGGGCGGATAGGTTGCATAGCCTAGTGTGTGTGGGGAGGGGCCAAACTGGCGAGGCTTCTGTGCGTGCTCACTTGCCTCTTGTTTATGAAGGGTCAGAGACCGATTAGCGCAGCAAATGAGGAGAAAGCAGTCGGTGGTACCTCTTTGGGTGAATGTATTGTGCTTTTCCAGCACTGCAGCTGCGTAAAGGCCCAGAAGAGTTGTCTCGAGTGACCACGTGTGTCTGTAACTTTGCCACCGCGCCGTTTGGCGCCAAGGTCCCTCGAGTGAGCTGTCCATCACAGTGGGGGAAAGGGCGGGAAGAGGTTGCATAGCCTAGTGTGTGGGGCGGGGCCAAACGGGCGGGGCTTCTGTACGAGTTCACATGCCTCTTGTTTATAAAGGGTCAGAGACCATCAGAGCATCAGATGAGGAGAAATCAGCCTCCTGGTCACTGGAAGTACAGGAGGATTGCGCTCGAGAAACTCGTGGATGCCTAGACCTCCATCACGGATTACAGCTAATTGTAGACTGTAGCCTCGACCTTGCTCACTAGGTTCTTGGGCTGATTATAATGCGTTACTGAAGTTTAGCTTCATCCGGGGCACGTGCTGTTTCTTTTGTATCTGTAAGTGCTTCCTGTTGAGGTTTAATTTTTGAAACAGGAGCATCGTGCCAAAATGAATCCTGCCTGCATATTTATCCAAGAAGATGCCACCATGTTGTGCCATACCTCTACTCAACTGGAGTACTTTCTACTGGGTAGTCAGTAAGTGCTACCTCGTTGGGTAAATGTATGGTGCTTTTCCTACACTACAGCTGCGTAAAGGCCCAGAAGAGAAGTCTTCAGTGATCACCTGTGTCTGTGACTTTGCCACTGCGCTGATAGGCGCCGAGGTACCTCGAGTGAGCTGTCCATCACAGTGGGGGAAAGGGCGGGATAGGTTGCATAGCCTAGTCTGTGTGGGGAGGGGTTAAACTGGCGAGGCTTCTGTGCGAGTTCACATGCCTCTTGTTTATGAAGGGTCAGAGACCGATCAGCTCAGTAAATGATAAGAAAGCAGTCGGTGGTACCTCTTTGGGTGAATGTATTGTGCTTTTCCAGCACTGCAGCTGCGTAAAGGCCCAGAAGAGAAGTCTTCAGTGATCACCTGTGTCTGTGACTTTGCCACTGCGCTGATAGGCGCCGAGGTACCTCGAGTGAGCTGTCCATCACAGTGGGGGAAAGGGCGGGATAGGTTGCATAGCCTAGTCTGTGTGGGGAGGGGTTAAACTGGCGAGGCTTCTGTGCGAGTTCACATGCCTCTTGTTTATGAAGGGTCAGAGACCGATCAGCTCAGTAAATGATAAGAAAGCAGTCGGTGGTACCTCTTTGGGTAAATGTATTGCGCTTTTCCAGCACTGCAGCTGCGTGAAGGCCCAGAAGAGTTGTATTCAGTGATCACCTGTGTCTGTGACTTTGCCACTGCGCCGATATGCGCCGAGGTACCTCGAGGGAGCTGTCCATCAAAGTGGGGTAAAGGGCTGGATAGGTTGCATAGCCTAGTGTGTGTGGGGAGGGGCCAAACTGGCGAGGCTTCTGTGCGTGTTCACTTGCCTCTTGTTTATGAAGGGTCAGAGACTGATCAGCTCAGTAAATGATAAGAAAGCAGTCGGTGGTACCTCTTTGGGTAAATGTATTGTGCTTTTCCAGCACTGCAGCTGTGTGAAGGCCCAGAAGAGTTGTCTCGAGTGACCACGTGTGTCTGTAACTTTGCCACTGCGCCGTTTGGCGCCAAGGTCCCTCGAGTGAGCTGTCCATCACAGTGGGGGAAAGGGCGTGAAGAGGTTGCATAGCCTAGTGTGTGGGGCGGGGCCAAACGGGCGGGGCTTTTGTACGAGTTCACATGCCTCTTGTTTATAAAGGGTCAGAGACCATCAGAGCATCAGATGAGGAGAAATCAGCCTCCTGGTCACTGGAAGTACAGGAGGATTGCGCTCGAGAAACTCGTGGATGCCTAGACCTCCATCATGGATTACAGCTAATTGTAGACTGTAGCCTCGACCTTGCTCACTAGGTTCTTGGGCTGATTATAATGCGTTACTGAAGTTTAGCTTCATCCGGGGCACGTGCTGTTTCTTTTGTATCTGTAAGTGCTTCCTGTTGAGGTTTAATTTTTGAAACAGGAGCATCGTGCCAAATAGAATCCTGCCTGCATATTTATCCACGAAGATGCCACCATGTTGTGCCATACCTCTACTCAACTGGAGTACTTTCTACTGGGTAGTCAGTAAGTGCTACCTCGTTGGGTAAATGTATGGTGCTTTTCCTACACTACAGCTGCGTAAAGGCCCAGAAGAGAAGTCTTCAGTGATCACCTGTGTCTGTGACTTTGCCACTGCGCTGATAGGCGCCGAGGTACCTCGAGTGAGCTGTCCATCACCGTGGGGGAAAGGGCGGGATAGGTTGCATAGCCTAGTCTGTGTGGGGAGGGGTTAAACTGGCGAGGCTTCTGTGCGAGTTCACATGCCTCTTGTTTATGAAGGGTCAGAGACCGATCAGCTCAGTAAATGATAAGAAAGCAGTCGGTGGTACCTCTTTGGGTGAATATATTGTGCTTTTCCAGCACTGCAGCTGCGTGAAGGCCCAGAAGAGTTGTATTCAGGGATCACCTGTGTCTGTAACGTTGCCACTGCGCCGATAGGCGCCGAGGTACCTCGAGTGAGCAGTCCATCACAGTGGTGGAAAGGGCGGATAGGTTGCATAGCCTAGTGTGTGTGGGGAGGGGCTAAACTGGCGAGGCTTCTGTGCGTGTTCACTTGCCTCTTGTTTATGAAGGGTCAGAGACCGATCAGCTCAGTAAATGATAAGAAAGCAGTCGGTGGTACCTCTTTGGGTGAATGTATTGTGCTTTTCCAGCACTGCAGCTGCGTGAAGGCCCAGAAGAGTTGTATTCAGGGATCACCTGTGTCTGTAACGTTGCCACTGCGCCGATAGGCGCCGAGGTACCTCGAGTGAGCTGTCCATCACAGTGGGGTAAAGGGCTGGATAGGTTGCATAGCCTAGTGTGTGTGGGGAGGGGCCAAACTGGCGAGGCTTCTGTGCGTGTTCACTTGCCTCTTGTTTATGAAGGGTCAGAGACTGATCAGCTCAGTAAATGATAAGAAAGCAGTCGGTGGTACCTCTTTGGGTAAATGTATTGTGCTTTTCCAGCACTGCAGCTGTGTGAAGGCCCAGAAGAGTTGTCTCGAGTGACCACGTGTGTCTGTAACTTTGCCACCGCGCCGTTTGGCGCCAAGGTCCATCGAGTGAGCTGTCCATCACAGTGGGGGAAAGGGCGGGAAGAGGTTGCATAGCCTAGTGTGTGGGGCGGGGCCAAACGGGCGGGGCTTCTGTACGAGTTCACATGCCTCTTGTTTATAAAGGGTCAGAGACCATCAGAGCATCAGATGAGGAGAAATCAGCCTCCTGGTCACTGGAAGTACAGGAGGATTGCGCTCGAGAAACTCGTGGATGCCTAGACCTCCATCACGGATTACAGCTAATTTTAGACTGTAGCCTCGACCTTGCTCACTAGGTTCTTGGGCTGATTATAATGCGTTACTGAAGTTTAGCTTCAACCGGGGCACGTGCTGTTTCTTTTGTATATGTAAGTGCTTCCTGTTGAGGTTTAATTTTTGAAACAGGAGCATCGTGCCAAAATGAATCCTGCCTGCATATTTATCCACGAAGATGCCACCATGTTGTGCCATACCTCTACTCAACTGGAGTACTTTCTACTGGGTAGTCAGTAAGTGCTACCTCGTTGGGTAAATGTATGGTGCTTTTCCAGCACTGCAGCTGCGTAAAGGCCCAGAAGAGAAGTCTTCAGTGATCACCTGTGTCTGTGACTTTGCCACTGCGCTGATAGGCGCCGAGGTACCTCGAGTGAGCTGTCCATCACAGTGGGGGAAAGGGCGGGATAGGTTGCATAGCCTAGTGTGTGTGGGGAGGGGCCAAACTGGCGAGGCTTCTGTGCGTGTTCACTTGCCTCTTGTTTATGAAGGGTCAGAGACCGATTAGCGCAGCAAATGAGGAGAAAGCAGTCGGTGGTACCTCTTTGGGTGAATGTATTGTGCTTTTCCAGCACTGCAGCTGCGTAAAGGCCCAGAAGAGTTGTCTCGAGTGACCACGTGTGTCTGTAACTTTGCCACCGCGCCGTTTGGCGCCAAGGTCCCTCGAGTGAGCTGTCCATCACAGTGGGGGAAAGGGCGGGAAGAGGTTGCATAGCCTAGTGTTGGGGCGGGGCCAAACGGGCCGGGCTTCTGTACGAGTTCACATGCCTCTTGTTTATAAAGGGTCAGAGACCATCAGAGCATCAGATGAGGAGAAATCAGCCTCCTGGTCACTGGAAGTACAGGAGGATTGCGCTCGAGAAATGAAATGAAATGAAATGAAATGAAATGAAAGCAGGATTTGTATAGCGCATGGCTGCCCGTGAGCGTCCCAGCGCTGAGATTGCAGCTATCACTGAGGTAAGGAAAAGAAAGGGGAGTAAAGAAAAAAAACGGGAAATATTATTGTGGAAAGAGGTGCGTCTTAAGCAATTTTCGGAACTTCATGTGGTTGGGTTCGGCCCGGAGCTGAGTTGGAAGCGCGTTCCAGAGAGTAGCAGCTGTAACCGAAAATCGGCGTCCTCCAGTGCGGGCTTTCTTTACTCTGTGGACCGTAGCCAGGTTTCTTTGAGAGGAGCGTAAGGATCTGTTGGGTTTGTACGGATATATCATGGTTTTCAGCAGTGGTGGACCTAGGTTTTGCAGGGCCCTATGGGTGGTACATAGGGCCTTAAATGTAACTCTTTCTCGAATCGGCAGCCAATGGAGTGCTTTTAGTGCTGGTTTGGCCGAGAGTCTCCGGGATGTTCCTGTCAGCATACGAGCAGCGGCATTTTGTGCTCTTTGGAGAACATTAAAAGTGGCCTCTGGGGCTGCCAGGAAGAGGGCGTTGCCATAATCTAGCCTCGAAAGTATTAGTCCCTGTATAAGTAGTTTTTGAGATTGGACAGGGAGTAGAGGGAGGATTTTCCTGGCTGAGCGGAGTATACCGACACAGGTGCCAGCGGTTTTTTTAGCCTGTGTCTTCATAGATAGATCCTGTTCTATCCAGAAGCCTAAACTCTTTAGTTCCGTCTTGGGCTGAGGAAGGGGACCAAGGCAGGAGGGCCACATAGCGGACGGGAGAGGCGATTGGTGACCCAGCAACATAAGCTCGGTCTTGGAGCCATTGAGTTTTAACCTTGATTTGGACATCCACTTGTGGATTCCCTCAAGGCAATCATGGAGGTTTTTTATTTTCTCGCCTTCAAGGGAGAAAGACACCACCATTTGGGTGTCGTCGGCATATGTTACCGCTTTAATCCCAAAGGGGGTTACCACATCCTCCAGGGGGGCCATGTAGGTGTTAAACAATGTAGGGCTCAATGAAGAGCCCTGTGGAACCCCACACTGGAGGAAAAAAGGGTCAGATTTTATATTGCCTTCACAGACCTGGAAGGTTCTGTCCTTCAGGAACGAAGAAAACCAGCTAAGAGCTTTGTCTCTCACTCCCAGGTTAAGTAGTCGCTGGATCAGGATCTTATGGTCCACCGTGTCAAATGCAGCGCTTAGATCCAGGAGGATCAGTAAAACCGATCCCCCTGAATCCAAGATGCATCTGGCTTCCTCGACTCCTAGACCTCCATCACGGATTACAGCTAATTGTAGACTGTAGCCTCGACCTTGCTCACTAGGTTCTTGGGCTGATTATAATGCGTTACTGAAGTTTAGCTTCATCCGGGGCACGTGCTGTTTCTTTTGTATCTGTAAGTGCTTCCTGTTGAGGTTTAATTTTTGAAACAGGAGCATCGTGCCAAATAGAATCCTGCCTGCATATTTATCCACGAAGATGCCACCATGTTGTGCCATACCTCTACTCAACTGGAGTACTTTCTACTGGGTAGTCAGTAAGTGCTACCTCGTTGGGTAAATGTATGGTGCTTTTCCTACACTACAGCTGCGTAAAGGCCCAGAAGAGAAGTCTTCAGTGATCACCTGTGTCTGTGACTTTGCCACTGCGCTGATAGGCGCCGAGGTACCTCGAGTGAGCTGTCCATCACAGTGGGGGAAAGGGCGGGAATAGGTTGCATAGCCTAGTCTGTGTGGGGAGGGGTTAAACTGGCGAGGCTTCTGTGCGACTTCACATGCCTCTTGTTTATGAAGGGTCAGAGACCGATCAGCTCAGTAAATGATAAGAAAGCAGTCGGTGGTACCTCTTTGGGTGAATGTATTGTGCTTTTCCAGCACTGCAGCTGCGTAAAGGCCCAGAAGAGAAGTCTTCAGTGATCACCTGTGTCTGTGACTTTGCCACTGCGCTGATAGGCGCCGAGGTACCTCGAGTGAGCTGTCCATCACAGTGGGGGAAAGGGCGGGATAGGTTGCATAGCCTAGACAGTGACTTTGCCACTGCGCTGATAGGCGCCGAGGTACCTCGAGTGAGCTGTCCATCACAGTGGGGTAAAGGGCTGGATAGGTTGCATAGCCTAGTGTGTGTGGGGAGGGGCCAAACTGGCGAGGCTTCTGTGCGTGTTCACTTGCCTCTTGTTTATGAAGGGTCAGAGACTGATCAGCTCAGTAAATGATAAGAAAGCAGTCGGTGGTACCTCTTTGGGTAAATGTATTGTGCTTTTCCAGCACTGCAGCTGCGTGAAGGCCCAGAAGAGTTGTCTCGAGTGACCACGTGTGTCTGTAACTTTGCCACCGCGCCGTTTGGCGCCAAGGTCCCTCGAGTGAGGTGTCCATCACAGTGGGGGAAAGGGCGGGAAGAGGTTGCATAGCCTAGTGTGTGGGGCGGGGCCAAACGGGCGGGGCTTCTGTACGAGTTCACATGCCTCTTGTTTATAAAGGGTCAGAGACCATCAGAGCATCAGATGAGGAGAAATCAGCCTCCTGGTCACTGGAAGTACAGGAGGATTGCGCTCGAGAAACTCGTGGATGCCTAGACCTCCATCACGGATTACAGCTAATTTTAGACTGTAGCCTCGACCTTGCTCACTAGGTTCTTGGGCTGATTATAATGCGTTACTGAAGTTTAGCTTCAACCGGGGCACGTGCTGTTTCTTTTGCATATGTAAGTGCTTCCTGTTGAGGTTTAATTTTTGAAACAGGAGCATCGTGCCAAAATGAATCCTGCCTGCATATTTATCCACGAAGATGCCACCATGTTGTGCCATACCTCTACTCAACTGGAGTACTTTCTACTGGGTAGTCAGTAAGTGCTACCTCGTTGGGTAAATGTATGGTGCTTTTCCTACACTACAGCTGCGTAAAGGCCCAGAAGAGAAGTCTTCAGTGATCACCTGTGTCTGTGACTTTGCCACTGCGCTGATAGGCGCCGAGGTACCTCGAGTGAGCTGTCCATCACAGTGGGGGAAAGGGCGGGATAGGTTGCATAGCCTAGTCTGTGTGGGGAGGGGTTAAACTGGCGAGGCTTCTGTGCGAGTTCACATGCCTCTTGTTTATGAAGGGTCAGAGACCGATCAGCTCAGTAAATGATAAGAAAGCAGTCGGTGGTACCTCTTTGGGTGAATGTATTGTGCTTTTCCAGCACTGCAGCTGCGTAAAGGCCCAGAAGAGAAGTCTTCAGTGATCACCTGTGTCTGTGACTTTGCCACTGCGCTGATAGGCGCCGAGGTACCTCGAGTGAGCTGTCCATCACAGTGGGGGAAAGGGTGGGATAGGTTGCATAGCCTAGTCAGTCACTTTGCCACTGCGCTGATAGGCGCCGAGGTACCTCGAGTGAGCTGTCCATCACAGTGGGGGAAAGGGCGGGATAGGTTGCATAGCCTAGTCTGTGTGGGGAGGGGTTAAACTGGCGAGGCTTCTGTGCAAGTTCACATGCCTCTTGTTTATGAAGGGTCAGAGACCGATCAGCTCAGTAAATGATAAGAAAGCAGTCGGTGGTACCTCTTTGGGTGAATGTATTGTGCTTTTCCAGCACTGCAGCTGCGTGAAGGCCCAGAAGAGTTGTATTCAGGGATCACCTGTGTCTGTAACGTTGCCACTGCGCCGATAGGCGCCGAGGTACCTCGAGTGAGCTGTCCATCACAGTGGGGTAAAGGGCTGGATAGGTTGCATAGCCTAGTGTGTGTGGGGAGGGGCCAAACTGGCGAGGCTTCTGTGCGTGTTCACTTGCCTCTTGTTTATGAAGGGTCAGAGACTGATCAGCTCAGTAAATGATAAGAAAGCAGTCGGTGGTACCTCTTTGGGTAAATGTATTGTGCTTTTCCAGCACTGCAGCTGTGTGAAGGCCCAGAAGAGTTGTCTCGAGTGACCACGTGTGTCTGTAACTTTGCCACCGCGCCGTTTGGCGCCAAGGTCCATCGAGTGAGCTGTCCATCACAGTGGGGGAAAGGGCGGGAAGAGGTTGCATAGCCTAGTGTGTGGGGCGGGGCCAAACGGGCGGGGCTTCTGTACGAGTTCACATGCCTCTTGTTTATAAAGGGTCAGAGACCATCAGAGCATCAGATGAGGAGAAATCAGCCTCCTGGTCACTGGAAGTACAGGAGGATTGCGCTCGAGAAACTCGTGGATGCCTAGACCTCCATCACGGATTACAGCTAATTTTAGACTGTAGCCTCGACCTTGCTCACTAGGTTCTTGGGCTGATTATAATGCGTTACTGAAGTTTAGCTTCAACCGGGGCACGTGCTGTTTCTTTTGTATATGTAAGTGCTTCCTGTTGAGGTTTAATTTTTGAAACAGGAGCATCGTGCCAAAATGAATCCTGCCTGCATATTTATCCACGAAGATGCCACCATGTTGTGCCATACCTCTACTCAACTGGAGTACTTTCTACTGGGTAGTCAGTAAGTGCTACCTCGTTGGGTAAATGTATGGTGCTTTTCCAGCACTGCAGCTGCGTAAAGGCCCAGAAGAGAAGTCTTCAGTGATCACCTGTGTCTGTGACTTTGCCACTGCGCTGATAGGCGCCGAGGTACCTCGAGTGAGCTGTCCATCACAGTGGGGGAAAGGGCGGGATAGGTTGCATAGCCTAGTGTGTGTGGGGAGGGGCCAAACTGGCGAGGCTTCTGTGCGTGTTCACTTGCCTCTTGTTTATGAAGGGTCAGAGACCGATTAGCGCAGCAAATGAGGAGAAAGCAGTCGGTGGTACCTCTTTGGGTGAATGTATTGTGCTTTTCCAGCACTGCAGCTGCGTAAAGGCCCAGAAGAGTTGTCTCGAGTGACCACGTGTGTCTGTAACTTTGCCACCGCGCCGTTTGGCGCCAAGGTCCCTCGAGTGAGCTGTCCATCACAGTGGGGGAAAGGGCGGGAAGAGGTTGCATAGCCTAGTGTTGGGGCGGGGCCAAACGGGCCGGGCTTCTGTACGAGTTCACATGCCTCTTGTTTATAAAGGGTCAGAGACCATCAGAGCATCAGATGAGGAGAAATCAGCCTCCTGGTCACTGGAAGTACAGGAGGATTGCGCTCGAGAAACTCGTGGATGCCTAGACCTCCATCACGGATTACAGCTAATTGTAGACTGTAGCCTCGACCTTGCTCACTAGGTTCTTGGGCTGATTATAATGCGTTACTGAAGTTTAGCTTCATCCGGGGCACGTGCTGTTTCTTTTGTATCTGTAAGTGCTTCCTGTTGAGGTTTAAGTTTTGAAACAGGAGCATCGTGCCAAATAGAATCCTGCCTGCATATTTATCCACGAAGATGCCACCATGTTGTGCCATACCTCTACTCAACTGGAGTACTTTCTACTGGGTAGTCAGTAAGTGCTACCTCATTGGGTAAATGTATGGTGCTTTTCCTACACTACAGCTGCGTAAAGGCCCAGAAGAGAAGTCTTCAGTGATCACCTGTGTCTGTGACTTTGCCACTGCGCTGATAGGCGCCGAGGTACCTCGAGTGAGCTGTCCATCACAGTGGGGGAAAGGGCGGGATAGGTTGCATAGCCTAGTCTGTGTGGGGAGGGGTTAAACTGGCGAGGCTTCTGTGCGAGTTCACATGCCTCTTGTTTATGAAGGGTCAGAGACCGATCAGCTCAGTAAATAATAAGAAAGCAGTCGGTGGTACCTCTTTGGGTGAATATATTGTGCTTTTCCAGCACTGCAGCTGCGTGAAGGCCCAGAAGAGTTGTATTCAGGGATCACCTGTGTCTGTAACGTTGCCACTGCGCCGATAGGCGCCGAGGTACCTCGAGTGAGCAGTCCATCACAGTGGTGGAAAGGGCGGATAGGTTGCATAGCCTAGTGTGTGTGGGGAGGGGCTAAACTGGCGAGGCTTCTGTGCGTGTTCACTTGCCTCTTGTTTATGAAGGGTCAGAGACCGATTAGCGCAGCAAATGAGGAGAAAGCAGTCGGTGGTACCTCTTTGGGTGAATGTATTGTGCTTTTCCAGCACTGCAGCTGCGTAAAGGCCCAGAAGAGTTGTCTCGAGTGACCACGTGTGTCTGTAACTTTGCCACCGCGCCGTTTGGCGCCAAGGTCCCTCGAGTGAGATGTCCATCACAGTGGGGGAAAGGGCGGGAAGAGGTTGCATAGCCTAGTGTGTGGGGCGGGGCCAAACGGGCGGGGCTTCTGTACGAGTTCACATGCCTCTTGTTTATAAAGGGTCAGAGACCATCAGAGCATCAGATGAGGAGAAATCAGCCTCCTGGTCACTGGAAGTACAGGAGGATTGCGCTCGAGAAACTCGTGGATGCCTAGACCTCCATCACGGATTACAGCTAATTTTAGACTGTAGCCTCGACCTTGCTCACTAGGTTCTTGGGCTGATTATAATGCGTTACTGAAGTTTAGCTTCAACCGGGGCACGTGCTGTTTCTTTTGTATATGTAAGTGCTTCCTGTTGAGGTTTAATTTTTGAAACAGGAGCATCGTGCCAAAATGAATCCTGCCTGCATATTTATCCACGAAGATGCCACCATGTTGTGCCATACCTCTACTCAACTGGAGTACTTTCTACTGGGTAGTCAGTAAGTGCTACCTCGTTGGGTAAATGTATGGTGCTTTTCCTACACTACAGCTGCGTAAAGGCCCAGAAGAGAAGTCTTCAGTGATCACCTGTGTCTGTGACTTTGCCACTGCACTGATAGGCGCCGAGGTACCTCGAGTGAGCTGTCCATCACAGTGGGGGAAAGGGCGGGATAGGTTGCATAGCCTAGTGTGTGTGGGGAGGGGCCAAACTGGCGAGGCTTCTGTGCGTGTTCACTTGCCTCTTGTTTATGAAGGGTCAGAGACTGATCAGCTCAGTAAATGATAAGAAAGCAGTCGGTGGTACCTCTTTGGGTAAATGTATTGTGCTTTTCCAGCACTGCAGCTGCGTGAAGGCCCAGAAGAGTTGTCTCGAGTGACCACGTGTGTCTGTAACTTTGCCACCGCGCCGTTTGGCGCCAAGGTCCCTCGAGTGAGCTGTCCATCACAGTGGGGGAAAGGGCGGGAAGAGGTTGCATAGCCTAGTGTGTGGGGCGGGGCCAAATTGGCGGGGCTTCTGTACGAGTTCACATGCCTCTTGTTTATAAAGGGTCAGAGACCATCAGAGCATCAGATGAGGAGAAATCAGCCTCCTGGTCACTGGAAGTACAGGAGGATTGCGCTCGAGAAACTCGTGGATGCCTAGACCTCCATCACGGATTACAGCTAATTGTAGACTGTAGCCTCGACCTTGCTCACTAGGTTCTTGGGCTGATTATAATGCGTTACTGAAGTTTAGCTTCATCCGGGGCACGTGCTGTTTCTTTTGTATCTGTAAGTGCTTCCTGTTGAGGTTTAATTTTTGAAACAGGAGCATCGTGCCAAATAGAATCCTGCCTGCATATTTATCCACGAAGATGCCACCATGTTGTGCCATACCTCTACTCAACTGGAGTACTTTCTACTGGGTAGTCAGTAAGTGCTACCTCGTTGGGTAAATGTATGGTGCTTTTCCTACACTACAGCTGCGTAAAGGCCCAGAAGAGAAGTCTTCAGTGATCACCTGTGTCTGTGACTTTGCCACTGCGCTGATAGGCGCCGAGGTACCTCGAGTGAGCTGTCCATCACAGTGGGGGAAAGGGCGGGATAGGTTGCATAGCCTAGTCTGTGTGGGGAGGGGTTAAACTGGCGAGGCTTCTGTGCGAGTTCACATGCCTCTTGTTTATGAAGGGTCAGAGACCGATCAGCTCAGTAAATGATAAGAAAGCAGTCGGTGGTACCTCTTTGGGTGAATGTATTGTGCTTTTCCAGCACTGCAGCTGCGTAAAGGCCCAGAAGAGAAGTCTTCAGTGATCACCTGTGTCTGTGACTTTGCCACTGCGCTGATAGGCGCCGAGGTACCTCGAGTGAGCTGTCCATCACAGTGGGGGAAAGGGCGGGATAGGTTGCATAGCCTAGTCTGTGTGGGGAGGGGTTAAACTGGCGAGGCTTCTGTGCGAGTTCACATGCCTCTTGTTTATGAAGGGTCAGAGACCGATCAGCTCAGTAAATGATAAGAAAGCAGTCGGTGGTACCTCTTTGGGTAAATGTATTGCGCTTTTCCAGCACTGCAGCTGCGTGAAGGCCCAGAAGAGTTGTATTCAGTGATCACCTGTGTCTGTGACTTTGCCACTGCGCCGATATGCGCCGAGGTACCTCGAGGGAGCTGTCCATCAAAGTGGGGTAAAGGGCTGGATAGGTTGCATAGCCTAGTGTGTGTGGGGAGGGGCCAAACTGGCGAGGCTTCTGTGCGTGTTCACTTGCCTCTTGTTTATGAAGGGTCAGAGACTGATCAGCTCAGTAAATGATAAGAAAGCAGTCGGTGGTACCTCTTTGGGTAAATGTATTGTGCTTTTCCAGCACTGCAGCTGTGTGAAGGCCCAGAAGAGTTGTCTCGAGTGACCACGTGTGTCTGTAACTTTGCCACCGCGCCGTTTGGCGCCAAGGTCCCTCGAGTGAGCTGTCCATCACAGTGGGGGAAAGGGCGGGAAGAGGTTGCATAGCCTAGTGTGTGGGGCGGGGCCAAACGGGCGGGGCTTCTGTACGAGTTCACATGCCTCTTGTTTATAAAGGGTCAGAGACCATCAGAGCATCAGATGAGGAGAAATCAGCCTCCTGGTCACTGGAAGTACAGGAGGATTGCGCTCGAGAAACTCGTGGATGCCTAGACCTCCATCACGGATTACAGCTAATTTTAGACTGTAGCCTCGACCTTGCTCACTAGGTTCTTGGGCTGATTATAATGCGTTACTGAAGTTTAGCTTCAACCGGGGCACGTGCTGTTTCTTTTGTATATGTAAGTGCTTCCTGTTGAGGTTTAATTTTTGAAACAGGAGCATCGTGCCAAAATGAATCCTGCCTGCATATTTATCCACGAAGATGCCACCATGTTGTGCCATACCTCTACTCAACTGGAGTACTTTCTACTGGGTAGTCAGTAAGTGCTACCTCGTTGGGTAAATGTATGGTGCTTTTCCTACACTACAGCTGCGTAAAGGCCCAGAAGAGAAGTCTTCAGTGTCACCTGTGTCTGTGACTTTGCCACTGCGCTGATAGGCGCCGAGGTACCTCGAGTGAGCTGTCCATCACAGTGGGGGAAAGGGCGGGATAGGTTGCATAGCCTAGTGTGTGTGGGGAGGGGCCAAACTGGCGAGGCTTCTGTGCGTGTTCACTTGCCTCTTGTTTATGAAGGGTCAGAGACCGATTAGCGCAGCAAATGAGGAGAAAGCAGTCGGTGGTACCTCTTTGGGTGAATGTATTGTGCTTTTCCAGCACTGCAGCTGCGTAACGGCCCAGAAGAGAAGTCTTCAGTGATCACCTGTGTCTGTGACTTTGCCACTGCGCTGATAGGCGCCGAGGTACCTCGAGTGAGCTGTCCATCACAGTGGGGTAAAGGGCTGGATAGGTTGCATAGCCTAGTGTGTGTGGGGAGGGGCCAAACTGGCGAGGCTTCTGTGCGTGTTCACTTGCCTCTTGTTTATGAAGGGTCAGAGACTGATCAGCTCAGTAAATGATAAGAAAGCAGTCGGTGGTACCTCTTTGGGTAAATGTATTGTGCTTTTCCAGCACTGCAGCTGTGTGAAGGCCCAGAAGAGTTGTCTCGAGTGACCACGTGTGTCTGTAACTTTGCCACCGCGCCGTTTGGCGCCAAGGTCCATCGAGTGAGCTGTCCATCACAGTGGGGGAAAGGGCGGGAAGAGGTTGCATAGCCTAGTGTGTGGGGCGGGGCCAAACGGGCGGGGCTTCTGTACGAGTTCACATGCCTCTTGTTTATAAAGGGTCAGAGACCATCAGAGCATCAGATGAGGAGAAATCAGCCTCCTGGTCACTGGAAGTACAGGAGGATTGCGCTCGAGAAACTCGTGGATGCCTAGACCTCCATCACGGATTACAGCTAATTTTAGACTGTAGCCTCGACCTTGCTCACTAGGTTCTTGGGCTGATTATAATGCGTTACTGAAGTTTAGCTTCAACCGGGGCACGTGCTGTTTCTTTTGTATATGTAAGTGCTTCCTGTTGAGGTTTAATTTTTGAAACAGGAGCATCGTGCCAAAATGAATCCTGCCTGCATATTTATCCACGAAGATGCCACCATGTTGTGCCATACCTCTACTCAACTGGAGTACTTTCTACTGGGTAGTCAGTAAGTGCTACCTCGTTGGGTAAATGTATGGTGCTTTTCCAGCACTGCAGCTGCGTAAAGGCCCAGAAGAGAAGTCTTCAGTGATCACCTGTGTCTGTGACTTTGCCACTGCGCTGATAGGCGCCGAGGTACCTCGAGTGAGCTGTCCATCACAGTGGGGGAAAGGGCGGGATAGGTTGCATAGCCTAGTGTGTGTGGGGAGGGGCCAAACTGGCGAGGCTTCTGTGCGTGTTCACTTGCCTCTTGTTTATGAAGGGTCAGAGACCGATTAGCGCAGCAAATGAGAAGAAAGCAGTCGGTGGTACCTCTTTGGGTGAATGTATTGTGCTTTTCCAGCACTGCAGCTGCGTAAAGGCCCAGAAGAGTTGTCTCGAGTGACCACGTGTGTCTGTAACTTTGCCACCGCGCCGTTTGGCGCCAAGGTCCCTCGAGTGAGCTGTCCATCACAGTGGGGGAAAGGGCGGGAAGAGGTTGCATAGCCTAGTGTTGGGGCGGGGCCAAACGGGCCGGGCTTCTGTACGAGTTCACATGCCTCTTGTTTATAAAGGGTCAGAGACCATCAGAGCATCAGATGAGGAGAAATCAGCCTCCTGGTCACTGGAAGTACAGGAGGATTGCGCTCGAGAAACTCGTGGATGCCTAGACCTCCATCACGGATTACAGCTAATTGTAGACTGTAGCCTCGACCTTGCTCACTAGGTTCTTGGGCTGATTATAATGCGTTACTGAAGTTTAGCTTCATCCGGGGCACGTGCTGTTTCTTTTGTATCTGTAAGTGCTTCCTGTTGAGGTTTAATTTTTGAAACAGGAGCATCGTGCCAAATAGAATCCTGCCTGCATATTTATCCACGAAGATGCCACCATGTTGTGCCATACCTCTACTCAACTGGAGTACTTTCTACTGGGTAGTCAGTAAGTGCTACCTCGTTGGGTAAATGTATGGTGCTTTTCCTACACTACAGCTGCGTAAAGGCCCAGAAGAGAAGTCTTCAGTGATCACCTGTGTCTGTGACTTTGCCACTGCACTGATAGGCGCCGAGGTACCTCGAGTGAGCTGTCCATCACAGTGGGGGAAAGGGCGGGATAGGTTGCATAGCCTAGTGTGTGTGGGGAGGGGCCAAACTGGCGAGGCTTCTGTGCGTGTTCACTTGCCTCTTGTTTATGAAGGGTCAGAGACTGATCAGCTCAGTAAATGATAAGAAAGCAGTCGGTGGTACCTCTTTGGGTAAATGTATTGTGCTTTTCCAGCACTGCAGCTGCGTGAAGGCCCAGAAGAGTTGTCTCGAGTGACCACGTGTGTCTGTAACTTTGCCACCGCGCCGTTTGGCGCCAAGGTCCCTCGAGTGAGCTGTCCATCACAGTGGGGGAAAGGGCGGGAAGAGGTTGCATAGCCTAGTGTGTGGGGCGGGGCCAAATTGGCGGGGCTTCTGTACGAGTTCACATGCCTCTTGTTTATAAAGGGTCAGAGACCATCAGAGCATCAGATGAGGAGAAATCAGCCTCCTGGTCACTGGAAGTACAGGAGGATTGCGCTCGAGAAACTCGTGGATGCCTAGACCTCCATCACGGATTACAGCTAATTGTAGACTGTAGCCTCGACCTTGCTCACTAGGTTCTTGGGCTGATTATAATGCGTTACTGAAGTTTAGCTTCATCCGGGGCACGTGCTGTTTCTTTTGTATCTGTAAGTGCTTCCTGTTGAGGTTTAATTTTTGAAACAGGAGCATCGTGCCAAATAGAATCCTGCCTGCATATTTATCCACGAAGATGCCACCATGTTGTGCCATACCTCTACTCAACTGGAGTACTTTCTACTGGGTAGTCAGTAAGTGCTACCTCGTTGGGTAAATGTATGGTGCTTTTCCTACACTACAGCTGCGTAAAGGCCCAGAAGAGAAGTCTTCAGTGATCACCTGTGTCTGTGACTTTGCCACTGCGCTGATAGGCGCCGAGGTACCTCGAGTGAGCTGTCCATCACAGTGGGGGAAAGGGCGGGATAGGTTGCATAGCCTAGTCTGTGTGGGGAGGGGTTAAACTGGCGAGGCTTCTGTGCGAGTTCACATGCCTCTTGTTTATGAAGGGTCAGAGACCGATCAGCTCAGTAAATGATAAGAAAGCAGTCGGTGGTACCTCTTTGGGTGAATGTATTGTGCTTTTCCAGCACTGCAGCTGCGTAAAGGCCCAGAAGAGAAGTCTTCAGTGATCACCTGTGTCTGTGACTTTGCCACTGCGCTGATAGGCGCCGAGGTACCTCGAGTGAGCTGTCCATCACAGTGGGGGAAAGGGCGGGATAGGTTGCATAGCCTAGTCTGTGTGGGGAGGGGTTAAACTGGCGAGGCTTCTGTGCGAGTTCACATGCCTCTTGTTTATGAAGGGTCAGAGACCGATCAGCTCAGTAAATGATAAGAAAGCAGTCGGTGGTACCTCTTTGGGTAAATGTATTGCGCTTTTCCAGCACTGCAGCTGCGTGAAGGCCCAGAAGAGTTGTATTCAGTGATCACCTGTGTCTGTGACTTTGCCACTGCGCCGATATGCGCCGAGGTACCTCGAGGGAGCTGTCCATCAAAGTGGGGTAAAGGGCTGGATAGGTTGCATAGCCTAGTGTGTGTGGGGAGGGGCCAAACTGGCGAGGCTTCTGTGCGTGTTCACTTGCCTCTTGTTTATGAAGGGTCAGAGACTGATCAGCTCAGTAAATGATAAGAAAGCAGTCGGTGGTACCTCTTTGGGTAAATGTATTGTGCTTTTCCAGCACTGCAGCTGTGTGAAGGCCCAGAAGAGTTGTCTCGAGTGACCACGTGTGTCTGTAACTTTGCCACCGCGCCGTTTGGCGCCAAGGTCCCTCGAGTGAGCTGTCCATCACAGTGGGGGAAAGGGCGGGAAGAGGTTGCATAGCCTAGTGTGTGGGGCGGGGCCAAACGGGCGGGGCTTCTGTACGAGTTCACATGCCTCTTGTTTATAAAGGGTCAGAGACCATCAGAGCATCAGATGAGGAGAAATCAGCCTCCTGGTCACTGGAAGTACAGGAGGATTGCGCTCGAGAAACTCGTGGATGCCTAGACCTCCATCACGGATTACAGCTAATTTTAGACTGTAGCCTCGACCTTGCTCACTAGGTTCTTGGGCTGATTATAATGCGTTACTGAAGTTTAGCTTCAACCGGGGCACGTGCTGTTTCTTTTGTATATGTAAGTGCTTCCTGTTGAGGTTTAATTTTTGAAACAGGAGCATCGTGCCAAAATGAATCCTGCCTGCATATTTATCCACGAAGATGCCACCATGTTGTGCCATACCTCTACTCAACTGGAGTACTTTCTACTGGGTAGTCAGTAAGTGCTACCTCGTTGGGTAAATGTATGGTGCTTTTCCTACACTACAGCTGCGTAAAGGCCCAGAAGAGAAGTCTTCAGTGTCACCTGTGTCTGTGACTTTGCCACTGCGCTGATAGGCGCCGAGGTACCTCGAGTGAGCTGTCCATCACAGTGGGGGAAAGGGCGGGATAGGTTGCATAGCCTAGTGTGTGTGGGGAGGGGCCAAACTGGCGAGGCTTCTGTGCGTGTTCACTTGCCTCTTGTTTATGAAGGGTCAGAGACCGATTAGCGCAGCAAATGAGGAGAAAGCAGTCGGTGGTACCTCTTTGGGTGAATGTATTGTGCTTTTCCAGCACTGCAGCTGCGTAACGGCCCAGAAGAGAAGTCTTCAGTGATCACCTGTGTCTGTGACTTTGCCACTGCGCTGATAGGCGCCGAGGTACCTCGAGTGAGCTGTCCATCACAGTGGAGTAAAGGGCTGGATAGGTTGCATAGCCTAGTGTGTGTGGGGAGGGGCCAAACTGGCGAGGCTTCTGTGCGTGTTCACTTGCCTCTTGTTTATGAAGGGTCAGAGACTGATCAGCTCAGTAAATGATAAGAAAGCAGTCGGTGGTACCTCTTTGGGTAAATGTATTGTGCTTTTCCAGCACTGCAGCTGTGTGAAGGCCCAGAAGAGTTGTCTCGAGTGACCACGTGTGTCTGTAACTTTGCCACCGCGCCGTTTGGCGCCAAGGTCCATCGAGTGAGCTGTCCATCACAGTGGGGGAAAGGGCGGGAAGAGGTTGCATAGCCTAGTGTGTGGGGCGGGGCCAAACGGGCGGGGCTTCTGTACGAGTTCACATGCCTCTTGTTTATAAAGGGTCAGAGACCATCAGAGCATCAGATGAGGAGAAATCAGCCTCCTGGTCACTGGAAGTACAGGAGGATTGCGCTCGAGAAACTCGTGGATGCCTAGACCTCCATCACGGATTACAGCTAATTTTAGACTGTAGCCTCGACCTTGCTCACTAGGTTCTTGGGCTGATTATAATGCGTTACTGAAGTTTAGCTTCAACCGGGGCACGTGCTGTTTCTTTTGTATATGTAAGTGCTTCCTGTTGAGGTTTAATTTTTGAAACAGGAGCATCGTGCCAAAATGAATCCTGCCTGCATATTTATCCACGAAGATGCCACCATGTTGTGCCATACCTCTACTCAACTGGAGTACTTTCTACTGGGTAGTCAGTAAGTGCTACCTCGTTGGGTAAATGTATGGTGCTTTTCCAGCACTGCAGCTGCGTAAAGGCCCAGAAGAGAAGTCTTCAGTGATCACCTGTGTCTGTGACTTTGCCACTGCGCTGATAGGCGCCGAGGTACCTCGAGTGAGCTGTCCATCACAGTGGGGGAAAGGGCGGGATAGGTTGCATAGCCTAGTGTGTGTGGGGAGGGGCCAAACTGGCGAGGCTTCTGTGCGTGTTCACTTGCCTCTTGTTTATGAAGGGTCAGAGACCGATTAGCGCAGCAAATGAGAAGAAAGCAGTCGGTGGTACCTTTTTGGGTGAATGTATTGTGCTTTTCCAGCACTGCAGCTGCGTAAAGGCCAGAAGAGTTGTCTCGAGTGACCACGTGTGTCTGTAACTTTGCCACCGCGCCGTTTGGCGCCAAGGTCCCTCGAGTGAGCTGTCCATCACAGTGGGGGAAAGGGCGGGAAGAGGTTGCATAGCCTAGTGTTGGGGCGGGGCCAAACGGGCCGGGCTTCTGTACGAGTTCACATGCCTCTTGTTTATAAAGGGTCAGAGACCATCAGAGCATCAGATGAGGAGAAATCAGCCTCCTGGTCACTGGAAGTACAGGAGGATTGCGCTCGAGAAACTCGTGGATGCCTAGACCTCCATCACGGATTACAGCTAATTGTAGACTGTAGCCTCGACCTTGCTCACTAGGTTCTTGGGCTGATTATAATGCGTTACTGAAGTTTAGCTTCATCCGGGGCACGTGCTGTTTCTTTTGTATCTGTAAGTGCTTCCTGTTGAGGTTTAATTTTTGAAACAGGAGCATCGTGCCAAATAGAATCCTGCCTGCATATTTATCCACGAAGATGCCACCATGTTGTGCCATACCTCTACTCAACTGGAGTACTTTCTACTGGGTAGTCAGTAAGTGCTACCTCGTTGGGTAAATGTATGGTGCTTTTCCTACACTACAGCTGCGTAAAGGCCCAGAAGAGAAGTCTTCAGTGATCACCTGTGTCTGTGACTTTGCCACTGCGCTGATAGGCGCCGAGGTACCTCGAGTGAGCTGTCCATCACAGTGGGGGAAAGGGCGGGATAGGTTGCATAGCCTAGTCTGTGTGGGGAGGGGTTAAACTGGCGAGGCTTCTGTGCGAGTTCACTTGCCTCTTGTTTATGAAGGGTCAGAGACCGATCAGCTCAGTAAATAATAAGAAAGCAGTCGGTGGTACCTCTTTGGGTGAATATATTGTGCTTTTCCAGCACTGCAGCTGCGTGAAGGCCCAGAAGAGTTGTATTCAGGGATCACCTGTGTCTGTAACGTTGCCACTGCGCCGATAGGCGCCGAGGTACCTCGAGTGAGCAGTCCATCACAGTGGTGGAAAGGGCGGATAGGTTGCATAGCCTAGTGTGTGTGGGGAGGGGCTAAACTGGCGAGGCTTCTGTGCGTGTTCACTTGCCTCTTGTTTATGAAGGGTCAGAGACCGATTAGCGCAGCAAATGAGGAGAAAGCAGTCGGTGGTACCTCTTTGGGTGAATGTATTGTGCTTTTCCAGCACTGCAGCTGCGTAAAGGCCCAGAAGAGTTGTCTCGAGTGACCACGTGTGTCTGTAACTTTGCCACCGCGCCGCTTGGCGCCAAGGTCCCTCGAGTGAGATGTCCATCACAGTGGGGGAAAGGGCGGGAAGAGGTTGCATAGCCTAGTGTGTGGGGCGGGGCCAAACGGGCGGGGCTTCTGTACGAGTTCACATGTCTCTTGTTTATAAAGGGTCAGAGACCATCAGAGCATCAGATGAGGAGAAATCAGCCTCCTGGTCACTGGAAGTACAGGAGGATTGCGCTCGAGAAACTCGTGGATGCCTAGACCTCCATCACGGATTACAGCTAATTTTAGACTGTAGCCTCGACCTTGCTCACTAGGTTCTTGGGCTGATTATAATGCGTTACTGAAGTTTAGCTTCAACCGGGGCACGTGCTGTTTCTTTTGTATATGTAAGTGCTTCCTGTTGAGGTTTAATTTTTGAAACAGGAGCATCGTGCCAAAATGAATCCTGCCTGCATATTTATCCACGAAGATGCCACCATGTTGTGCCATACCTCTACTCAACTGGAGTACTTTCTACTGGGTAGTCAGTAAGTGCTACCTCGTTGGGTAAATGTATGGTGCTTTTCCTACACTACAGCTGCGTAAAGGCCCAGAAGAGAAGTCTTCAGTGATCACCTGTGTCTGTGACTTTGCCACTGCGCTGATAGGCGCCGAGGTACCTCGAGTGAGCTGTCCATCACAGTGGGGGAAAGGGCGGGATAGGTTGCATAGCCTAGTGTGTGTGGGGAGGGGCCAAACTGGCGAGGCTTCTGTGCGTGTTCACTTGCCTCTTGTTTATGAAGGGTCAGAGACTGATCAGCTCAGTAAATGATAAGAAAGCAGTCGGTGGTACCTCTTTGGGTAAATGTATTGTGCTTTTCCAGCACTGCAGCTGCGTGAAGGCCCAGAAGAGTTGTCTCGAGTGACCACGTGTGTCTGTAACTTTGCCACCGCGCCGTTTGGCGCCAAGGTCCCTCGAGTGAGCTGTCCATCACAGTGGGGGAAAGGGCGGGAAGAGGTTGCATAGCCTAGTGTGTGGGGCGGGGCCAAATTGGCGGGGCTTCTGTACGAGTTCACATGCCTCTTGTTTATAAAGGGTCAGAGACCATCAGAGCATCAGATGAGGAGAAATCAGCCTCCTGGCCACTGGAAGTACAGGAGGATTGCGCTCGAGAAACTCGTGGATGCCCAGACCTCCATCACGGATTACAGCTAATTTTAGACTGTAGCCTCGACCTTGCTCACTAGGTTCTTGGGCTGATTATAATGCGTTACTGAAGTTTAGCTTCAACCGGGGCACGTGCTGTTTCTTTTGTATATGTAAGTGCTTCCTGTTGAGGTTTAATTTTTGAAACAGGAGCATCGTGCCAAAATGAATCCTGCCTGCATATTTATCCACGAAGATGCCACCATGTTGTGCCATACCTCTACTCAACTGGAGTACTTTCTACTGGGTAGTCAGTAAGTGCTACCTCGTTGGGTAAATGTATGGTGCTTTTCCTACACTACAGCTGCGTAAAGGCCCAGAAGAGAAGTCTTCAGTGATCACCTGTGTCTGTGACTTTGCCACTGCGCTGATAGGCGCCGAGGTACCTCGAGTGAGCTGTCCATCACAGTGGGGGAAAGGGCGGGATAGGTTGCATAGCCTAGTCTGTGTGGGGAGGGGTTAAACTGGCGAGGCTTCTGTGCGAGTTCACATGCCTCTTGTTTATGAAGGGTCAGAGACCGATCAGCTCAGTAAATGATAAGAAAGCAGTCGGTGGTACCTCTTTGGGTGAATGTATTGTGCTTTTCCAGCACTGCAGCTGCGTAAAGGCCCAGAAGAGAAGTCTTCAGTGATCACCTGTGTCTGTGACTTTGCCACTGCGCTGATAGGCGCCGAGGTACCTCGAGTGAGCTGTCCATCACAGTGGGGGAAAGGGCGGGATAGGTTGCATAGCCTAGTCTGTGTGGGGAGGGGTTAAACTGGCGAGGCTTCTGTGCGAGTTCACATGCCTCTTGTTTATGAAGGGTCAGAGACCGATCAGCTCAGTAAATGATAAGAAAGCAGTCGGTGGTACCTCTTTGGGTAAATGTATTGCGCTTTTCCAGCACTGCAGCTGCGTGAAGGCCCAGAAGAGTTGTATTCAGTGATCACCTGTGTCTGTGACTTTGCCACTGCGCCGATATGCGCCGAGGTACCTCGAGGGAGCTGTCCATCAAAGTGGGGTAAAGGGCTGGATAGGTTGCATAGCCTAGTGTGTGTGGGGAGGGGCCAAACTGGCGAGGCTTCTGTGCGTGTTCACTTGCCTCTTGTTTATGAAGGGTCAGAGACTGATCAGCTCAGTAAATGATAAGAAAGCAGTCGGTGGTACCTCTTTGGGTAAATGTATTGTGCTTTTCCAGCACTGCAGCTGTGTGAAGGCCCAGAAGAGTTGTCTCGAGTGACCACGTGTGTCTGTAACTTTGCCACCGCGCCGTTTGGCGCCAAGGTCCCTCGAGTGAGCTGTCCATCACAGTGGGGGAAAGGGCGGGAAGAGGTTGCATAGCCTAGTGTGTGGGGCGGGGCCAAACGGGCGGGGCTTCTGTACGAGTTCACATGCCTCTTGTTTATAAAGGGTCAGAGACCATCAGAGCATCAGATGAGGAGAAATCAGCCTCCTGGTCACTGGAAGTACAGGAGGATTGCGCTCGAGAAACTCGTGGATGCCTAGACCTCCATCACGGATTACAGCTAATTTTAGACTGTAGCCTCGACCTTGCTCACTAGGTTCTTGGGCTGATTATAATGCGTTACTGAAGTTTAGCTTCAACCGGGGCACGTGCTGTTTCTTTTGTATATGTAAGTGCTTCCTGTTGAGGTTTAATTTTTGAAACAGGAGCATCGTGCCAAAATGAATCCTGCCTGCATATTTATCCACGAAGATGCCACCATGTTGTGCCATACCTCTACTCAACTGGAGTACTTTCTACTGGGTAGTCAGTAAGTGCTACCTCGTTGGGTAAATGTATGGTGCTTTTCCTACACTACAGCTGCGTAAAGGCCCAGAAGAGAAGTCTTCAGTGTCACCTGTGTCTGTGACTTTGCCACTGCGCTGATAGGCGCCGAGGTACCTCGAGTGAGCTGTCCATCACAGTGGGGGAAAGGGCGGGATAGGTTGCATAGCCTAGTCTGTGTGGGGAGGGGTTAAACTGGCGAGGCTTCTGTGGGAGTTCACATGCCTCTTGTTTATGAAGGGTCAGAGACCGATCAGCTCAGTAAATGATAAGAAAGCAGTCGGTGGTACCTCTTTGGGTGAATGTATTGTGCTTTTCCAGCACTGCAGCTGCGTGAAGGCCCAGAAGAGAAGTCTTCAGTGATCACCTGTGTCTGTGACTTTGCCACTGCGCTGATAGGCGCCGAGGTACCTCGAGTGAGCTGTCCATCTCAGTGGGGTAAAGGGCTGGATAGGTTGCATAGCCTAGTGTGTGTGGGGAGGGGCCAAACTGGCGAGGTTTCTGTGCGTGTTCACTTGCCTCTTGTTTATGAAGGGTCAGAGACTGATCAGCTCAGTAAATGATAAGAAAGCAGTCGGTGGTACCTCTTTGGGTAAATGTATTGTGCTTTTCCAGCACTGCAGCTGTGTGAAGGCCCAGAAGAGTTGTCTCGAGTGACCACGTGTGTCTGTAACTTTGCCACCGCGCCGTTTGGCGCCAAGGTCCATTGAGTGAGCTGTCCATCACAGTGGGGGAAAGGGCGGGAAGAGGTTGCATAGCCTAGTGTGTGGGGCGGGGCCAAACGGGCGGGGCTTCTGTACGAGTTCACATGCCTCTTGTTTATAAAGGGTCAGAGACCATCAGAGCATCAGATGAGGAGAAATCAGCCTCCTGGTCACTGGAAGTACAGGAGGATTGCGCTCGAGAAACTCGTGGATGCCTAGACCTCCATCACGGATTACAGCTAATTTTAGACTGTAGCCTCGACCTTGCTCACTAGGTTCTTGGGCTGATTATAATGCGTTACTGAAGTTTAGCTTCAACCGGGGCACGTGCTGTTTCTTTTGTATCTGTAAGTGCTTCCTGTTGAGGTTTAATTTTTGAAACAGGAGCATCGTGCCAAAATGAATCCTGCCTGCATATTTATCCAAGAAGATGCCACCATGTTGTGCCATACCTCTACTCAACTGGAGTACTTTCTACTGGGTAGTCAGTAAGTGCTACCTCGTTGGGTAAATGTATGGTGCTTTTCCAGCACTGCAGCTGCGTAAAGGCCCAGAAGAGAAGTCTTCAGTGATCACCTGTGTCTGTGACTTTGCCACTGCGCTGATAGGCGCCGAGGTACCTCGAGTGAGCTGTCCATCACAGTGGGGGAAAGGGCGGGATAGGTTGCATAGCCTAGTGTGTGTGGGGAGGGGCCAAACTGGCGAGGCTTCTGTGCGTGTTCACTTGCCTCTTGTTTATGAAGGGTCAGAGACCGATTAGCGCAGCAAATGAGGAGAACGCAGTCGGTGGTACCTCTTTGGGTGAATGTATTGTGCTTTTCCAGCACTGCAGCTGCGTAAAGGCCCAGAAGAGTTGTCTCGAGTGACCACGTGTGTCTGTAACTTTGCCACCGCGCCGTTTGGCGCCAAGGTCCCTCGAGTGAGCTGTCCATCACAGTGGGGGAAAGGGCGGGAAGAGGTTGCATAGCCTAGTGTTGGGGCGGGGCCAAACGGGCCGGGCTTCTGTACGAGTTCACATGCCTCTTGTTTATAAAGGGTCAGAGACCATCAGAGCATCAGATGAGGAGAAATCAGCCTCCTGGTCACTGGAAGTACAGGAGGATTGCGCTCGAGAAACTCGTGGATGCCTAGACCTCCATCACGGATTACAGCTAATTGTAGACTGTAGCCTCGACCTTGCTCACTAGGTTCTTGGGCTGATTATAATGCGTTACTGAAGTTTAGCTTCATCCGGGGCACGTGCTGTTTCTTTTGTATCTGTAAGTGCTTCCTGTTGAGGTTTAATTTTTGAAACAGGAGCATCGTGCCAAATAGAATCCTGCCTGCATATTTATCCACGAAGATGCCACCATGTTGTGCCATACCTCTACTCAACTGGAGTACTTTCTACTGGGTAGTCAGTAAGTGCTACCTCGTTGGGTAAATGTATGGTGCTTTTCCTACACTACAGCTGCGTAAAGGCCCAGAAGAGAAGTCTTCAGTGATCACCTGTGTCTGTGACTTTGCCACTGCGCTGATAGGCGCCGAGGTACCTCGAGTGAGCTGTCCATCACAGTGGGGGAAAGGGCGGGATAGGTTGCATAGCCTAGTCTGTGTGGGGAGGGGTTAAACTGGCGAGGCTTCTGTGCGAGTTCACATGCCTCTTGTTTATGAAGGGTCAGAGACCGATCAGCTCAGTAAATGATAAGAAATCAGTCGGTGGTACCTCTTTGGGTGAATGTATTGTGCTTTTCCAGCACTGCAGCTGCGTAAAGGCCCAGAAGAGAAGTCTTCAGTGATCACCTGTGTCTGTGACTTTGCCACTGCGCTGATAGGCGCCGAGGTACCTCGAGTGAGCTGTCCATCACAGTGGGGGAAAGGGCGGGATAGGTTGCATAGCCTAGTCTGTGTGGGGAGGGGTTAAACTGGCGAGGCTTCTGTGCGAGTTCACATGCCTCTTGTTTATGAAGGGTCAGAGACCGATCAGCTCAGTAAATGATAAGAAAGCAGTCGGTGGTACCTCTTTGGGTAAATGTATTGCGCTTTTCCAGCACTGCAGCTGCGTGAAGGCCCAGAAGAGTTGTATTCAGTGATCACCTGTGTCTGTGACTTTGCCACTGCGCCGATATGCGCCGAGGTACCTCGAGGGAGCTGTCCATCAAAGTGGGGTAAAGGGCTGGATAGGTTGCATAGCCTAGTGTGTGTGGGGAGGGGCCAAACTGGCGAGGCTTCTGTGCGTGTTCACTTGCCTCTTGTTTATGAAGGGTCAGAGACTGATCAGCTCAGTAAATGATAAGAAAGCAGTCGGTGGTACCTCTTTGGGTAAATGTATTGTGCTTTTCCAGCACTGCAGCTGTGTGAAGGCCCAGAAGAGTTGTCTCGAGTGACCACGTGTGTCTGTAACTTTGCCACCGCGCCGTTTGGCGCCAAGGTCCCTCGAGTGAGCTGTCCATCACAGTGGGGGAAAGGGCGGGAAGAGGTTGCATAGCCTAGTGTGTGGGGCGGGGCCAAACGGGCGGGGCTTCTGTACGAGTTCACATGCCTCTTGTTTATAAAGGGTCAGAGACCATCAGAGCATCAGATGAGGAGAAATCAGCCTCCTGGTCACTGGAAGTACAGGAGGATTGCGCTCGAGAAACTCGTGGATGCCTAGACCTCCATCACGGATTACAGCTAATTTTAGACTGTAGCCTCGACCTTGCTCACTAGGTTCTTGGGCTGATTATAATGCGTTACTGAAGTTTAGCTTCAACCGGGGCACGTGCTGTTTCTTTTGTATATGTAAGTGCTTCCTGTTGAGGTTTAATTTTTGAAACAGGAGCATCGTGCCAAAATGAATCCTGCCTGCATATTTATCCACGAAGATGCCACCATGTTGTGCCATACCTCTACTCAACTGGAGTACTTTCTACTGTGTAGTCAGTAAGTGCTACCTCGTTGGGTAAATGTATGGTGCTTTTCCTACACTACAGCTGCGTAAAGGCCCAGAAGAGAAGTCTTCAGTGTCACCTGTGTCTGTGACTTTGCCACTGCGCTGATAGGCGCCGAGGTACCTCGAGTGAGCTGTCCATCACAGTGGGGGAAAGGGCGGGATAGGTTGCATAGCCTAGTCTGTGTGGGGAGGGGTTAAACTGGCGAGGCTTCTGTGGGAGTTCACATGCCTCTTGTTTATGAAGGGTCAGAGACCGATCAGCTCAGTAAATGATAAGAAAGCAGTCGGTGGTACCTCTTTGGGTAAATGTATTGTGCTTTTCCAGCACTGCAGCTGCGTGAAGGCCCAGAAGAGAAGTCTTCAGTGATCACCTGTGTCTGTGACTTTCCCACTGCGCTGATAGGCGCCGAGGTACCTCGAGTGAGCAGTCCATCACAGTGGTGGAAAGGGCGGATAGGTTGCATAGCCTAGTGTGTGTGGGGAGGGGCCAAACTGGCGAGGCTTCTGTGCGTGTTCACTTGCCTCTTGTTTATGAAGGGTCAGAGACCGATTAGCGCAGCAAATGAGGAGAAAGCAGTCGGTGGTACCTCTTTGGGTGCATGTATTGTGCTTTTCCAGCACTGCAGCTGCGTAAAGACCCAGAAGAGTTGTCTCGAGTGACCACGTGTGTCTGTAACTTTGCCACCGCGCCGTTTGGCGCCAAGGTCCCTCGAGTGAGCTGTCCATCACAGTGGGGGAAAGGGCGGGATAGGTTGCACAGCCTAGTCAGTGACTTTGCCACTGCGCTGATAGGCGCCGAGGTACCTCGAGTGAGCTGTCCATCACAGTGGGGGAAAGGGCGGGATAGGTTGCATAGCCTAGTCTGTGTGGGGAGGGGTTAAACTGGCGAGGCTTCTGTGGGAGTTCACATGCCTCTTGTTTATGAAGGGTCAGAGACCGATCAGCTCAGTAAATGATAAGAAAGCAGTCGGTGGTACCTCTTTGGGTAAATGTATTGTGCTTTTCCAGCACTGCAGCTGCGTGAAGGCCCAGAAGAGAAGTCTTCAGTGATCACCTGTGTCTGTGACTTTCCCACTGCGCTGATAGGCGCCGAGGTACCTCGAGTGAGCAGTCCATCACAGTGGTGGAAAGGGCGGATAGGTTGCATAGCCTAGTGTGTGTGGGGAGGGGCCAAACTGGCGAGGCTTCTGTGCGTGTTCACTTGCCTCTTGTTTATGAAGGGTCAGAGACCGATTAGCGCAGCAAATGAGGAGAAAGCAGTCGGTGGTACCTCTTTGGGTGAATGTATTGTGCTTTTCCAGCACTGCAGCTGCGTAAAGGCCCAGAAGAGTTGTCTCGAGTGACCACGTGTGTCTGTAACTTTGCCACCGCGCCGTTTGGCGCCAAGGTCCCACGAGTGAGCTGTCCATCACAGTGGGGGAAAGGGCGGGAAGAGGTTGCATAGCCTAGTGTGTGGGGCGGGGCCAAACGGGCGGGGCTTCTGTACGAGTTCACATGCCTCTTGTTTATAAAGGGTCAGAGACCATCAGAGCATCAGATGAGGAGAAATCAGCCTCCTGGTCACTGGAAGTACAGGAGGATTGCGCTCGAGAAACTCGTGGATGCCTAGACCTCCATCACGGATTACAGCCAATTGTAGACTGTAGCCTCGACCTTGCTCACTAGGTTCTTGGGCTGATTATAATGCGTTACTGAAGTTTAGCTTCATCCGGGGCACGTGCTGTTTCTTTTGTATCTGTAAGTGCTTCCTGTTGAGGTTTAATTTTTGAAACAGGAGCATCGTGCCAAAATGAATCCTGCCTGCATATTTATCCAAGAAGATGCCACCATGTTGTGCCATACCTCTACTCAACTGGAGTACTTTCTACTGGGTAGTCAGTAAGTGCTACCTCGTTGGGTAAATGTATGGTGCTTTTCCTACACTACAGCTGCGTAAAGGCCCAGAAGAGAAGTCTTCAGTGATCACCTGTGTCTGTGACTTTGCCACTGCGCTGATAGGCGCCAAGGTCCCTCGAGTGAGCTGTCCATCACAGTGGGGGAAAGGGCGGGAAGAGGTTGCAAAGCCTAGTGTGTGGGGCGGGGCCAAACGGGCGGGGCTTCTGTACGAGTTCACATGCCTCTTGTTTATAAAGGGTCAGAGACCATCAGAGCATCAGATGAGGAGAAATCAGCCTCCTGGTCACTGGAAGTACAGGAGGATTGCGCTCGAGAAACTCGTGGATGCCTAGACCTCCATCACGGATTAAAGCTAATTTTAGACGGTAGCCTCGACCTTGCTCACTAGGTTCTTGGGCTGATTATAATGCGTTACTGAAGTTTAGCTTCAACCGGGGCACGTGCTGTTTCTTTTGTATATGTAAGTGCTTCCTGTTGAGGTTTAATTTTTGAAACAGGAGCATCGTGCCAAAATGAATCCTGCCTGCATATTTATCCACGAAGATGCCACCATGTTGTGCCATACCTCTACTCAACTGGAGTACTTTCTACTGGGTAGTCAGTAAGTGCTACCTCGTTGGGTAAATGTATGGTGCTTTTCCTACACTACAGCTACGTAAAGGCCCAGAAGAGAAGTCTTCAGTGATCACCTGTGTCTGTGACTTTGCCACTGCGCTGATAGGCGCCGAGGTACCTCGAGTGAGCTGTCCATCACAGTGGGGGAAAGGGCGGGATAGGTTGCACAGCCTAGTCAGTGACTTTGCCACTGCGCTGATAGGCGCCGAGGTACCTCGAGTGAGCTGTCCATCACAGTGGGGGAAAGGGCGGGATAGGTTGCATAGCCTAGTCTGTGTGGGGAGGGGTTAAACTGGCGAGGCTTCTGTGGGAGTTCACATGCCTCTTGTTTATGAAGGGTCAGAGACCGATCAGCTCAGTAAATGATAAGAAAGCAGTCGGTGGTACCTCTTTGGGTAAATGTATTGTGCTTTTCCAGCACTGCAGCTGTGTGAAGGCCCAGAAGAGTTGTCTCGAGTGACCACGTGTGTCTGTAACTTTGCCACCGCGCCGTTTGGCGCCAAGGTCCCTCGAGTGAGCTGTCCATCACAGTGGGGGAAAGGGCGGGAAGAGGTTGCATAGCCTAGTGTGTGGGGCGGGGCCAAACGGGCGGGGCTTCTGTACGAGTTCACATGCCTCTTGTTTATAAAGGGTCAGAGACCATCAGAGCATCAGATGAGGAGAAATCAGCCTCCTGGTCACTGGAAGTACAGGAGGATTGCGCTCGAGAAACTCGTGGATGCCTAGACCTCCATCACGGATTACAGCTAATTTTAGACTGTAGCCTCGACCTTGCTCACTAGGTTCTTGGGCTGATTATAATGCGTTACTGAAGTTTAGCTTCAACCGGGGCACGTGCTGTTTCTTTTGTATATGTAAGTGCTTCCTGTTGAGGTTTAATTTTTGAAACAGGAGCATCGTGCCAAAATGAATCCTGCCTGCATATTTATCCACGAAGATGCCACCATGTTGTGCCATACCTCTACTCAACTGGAGTACTTTCTACTGGGTAGTCAGTAAGTGCTACCTCGTTGGGTAAATGTATGGTGCTTTTCCTACACTACAGCTGCGTAAAGGCCCAGAAGAGAAGTCTTCAGTGTCACCTGTGTCTGTGACTTTGCCACTGCGCTGATAGGCGCCGAGGTACCTCGAGTGAGCTGTCCATCACAGTGGGGGAAAGGGCGGGATAGGTTGCATAGCCTAGTGTGTGTGGGGAGGGGCCAAACTGGCGAGGCTTCTGTGCGTGTTCACTTGCCTCTTGTTTATGAAGGGTCAGAGACCGATTAGCGCAGCAAATGAGGAGAAAGCAGTCGGTGGTACCTCTTTGGGTGAATGTATTGTGC
The DNA here is from genome assembly GCF_964263255.1 of Lissotriton vulgaris. NCBI lineage: Eukaryota > Metazoa > Chordata > Amphibia > Caudata > Salamandridae > Lissotriton > Lissotriton vulgaris. The sequence continues at coordinate 1,495,930,443 of NC_141696.1, forward strand.
TTTTCCAGCACTGCAGCTGCGTAAAGGCCCAGAAGAGTTGTCTCGAGTGACCACGTGTGTCTGTAACTTTGCCACCGCGCCGTTTGGCGCCAAGGTCCCTCGAGTGAGCTGTCCATCACAGTGGGGGAAAGGGCGGGATAGGTTGCACAGCCTAGTCAGTGACTTTGCCACTGCGCTGATAGGCGCCGAGGTACCTCGAGTGAGCTGTCCATCACAGTGGGGGAAAGGGCGGGATAGGTTGCATAGCCTAGTCTGTGTGGGGAGGGGTTAAACTGGCGAGGCTTCTGTGGGAGTTCACATGCCTCTTGTTTATGAAGGGTCAGAGACCGATCAGCTCAGTAAATGATAAGAAAGCAGTCGGTGGTACCTCTTTGGGTAAATGTATTGTGCTTTTCCAGCACTGCAGCTGCGTGAAGGCCCAGAAGAGAAGTCTTCAGTGATCACCTGTGTCTGTGACTTTCCCACTGCGCTGATAGGCGCCGAGGTACCTCGAGTGAGCAGTCCATCACAGTGGTGGAAAGGGCGGATAGGTTGCATAGCCTAGTGTGTGTGGGGAGGGGCCAAACTGGCGAGGCTTCTGTGCGTGTTCACTTGCCTCTTGTTTATGAAGGGTCAGAGACCGATTAGCGCAGCAAATGAGGAGAAAGCAGTCGGTGGTACCTCTTTGGGTGAATGTATTGTGCTTTTCCAGCACTGCAGCTGCGTAAAGGCCCAGAAGAGTTGTCTCGAGTGACCACGTGTGTCTGTAACTTTGCCACCGCGCCGTTTGGCGCCAAGGTCCCACGAGTGAGCTGTCCATCACAGTGGGGGAAAGGGCGGGAAGAGGTTGCATAGCCTAGTGTGTGGGGCGGGGCCAAACGGGCGGGGCTTCTGTACGAGTTCACATGCCTCTTGTTTATAAAGGGTCAGAGACCATCAGAGCATCAGATGAGGAGAAATCAGCCTCCTGGTCACTGGAAGTACAGGAGGATTGCGCTCGAGAAACTCGTGGATGCCTAGACCTCCATCACGGATTACAGCTAATTGTAGACTGTAGCCTCGACCTTGCTCACTAGGTTCTTGGGCTGATTATAATGCGTTACTGAAGTTTAGCTTCATCCGGGGCACGTGCTGTTTCTTTTGTATCTGTAAGTGCTTCCTGTTGAGGTTTAATTTTTGAAACAGGAGCATCGTGCCAAAATGAATCCTGCCTGCATATTTATCCAAGAAGATGCCACCATGTTGTGCCATACCTCTACTCAACTGGAGTACTTTCTACTGGGTAGTCAGTAAGTGCTACCTCGTTGGGTAAATGTATGGTGCTTTTCCTACACTACAGCTGCGTAAAGGCCCAGAAGAGAAGTCTTCAGTGATCACCTGTGTCTGTGACTTTGCCACTGCGCTGATAGGCGCCAAGGTCCCTCGAGTGAGCTGTCCATCACAGTGGGGGAAAGGGCGGGAAGAGGTTGCAAAGCCTAGTGTGTGGGGCGGGGCCAAACGGGCGGGGCTTCTGTACGAGTTCACATGCCTCTTGTTTATAAAGGGTCAGAGACCATCAGAGCATCAGATGAGGAGAAATCAGCCTCCTGGTCACTGGAAGTACAGGAGGATTGCGCTCGAGAAACTCGTGGATGCCTAGACCTCCATCACGGATTACAGCTAATTGTAGACTGTAGCCTCGACCTTGCTCACTAGGTTCTTGGGCTGATTATAATGCGTTACTGAAGTTTAGCTTCATCCGGGGCACGTGCTGTTTCTTTTGTATCTGTAAGTGCTTCCTGTTGAGGTTTAATTTTTGAAACAGGAGCATCGTGCCAAATAGAATCCTGCCTGCATATTTATCCACGAAGATGCCACCATGTTGTGCCATACCTCTACTCAACTGGAGTACTTTCTACTGGGTAGTCAGTAAGTGCTACCTCATTGGGTAAATGTATGGTGCTTTTCCTACACTACAGCTGCGTAAAGGCCCAGAAGAGAAGTCTTCAGTGATCACCTGTGTCTGTGACTTTGCCACTGCGCTGATAGGCGCCGAGGTACCTCGAGTGAGCTGTCCATCACAGTGGGGGAAAGGGCGGGATAGGTTGCATAGCCTAGTCTGTGTGGGGAGGGGTTAAACTGGCGAGGCTTCTGTGCGAGTTCACATGCCTCTTGTTTATGAAGGGTCAGAGACCGATCAGCTCAGTAAATAATAAGAAAGCAGTCGGTGGTACCTCTTTGGGTGAATATATTGTGCTTTTCCAGCACTGCAGCTGCGTGAAGGCCCAGAAGAGTTGTATTCAGGGATCACCTGTGTCTGTAACGTTGCCACTGCGCCGATAGGCGCCGAGGTACCTCGAGTGAGCAGTCCATCACAGTGGTGGAAAGGGCGGATAGGTTGCATAGCCTAGTGTGTGTGGGGAGGGGCTAAACTGGCGAGGCTTCTGTGCGTGTTCACTTGCCTCTTGTTTATGAAGGGTCAGAGACCGATTAGCGCAGCAAATGAGGAGAAAGCAGTCGGTGGTACCTCTTTGGGTGAATGTATTGTGCTTTTCCAGCACTGCAGCTGCGTAAAGGCACAGAAGAGTTGTCTCGAGTGACCACGTGTGTCTGTAACTTTGCCACCGCGCCGTTTGGCGCCAAGGTCCCTCGAGTGAGATGTCCATCACAGTGGGGGAAAGGGCGGGAAGAGGTTGCATAGCCTAGTGTGTGGGGCGGGGCCAAACGGGCGGGGCTTCTGTACGAGTTCACATGCCTCTTGTTTATAAAGAGGCATGAGACCATCAGAGCATCAGATGAGGAGAAATCAGCCTCCTGGTCACTGGAAGTACAGGAGGATTGCGCTCGAGAAACTCGTGGATGCCTAGACCTCCATCACGGATTACAGCTAATTTTAGACTGTAGCCTCGACCTTGCTCACTAGGTTCTTGGGCTGATTATAATGCGTTACTGAAGTTTAGCTTCAACCGGGGCACGTGCTGTTTCTTTTGTATATGTAAGTGCTTCCTGTTGAGGTTTAATTTTTGAAACAGGAGCATCGTGCCAAAATGAATCCTGCCTGCATATTTATCCACGAAGATGCCACCATGTTGTGCCATACCTCTACTCAACTGGAGTACTTTCTACTGGGTAGTCAGTAAGTGCTACCTCGTTGGGTAAATGTATGGTGCTTTTCCTACACTACAGCTGCGTAAAGGCCCAGAAGAGAAGTCTTCAGTGATCACCTGTGTCTGTGACTTTGCCACTGCACTGATAGGCGCCGAGGTACCTCGAGTGAGCTGTCCATCACAGTGGGGGAAAGGGCGGGATAGGTTGCATAGCCTAGTGTGTGTGGGGAGGGGCCAAACTGGCGAGGCTTCTGTGCGTGTTCACTTGCCTCTTGTTTATGAAGGGTCAGAGACTGATCAGCTCAGTAAATGATAAGAAAGCAGTCGGTGGTACCTCTTTGGGTAAATGTATTGTGCTTTTCCAGCACTGCAGCTGCGTGAAGGCCCAGAAGAGTTGTCTCGAGTGACCACGTGTGTCTGTAACTTTGCCACCGCGCCGTTTGGCGCCAAGGTCCCTCGAGTGAGCTGTCCATCACAGTGGGGGAAAGGGCGGGAAGAGGTTGCATAGCCTAGTGTGTGGGGCGGGGCCAAATTGGCGGGGCTTCTGTACGAGTTCACATGCCTCTTGTTTATAAAGGGTCAGAGACCATCAGAGCATCAGATGAGGAGAAATCAGCCTCCTGGTCACTGGAAGTACAGGAGGATTGCGCTCGAGAAACTCGTGGATGCCTAGACCTCCATCACGGATTACAGCTAATTGTAGACTGTAGCCTCGACCTTGCTCACTAGGTTCTTGGGCTGATTATAATGCGTTACTGAAGTTTAGCTTCATCCGGGGCACGTGCTGTTTCTTTTGTATCTGTAAGTGCTTCCTGTTGAGGTTTAATTTTTGAAACAGGAGCATCGTGCCAAATAGAATCCTGCCTGCATATTTATCCACGAAGATGCCACCATGTTGTGCCATACCTCTACTCAACTGGAGTACTTTCTACTGGGTAGTCAGTAAGTGCTACCTCGTTGGGTAAATGTATGGTGCTTTTCCTACACTACAGCTGCGTAAAGGCCCAGAAGAGAAGTCTTCAGTGATCACCTGTGTCTGTGACTTTGCCACTGCGCTGATAGGCGCCGAGGTACCTCGAGTGAGCTGTCCATCACAGTGGGGGAAAGGGCAGGATAGGTTGCATAGCCTAGTCTGTGTGGGGAGGGGTTAAACTGGCGAGGCTTCTGTGCGAGTTCACATGCCTCTTGTTTATGAAGGGTCAGAGACCGATCAGCTCAGTAAATGATAAGAAAGCAGTCGGTGGTACCTCTTTGGGTGAATGTATTGTGCTTTTCCAGCACTGCAGCTGCGTAAAGGCCCAGAAGAGAAGTCTTCAGTGATCACCTGTGTCTGTGACTTTGCCACTGCGCTGATAGGCGCCGAGGTACCTCGAGTGAGCTGTCCATCACAGTGGGGGAAAGGGCGGGATAGGTTGCATAGCCTAGTCTGTGTGGGGAGGGGTTAAACTGGCGAGGCTTCTGTGCGAGTTCACATGCCTCTTGTTTATGAAGGGTCAGAGACCGATCAGCTCAGTAAATGATAAGAAAGCAGTCGGTGGTACCTCTTTGGGTAAATGTATTGCGCTTTTCCAGCACTGCAGCTGCGTGAAGGCCCAGAAGAGTTGTATTCAGTGATCACCTGTGTCTGTGACTTTGCCACTGCGCCGATATGCGCCGAGGTACCTCGAGGGAGCTGTCCATCAAAGTGGGGTAAAGGGCTGGATAGGTTGCATAGCCTAGTGTGTGTGGGGAGGGGCCAAACTGGCGAGGCTTCTGTGCGTGTTCACTTGCCTCTTGTTTATGAAGGGTCAGAGACTGATCAGCTCAGTAAATGATAAGAAAGCAGTCGGTGGTACCTCTTTGGGTAAATGTATTGTGCTTTTCCAGCACTGCAGCTGTGTGAAGGCCCAGAAGAGTTGTCTCGAGTGACCACGTGTGTCTGTAACTTTGCCACCGCGCCGTTTGGCGCCAAGGTCCCTCGAGTGAGCTGTCCATCACAGTGGGGGAAAGGGCGGGAAGAGGTTGCATAGCCTAGTGTGTGGGGCGGGGCCAAACGGGCGGGGCTTCTGTACGAGTTCACATGCCTCTTGTTTATAAAGGGTCAGAGACCATCAGAGCATCAGATGAGGAGAAATCAGCCTCCTGGTCACTGGAAGTACAGGAGGATTGCGCTCGAGAAACTCGTGGATGCCTAGACCTCCATCACGGATTACAGCTAATTTTAGACTGTAGCCTCGACCTTGCTCACTAGGTTCTTGGGCTGATTATAATGCGTTACTGAAGTTTAGCTTCAACCGGGGCACGTGCTGTTTCTTTTGTATATGTAAGTGCTTCCTGTTGAGGTTTAATTTTTGAAACAGGAGCATCGTGCCAAAATGAATCCTGCCTGCATATTTATCCACGAAGATGCCACCATGTTGTGCCATACCTCTACTCAACTGGAGTACTTTCTACTGGGTAGTCAGTAAGTGCTACCTCGTTGGGTAAATGTATGGTGCTTTTCCTACACTACAGCTGCGTAAAGGCCCAGAAGAGAAGTCTTCAGTGTCACCTGTGTCTGTGACTTTGCCACTGCGCTGATAGGCGCCGAGGTACCTCGAGTGAGCTGTCCATCACAGTGGGGGAAAGGGCGGGATAGGTTGCATAGCCTAGTGTGTGTGGGGAGGGGCCAAACTGGCGAGGCTTCTGTGCGTGTTCACTTGCCTCTTGTTTATGAAGGGTCAGAGACCGATTAGCGCAGCAAATGAGGAGAAAGCAGTCGGTGGTACCTCTTTGGGTGAATGTATTGTGCTTTTCCAGCACTGCAGCTGCGTAACGGCCCAGAAGAGAAGTCTTCAGTGATCACCTGTGTCTGTGACTTTGCCACTGCGCTGATAGGCGCCGAGGTACCTCGAGTGAGCTGTCCATCACAGTGGGGTAAAGGGCTGGATAGGTTGCATAGCCTAGTGTGTGTGGGGAGGGGCCAAACTGGCGAGGCTTCTGTGCGTGTTCACTTGCCTCTTGTTTATGAAGGGTCAGAGACTGATCAGCTCAGTAAATGATAAGAAAGCAGTCGGTGGTACCTCTTTGGGTAAATGTATTGTGCTTTTCCAGCACTGCAGCTGTGTGAAGGCCCAGAAGAGTTGTCTCGAGTGACCACGTGTGTCTGTAACTTTGCCACCGCGCCGTTTGGCGCCAAGGTCCATCGAGTGAGCTGTCCATCACAGTGGGGGAAAGGGCGGGAAGAGGTTGCATAGCCTAGTGTGTGGGGCGGGGCCAAACGGGCGGGGCTTCTGTACGAGTTCACATGCCTCTTGTTTATAAAGGGTCAGAGACCATCAGAGCATCAGATGAGGAGAAATCAGCCTCCTGGTCACTGGAAGTACAGGAGGATTGCGCTCGAGAAACTCGTGGATGCCTAGACCTCCATCACGGATTACAGCTAATTTTAGACTGTAGCCTCGACCTTGCTCACTAGGTTCTTGGGCTGATTATAATGCGTTACTGAAGTTTAGCTTCAACCGGGGCACGTGCTGTTTCTTTTGTATATGTAAGTGCTTCCTGTTGAGGTTTAATTTTTGAAACAGGAGCATCGTGCCAAAATGAATCCTGCCTGCATATTTATCCACGAAGATGCCACCATGTTGTGCCATACCTCTACTCAACTGGAGTACTTTCTACTGGGTAGTCAGTAAGTGCTACCTCGTTGGGTAAATGTATGGTGCTTTTCCAGCACTGCAGCTGCGTAAAGGCCCAGAAGAGAAGTCTTCAGTGATCACCTGTGTCTGTGACTTTGCCACTGCGCTGATAGGCGCCGAGGTACCTCGAGTGAGCTGTCCATCACAGTGGGGGAAAGGGCGGGATAGGTTGCATAGCCTAGTGTGTGTGGGGAGGGGCCAAACTGGCGAGGCTTCTGTGCGTGTTCACTTGCCTCTTGTTTATGAAGGGTCAGAGACCGATTAGCGCAGCAAATGAGAAGAAAGCAGTCGGTGGTACCTCTTTGGGTGAATGTATTGTGCTTTTCCAGCACTGCAGCTGCGTAAAGGCCAGAAGAGTTGTCTCGAGTGACCACGTGTGTCTGTAACTTTGCCACCGCGCCGTTTGGCGCCAAGGTCCCTCGAGTGAGCTGTCCATCACAGTGGGGGAAAGGGCGGGAAGAGGTTGCATAGCCTAGTGTTGGGGCGGGGCCAAACGGGCCGGGCTTCTGTACGAGTTCACATGCCTCTTGTTTATAAAGGGTCAGAGACCATCAGAGCATCAGATGAGGAGAAATCAGCCTCCTGGTCACTGGAAGTACAGGAGGATTGCGCTCGAGAAACTCGTGGATGCCTAGACCTCCATCACGGATTACAGCTAATTGTAGACTGTAGCCTCGACCTTGCTCACTAGGTTCTTGGGCTGATTATAATGCGTTACTGAAGTTTAGCTTCATCCGGGGCACGTGCTGTTTCTTTTGTATCTGTAAGTGCTTCCTGTTGAGGTTTAATTTTTGAAACAGGAGCATCGTGCCAAATAGAATCCTGCCTGCATATTTATCCACGAAGATGCCACCATGTTGTGCCATACCTCTACTCAACTGGAGTACTTTCTACTGGGTAGTCAGTAAGTGCTACCTCGTTGGGTAAATGTATGGTGCTTTTCCTACACTACAGCTGCGTAAAGGCCCAGAAGAGAAGTCTTCAGTGATCACCTGTGTCTGTGACTTTGCCACTGCGCTGATAGGCGCCGAGGTACCTCGAGTGAGCTGTCCATCACAGTGGGGGAAAGGGCGGGATAGGTTGCATAGCCTAGTCTGTGTGGGGAGGGGTTAAACTGGCGAGGCTTCTGTGCGAGTTCACTTGCCTCTTGTTTATGAAGGGTCAGAGACCGATCAGCTCAGTAAATAATAAGAAAGCAGTCGGTGGTACCTCTTTGGGTGAATATATTGTGCTTTTCCAGCACTGCAGCTGCGTGAAGGCCCAGAAGAGTTGTATTCAGGGATCACCTGTGTCTGTAACGTTGCCACTGCGCCGATAGGCGCCGAGGTACCTCGAGTGAGCAGTCCATCACAGTGGTGGAAAGGGCGGATAGGTTGCATAGCCTAGTGTGTGTGGGGAGGGGCTAAACTGGCGAGGCTTCTGTGCGTGTTCACTTGCCTCTTGTTTATGAAGGGTCAGAGACCGATTAGCGCAGCAAATGAGGAGAAAGCAGTCGGTGGTACCTCTTTGGGTGAATGTATTGTGCTTTTCCAGCACTGCAGCTGCGTAAAGGCCCAGAAGAGTTGTCTCGAGTGACCACGTGTGTCTGTAACTTTGCCACCGCGCCGCTTGGCGCCAAGGTCCCTCGAGTGAGATGTCCATCACAGTGGGGGAAAGGGCGGGAAGAGGTTGCATAGCCTAGTGTGTGGGGCGGGGCCAAACGGGCGGGGCTTCTGTACGAGTTCACATGTCTCTTGTTTATAAAGGGTCAGAGACCATCAGAGCATCAGATGAGGAGAAATCAGCCTCCTGGTCACTGGAAGTACAGGAGGATTGCGCTCGAGAAACTCGTGGATGCCTAGACCTCCATCACGGATTACAGCTAATTTTAGACTGTAGCCTCGACCTTGCTCACTAGGTTCTTGGGCTGATTATAATGCGTTACTGAAGTTTAGCTTCAACCGGGGCACGTGCTGTTTCTTTTGTATATGTAAGTGCTTCCTGTTGAGGTTTAATTTTTGAAACAGGAGCATCGTGCCAAAATGAATCCTGCCTGCATATTTATCCACGAAGATGCCACCATGTTGTGCCATACCTCTACTCAACTGGAGTACTTTCTACTGGGTAGTCAGTAAGTGCTACCTCGTTGGGTAAATGTATGGTGCTTTTCCTACACTACAGCTGCGTAAAGGCCCAGAAGAGAAGTCTTCAGTGATCACCTGTGTCTGTGACTTTGCCACTGCGCTGATAGGCGCCGAGGTACCTCGAGTGAGCTGTCCATCACAGTGGGGGAAAGGGCGGGATAGGTTGCATAGCCTAGTGTGTGTGGGGAGGGGCCAAACTGGCGAGGCTTCTGTGCGTGTTCACTTGCCTCTTGTTTATGAAGGGTCAGAGACTGATCAGCTCAGTAAATGATAAGAAAGCAGTCGGTGGTACCTCTTTGGGTAAATGTATTGTGCTTTTCCAGCACTGCAGCTGCGTGAAGGCCCAGAAGAGTTGTCTCGAGTGACCACGTGTGTCTGTAACTTTGCCACCGCGCCGTTTGGCGCCAAGGTCCCTCGAGTGAGCTGTCCATCACAGTGGGGGAAAGGGCGGGAAGAGGTTGCATAGCCTAGTGTGTGGGGCGGGGCCAAATTGGCGGGGCTTCTGTACGAGTTCACATGCCTCTTGTTTATAAAGGGTCAGAGACCATCAGAGCATCAGATGAGGAGAAATCAGCCTCCTGGCCACTGGAAGTACAGGAGGATTGCGCTCGAGAAACTCGTGGATGCCTAGACCTCCATCACGGATTACAGCTAATTTTAGACTGTAGCCTCGACCTTGCTCACTAGGTTCTTGGGCTGATTATAATGCGTTACTGAAGTTTAGCTTCAACCGGGGCACGTGCTGTTTCTTTTGTATATGTAAGTGCTTCCTGTTGAGGTTTAATTTTTGAAACAGGAGCATCGTGCCAAAATGAATCCTGCCTGCATATTTATCCACGAAGATGCCACCATGTTGTGCCATACCTCTACTCAACTGGAGTACTTTCTACTGGGTAGTCAGTAAGTGCTACCTCGTTGGGTAAATGTATGGTGCTTTTCCTACACTACAGCTGCGTAAAGGCCCAGAAGAGAAGTCTTCAGTGATCACCTGTGTCTGTGACTTTGCCACTGCGCTGATAGGCGCCAAGGTACCTCGAGTGAGCTGTCCATCACAGTGGGGGAAAGGGCGGGATAGGTTGCATAGCCTAGTCTGTGTGGGGAGGGGTTAAACTGGCGAGGCTTCTGTGCGAGTTCACATGCCTCTTGTTTATGAAGGGTCAGAGACCGATCAGCTCAGTAAATGATAAGAAAGCAGTCGGTGGTACCTCTTTGGGTGAATGTATTGTGCTTTTCCAGCACTGCAGCTGCGTAAAGGCCCAGAAGAGAAGTCTTCAGTGATCACCTGTGTCTGTGACTTTGCCACTGCGCTGATAGGCGCCGAGGTACCTCGAGTGAGCTGTCCATCACAGTGGGGGAAAGGGCGGGATAGGTTGCATAGCCTAGTCTGTGTGGGGAGGGGTTAAACTGGCGAGGCTTCTGTGCGAGTTCACATGCCTCTTGTTTATGAAGGGTCAGAGACCGATCAGCTCAGTAAATGATAAGAAAGCAGTCGGTGGTACCTCTTTGGGTAAATGTATTGCGCTTTTCCAGCACTGCAGCTGCGTGAAGGCCCAGAAGAGTTGTATTCAGTGATCACCTGTGTCTGTGACTTTGCCACTGCGCCGATATGCGCCGAGGTACCTCGAGGGAGCTGTCCATCAAAGTGGGGTAAAGGGCTGGATAGGTTGCATAGCCTAGTGTGTGTGGGGAGGGGCCAAACTGGCGAGGCTTCTGTGCGTGTTCACTTGCCTCTTGTTTATGAAGGGTCAGAGACTGATCAGCTCAGTAAATGATAAGAAAGCAGTCGGTGGTACCTCTTTGGGTAAATGTATTGTGCTTTTCCAGCACTGCAGCTGTGTGAAGGCCCAGAAGAGTTGTCTCGAGTGACCACGTGTGTCTGTAACTTTGCCACCGCGCCGTTTGGCGCCAAGGTCCCTCGAGTGAGCTGTCCATCACAGTGGGGGAAAGGGCGGGAAGAGGTTGCATAGCCTAGTGTGTGGGGCGGGGCCAAACGGGCGGGGCTTCTGTACGAGTTCACATGCCTCTTGTTTATAAAGGGTCAGAGACCATCAGAGCATCAGATGAGGAGAAATCAGCCTCCTGGTCACTGGAAGTACAGGAGGATTGCGCTCGAGAAACTCGTGGATGCCTAGACCTCCATCACGGATTACAGCTAATTTTAGACTGTAGCCTCGACCTTGCTCACTAGGTTCTTGGGCTGATTATAATGCGTTACTGAAGTTTAGCTTCAACCGGGGCACGTGCTGTTTCTTTTGTATATGTAAGTGCTTCCTGTTGAGGTTTAATTTTTGAAACAGGAGCATCGTGCCAAAATGAATCCTGCCTGCATATTTATCCACGAAGATGCCACCATGTTGTGCCATACCTCTACTCAACTGGAGTACTTTCTACTGGGTAGTCAGTAAGTGCTACCTCGTTGGGTAAATGTATGGTGCTTTTCCTACACTACAGCTGCGTAAAGGCCCAGAAGAGAAGTCTTCAGTGTCACCTGTGTCTGTGACTTTGCCACTGCGCTGATAGGCGCCGAGGTACCTCGAGTGAGCTGTCCATCACAGTGGGGGAAAGGGCGGGATAGGTTGCATAGCCTAGTCTGTGTGGGGAGGGGTTAAACTGGCGAGGCTTCTGTGGGAGTTCACATGCCTCTTGTTTATGAAGGGTCAGAGACCGATCAGCTCAGTAAATGATAAGAAAGCAGTCGGTGGTACCTCTTTGGGTGAATGTATTGTGCTTTTCCAGCACTGCAGCTGCGTGAAGGCCCAGAAGAGAAGTCTTCAGTGATCACCTGTGTCTGTGACTTTGCCACTGCGCTGATAGGCGCCGAGGTACCTCGAGTGAGCTGTCCATCACAGTGGGGTAAAGGGCTGGATAGGTTGCATAGCCTAGTGTGTGTGGGGAGGGGCCAAACTGGCGAGGTTTCTGTGCGTGTTCACTTGCCTCTTGTTTATGAAGGGTCAGAGACTGATCAGCTCAGTAAATGATAAGAAAGCAGTCGGTGGTACCTCTTTGGGTAAATGTATTGTGCTTTTCCAGCACTGCAGCTGTGTGAAGGCCCAGAAGAGTTGTCTCGAGTGACCACGTGTGTCTGTAACTTTGCCACCGCGCCGTTTGGCGCCAAGGTCCATTGAGTGAGCTGTCCATCACAGTGGGGGAAAGGGCGGGAAGAGGTTGCATAGCCTAGTGTGTGGGGCGGGGCCAAACGGGCGGGGCTTCTGTACGAGTTCACATGCCTCTTGTTTATAAAGGGTCAGAGACCATCAGAGCATCAGATGAGGAGAAATCAGCCTCCTGGTCACTGGAAGTACAGGAGGATTGCGCTCGAGAAACTCGTGGATGCCTAGACCTCCATCACGGATTACAGCTAATTTTAGACTGTAGCCTCGACCTTGCTCACTAGGTTCTTGGGCTGATTATAATGCGTTACTGAAGTTTAGCTTCAACCGGGGCACGTGCTGTTTCTTTTGTATCTGTAAGTGCTTCCTGTTGAGGTTTAATTTTTGAAACAGGAGCATCGTGCCAAAATGAATCCTGCCTGCATATTTATCCAAGAAGATGCCACCATGTTGTGCCATACCTCTACTCAACTGGAGTACTTTCTACTGGGTAGTCAGTAAGTGCTACCTCGTTGGGTAAATGTATGGTGCTTTTCCAGCACTGCAGCTGCGTAAAGGCCCAGAAGAGAAGTCTTCAGTGATCACCTGTGTCTGTGACTTTGCCACTGCGCTGATAGGCGCCGAGGTACCTCGAGTGAGCTGTCCATCACAGTGGGGGAAAGGGCGGGATAGGTTGCATAGCCTAGTGTGTGTGGGGAGGGGCCAAACTGGCGAGGCTTCTGTGCGTGTTCACTTGCCTCTTGTTTATGAAGGGTCAGAGACCGATTAGCGCAGCAAATGAGGAGAACGCAGTCGGTGGTACCTCTTTGGGTGAATGTATTGTGCTTTTCCAGCACTGCAGCTGCGTAAAGGCCCAGAAGAGTTGTCTCGAGTGACCACGTGTGTCTGTAACTTTGCCACCGCGCCGTTTGGCGCCAAGGTCCCTCGAGTGAGCTGTCCATCACAGTGGGGGAAAGGGCGGGAAGAGGTTGCATAGCCTAGTGTTGGGGCGGGGCCAAACGGGCCGGGCTTCTGTACGAGTTCACATGCCTCTTGTTTATAAAGGGTCAGAGACCATCAGAGCATCAGATGAGGAGAAATCAGCCTCCTGGTCACTGGAAGTACAGGAGGATTGCGCTCGAGAAACTCGTGGATGCCTAGACCTCCATCACGGATTACAGCTAATTGTAGACTGTAGCCTCGACCTTGCTCACTAGGTTCTTGGGCTGATTATAATGCGTTACTGAAGTTTAGCTTCATCCGGGGCACGTGCTGTTTCTTTTGTATCTGTAAGTGCTTCCTGTTGAGGTTTAATTTTTGAAACAGGAGCATCGTGCCAAATAGAATCCTGCCTGCATATTTATCCACGAAGATGCCACCATGTTGTGCCATACCTCTACTCAACTGGAGTACTTTCTACTGGGTAGTCAGTAAGTGCTACCTCGTTGGGTAAATGTATGGTGCTTTTCCTACACTACAGCTGCGTAAAGGCCCAGAAGAGAAGTCTTCAGTGATCACCTGTGTCTGTGACTTTGCCACTGCGCTGATAGGCGCCGAGGTACCTCGAGTGAGCTGTCCATCACAGTGGGGGAAAGGGCGGGATAGGTTGCATAGCCTAGTCTGTGTGGGGAGGGGTTAAACTGGCGAGGCTTCTGTGCGAGTTCACATGCCTCTTGTTTATGAAGGGTCAGAGACCGATCAGCTCAGTAAATGATAAGAAATCAGTCGGTGGTACCTCTTTGGGTGAATGTATTGTGCTTTTCCAGCACTGCAGCTGCGTAAAGGCCCAGAAGAGAAGTCTTCAGTGATCACCTGTGTCTGTGACTTTGCCACTGCGCTGATAGGCGCCGAGGTACCTCGAGTGAGCTGTCCATCACAGTGGGGGAAAGGGCGGGATAGGTTGCATAGCCTAGTCTGTGTGGGGAGGGGTTAAACTGGCGAGGCTTCTGTGCGAGTTCACATGCCTCTTGTTTATGAAGGGTCAGAGACCGATCAGCTCAGTAAATGATAAGAAAGCAGTCGGTGGTACCTCTTTGGGTAAATGTATTGCGCTTTTCCAGCACTGCAGCTGCGTGAAGGCCCAGAAGAGTTGTATTCAGTGATCACCTGTGTCTGTGACTTTGCCACTGCGCCGATATGCGCCGAGGTACCTCGAGGGAGCTGTCCATCAAAGTGGGGTAAAGGGCTGGATAGGTTGCATAGCCTAGTGTGTGTGGGGAGGGGCCAAACTGGCGAGGCTTCTGTGCGTGTTCACTTGCCTCTTGTTTATGAAGGGTCAGAGACTGATCAGCTCAGTAAATGATAAGAAAGCAGTCGGTGGTACCTCTTTGGGTAAATGTATTGTGCTTTTCCAGCACTGCAGCTGTGTGAAGGCCCAGAAGAGTTGTCTCGAGTGACCACGTGTGTCTGTAACTTTGCCACCGCGCCGTTTGGCGCCAAGGTCCCTCGAGTGAGCTGTCCATCACAGTGGGGGAAAGGGCGGGAAGAGGTTGCATAGCCTAGTGTGTGGGGCGGGGCCAAACGGGCGGGGCTTCTGTACGAGTTCACATGCCTCTTGTTTATAAAGGGTCAGAGACCATCAGAGCATCAGATGAGGAGAAATCAGCCTCCTGGTCACTGGAAGTACAGGAGGATTGCGCTCGAGAAACTCGTGGATGCCTAGACCTCCATCACGGATTACAGCTAATTTTAGACTGTAGCCTCGACCTTGCTCACTAGGTTCTTGGGCTGATTATAATGCGTTACTGAAGTTTAGCTTCAACCGGGGCACGTGCTGTTTCTTTTGTATATGTAAGTGCTTCCTGTTGAGGTTTAATTTTTGAAACAGGAGCATCGTGCCAAAATGAATCCTGCCTGCATATTTATCCACGAAGATGCCACCATGTTGTGCCATACCTCTACTCAACTGGAGTACTTTCTACTGTGTAGTCAGTAAGTGCTACCTCGTTGGGTAAATGTATGGTGCTTTTCCTACACTACAGCTGCGTAAAGGCCCAGAAGAGAAGTCTTCAGTGTCACCTGTGTCTGTGACTTTGCCACTGCGCTGATAGGCGCCGAGGTACCTCGAGTGAGCTGTCCATCACAGTGGGGGAAAGGGCGGGATAGGTTGCATAGCCTAGTCTGTGTGGGGAGGGGTTAAACTGGCGAGGCTTCTGTGGGAGTTCACATGCCTCTTGTTTATGAAGGGTCAGAGACCGATCAGCTCAGTAAATGATAAGAAAGCAGTCGGTGGTACCTCTTTGGGTAAATGTATTGTGCTTTTCCAGCACTGCAGCTGCGTGAAGGCCCAGAAGAGAAGTCTTCAGTGATCACCTGTGTCTGTGACTTTCCCACTGCGCTGATAGGCGCCGAGGTACCTCGAGTGAGCAGTCCATCACAGTGGTGGAAAGGGCGGATAGGTTGCATAGCCTAGTGTGTGTGGGGAGGGGCCAAACTGGCGAGGCTTCTGTGCGTGTTCACTTGCCTCTTGTTTATGAAGGGTCAGAGACCGATTAGCGCAGCAAATGAGGAGAAAGCAGTCGGTGGTACCTCTTTGGGTGCATGTATTGTGCTTTTCCAGCACTGCAGCTGCGTAAAGACCCAGAAGAGTTGTCTCGAGTGACCACGTGTGTCTGTAACTTTGCCACCGCGCCGTTTGGCGCCAAGGTCCCTCGAGTGAGCTGTCCATCACAGTGGGGGAAAGGGCGGGATAGGTTGCACAGCCTAGTCAGTGACTTTGCCACTGCGCTGATAGGCGCCGAGGTACCTCGAGTGAGCTGTCCATCACAGTGGGGGAAAGGGCGGGATAGGTTGCATAGCCTAGTCTGTGTGGGGAGGGGTTAAACTGGCGAGGCTTCTGTGGGAGTTCACATGCCTCTTGTTTATGAAGGGTCAGAGACCGATCAGCTCAGTAAATGATAAGAAAGCAGTCGGTGGTACCTCTTTGGGTAAATGTATTGTGCTTTTCCAGCACTGCAGCTGCGTGAAGGCCCAGAAGAGAAGTCTTCAGTGATCACCTGTGTCTGTGACTTTCCCACTGCGCTGATAGGCGCCGAGGTACCTCGAGTGAGCAGTCCATCACAGTGGTGGAAAGGGCGGATAGGTTGCATAGCCTAGTGTGTGTGGGGAGGGGCCAAACTGGCGAGGCTTCTGTGCGTGTTCACTTGCCTCTTGTTTATGAAGGGTCAGAGACCGATTAGCGCAGCAAATGAGGAGAAAGCAGTCGGTGGTACCTCTTTGGGTGAATGTATTGTGCTTTTCCAGCACTGCAGCTGCGTAAAGGCCCAGAAGAGTTGTCTCGAGTGACCACGTGTGTCTGTAACTTTGCCACCGCGCCGTTTGGCGCCAAGGTCCCACGAGTGAGCTGTCCATCACAGTGGGGGAAAGGGCGGGAAGAGGTTGCATAGCCTAGTGTGTGGGGCGGGGCCAAACGGGCGGGGCTTCTGTACGAGTTCACATGCCTCTTGTTTATAAAGGGTCAGAGACCATCAGAGCATCAGATGAGGAGAAATCAGCCTCCTGGTCACTGGAAGTACAGGAGGATTGCGCTCGAGAAACTCGTGGATGCCTAGACCTCCATCACGGATTACAGCCAATTGTAGACTGTAGCCTCGACCTTGCTCACTAGGTTCTTGGGCTGATTATAATGCGTTACTGAAGTTTAGCTTCATCCGGGGCACGTGCTGTTTCTTTTGTATCTGTAAGTGCTTCCTGTTGAGGTTTAATTTTTGAAACAGGAGCATCGTGCCAAAATGAATCCTGCCTGCATATTTATCCAAGAAGATGCCACCATGTTGTGCCATACCTCTACTCAACTGGAGTACTTTCTACTGGGTAGTCAGTAAGTGCTACCTCGTTGGGTAAATGTATGGTGCTTTTCCTACACTACAGCTGCGTAAAGGCCCAGAAGAGAAGTCTTCAGTGATCACCTGTGTCTGTGACTTTGCCACTGCGCTGATAGGCGCCAAGGTCCCTCGAGTGAGCTGTCCATCACAGTGGGGGAAAGGGCGGGAAGAGGTTGCAAAGCCTAGTGTGTGGGGCGGGGCCAAACGGGCGGGGCTTCTGTACGAGTTCACATGCCTCTTGTTTATAAAGGGTCAGAGACCATCAGAGCATCAGATGAGGAGAAATCAGCCTCCTGGTCACTGGAAGTACAGGAGGATTGCGCTCGAGAAACTCGTGGATGCCTAGACCTCCATCACGGATTAAAGCTAATTTTAGACGGTAGCCTCGACCTTGCTCACTAGGTTCTTGGGCTGATTATAATGCGTTACTGAAGTTTAGCTTCAACCGGGGCACGTGCTGTTTCTTTTGTATATGTAAGTGCTTCCTGTTGAGGTTTAATTTTTGAAACAGGAGCATCGTGCCAAAATGAATCCTGCCTGCATATTTATCCACGAAGATGCCACCATGTTGTGCCATACCTCTACTCAACTGGAGTACTTTCTACTGGGTAGTCAGTAAGTGCTACCTCGTTGGGTAAATGTATGGTGCTTTTCCTACACTACAGCTACGTAAAGGCCCAGAAGAGAAGTCTTCAGTGATCACCTGTGTCTGTGACTTTGCCACTGCGCTGATAGGCGCCGAGGTACCTCGAGTGAGCTGTCCATCACAGTGGGGGAAAGGGCGGGATAGGTTGCACAGCCTAGTCAGTGACTTTGCCACTGCGCTGATAGGCGCCGAGGTACCTCGAGTGAGCTGTCCATCACAGTGGGGGAAAGGGCGGGATAGGTTGCATAGCCTAGTCTGTGTGGGGAGGGGTTAAACTGGCGAGGCTTCTGTGGGAGTTCACATGCCTCTTGTTTATGAAGGGTCAGAGACCGATCAGCTCAGTAAATGATAAGAAAGCAGTCGGTGGTACCTCTTTGGGTAAATGTATTGTGCTTTTCCAGCACTGCAGCTGTGTGAAGGCCCAGAAGAGTTGTCTCGAGTGACCACGTGTGTCTGTAACTTTGCCACCGCGCCGTTTGGCGCCAAGGTCCCTCGAGTGAGCTGTCCATCACAGTGGGGGAAAGGGCGGGAAGAGGTTGCATAGCCTAGTGTGTGGGGCGGGGCCAAACGGGCGGGGCTTCTGTACGAGTTCACATGCCTCTTGTTTATAAAGGGTCAGAGACCATCAGAGCATCAGATGAGGAGAAATCAGCCTCCTGGTCACTGGAAGTACAGGAGGATTGCGCTCGAGAAACTCGTGGATGCCTAGACCTCCATCACGGATTACAGCTAATTTTAGACTGTAGCCTCGACCTTGCTCACTAGGTTCTTGGGCTGATTATAATGCGTTACTGAAGTTTAGCTTCAACCGGGGCACGTGCTGTTTCTTTTGTATATGTAAGTGCTTCCTGTTGAGGTTTAATTTTTGAAACAGGAGCATCGTGCCAAAATGAATCCTGCCTGCATATTTATCCACGAAGATGCCACCATGTTGTGCCATACCTCTACTCAACTGGAGTACTTTCTACTGGGTAGTCAGTAAGTGCTACCTCGTTGGGTAAATGTATGGTGCTTTTCCTACACTACAGCTGCGTAAAGGCCCAGAAGAGAAGTCTTCAGTGTCACCTGTGTCTGTGACTTTGCCACTGCGCTGATAGGCGCCGAGGTACCTCGAGTGAGCTGTCCATCACAGTGGGGGAAAGGGCGGGATAGGTTGCATAGCCTAGTGTGTGTGGGGAGGGGCCAAACTGGCGAGGCTTCTGTGCGTGTTCACTTGCCTCTTGTTTATGAAGGGTCAGAGACCGATTAGCGCAGCAAATGAGGAGAAAGCAGTCGGTGGTACCTCTTTGGGTGAATGTATTGTGCTTTTCCAGCACTGCAGCTGCGTAAAGGCCCAGAAGAGTTGTCTCGAGTGACCACGTGTGTCTGTAACTTTGCCACCGCGCCGTTTGGCGCCAAGGTCCCTCGAGTGAGCTGTCCATCACAGTGGGGGAAAGGGCGGGATAGGTTGCACAGCCTAGTCAGTGACTTTGCCACTGCGCTGATAGGCGCCGAGGTACCTCGAGTGAGCTGTCCATCACAGTGGGGGAAAGGGCGGGATAGGTTGCATAGCCTAGTCTGTGTGGGGAGGGGTTAAACTGGCGAGGCTTCTGTGGGAGTTCACATGCCTCTTGTTTATGAAGGGTCAGAGACCGATCAGCTCAGTAAATGATAAGAAAGCAGTCGGTGGTACCTCTTTGGGTAAATGTATTGTGCTTTTCCAGCACTGCAGCTGCGTGAAGGCCCAGAAGAGAAGTCTTCAGTGATCACCTGTGTCTGTGACTTTCCCACTGCGCTGATAGGCGCCGAGGTACCTCGAGTGAGCAGTCCATCACAGTGGTGGAAAGGGCGGATAGGTTGCATAGCCTAGTGTGTGTGGGGAGGGGCCAAACTGGCGAGGCTTCTGTGCGTGTTCACTTGCCTCTTGTTTATGAAGGGTCAGAGACCGATTAGCGCAGCAAATGAGGAGAAAGCAGTCGGTGGTACCTCTTTGGGTGAATGTATTGTGCTTTTCCAGCACTGCAGCTGCGTAAAGGCCCAGAAGAGTTGTCTCGAGTGACCACGTGTGTCTGTAACTTTGCCACCGCGCCGTTTGGCGCCAAGGTCCCACGAGTGAGCTGTCCATCACAGTGGGGGAAAGGGCGGGAAGAGGTTGCATAGCCTAGTGTGTGGGGCGGGGCCAAACGGGCGGGGCTTCTGTACGAGTTCACATGCCTCTTGTTTATAAAGGGTCAGAGACCATCAGAGCATCAGATGAGGAGAAATCAGCCTCCTGGTCACTGGAAGTACAGGAGGATTGCGCTCGAGAAACTCGTGGATGCCTAGACCTCCATCACGGATTACAGCTAATTGTAGACTGTAGCCTCGACCTTGCTCACTAGGTTCTTGGGCTGATTATAATGCGTTACTGAAGTTTAGCTTCATCCGGGGCACGTGCTGTTTCTTTTGTATCTGTAAGTGCTTCCTGTTGAGGTTTAATTTTTGAAACAGGAGCATCGTGCCAAAATGAATCCTGCCTGCATATTTATCCAAGAAGATGCCACCATGTTGTGCCATACCTCTACTCAACTGGAGTACTTTCTACTGGGTAGTCAGTAAGTGCTACCTCGTTGGGTAAATGTATGGTGCTTTTCCTACACTACAGCTGCGTAAAGGCCCAGAAGAGAAGTCTTCAGTGATCACCTGTGTCTGTGACTTTGCCACTGCGCTGATAGGCGCCAAGGTCCCTCGAGTGAGCTGTCCATCACAGTGGGGGAAAGGGCGGGAAGAGGTTGCAAAGCCTAGTGTGTGGGGCGGGGCCAAACGGGCGGGGCTTCTGTACGAGTTCACATGCCTCTTGTTTATAAAGGGTCAGAGACCATCAGAGCATCAGATGAGGAGAAATCAGCCTCCTGGTCACTGGAAGTACAGGAGGATTGCGCTCGAGAAACTCGTGGATGCCTAGACCTCCATCACGGATTACAGCTAATTGTAGACTGTAGCCTCGACCTTGCTCACTAGGTTCTTGGGCTGATTATAATGCGTTACTGAAGTTTAGCTTCATCCGGGGCACGTGCTGTTTCTTTTGTATCTGTAAGTGCTTCCTGTTGAGGTTTAATTTTTGAAACAGGAGCATCGTGCCAAATAGAATCCTGCCTGCATATTTATCCACGAAGATGCCACCATGTTGTGCCATACCTCTACTCAACTGGAGTACTTTCTACTGGGTAGTCAGTAAGTGCTACCTCATTGGGTAAATGTATGGTGCTTTTCCTACACTACAGCTGCGTAAAGGCCCAGAAGAGAAGTCTTCAGTGATCACCTGTGTCTGTGACTTTGCCACTGCGCTGATAGGCGCCGAGGTACCTCGAGTGAGCTGTCCATCACAGTGGGGGAAAGGGCGGGATAGGTTGCATAGCCTAGTCTGTGTGGGGAGGGGTTAAACTGGCGAGGCTTCTGTGCGAGTTCACATGCCTCTTGTTTATGAAGGGTCAGAGACCGATCAGCTCAGTAAATAATAAGAAAGCAGTCGGTGGTACCTCTTTGGGTGAATATATTGTGCTTTTCCAGCACTGCAGCTGCGTGAAGGCCCAGAAGAGTTGTATTCAGGGATCACCTGTGTCTGTAACGTTGCCACTGCGCCGATAGGCGCCGAGGTACCTCGAGTGAGCAGTCCATCACAGTGGTGGAAAGGGCGGATAGGTTGCATAGCCTAGTGTGTATGGGGAGGGGCTAAACTGGCGAGGCTTCTGTGCGTGTTCACTTGCCTCTTGTTTATGAAGGGTCAGAGACCGATTAGCGCAGCAAATGAGGAGAAAGCAGTCGGTGGTACCTCTTTGGGTGAATGTATTGTGCTTTTCCAGCACTGCAGCTGCGTAAAGGCACAGAAGAGTTGTCTCGAGTGACCACGTGTGTCTGTAACTTTGCCACCGCGCCGTTTGGCGCCAAGGTCCCTCGAGTGAGATGTCCATCACAGTGGGGGAAAGGGCGGGAAGAGGTTGCATAGCCTAGTGTGTGGGGCGGGGCCAAACGGGCGGGGCTTCTGTACGAGTTCACATGCCTCTTGTTTATAAAGGGTCAGAGACCATCAGAGCATCAGATGAGGAGAAATCAGCCTCCTGGTCACTGGAAGTACAGGAGGATTGCGCTCGAGAAACTCGTGGATGCCTAGACCTCCATCACGGATTACAGCTAATTTTAGACTGTAGCCTCGACCTTGCTCACTAGGTTCTTGGGCTGATTATAATGCGTTACTGAAGTTTAGCTTCAACCGGGGCACGTGCTGTTTCTTTTGTATATGTAAGTGCTTCCTGTTGAGGTTTAATTTTTGAAACAGGAGCATCGTGCCAAAATGAATCCTGCCTGCATATTTATCCACGAAGATGCCACCATGTTGTGCCATACCTCTACTCAACTGGAGTACTTTCTACTGGGTAGTCAGTAAGTGCTACCTCGTTGGGTAAATGTATGGTGCTTTTCCTACACTACAGCTGCGTAAAGGCCCAGAAGAGAAGTCTTCAGTGATCACCTGTGTCTGTGACTTTGCCACTGCACTGATAGGCGCCGAGGTACCTCGAGTGAGCTGTCCATCACAGTGGGGGAAAGGGCGGGATAGGTTGCATAGCCTAGTGTGTGTGGGGAGGGGCCAAACTGGCGAGGCTTCTGTGCGTGTTCACTTGCCTCTTGTTTATGAAGGGTCAGAGACTGATCAGCTCAGTAAATGATAAGAAAGCAGTCGGTGGTACCTCTTTGGGTAAATGTATTGTGCTTTTCCAGCACTGCAGCTGCGTGAAGGCCCAGAAGAGTTGTCTCGAGTGACCACGTGTGTCTGTAACTTTGCCACCGCGCCGTTTGGCGCCAAGGTCCCTCGAGTGAGCTGTCCATCACAGTGGGGGAAAGGGCGGGAAGAGGTTGCATAGCCTAGTGTGTGGGGCGGGGCCAAATTGGCGGGGCTTCTGTACGAGTTCACATGCCTCTTGTTTATAAAGGGTCAGAGACCATCAGAGCATCAGATGAGGAGAAATCAGCCTCCTGGTCACTGGAAGTACAGGAGGATTGCGCTCGAGAAACTCGTGGATGCCTAGACCTCCATCACGGATTACAGCTAATTGTAGACTGTAGCCTCGACCTTGCTCACTAGGTTCTTGGGCTGATTATAATGCGTTACTGAAGTTTAGCTTCATCCGGGGCACGTGCTGTTTCTTTTGTATCTGTAAGTGCTTCCTGTTGAGGTTTAATTTTTGAAACAGGAGCATCGTGCCAAATAGAATCCTGCCTGCATATTTATCCACGAAGATGCCACCATGTTGTGCCATACCTCTACTCAACTGGAGTACTTTCTACTGGGTAGTCAGTAAGTGCTACCTCGTTGGGTAAATGTATGGTGCTTTTCCTACACTACAGCTGCGTAAAGGCCCAGAAGAGAAGTCTTCAGTGATCACCTGTGTCTGTGACTTTGCCACTGCGCTGATAGGCGCCGAGGTACCTCGAGTGAGCTGTCCATCACAGTGGGGGAAAGGGCAGGATAGGTTGCATAGCCTAGTCTGTGTGGGGAGGGGTTAAACTGGCGAGGCTTCTGTGCGAGTTCACATGCCTCTTGTTTATGAAGGGTCAGAGACCGATCAGCTCAGTAAATGATAAGAAAGCAGTCGGTGGTACCTCTTTGGGTGAATGTATTGTGCTTTTCCAGCACTGCAGCTGCGTAAAGGCCCAGAAGAGAAGTCTTCAGTGATCACCTGTGTCTGTGACTTTGCCACTGCGCTGATAGGCGCCGAGGTACCTCGAGTGAGCTGTCCATCACAGTGGGGGAAAGGGCGGGATAGGTTGCATAGCCTAGTCTGTGTGGGGAGGGGTTAAACTGGCGAGGCTTCTGTGCGAGTTCACATGCCTCTTGTTTATGAAGGGTCAGAGACCGATCAGCTCAGTAAATGATAAGAAAGCAGTCGGTGGTACCTCTTTGGGTAAATGTATTGCGCTTTTCCAGCACTGCAGCTGCGTGAAGGCCCAGAAGAGTTGTATTCAGTGATCACCTGTGTCTGTGACTTTGCCACTGCGCCGATATGCGCCGAGGTACCTCGAGGGAGCTGTCCATCAAAGTGGGGTAAAGGGCTGGATAGGTTGCATAGCCTAGTGTGTGTGGGGAGGGGCCAAACTGGCGAGGCTTCTGTGCGTGTTCACTTGCCTCTTGTTTATGAAGGGTCAGAGACTGATCAGCTCAGTAAATGATAAGAAAGCAGTCGGTGGTACCTCTTTGGGTAAATGTATTGTGCTTTTCCAGCACTGCAGCTGTGTGAAGGCCCAGAAGAGTTGTCTCGAGTGACCACGTGTGTCTGTAACTTTGCCACCGCGCCGTTTGGCGCCAAGGTCCCTCGAGTGAGCTGTCCATCACAGTGGGGGAAAGGGCGGGAAGAGGTTGCATAGCCTAGTGTGTGGGGCGGGGCCAAACGGGCGGGGCTTCTGTACGAGTTCACATGCCTCTTGTTTATAAAGGGTCAGAGACCATCAGAGCATCAGATGAGGAGAAATCAGCCTCCTGGTCACTGGAAGTACAGGAGGATTGCGCTCGAGAAACTCGTGGATGCCTAGACCTCCATCACGGATTACAGCTAATTTTAGACTGTAGCCTCGACCTTGCTCACTAGGTTCTTGGGCTGATTATAATGCGTTACTGAAGTTTAGCTTCAACCGGGGCACGTGCTGTTTCTTTTGTATATGTAAGTGCTTCCTGTTGAGGTTTAATTTTTGAAACAGGAGCATCGTGCCAAAATGAATCCTGCCTGCATATTTATCCACGAAGATGCCACCATGTTGTGCCATACCTCTACTCAACTGGAGTACTTTCTACTGGGTAGTCAGTAAGTGCTACCTCGTTGGGTAAATGTATGGTGCTTTTCCTACACTACAGCTGCGTAAAGGCCCAGAAGAGAAGTCTTCAGTGTCACCTGTGTCTGTGACTTTGCCACTGCGCTGATAGGCGCCGAGGTACCTCGAGTGAGCTGTCCATCACAGTGGGGGAAAGGGCGGGATAGGTTGCATAGCCTAGTGTGTGTGGGGAGGGGCCAAACTGGCGAGGCTTCTGTGCGTGTTCACTTGCCTCTTGTTTATGAAGGGTCAGAGACCGATTAGCGCAGCAAATGAGGAGAAAGCAGTCGGTGGTACCTCTTTGGGTGAATGTATTGTGCTTTTCCAGCACTGCAGCTGCGTAAAGGCCCAGAAGAGTTGTCTCGAGTGACCACGTGTGTCTGTAACTTTGCCACCGCGCCGTTTGGCGCCAAGGTCCCTCGAGTGAGCTGTCCATCACAGTGGGGGAAAGGGCGGGAAGAGGTTGCATAGCCTAGTGTTGGGGCGGGGCCAAACGGGCCGGGCTTCTGTACGAGTTCACATGCCTCTTGTTTATAAAGGGTCAGAGACCATCAGAGCATCAGATGAGGAGAAATCAGCCTCCTGGTCACTGGAAGTACAGGAGGATTGCGCTCGAGAAACTCGTGGATGCCTAGACCTCCATCACGGATTACAGCTAATTGTAGACTGTAGCCTCGACCTTGCTCACTAGGTTCTTGGGCTGATTATAATGCGTTACTGAAGTTTAGCTTCATCCGGGGCACGTGCTGTTTCTTTTGTATCTGTAAGTGCTTCCTGTTGAGGTTTAATTTTTGAAACAGGAGCATCGTGCCAAATAGAATCCTGCCTGCATATTTATCCACGAAGATGCCACCATGTTGTGCCATACCTCTACTCAACTGGAGTACTTTCTACTGGGTAGTCAGTAAGTGCTACCTCGTTGGGTAAATGTATGGTGCTTTTCCTACACTACAGCTGCGTAAAGGCCCAGAAGAGAAGTCTTCAGTGATCACCTGTGTCTGTGACTTTGCCACTGCACTGATAGGCGCCGAGGTACCTCGAGTGAGCTGTCCATCACAGTGGGGGAAAGGGCGGGATAGGTTGCATAGCCTAGTGTGTGTGGGGAGGGGCCAAACTGGCGAGGCTTCTGTGCGTGTTCACTTGCCTCTTGTTTATGAAGGGTCAGAGACTGATCAGCTCAGTAAATGATAAGAAAGCAGTCGGTGGTACCTCTTTGGGTAAATGTATTGTGCTTTTCCAGCACTGCAGCTGCGTGAAGGCCCAGAAGAGTTGTCTCGAGTGACCACGTGTGTCTGTAACTTTGCCACCGCGCCGTTTGGCGCCAAGGTCCCTCGAGTGAGCTGTCCATCACAGTGGGGGAAAGGGCGGGAAGAGGTTGCATAGCCTAGTGTGTGGGGCGGGGCCAAATTGGCGGGGCTTCTGTACGAGTTCACATGCCTCTTGTTTATAAAGGGTCAGAGACCATCAGAGCATCAGATGAGGAGAAATCAGCCTCCTGGTCACTGGAAGTACAGGAGGATTGCGCTCGAGAAACTCGTGGATGCCTAGACCTCCATCACGGATTACAGCTAATTTTAGACTGTAGCCTCGACCTTGCTCACTAGGTTCTTGGGCTGATTATAATGCGTTACTGAAGTTTAGCTTCAACCGGGGCACGTGCTGTTTCTTTTGTATATGTAAGTGCTTCCTGTTGAGGTTTAATTTTTGAAACAGGAGCATCGTGCCAAAATGAATCCTGCCTGCATATTTATCCACGAAGATGCCACCATGTTGTGCCATACCTCTACTCAACTGGAGTACTTTCTACTGGGTAGTCAGTAAGTGCTACCTCGTTGGGTAAATGTATGGTGCTTTTCCAGCACTGCAGCTGCGTAAAGGCCCAGAAGAGAAGTCTTCAGTGATCACCTGTGTCTGTGACTTTGCCACTGCGCTGATAGGCGCCGAGGTACCTCGAGTGAGCTGTCCATCACAGTGGGGGAAAGGGCGGGATAGGTTGCATAGCCTAGTGTGTGTGGGGAGGGGCCAAACTGGCGAGGCTTCTGTGCGTGTTCACTTGCCTCTTGTTTATGAAGGGTCAGAGACCGATTAGCGCAGCAAATGAGAAGAAAGCAGTCGGTGGTACCTCTTTGGGTGAATGTATTGTGCTTTTCCAGCACTGCAGCTGCGTAAAGGCCCAGAAGAGTTGTCTCGAGTGACCACGTGTGTCTGTAACTTTGCCACCGCGCCGTTTGGCGCCAAGGTCCCTCGAGTGAGCTGTCCATCACAGTGGGGGAAAGGGCGGGAAGAGGTTGCATAGCCTAGTGTTGGGGCGGGGCCAAACGGGCCGGGCTTCTGTACGAGTTCACATGCCTCTTGTTTATAAAGGGTCAGAGACCATCAGAGCATCAGATGAGGAGAAATCAGCCTCCTGGTCACTGGAAGTACAGGAGGATTGCGCTCGAGAAACTCGTGGATGCCTAGACCTCCATCACGGATTACAGCTAATTGTAGACTGTAGCCTCGACCTTGCTCACTAGGTTCTTGGGCTGATTATAATGCGTTACTGAAGTTTAGCTTCATCCGGGGCACGTGCTGTTTCTTTTGTATCTGTAAGTGCTTCCTGTTGAGGTTTAATTTTTGAAACAGGAGCATCGTGCCAAATAGAATCCTGCCTGCATATTTATCCACGAAGATGCCACCATGTTGTGCCATACCTCTACTCAACTGGAGTACTTTCTACTGGGTAGTCAGTAAGTGCTACCTCGTTGGGTAAATGTATGGTGCTTTTCCTACACTACAGCTGCGTAAAGGCCCAGAAGAGAAGTCTTCAGTGATCACCTGTGTCTGTGACTTTGCCACTGCGCTGATAGGCGCCGAGGTACCTCGAGTGAGCTGTCCATCACAGTGGGGGAAAGGGCGGGATAGGTTGCATAGCCTAGTCTGTGTGGGGAGGGGTTAAACTGGCGAGGCTTCTGTGCGAGTTCACATGCCTCTTGTTTATGAAGGGTCAGAGACCGATCAGCTCAGTAAATGATAAGAAAGCAGTCGGTGGTACCTCTTTGGGTGAATGTATTGTGCTTTTCCAGCACTGCAGCTGCGTAAAGGCCCAGAAGAGAAGTCTTCAGTGATCACCTGTGTCTGTGACTTTGCCACTGCGCTGATAGGCGCCGAGGTACCTCGAGTGAGCTGTCCATCACAGTGGGGGAAAGGGCGGGATAGGTTGCATAGCCTAGTCTGTGTGGGGAGGGGTTAAACTGGCGAGGCTTCTGTGCGAGTTCACATGCCTCTTGTTTATGAAGGGTCAGAGACCGATCAGCTCAGTAAATGATAAGAAAGCAGTCGGTGGTACCTCTTTGGGTAAATGTATTGCGCTTTTCCAGCACTGCAGCTGCGTGAAGGCCCAGAAGAGTTGTATTCAGTGATCACCTGTGTCTGTGACTTTGCCACTGCGCCGATATGCGCCGAGGTACCTCGAGGGAGCTGTCCATCAAAGTGGGGTAAAGGGCTGGATAGGTTGCATAGCCTAGTGTGTGTGGGGAGGGGCCAAACTGGCGAGGCTTCTGTGCGTGTTCACTTGCCTCTTGTTTATGAAGGGTCAGAGACTGATCAGCTCAGTAAATGATAAGAAAGCAGTCGGTGGTACCTCTTTGGGTAAATGTATTGTGCTTTTCCAGCACTGCAGCTGTGTGAAGGCCCAGAAGAGTTGTCTCGAGTGACCACGTGTGTCTGTAACTTTGCCACCGCGCCGTTTGGCGCCAAGGTCCCTCGAGTGAGCTGTCCATCACAGTGGGGGAAAGGGCGGGAAGAGGTTGCATAGCCTAGTGTGTGGGGCGGGGCCAAACGGGCGGGGCTTCTGTACGAGTTCACATGCCTCTTGTTTATAAAGGGTCAGAGACCATCAGAGCATCAGATGAGGAGAAATCAGCCTCCTGGTCACTGGAAGTACAGGAGGATTGCGCTCGAGAAACTCGTGGATGCCTAGACCTCCATCACGGATTACAGCTAATTTTAGACTGTAGCCTCGACCTTGCTCACTAGGTTCTTGGGCTGATTATAATGCGTTACTGAAGTTTAGCTTCAACCGGGGCACGTGCTGTTTCTTTTGTATATGTAAGTGCTTCCTGTTGAGGTTTAATTTTTGAAACAGGAGCATCGTGCCAAAATGAATCCTGCCTGCATATTTATCCACGAAGATGCCACCATGTTGTGCCATACCTCTACTCAACTGGAGTACTTTCTACTGGGTAGTCAGTAAGTGCTACCTCGTTGGGTAAATGTATGGTGCTTTTCCTACACTACAGCTGCGTAAAGGCCCAGAAGAGAAGTCTTCAGTGTCACCTGTGTCTGTGACTTTGCCACTGCGCTGATAGGCGCCGAGGTACCTCGAGTGAGCTGTCCATCACAGTGGGGGAAAGGGCGGGATAGGTTGCATAGCCTAGTGTGTGTGGGGAGGGGCCAAACTGGCGAGGCTTCTGTGCGTGTTCACTTGCCTCTTGTTTATGAAGGGTCAGAGACCGATTAGCGCAGCAAATGAGGAGAAAGCAGTCGGTGGTACCTCTTTGGGTGAATGTATTGTGCTTTTCCAGCACTGCAGCTGCGTAACGGCCCAGAAGAGAAGTCTTCAGTGATCACCTGTGTCTGTGACTTTGCCACTGCGCTGATAGGCGCCGAGGTACCTCGAGTGAGCTGTCCATCACAGTGGGGTAAAGGGCTGGATAGGTTGCATAGCCTAGTGTGTGTGGGGAGGGGCCAAACTGGCGAGGCTTCTGTGCGTGTTCACTTGCCTCTTGTTTATGAAGGGTCAGAGACTGATCAGCTCAGTAAATGATAAGAAAGCAGTCGGTGGTACCTCTTTGGGTAAATGTATTGTGCTTTTCCAGCACTGCAGCTGTGTGAAGGCCCAGAAGAGTTGTCTCGAGTGACCACGTGTGTCTGTAACTTTGCCACCGCGCCGTTTGGCGCCAAGGTCCATCGAGTGAGCTGTCCATCACAGTGGGGGAAAGGGCGGGAAGAGGTTGCATAGCCTAGTGTGTGGGGCGGGGCCAAACGGGCGGGGCTTCTGTACGAGTTCACATGCCTCTTGTTTATAAAGGGTCAGAGACCATCAGAGCATCAGATGAGGAGAAATCAGCCTCCTGGTCACTGGAAGTACAGGAGGATTGCGCTCGAGAAACTCGTGGATGCCTAGACCTCCATCACGGATTACAGCTAATTTTAGACTGTAGCCTCGACCTTGCTCACTAGGTTCTTGGGCTGATTATAATGCGTTACTGAAGTTTAGCTTCAACCGGGGCACGTGCTGTTTCTTTTGTATATGTAAGTGCTTCCTGTTGAGGTTTAATTTTTGAAACAGGAGCATCGTGCCAAAATGAATCCTGCCTGCATATTTATCCACGAAGATGCCACCATGTTGTGCCATACCTCTACTCAACTGGAGTACTTTCTACTGGGTAGTCAGTAAGTGCTACCTCGTTGGGTAAATGTATGGTGCTTTTCCAGCACTGCAGCTGCGTAAAGGCCCAGAAGAGAAGTCTTCAGTGATCACCTGTGTCTGTGACTTTGCCACTGCGCTGATAGGCGCCGAGGTACCTCGAGTGAGCTGTCCATCACAGTGGGGGAAAGGGCGGGATAGGTTGCATAGCCTAGTGTGTGTGGGGAGGGGCCAAACTGGCGAGGCTTCTGTGCGTGTTCACTTGCCTCTTGTTTATGAAGGGTCAGAGACCGATTAGCGCAGCAAATGAGAAGAAAGCAGTCGGTGGTACCTCTTTGGGTGAATGTATTGTGCTTTTCCAGCACTGCAGCTGCGTAAAGGCCAGAAGAGTTGTCTCGAGTGACCACGTGTGTCTGTAACTTTGCCACCGCGCCGTTTGGCGCCAAGGTCCCTCGAGTGAGCTGTCCATCACAGTGGGGGAAAGGGCGGGAAGAGGTTGCATAGCCTAGTGTTGGGGCGGGGCCAAACGGGCCGGGCTTCTGTACGAGTTCACATGCCTCTTGTTTATAAAGGGTCAGAGACCATCAGAGCATCAGATGAGGAGAAATCAGCCTCCTGGTCACTGGAAGTACAGGAGGATTGCGCTCGAGAAACTCGTGGATGCCTAGACCTCCATCACGGATTACAGCTAATTGTAGACTGTAGCCTCGACCTTGCTCACTAGGTTCTTGGGCTGATTATAATGCGTTACTGAAGTTTAGCTTCATCCGGGGCACGTGCTGTTTCTTTTGTATCTGTAAGTGCTTCCTGTTGAGGTTTAATTTTTGAAACAGGAGCATCGTGCCAAATAGAATCCTGCCTGCATATTTATCCACGAAGATGCCACCATGTTGTGCCATACCTCTACTCAACTGGAGTACTTTCTACTGGGTAGTCAGTAAGTGCTACCTCGTTGGGTAAATGTATGGTGCTTTTCCTACACTACAGCTGCGTAAAGGCCCAGAAGAGAAGTCTTCAGTGATCACCTGTGTCTGTGACTTTGCCACTGCGCTGATAGGCGCCGAGGTACCTCGAGTGAGCTGTCCATCACAGTGGGGGAAAGGGCGGGATAGGTTGCATAGCCTAGTCTGTGTGGGGAGGGGTTAAACTGGCGAGGCTTCTGTGCGAGTTCACTTGCCTCTTGTTTATGAAGGGTCAGAGACCGATCAGCTCAGTAAATAATAAGAAAGCAGTCGGTGGTACCTCTTTGGGTGAATATATTGTGCTTTTCCAGCACTGCAGCTGCGTGAAGGCCCAGAAGAGTTGTATTCAGGGATCACCTGTGTCTGTAACGTTGCCACTGCGCCGATAGGCGCCGAGGTACCTCGAGTGAGCAGTCCATCACAGTGGTGGAAAGGGCGGATAGGTTGCATAGCCTAGTGTGTGTGGGGAGGGGCTAAACTGGCGAGGCTTCTGTGCGTGTTCACTTGCCTCTTGTTTATGAAGGGTCAGAGACCGATTAGCGCAGCAAATGAGGAGAAAGCAGTCGGTGGTACCTCTTTGGGTGAATGTATTGTGCTTTTCCAGCACTGCAGCTGCGTAAAGGCCCAGAAGAGTTGTCTCGAGTGACCACGTGTGTCTGTAACTTTGCCACCGCGCCGCTTGGCGCCAAGGTCCCTCGAGTGAGATGTCCATCACAGTGGGGGAAAGGGCGGGAAGAGGTTGCATAGCCTAGTGTGTGGGGCGGGGCCAAACGGGCGGGGCTTCTGTACGAGTTCACATGCCTCTTGTTTATAAAGGGTCAGAGACCATCAGAGCATCAGATGAGGAGAAATCAGCCTCCTGGTCACTGGAAGTACAGGAGGATTGCGCTCGAGAAACTCGTGGATGCCTAGACCTCCATCACGGATTACAGCTAATTTTAGACTGTAGCCTCGACCTTGCTCACTAGGTTCTTGGGCTGATTATAATGCGTTACTGAAGTTTAGCTTCATCCGGGGCACGTGCTGTTTCTTTTGTATCTGTAAGTGCTTCCTGTTGAGGTTTAATTTTTGAAACAGGAGCATCGTGCCAAATAGAATCCTGCCTGCATATTTATCCACGAAGATGCCACCATGTTGTGCCATACCTCTACTCAACTGGAGTACTTTCTACTGGGTAGTCAGTAAGTGCTACCTCGTTGGGTAAATGTATGGTGCTTTTCCTACACTACAGCTGCGTAAAGGCCCAGAAGAGAAGTCTTCAGTGATCACCTGTGTCTGTGACTTTGCCACTGCGCTGATAGGCGCCGAGGTACCTCGAGTGAGCTGTCCATCACAGTGGGGGAAAGGGCGGGATAGGTTGCATAGCCTAGTCTGTGTGGGGAGGGGTTAAACTGGCGAGGCTTCTGTGCGAGTTCACTTGCCTCTTGTTTATGAAGGGTCAGAGACCGATCAGCTCAGTAAATAATAAGAAAGCAGTCGGTGGTACCTCTTTGGGTGAATATATTGTGCTTTTCCAGCACTGCAGCTGCGTGAAGGCCCAGAAGAGTTGTATTCAGGGATCACCTGTGTCTGTAACGTTGCCACTGCGCCGATAGGCGCCGAGGTACCTCGAGTGAGCAGTCCATCACAGTGGTGGAAAGGGCGGATAGGTTGCATAGCCTAGTGTGTGTGGGGAGGGGCTAAACTGGCGAGGCTTCTGTGCGTGTTCACTTGCCTCTTGTTTATGAAGGGTCAGAGACCGATTAGCGCAGCAAATGAGGAGAAAGCAGTCGGTGGTACCTCTTTGGGTGAATGTATTGTGCTTTTCCAGCACTGCAGCTGCGTAAAGGCCCAGAAGAGTTGTCTCGAGTGACCACGTGTGTCTGTAACTTTGCCACCGCGCCGCTTGGCGCCAAGGTCCCTCGAGTGAGATGTCCATCACAGTGGGGGAAAGGGCGGGAAGAGGTTGCATAGCCTAGTGTGTGGGGCGGGGCCAAACGGGCGGGGCTTCTGTACGAGTTCACATGTCTCTTGTTTATAAAGGGTCAGAGACCATCAGAGCATCAGATGAGGAGAAATCAGCCTCCTGGTCACTGGAAGTACAGGAGGATTGCGCTCGAGAAACTCGTGGATGCCTAGACCTCCATCACGGATTACAGCTAATTTTAGACTGTAGCCTCGACCTTGCTCACTAGGTTCTTGGGCTGATTATAATGCGTTACTGAAGTTTAGCTTCAACCGGGGCACGTGCTGTTTCTTTTGTATATGTAAGTGCTTCCTGTTGAGGTTTAATTTTTGAAACAGGAGCATCGTGCCAAAATGAATCCTGCCTGCATATTTATCCACGAAGATGCCACCATGTTGTGCCATACCTCTACTCAACTGGAGTACTTTCTACTGGGTAGTCAGTAAGTGCTACCTCGTTGGGTAAATGTATGGTGCTTTTCCTACACTACAGCTGCGTAAAGGCCCAGAAGAGAAGTCTTCAGTGATCACCTGTGTCTGTGACTTTGCCACTGCGCTGATAGGCGCCGAGGTACCTCGAGTGAGCTGTCCATCACAGTGGGGGAAAGGGCGGGATAGGTTGCATAGCCTAGTGTGTGTGGGGAGGGGCCAAACTGGCGAGGCTTCTGTGCGTGTTCACTTGCCTCTTGTTTATGAAGGGTCAGAGACTGATCAGCTCAGTAAATGATAAGAAAGCAGTCGGTGGTACCTCTTTGGGTAAATGTATTGTGCTTTTCCAGCACTGCAGCTGCGTGAAGGCCCAGAAGAGTTGTCTCGAGTGACCACGTGTGTCTGTAACTTTGCCACCGCGCCGTTTGGCGCCAAGGTCCCTCGAGTGAGCTGTCCATCACAGTGGGGGAAAGGGCGGGAAGAGGTTGCATAGCCTAGTGTGTGGGGCGGGGCCAAATTGGCGGGGCTTCTGTACGAGTTCACATGCCTCTTGTTTATAAAGGGTCAGAGACCATCAGAGCATCAGATGAGGAGAAATCAGCCTCCTGGCCACTGGAAGTACAGGAGGATTGCGCTCGAGAAACTCGTGGATGCCTAGACCTCCATCACGGATTACAGCTAATTTTAGACTGTAGCCTCGACCTTGCTCACTAGGTTCTTGGGCTGATTATAATGCGTTACTGAAGTTTAGCTTCAACCGGGGCACGTGCTGTTTCTTTTGTATATGTAAGTGCTTCCTGTTGAGGTTTAATTTTTGAAACAGGAGCATCGTGCCAAAATGAATCCTGCCTGCATATTTATCCACGAAGATGCCACCATGTTGTGCCATACCTCTACTCAACTGGAGTACTTTCTACTGGGTAGTCAGTAAGTGCTACCTCGTTGGGTAAATGTATGGTGCTTTTCCTACACTACAGCTGCGTAAAGGCCCAGAAGAGAAGTCTTCAGTGATCACCTGTGTCTGTGACTTTGCCACTGCGCTGATAGGCGCCGAGGTACCTCGAGTGAGCTGTCCATCACAGTGGGGGAAAGGGCGGGATAGGTTGCATAGCCTAGTCTGTGTGGGGAGGGGTTAAACTGGCGAGGCTTCTGTGCGAGTTCACATGCCTCTTGTTTATGAAGGGTCAGAGACCGATCAGCTCAGTAAATGATAAGAAAGCAGTCGGTGGTACCTCTTTGGGTGAATGTATTGTGCTTTTCCAGCACTGCAGCTGCGTAAAGGCCCAGAAGAGAAGTCTTCAGTGATCACCTGTGTCTGTGACTTTGCCACTGCGCTGATAGGCGCCGAGGTACCTCGAGTGAGCTGTCCATCACAGTGGGGGAAAGGGCGGGATAGGTTGCATAGCCTAGTCTGTGTGGGGAGGGGTTAAACTGGCGAGGCTTCTGTGCGAGTTCACATGCCTCTTGTTTATGAAGGGTCAGAGACCGATCAGCTCAGTAAATGATAAGAAAGCAGTCGGTGGTACCTCTTTGGGTAAATGTATTGCGCTTTTCCAGCACTGCAGCTGCGTGAAGGCCCAGAAGAGTTGTATTCAGTGATCACCTGTGTCTGTGACTTTGCCACTGCGCCGATATGCGCCGAGGTACCTCGAGGGAGCTGTCCATCAAAGTGGGGTAAAGGGCTGGATAGGTTGCATAGCCTAGTGTGTGTGGGGAGGGGCCAAACTGGCGAGGCTTCTGTGCGTGTTCACTTGCCTCTTGTTTATGAAGGGTCAGAGACTGATCAGCTCAGTAAATGATAAGAAAGCAGTCGGTGGTACCTCTTTGGGTAAATGTATTGTGCTTTTCCAGCACTGCAGCTGTGTGAAGGCCCAGAAGAGTTGTCTCGAGTGACCACGTGTGTCTGTAACTTTGCCACCGCGCCGTTTGGCGCCAAGGTCCCTCGAGTGAGCTGTCCATCACAGTGGGGGAAAGGGCGGGAAGAGGTTGCATAGCCTAGTGTGTGGGGCGGGGCCAAACGGGCGGGGCTTCTGTACGAGTTCACATGCCTCTTGTTTATAAAGGGTCAGAGACCATCAGAGCATCAGATGAGGAGAAATCAGCCTCCTGGTCACTGGAAGTACAGGAGGATTGCGCTCGAGAAACTCGTGGATGCCTAGACCTCCATCACGGATTACAGCTAATTTTAGACTGTAGCCTCGACCTTGCTCACTAGGTTCTTGGGCTGATTATAATGCGTTACTGAAGTTTAGCTTCAACCGGGGCACGTGCTGTTTCTTTTGTATATGTAAGTGCTTCCTGTTGAGGTTTAATTTTTGAAACAGGAGCATCGTGCCAAAATGAATCCTGCCTGCATATTTATCCACGAAGATGCCACCATGTTGTGCCATACCTCTACTCAACTGGAGTACTTTCTACTGGGTAGTCAGTAAGTGCTACCTCGTTGGGTAAATGTATGGTGCTTTTCCTACACTACAGCTGCGTAAAGGCCCAGAAGAGAAGTCTTCAGTGTCACCTGTGTCTGTGACTTTGCCACTGCGCTGATAGGCGCCGAGGTACCTCGAGTGAGCTGTCCATCACAGTGGGGGAAAGGGCGGGATAGGTTGCATAGCCTAGTCTGTGTGGGGAGGGGTTAAACTGGCGAGGCTTCTGTGGGAGTTCACATGCCTCTTGTTTATGAAGGGTCAGAGACCGATCAGCTCAGTAAATGATAAGAAAGCAGTCGGTGGTACCTCTTTGGGTGAATGTATTGTGCTTTTCCAGCACTGCAGCTGCGTGAAGGCCCAGAAGAGAAGTCTTCAGTGATCACCTGTGTCTGTGACTTTGCCACTGCGCTGATAGGCGCCGAGGTACCTCGAGTGAGCTGTCCATCACAGTGGGGTAAAGGGCTGGATAGGTTGCATAGCCTAGTGTGTGTGGAGGGGCCAAACTGGCGAGGTTTCTGTGCGTGTTCACTTGCCTCTTGTTTATGAAGGGTCAGAGACTGATCAGCTCAGTAAATGATAAGAAAGCAGTCGGTGGTACCTCTTTGGGTAAATGTATTGTGCTTTTCCAGCACTGCAGCTGTGTGAAGGCCCAGAAGAGTTGTCTCGAGTGACCACGTGTGTCTGTAACTTTGCCACCGCGCCGTTTGGCGCCAAGGTCCATCGAGTGAGCTGTCCATCACAGTGGGGGAAAGGGCGGGAAGAGGTTGCATAGCCTAGTGTGTGGGGCGGGGCCAAACGGGCGGGGCTTCTGTACGAGTTCACATGCCTCTTGTTTATAAAGGGTCAGAGACCATCAGAGCATCAGATGAGGAGAAATCAGCCTCCTGGTCACTGGAAGTACAGGAGGATTGCGCTCGAGAAACTCGTGGATGCCTAGACCTCCATCACGGATTACAGCTAATTTTAGACTGTAGCCTCGACCTTGCTCACTAGGTTCTTGGGCTGATTATAATGCGTTACTGAAGTTTAGCTTCAACCGGGGCACGTGCTGTTTCTTTTGTATCTGTAAGTGCTTCCTGTTGAGGTTTAATTTTTGAAACAGGAGCATCGTGCCAAAATGAATCCTGCCTGCATATTTATCCAAGAAGATGCCACCATGTTGTGCCATACCTCTACTCAACTGGAGTACTTTCTACTGGGTAGTCAGTAAGTGCTACCTCGTTGGGTAAATGTATGGTGCTTTTCCAGCACTGCAGCTGCGTAAAGGCCCAGAAGAGAAGTCTTCAGTGATCACCTGTGTCTGTGACTTTGCCACTGCGCTGATAGGCGCCGAGGTACCTCGAGTGAGCTGTCCATCACAGTGGGGGAAAGGGCGGGATAGGTTGCATAGCCTAGTGTGTGTGGGGAGGGGCCAAACTGGCGAGGCTTCTGTGCGTGTTCACTTGCCTCTTGTTTATGAAGGGTCAGAGACCGATTAGCGCAGCAAATGAGGAGAACGCAGTCGGTGGTACCTCTTTGGGTGAATGTATTGTGCTTTTCCAGCACTGCAGCTGCGTAAAGGCCCAGAAGAGTTGTCTCGAGTGACCACGTGTGTCTGTAACTTTGCCACCGCGCCGTTTGGCGCCAAGGTCCCTCGAGTGAGCTGTCCATCACAGTGGGGGAAAGGGCGGGAAGAGGTTGCATAGCCTAGTGTTGGGGCGGGGCCAAACGGGCCGGGCTTCTGTACGAGTTCACATGCCTCTTGTTTATAAAGGGTCAGAGACCATCAGAGCATCAGATGAGGAGAAATCAGCCTCCTGGTCACTGGAAGTACAGGAGGATTGCGCTCGAGAAACTCGTGGATGCCTAGACCTCCATCACGGATTACAGCTAATTGTAGACTGTAGCCTCGACCTTGCTCACTAGGTTCTTGGGCTGATTATAATGCGTTACTGAAGTTTAGCTTCATCCGGGGCACGTGCTGTTTCTTTTGTATCTGTAAGTGCTTCCTGTTGAGGTTTAATTTTTGAAACAGGAGCATCGTGCCAAATAGAATCCTGCCTGCATATTTATCCACGAAGATGCCACCATGTTGTGCCATACCTCTACTCAACTGGAGTACTTTCTACTGGGTAGTCAGTAAGTGCTACCTCGTTGGGTAAATGTATGGTGCTTTTCCTACACTACAGCTGCGTAAAGGCCCAGAAGAGAAGTCTTCAGTGATCACCTGTGTCTGTGACTTTGCCACTGCGCTGATAGGCGCCGAGGTACCTCGAGTGAGCTGTCCATCACAGTGGGGGAAAGGGCGGGATAGGTTGCATAGCCTAGTCTGTGTGGGGAGGGGTTAAACTGGCGAGGCTTCTGTGCGAGTTCACATGCCTCTTGTTTATGAAGGGTCAGAGACCGATCAGCTCAGTAAATGATAAGAAATCAGTCGGTGGTACCTCTTTGGGTGAATGTATTGTGCTTTTCCAGCACTGCAGCTGCGTAAAGGCCCAGAAGAGAAGTCTTCAGTGATCACCTGTGTCTGTGACTTTGCCACTGCGCTGATAGGCGCCGAGGTACCTCGAGTGAGCTGTCCATCACAGTGGGGGAAAGGGCGGGATAGGTTGCATAGCCTAGTCTGTGTGGGGAGGGGTTAAACTGGCGAGGCTTCTGTGCGAGTTCACATGCCTCTTGTTTATGAAGGGTCAGAGACCGATCAGCTCAGTAAATGATAAGAAAGCAGTCGGTGGTACCTCTTTGGGTAAATGTATTGCGCTTTTCCAGCACTGCAGCTGCGTGAAGGCCCAGAAGAGTTGTATTCAGTGATCACCTGTGTCTGTGACTTTGCCACTGCGCCGATATGCGCCGAGGTACCTCGAGGGAGCTGTCCATCAAAGTGGGGTAAAGGGCTGGATAGGTTGCATAGCCTAGTGTGTGTGGGGAGGGGCCAAACTGGCGAGGCTTCTGTGCGTGTTCACTTGCCTCTTGTTTATGAAGGGTCAGAGACTGATCAGCTCAGTAAATGATAAGAAAGCAGTCGGTGGTACCTCTTTGGGTAAATGTATTGTGCTTTTCCAGCACTGCAGCTGTGTGAAGGCCCAGAAGAGTTGTCTCGAGTGACCACGTGTGTCTGTAACTTTGCCACCGCGCCGTTTGGCGCCAAGGTCCCTCGAGTGAGCTGTCCATCACAGTGGGGGAAAGGGCGGGAAGAGGTTGCATAGCCTAGTGTGTGGGGCGGGGCCAAACGGGCGGGGCTTCTGTACGAGTTCACATGCCTCTTGTTTATAAAGGGTCAGAGACCATCAGAGCATCAGATGAGGAGAAATCAGCCTCCTGGTCACTGGAAGTACAGGAGGATTGCGCTCGAGAAACTCGTGGATGCCTAGACCTCCATCACGGATTACAGCTAATTTTAGACTGTAGCCTCGACCTTGCTCACTAGGTTCTTGGGCTGATTATAATGCGTTACTGAAGTTTAGCTTCAACCGGGGCACGTGCTGTTTCTTTTGTATATGTAAGTGCTTCCTGTTGAGGTTTAATTTTTGAAACAGGAGCATCGTGCCAAAATGAATCCTGCCTGCATATTTATCCACGAAGATGCCACCATGTTGTGCCATACCTCTACTCAACTGGAGTACTTTCTACTGTGTAGTCAGTAAGTGCTACCTCGTTGGGTAAATGTATGGTGCTTTTCCTACACTACAGCTGCGTAAAGGCCCAGAAGAGAAGTCTTCAGTGTCACCTGTGTCTGTGACTTTGCCACTGCGCTGATAGGCGCCGAGGTACCTCGAGTGAGCTGTCCATCACAGTGGGGGAAAGGGCGGGATAGGTTGCATAGCCTAGTCTGTGTGGGGAGGGGTTAAACTGGCGAGGCTTCTGTGGGAGTTCACATGCCTCTTGTTTATGAAGGGTCAGAGACCGATCAGCTCAGTAAATGATAAGAAAGCAGTCGGTGGTACCTCTTTGGGTAAATGTATTGTGCTTTTCCAGCACTGCAGCTGCGTGAAGGCCCAGAAGAGAAGTCTTCAGTGATCACCTGTGTCTGTGACTTTCCCACTGCGCTGATAGGCGCCGAGGTACCTCGAGTGAGCAGTCCATCACAGTGGTGGAAAGGGCGGATAGGTTGCATAGCCTAGTGTGTGTGGGGAGGGGCCAAACTGGCGAGGCTTCTGTGCGTGTTCACTTGCCTCTTGTTTATGAAGGGTCAGAGACCGATTAGCGCAGCAAATGAGGAGAAAGCAGTCGGTGGTACCTCTTTGGGTGCATGTATTGTGCTTTTCCAGCACTGCAGCTGCGTAAAGGCCCAGAAGAG
This sequence comes from Lissotriton vulgaris, assembly GCF_964263255.1. Taxonomy (NCBI): domain Eukaryota; kingdom Metazoa; phylum Chordata; class Amphibia; order Caudata; family Salamandridae; genus Lissotriton; species Lissotriton vulgaris. The sequence goes on from NC_141696.1 coordinate 1,495,970,111, forward strand.
TTGTCTCGAGTGACCACGTGTGTCTGTAACTTTGCCACCGCGCCGTTTGGCGCCAAGGTCCCTCGAGTGAGCTGTCCATCACAGTGGGGGAAAGGGCGGGATAGGTTGCACAGCCTAGTCAGTGACTTTGCCACTGCGCTGATAGGCGCCGAGGTACCTCGAGTGAGCTGTCCATCACAGTGGGGGAAAGGGCGGGATAGGTTGCATAGCCTAGTCTGTGTGGGGAGGGGTTAAACTGGCGAGGCTTCTGTGGGAGTTCACATGCCTCTTGTTTATGAAGGGTCAGAGACCGATCAGCTCAGTAAATGATAAGAAAGCAGTCGGTGGTACCTCTTTGGGTGAATGTATTGTGCTTTTCCAGCACTGCAGCTGCGTAAAGGCCCAGAAGAGTTGTCTCGAGTGACCACGTGTGTCTGTAACTTTGCCACCGCGCCGTTTGGCGCCAAGGTCCCACGAGTGAGCTGTCCATCACAGTGGGGGAAAGGGCGGGAAGAGGTTGCATAGCCTAGTGTGTGGGGCGGGGCCAAACGGGCGGGGCTTCTGTACGAGTTCACATGCCTCTTGTTTATAAAGGGTCAGAGACCATCAGAGCATCAGATGAGGAGAAATCAGCCTCCTGGTCACTGGAAGTACAGGAGGATTGCGCTCGAGAAACTCGTGGATGCCTAGACCTCCATCACGGATTACAGCCAATTGTAGACTGTAGCCTCGACCTTGCTCACTAGGTTCTTGGGCTGATTATAATGCGTTACTGAAGTTTAGCTTCATCCGGGGCACGTGCTGTTTCTTTTGTATCTGTAAGTGCTTCCTGTTGAGGTTTAATTTTTGAAACAGGAGCATCGTGCCAAAATGAATCCTGCCTGCATATTTATCCAAGAAGATGCCACCATGTTGTGCCATACCTCTACTCAACTGGAGTACTTTCTACTGCGCAGTGGCAAAGTCACTGACTAGGCTGTGCAACCTATCCCGCCCTTTCCCCCACTGTGATGGACAGCTCACTCGAGGGACCTTGGCGCCAAACGGCGCGGTGGCAAAGTTACAGACACACGTGGTCACTCGAGACAACTCTTCTGGGCCTTTACGCAGCTGCAGTGCTGGAAAAGCACAATACATTCACCCAAAGAGGTACCACCGACTGCTTTCTCCTCATTTGCTGCGCTAATCGGTCTCTGACCCTTCATAAACAAGAGGCAAGTGAACACGCACAGAAGCCTCGCCAGTTTGGCCCCTCCCCACACACACTAGGCTATGCAACCTATCCCGCCCTTTCCCCCACTGTGATGGACAGCTCACTCGAGGTACCTTGTTTATAAAGGGTCAGAGACCATCAGAGCATCAGATGAGGAGAAATCAGCCTCCTGGTCACTGGAAGTACAGGAGGATTGCGCTCGAGAAACTCGTGGATGCCTAGACCTCCATCATGGATTACAGCTAATTGTAGACTGTAGCCTCGACCTTGCTCACTAGGTTCTTGGGCTGATTATAATGCGTTACTGAAGTTTAGCTTCATCCGGGGCACGTGCTGTTTCTTTTGTATCTGTAAGTGCTTCCTGTTGAGGTTTAATTTTTGAAACAGGAGCATCGTGCCAAATAGAATCCTGCCTGCATATTTATCCACGAAGATGCCACCATGTTGTGCCATACCTCTACTCAACTGGAGTACTTTCTACTGGGTAGTCAGTAAGTGCTACCTCGTTGGGTAAATGTATGGTGCTTTTCCTACACTACAGCTGCGTAAAGGCCCAGAAGAGAAGTCTTCAGTGATCACCTGTGTCTGTGACTTTGCCACTGCGCTGATAGGCGCCGAGGTACCTCGAGTGAGCTGTCCATCACCGTGGGGGAAAGGGCGGGATAGGTTGCATAGCCTAGTCTGTGTGGGGAGGGGTTAAACTGGCGAGGCTTCTGTGGGAGTTCACATGCCTCTTGTTTATGAAGGGTCAGAGACCGATCAGCTCAGTAAATGATAAGAAAGCAGTCGGTGGTACCTCTTTGGGTAAATGTATTGTGCTTTTCCAGCACTGCAGCTGCGTGAAGGCCCAGAAGAGAAGTCTTCAGTGATCACCTGTGTCTGTGACTTTCCCACTGCGCCGATAGGCGCCGAGGTACCTCGAGTGAGCAGTCCATCACAGTGGTGGAAAGGGCGGATAGGTTGCATAGCCTAGTGTGTGTGGGGAGGGGCCAAACTGGCGAGGCTTCTGTGCGTGTTCACTTGCCTCTTGTTTATGAAGGGTCAGAGACCGATCAGCTCAGTAAATGATAAGAAAGCAGTCGGTGGTACCTCTTTGGGTGAATGTATTGTGCTTTTCCAGCACTGCAGCTGCGTGAAGGCCCAGAAGAGTTGTATTCAGGGATCACCTGTATCTGTAACGTTGCCACTGCGCCGATAGGCGCCGAGGTACCTCGAGTGAGCTGTCCATCACAGTGGGGTAAAGGGCTGGATAGGTTGCATAGCCTAGTGTGTGTGGGGAGGGGCCAAACTGGCGAGGCTTCTGTGCGTGTTCACTTGCCTCTTGTTTATGAAGGGTCAGAGACTGATCAGCTCAGTAAATGATAAGAAAGCAGTCGGTGGTACCTCTTTGGGTAAATGTATTGTGCTTTTCCAGCACTGCAGCTGTGTGAAGGCCCAGAAGAGTTGTCTCGAGTGACCACGTGTGTCTGTAACTTTGCCACCGCGCCGTTTGGCGCCACGGTCCATCGAGTGAGCTGTCCATCACAGTGGGGGAAAGGGCGGGAAGAGGTTGCATAGCCTAGTGTGTGGGGCGGGGCCAAACGGGCGGGGCTTCTGTACGAGTTCACATGCCTCTTGTTTATAAAGGGTCAGAGACCATCAGAGCATCAGATGAGGAGAAATCAGCCTCCTGGTCACTGGAAGTACAGGAGGATTGCGCTCGAGAAACTCGTGGATGCCTAGACCTCCATCACGGATTACAGCTAATTTTAGACTGTAGCCTCGACCTTGCTCACTAGGTTCTTGGGCTGATTATAATGCGTTACTGAAGTTTAGCTTCAACCGGGGCACGTGCTGTTTCTTTTGTATATGTAAGTGCTTCCTGTTGAGGTTTAATTTTTGAAACAGGAGCATCGTGCCAAAATGAATCCTGCCTGCATATTTATCCACGAAGATGCCACCATGTTGTGCCATACCTCTACTCAACTGGAGTACTTTCTACTGGGTAGTCAGTAAGTGCTACCTCGTTGGGTAAATGTATGGTGCTTTTCCAGCACTGCAGCTGCGTAAAGGCCCAGAAGAGAAGTCTTCAGTGATCACCTGTGTCTGTGACTTTGCCACTGCGCTGATAGGCGCCGAGGTACCTCGAGTGAGCTGTCCATCACAGTGGGGGAAAGGGCGGGATAGGTTGCATAGCCTAGTGTGTGTGGGGAGGGGCCAAACTGGCGAGGCTTCTGTGCGTGTTCACTTGCCTCTTGTTTATGAAGGGTCAGAGACCGATTAGCGCAGCAAATGAGGAGAAAGCAGTCGGTGGTACCTCTTTGGGTGAATGTATTGTGCTTTTCCAGCACTGCAGCTGCGTAAAGGCCCAGAAGAGTTGTCTCGAGTGACCACGTGTGTCTGTAACTTTGCCACCGCGCCGTTTGGCGCCAAGGTCCCTCGAGTGAGCTGTCCATCACAGTGGGGGAAAGGGCGGGAAGAGGTTGCATAGCCTAGTGTTGGGGCGGGGCCAAACGGGCCGGGCTTCTGTACGAGTTCACATGCCTCTTGTTTATAAAGGGTCAGAGACCATCAGAGCATCAGATGAGGAGAAATCAGCCTCCTGGTCACTGGAAGTACAGGAGGATTGCGCTCGAGAAACTCGTGGATGCCTAGACCTCCATCACGGATTACAGCTAATTGTAGACTGTAGCCTCGACCTTGCTCACTAGGTTCTTGGGCTGATTATAATGCGTTACTGAAGTTTAGCTTCATCCGGGGCACGTGCTGTTTCTTTTGTATCTGTAAGTGCTTCCTGTTGAGGTTTAATTTTTGAAACAGGAGCATCGTGCCAAATAGAATCCTGCCTGCATATTTATCCACGAAGATGCCACCATGTTGTGCCATACCTCTACTCAACTGGAGTACTTTCTACTGGGTAGTCAGTAAGTGCTACCTCGTTGGGTAAATGTATGGTGCTTTTCCTACACTACAGCTGCGTAAAGGCCCAGAAGAGAAGTCTTCAGTGATCACCTGTGTCTGTGACTTTGCCACTGCGCTGATAGGCGCCGAGGTACCTCGAGTGAGCTGTCCATCACAGTGGGGGAAAGGGCGGGAATAGGTTGCATAGCCTAGTCTGTGTGGGGAGGGGTTAAACTGGCGAGGCTTCTGTGCGACTTCACATGCCTCTTGTTTATGAAGGGTCAGAGACCGATCAGCTCAGTAAATGATAAGAAAGCAGTCGGTGGTACCTCTTTGGGTGAATGTATTGTGCTTTTCCAGCACTGCAGCTGCGTAAAGGCCCAGAAGAGAAGTCTTCAGTGATCACCTGTGTCTGTGACTTTGCCACTGCGCTGATAGGCGCCGAGGTACCTCGAGTGAGCTGTCCATCACAGTGGGGGAAAGGGCGGGATAGGTTGCATAGCCTAGACAGTGACTTTGCCACTGCGCTGATAGGCGCCGAGGTACCTCGAGTGAGCTGTCCATCACAGTGGGGTAAAGGGCTGGATAGGTTGCATAGCCTAGTGTGTGTGGGGAGGGGCCAAACTGGCGAGGCTTCTGTGCGTGTTCACTTGCCTCTTGTTTATGAAGGGTCAGAGACTGATCAGCTCAGTAAATGATAAGAAAGCAGTCGGTGGTACCTCTTTGGGTAAATGTATTGTGCTTTTCCAGCACTGCAGCTGCGTGAAGGCCCAGAAGAGTTGTCTCGAGTGACCACGTGTGTCTGTAACTTTGCCACCGCGCCGTTTGGCGCCAAGGTCCCTCGAGTGAGGTGTCCATCACAGTGGGGGAAAGGGCGGGAAGAGGTTGCATAGCCTAGTGTGTGGGGCGGGGCCAAACGGGCGGGGCTTCTGTACGAGTTCACATGCCTCTTGTTTATAAAGGGTCAGAGACCATCAGAGCATCAGATGAGGAGAAATCAGCCTCCTGGTCACTGGAAGTACAGGAGGATTGCGCTCGAGAAACTCGTGGATGCCTAGACCTCCATCACGGATTACAGCTAATTTTAGACTGTAGCCTCGACCTTGCTCACTAGGTTCTTGGGCTGATTATAATGCGTTACTGAAGTTTAGCTTCAACCGGGGCACGTGCTGTTTCTTTTGCATATGTAAGTGCTTCCTGTTGAGGTTTAATTTTTGAAACAGGAGCATCGTGCCAAAATGAATCCTGCCTGCATATTTATCCACGAAGATGCCACCATGTTGTGCCATACCTCTACTCAACTGGAGTACTTTCTACTGGGTAGTCAGTAAGTGCTACCTCGTTGGGTAAATGTATGGTGCTTTTCCTACACTACAGCTGCGTAAAGGCCCAGAAGAGAAGTCTTCAGTGATCACCTGTGTCTGTGACTTTGCCACTGCGCTGATAGGCGCCGAGGTACCTCGAGTGAGCTGTCCATCACAGTGGGGGAAAGGGCGGGATAGGTTGCATAGCCTAGTCTGTGTGGGGAGGGGTTAAACTGGCGAGGCTTCTGTGCGAGTTCACATGCCTCTTGTTTATGAAGGGTCAGAGACCGATCAGCTCAGTAAATGATAAGAAAGCAGTCGGTGGTACCTCTTTGGGTGAATGTATTGTGCTTTTCCAGCACTGCAGCTGCGTAAAGGCCCAGAAGAGAAGTCTTCAGTGATCACCTGTGTCTGTGACTTTGCCACTGCGCTGATAGGCGCCGAGGTACCTCGAGTGAGCTGTCCATCACAGTGGGGGAAAGGGTGGGATAGGTTGCATAGCCTAGTCAGTCACTTTGCCACTGCGCTGATAGGCGCCGAGGTACCTCGAGTGAGCTGTCCATCACAGTGGGGGAAAGGGCGGGATAGGTTGCATAGCCTAGTCTGTGTGGGGAGGGGTTAAACTGGCGAGGCTTCTGTGCAAGTTCACATGCCTCTTGTTTATGAAGGGTCAGAGACCGATCAGCTCAGTAAATGATAAGAAAGCAGTCGGTGGTACCTCTTTGGGTGAATGTATTGTGCTTTTCCAGCACTGCAGCTGCGTGAAGGCCCAGAAGAGAAGTCTTCAGTGATCACCTGTGTCTGTGACTTTCCCACTGCGCTGATAGGCGCCGAGGTACCTCGAGTGAGCAGTCCATCACAGTGGTGGAAAGGGCGGATAGGTTGCATAGCCTAGTGTGTGTGGGGAGGGGCCAAACTGGCGAGGCTTCTGTGCGTGTTCACTTGCCTCTTGTTTATGAAGGGTCAGAGACTGATCAGCTCAGTAAATGAAAAGAAAGCAGTCGGTGGTACCTCTTTGGGTAAATGTATTGTGCTTTTCCAGCACTGCAGCTGTGTGAAGGCCCAGAAGAGTTGTCTCGAGTGACCACGTGTGTCTGTAACTTTGCCACCGCGCCGTTTGGCGCCAAGGTCCATCGAGTGAGCTGTCCATCACAGTGGGGGAAAGGGCGGGAAGAGGTTGCATAGCCTAGTGTGTGGGGCGGGGCCAAACGGGCGGGGCTTCTGTACGAGTTCACATGCCTCTTGTTTATAAAGGGTCAGAGACCATCAGAGCATCAGATGAGGAGAAATCAGCCTCCTGGTCACTGGAAGTACAGGAGGATTGCGCTCGAGAAACTCGTGGATGCCTAGACCTCCATCACGGATTACAGCTAATTGTAGACTGTAGCCTCGACCTTGCTCACTAGGTTCTTGGGCTGATTATAATGCGTTACTGAAGTTTAGCTTCAACCGGGGCACGTGCTGTTTCTTTTGTATATGTAAGTGCTTCCTGTTGAGGTTTAATTTTTGAAACAGGAGCATCGTGCCAAAATGAATCCTGCCTGCATATTTATCCACGAAGATGCCACCATGTTGTGCCATACCTCTACTCAACTGGAGTACTTTCTACTGGGTAGTCAGTAAGTGCTACCTCGTTGGGTAAATGTATGGTGCTTTTCCAGCACTGCAGCTGCGTAAAGGCCCAGAAGAGAAGTCTTCAGTGATCACCTGTGTCTGTGACTTTGCCACTGCGCTGATAGGCGCCGAGGTACCTCGAGTGAGCTGTCCATCACAGTGGGGGAAAGGGCGGGATAGGTTGCATAGCCTAGTGTGTGTGGGGAGGGGCCAAACTGGCGAGGCTTCTGTGCGTGTTCACTTGCCTCTTGTTTATGAAGGGTCAGAGACCGATTAGCGCAGCAAATGAGGAGAAAGCAGTCGGTGGTACCTCTTTGGGTGAATGTATTGTGCTTTTCCAGCACTGCAGCTGCGTAAAGGCCCAGAAGAGTTGTCTCGAGTGACCACGTGTGTCTGTAACTTTGCCACCGCGCCGTTTGGCGCCAAGGTCCCTCGAGTGAGCTGTCCATCACAGTGGGGGAAAGGGCGGGAAGAGGTTGCATAGCCTAGTGTTGGGGCGGGGCCAAACGGGCCGGGCTTCTGTACGAGTTCACATGCCTCTTGTTTATAAAGGGTCAGAGACCATCAGAGCATCAGATGAGGAGAAATCAGCCTCCTGGTCACTGGAAGTACAGGAGGATTGCGCTCGAGAAACTCGTGGATGCCTAGACCTCCATCACGGATTACAGCTAATTGTAGACTGTAGCCTCGACCTTGCTCACTAGGTTCTTGGGCTGATTATAATGCGTTACTGAAGTTTAGCTTCATCCGGGGCACGTGCTGTTTCTTTTGTATCTGTAAGTGCTTCCTGTTGAGGTTTAATTTTTGAAACAGGAGCATCGTGCCAAATAGAATCCTGCCTGCATATTTATCCACGAAGATGCCACCATGTTGTGCCATACCTCTACTCAACTGGAGTACTTTCTACTGGGTAGTCAGTAAGTGCTACCTCGTTGGGTAAATGTATGGTGCTTTTCCTACACTACAGCTGCGTAAAGGCCCAGAAGAGAAGTCTTCAGTGATCACCTGTGTCTGTGACTTTGCCACTGCGCTGATAGGCGCCGAGGTACCTCGAGTGAGCTGTCCATCACCGTGGGGGAAAGGGCGGGATAGGTTGCATAGCCTAGTCTGTGTGGGGAGGGGTTAAACTGGCGAGGCTTCTGTGGGAGTTCACATGCCTCTTGTTTATGAAGGGTCAGAGACCGATCAGCTCAGTAAATGATAAGAAAGCAGTCGGTGGTACCTCTTTGGGTGAATGTATTGTGCTTTTCCAGCACTGCAGCTGCGTAAAGGCCCAGAAGAGAAGTCTTCAGTGATCACCTGTGTCTGTGACTTTCCCACTGCGCCGATAGGCGCCGAGGTACCTCGAGTGAGCTGTCCATCAAAGTGGGGTAAAGGGCTGGATAGGTTGCATAGCCTAGTGTGTGGGGGGAGGGGCCAAACTGGCGAGGCTTCTGTGCGTGTTCACTTGCCTCTTGTTTATGAAGGGTCAGAGACTGATCAGCTCAGTAAATGATAAGAAAGCAGTCGGTGGTACCTCTTTGGGTAAATGTATTGTGCTTTTCCAGCACTGCAGCTGTGTGAAGGCCCAGAAGAGTTGTCTCGAGTGACCACGTGTGTCTGTAACTTTGCCACCGCGCCGTTTGGCGCCAAGGTCCCTCGAGTGAGCTGTCCATCACAGTGGGGGAAAGGGCGGGAAGAGGTTGCATAGCCTAGTGTGTGGGGCGGGGCCAAACGGGCGGGGCTTCTGTACGAGTTCACATGCCTCTTGTTTATAAAGGGTCAGAGACCATCAGAGCATCAGATGAGGAGAAATCAGCCTCCTGGTCACTGGAAGTACAGGAGGATTGCGCTCGAGAAACTCGTGGATGCCTAGACCTCCATCACGGATTACAGCTAATTTTAGACTGTAGCCTCGACCTTGCTCACTAGGTTCTTGGGCTGATTATAATGCGTTACTGAAGTTTAGCTTCAACCGGGGCACGTGCTGTTTCTTTTGTATATGTAAGTGCTTCCTGTTGAGGTTTAATTTTTGAAACAGGAGCATCGTGCCAAAATGAATCCTGCCTGCATATTTATCCACGAAGATGCCACCATGTTGTGCCATACCTCTACTCAACTGGAGTACTTTCTACTGGGTAGTCAGTAAGTGCTACCTCGTTGGGTAAATGTATGGTGCTTTTCCTACACTACAGCTGCGTAAAGGCCCAGAAGAGAAGTCTTCAGTGTCACCTGTGTCTGTGACTTTGCCACTGCGCTGATAGGCGCCGAGGTACCTCGAGTGAGCTGTCCATCACAGTGGGGGAAAGGGCGGGATAGGTTGCATAGCCTAGTGTGTGTGGGGAGGGGCCAAACTGGCGAGGCTTCTGTGCGTGTTCACTTGCCTCTTGTTTATGAAGGGTCAGAGACCGATTAGCGCAGCAAATGAGGAGAAAGCAGTCGGTGGTACCTCTTTGGGTGAATGTATTGTGCTTTTCCAGCACTGCAGCTGCGTAACGGCCCAGAAGAGAAGTCTTCAGTGATCACCTGTGTCTGTGACTTTGCCACTGCGCTGATAGGCGCCGAGGTACCTCGAGTGAGCTGTCCATCACAGTGGGGTAAAGGGCTGGATAGGTTGCATAGCCTAGTGTGTGTGGGGAGGGGCCAAACTGGCGAGGCTTCTGTGCGTGTTCACTTGCCTCTTGTTTATGAAGGGTCAGAGACTGATCAGCTCAGTAAATGATAAGAAAGCAGTCGGTGGTACCTCTTTGGGTAAATGTATTGTGCTTTTCCAGCACTGCAGCTGTGTGAAGGCCCAGAAGAGTTGTCTCGAGTGACCACGTGTGTCTGTAACTTTGCCACCGCGCCGTTTGGCGCCAAGGTCCATCGAGTGAGCTGTCCATCACAGTGGGGGAAAGGGCGGGAAGAGGTTGCATAGCCTAGTGTGTGGGGCGGGGCCAAACGGGCGGGGCTTCTGTACGAGTTCACATGCCTCTTGTTTATAAAGGGTCAGAGACCATCAGAGCATCAGATGAGGAGAAATCAGCCTCCTGGTCACTGGAAGTACAGGAGGATTGCGCTCGAGAAACTCGTGGATGCCTAGACCTCCATCACGGATTACAGCTAATTTTAGACTGTAGCCTCGACCTTGCTCACTAGGTTCTTGGGCTGATTATAATGCGTTACTGAAGTTTAGCTTCAACCGGGGCACGTGCTGTTTCTTTTGTATATGTAAGTGCTTCCTGTTGAGGTTTAATTTTTGAAACAGGAGCATCGTGCCAAAATGAATCCTGCCTGCATATTTATCCACGAAGATGCCACCATGTTGTGCCATACCTCTACTCAACTGGAGTACTTTCTACTGGGTAGTCAGTAAGTGCTACCTCGTTGGGTAAATGTATGGTGCTTTTCCAGCACTGCAGCTGCGTAAAGGCCCAGAAGAGAAGTCTTCAGTGATCACCTGTGTCTGTGACTTTGCCACTGCGCTGATAGGCGCCGAGGTACCTCGAGTGAGCTGTCCATCACAGTGGGGGAAAGGGCGGGATAGGTTGCATAGCCTAGTGTGTGTGGGGAGGGGCCAAACTGGCGAGGCTTCTGTGCGTGTTCACTTGCCTCTTGTTTATGAAGGGTCAGAGACCGATTAGCGCAGCAAATGAGAAGAAAGCAGTCGGTGGTACCTCTTTGGGTGAATGTATTGTGCTTTTCCAGCACTGCAGCTGCGTAAAGGCCCAGAAGAGTTGTCTCGAGTGACCACGTGTGTCTGTAACTTTGCCACCGCGCCGTTTGGCGGCAAGGTCCCTCGAGTGAGCTGTCCATCACAGTGGGGGAAAGGGCGGGAAGAGGTTGCATAGCCTAGTGTTGGGGCGGGGCCAAACGGGCCGGGCTTCTGTACGAGTTCACATGCCTCTTGTTTATAAAGGGTCAGAGACCATCAGAGCATCAGATGAGGAGAAATCAGCCTCCTGGTCACTGGAAGTACAGGAGGATTGCGCTCGAGAAACTCGTGGATGCCTAGACCTCCATCACGGATTACAGCTAATTGTAGACTGTAGCCTCGACCTTGCTCACTAGGTTCTTGGGCTGATTATAATGCGTTACTGAAGTTTAGCTTCATCCGGGGCACGTGCTGTTTCTTTTGTATCTGTAAGTGCTTCCTGTTGAGGTTTAATTTTTGAAACAGGAGCATCGTGCCAAATAGAATCCTGCCTGCATATTTATCCACGAAGATGCCACCATGTTGTGCCATACCTCTACTCAACTGGAGTACTTTCTACTGGGTAGTCAGTAAGTGCTACCTCGTTGGGTAAATGTATGGTGCTTTTCCTACACTACAGCTGCGTAAAGGCCCAGAAGAGAAGTCTTCAGTGATCACCTGTGTCTGTGACTTTGCCACTGCGCTGATAGGCGCCGAGGTACCTCGAGTGAGCTGTCCATCACAGTGGGGGAAAGGGCGGGATAGGTTGCATAGCCTAGTCTGTGTGGGGAGGGGTTAAACTGGCGAGGCTTCTGTGCGAGTTCACTTGCCTCTTGTTTATGAAGGGTCAGAGACCGATCAGCTCAGTAAATAATAAGAAAGCAGTCGGTGGTACCTCTTTGGGTGAATATATTGTGCTTTTCCAGCACTGCAGCTGCGTGAAGGCCCAGAAGAGTTGTATTCAGGGATCACCTGTGTCTGTAACGTTGCCACTGCGCCGATAGGCGCCGAGGTACCTCGAGTGAGCAGTCCATCACAGTGGTGGAAAGGGCGGATAGGTTGCATAGCCTAGTGTGTGTGGGGAGGGGCTAAACTGGCGAGGCTTCTGTGCGTGTTCACTTGCCTCTTGTTTATGAAGGGTCAGAGACCGATTAGCGCAGCAAATGAGGAGAAAGCAGTCGGTGGTACCTCTTTGGGTGAATGTATTGTGCTTTTCCAGCACTGCAGCTGCGTAAAGGCCCAGAAGAGTTGTCTCGAGTGACCACGTGTGTCTGTAACTTTGCCACCGCGCCGCTTGGCGCCAAGGTCCCTCGAGTGAGATGTCCATCACAGTGGGGGAAAGGGCGGGAAGAGGTTGCATAGCCTAGTGTGTGGGGCGGGGCCAAACGGGCGGGGCTTCTGTACGAGTTCACATGTCTCTTGTTTATAAAGGGTCAGAGACCATCAGAGCATCAGATGAGGAGAAATCAGCCTCCTGGTCACTGGAAGTACAGGAGGATTGCGCTCGAGAAACTCGTGGATGCCTAGACCTCCATCACGGATTACAGCTAATTTTAGACTGTAGCCTCGACCTTGCTCACTAGGTTCTTGGGCTGATTATAATGCGTTACTGAAGTTTAGCTTCAACCGGGGCACGTGCTGTTTCTTTTGTATATGTAAGTGCTTCCTGTTGAGGTTTAATTTTTGAAACAGGAGCATCGTGCCAAAATGAATCCTGCCTGCATATTTATCCACGAAGATGCCACCATGTTGTGCCATACCTCTACTCAACTGGAGTACTTTCTACTGGGTAGTCAGTAAGTGCTACCTCGTTGGGTAAATGTATGGTGCTTTTCCTACACTACAGCTGCGTAAAGGCCCAGAAGAGAAGTCTTCAGTGATCACCTGTGTCTGTGACTTTGCCACTGCGCTGATAGGCGCCGAGGTACCTCGAGTGAGCTGTCCATCACAGTGGGGGAAAGGGCGGGATAGGTTGCATAGCCTAGTGTGTGTGGGGAGGGGCCAAACTGGCGAGGCTTCTGTGCGTGTTCACTTGCCTCTTGTTTATGAAGGGTCAGAGACTGATCAGCTCAGTAAATGATAAGAAAGCAGTCGGTGGTACCTCTTTGGGTAAATGTATTGTGCTTTTCCAGCACTGCAGCTGCGTGAAGGCCCAGAAGAGTTGTCTCGAGTGACCACGTGTGTCTGTAACTTTGCCACCGCGCCGTTTGGCGCCAAGGTCCCTCGAGTGAGCTGTCCATCACAGTGGGGGAAAGGGCGGGAAGAGGTTGCATAGCCTAGTGTGTGGGGCGGGGCCAAATTGGCGGGGCTTCTGTACGAGTTCACATGCCTCTTGTTTATAAAGGGTCAGAGACCATCAGAGCATCAGATGAGGAGAAATCAGCCTCCTGGTCACTGGAAGTACAGGAGGATTGCGCTCGAGAAACTCGTGGATGCCTAGACCTCCATCACGGATTACAGCTAATTGTAGACTGTAGCCTCGACCTTGCTCACTAGGTTCTTGGGCTGATTATAATGCGTTACTGAAGTTTAGCTTCATCCGGGGCACGTGCTGTTTCTTTTGTATCTGTAAGTGCTTCCTGTTGAGGTTTAATTTTTGAAACAGGAGCATCGTGCCAAATAGAATCCTGCCTGCATATTTATCCACGAAGATGCCACCATGTTGTGCCATACCTCTACTCAACTGGAGTACTTTCTACTGGGTAGTCAGTAAGTGCTACCTCGTTGGGTAAATGTATGGTGCTTTTCCTACACTACAGCTGCGTAAAGGCCCAGAAGAGAAGTCTTCAGTGATCACCTGTGTCTGTGACTTTGCCACTGCGCTGATAGGCGCCGAGGTACCTCGAGTGAGCTGTCCATCACAGTGGGGGAAAGGGCGGGATAGGTTGCATAGCCTAGTCTGTGTGGGGAGGGGTTAAACTGGCGAGGCTTCTGTGCGAGTTCACATGCCTCTTGTTTATGAAGGGTCAGAGACCGATCAGCTCAGTAAATGATAAGAAAGCAGTCGGTGGTACCTCTTTGGGTGAATGTATTGTGCTTTTCCAGCACTGCAGCTGCGTAAAGGCCCAGAAGAGAAGTCTTCAGTGATCACCTGTGTCTGTGACTTTGCCACTGCGCTGATAGGCGCCGAGGTACCTCGAGTGAGCTGTCCATCACAGTGGGGGAAAGGGCGGGATAGGTTGCATAGCCTAGTCTGTGTGGGGAGGGGTTAAACTGGCGAGGCTTCTGTGCGAGTTCACATGCCTCTTGTTTATGAAGGGTCAGAGACCGATCAGCTCAGTAAATGATAAGAAAGCAGTCGGTGGTACCTCTTTGGGTAAATGTATTGCGCTTTTCCAGCACTGCAGCTGCGTGAAGGCCCAGAAGAGTTGTATTCAGTGATCACCTGTGTCTGTGACTTTGCCACTGCGCCGATATGCGCCGAGGTACCTCGAGGGAGCTGTCCATCAAAGTGGGGTAAAGGGCTGGATAGGTTGCATAGCCTAGTGTGTGTGGGGAGGGGCCAAACTGGCGAGGCTTCTGTGCGTGTTCACTTGCCTCTTGTTTATGAAGGGTCAGAGACTGATCAGCTCAGTAAATGATAAGAAAGCAGTCGGTGGTACCTCTTTGGGTAAATGTATTGTGCTTTTCCAGCACTGCAGCTGTGTGAAGGCCCAGAAGAGTTGTCTCGAGTGACCACGTGTGTCTGTAACTTTGCCACCGCGCCGTTTGGCGCCAAGGTCCCTCGAGTGAGCTGTCCATCACAGTGGGGGAAAGGGCGGGAAGAGGTTGCATAGCCTAGTGTGTGGGGCGGGGCCAAACGGGCGGGGCTTCTGTACGAGTTCACATGCCTCTTGTTTATAAAGGGTCAGAGACCATCAGAGCATCAGATGAGGAGAAATCAGCCTCCTGGTCACTGGAAGTACAGGAGGATTGCGCTCGAGAAACTCGTGGATGCCTAGACCTCCATCACGGATTACAGCTAATTTTAGACTGTAGCCTCGACCTTGCTCACTAGGTTCTTGGGCTGATTATAATGCGTTACTGAAGTTTAGCTTCAACCGGGGCACGTGCTGTTTCTTTTGTATATGTAAGTGCTTCCTGTTGAGGTTTAATTTTTGAAACAGGAGCATCGTGCCAAAATGAATCCTGCCTGCATATTTATCCACGAAGATGCCACCATGTTGTGCCATACCTCTACTCAACTGGAGTACTTTCTACTGGGTAGTCAGTAAGTGCTACCTCGTTGGGTAAATGTATGGTGCTTTTCCTACACTACAGCTGCGTAAAGGCCCAGAAGAGAAGTCTTCAGTGTCACCTGTGTCTGTGACTTTGCCACTGCGCTGATAGGCGCCGAGGTACCTCGAGTGAGCTGTCCATCACAGTGGGGGAAAGGGCGGGATAGGTTGCATAGCCTAGTCTGTGTGGGGAGGGGTTAAACTGGCGAGGCTTCTGTGGGAGTTCACATGCCTCTTGTTTATGAAGGGTCAGAGACCGATCAGCTCAGTAAATGATAAGAAAGCAGTCGGTGGTACCTCTTTGGGTGAATGTATTGTGCTTTTCCAGCACTGCAGCTGCGTGAAGGCCCAGAAGAGAAGTCTTCAGTGATCACCTGTGTCTGTGACTTTGCCACTGCGCTGATAGGCGCCGAGGTACCTCGAGTGAGCTGTCCATCACAGTGGGGTAAAGGGCTGGATAGGTTGCATAGCCTAGTGTGTGTGGGGAGGGGCCAAACTGGCGAGGTTTCTGTGCGTGTTCACTTGCCTCTTGTTTATGAAGGGTCAGAGACTGATCAGCTCAGTAAATGATAAGAAAGCAGTCGGTGGTACCTCTTTGGGTAAATGTATTGTGCTTTTCCAGCACTGCAGCTGTGTGAAGGCCCAGAAGAGTTGTCTCGAGTGACCACGTGTGTCTGTAACTTTGCCACCGCGCCGTTTGGCGCCAAGGTCCATCGAGTGAGCTGTCCATCACAGTGGGGGAAAGGGCGGGAAGAGGTTGCATAGCCTAGTGTGTGGGGCGGGGCCAAACGGGCGGGGCTTCTGTACGAGTTCACATGCCTCTTGTTTATAAAGGGTCAGAGACCATCAGAGCATCAGATGAGGAGAAATCAGCCTCCTGGTCACTGGAAGTACAGGAGGATTGCGCTCGAGAAACTCGTGGATGCCTAGACCTCCATCACGGATTACAGCTAATTTTAGACTGTAGCCTCGACCTTGCTCACTAGGTTCTTGGGCTGATTATAATGCGTTACTGAAGTTTAGCTTCAACCGGGGCACGTGCTGTTTCTTTTGTATATGTAAGTGCTTCCTGTTGAGGTTTAATTTTTGAAACAGGAGCATCGTGCCAAAATGAATCCTGCCTGCATATTTATCCACGAAGATGCCACCATGTTGTGCCATACCTCTACTCAACTGGAGTACTTTCTACTGGGTAGTCAGTAAGTGCTACCTCGTTGGGTAAATGTATGGTGCTTTTCCAGCACTGCAGCTGCGTAAAGGCCCAGAAGAGAAGTCTTCAGTGATCACCTGTGTCTGTGACTTTGCCACTGCGCTGATAGGCGCCGAGGTACCTCGAGTGAGCTGTCCATCACAGTGGGGGAAAGGGCGGGATAGGTTGCATAGCCTAGTGTGTGTGGGGAGGGGCCAAACTGGCGAGGCTTCTGTGCGTGTTCACTTGCCTCTTGTTTATGAAGGGTCAGAGACCGATTAGCGCAGCAAATGAGGAGAAAGCAGTCGGTGGTACCTCTTTGGGTGAATGTATTGTGCTTTTCCAGCACTGCAGCTGCGTAAAGGCCCAGAAGAGTTGTCTCGAGTGACCACGTGTGTCTGTAACTTTGCCACCGCGCCCTTTTGGCGCCAAGGTCCCTCGAGTGAGCTGTCCATCACAGTGGGGGAAAGGGCGGGAAGAGGTTGCATAGCCTAGTGTTGGGGCGGGGCCAAACGGGCCGGGCTTCTGTACGAGTTCACATGCCTCTTGTTTATAAAGGGTCAGAGACCATCAGAGCATCAGATGAGGAGAAATCAGCCTCCTGGTCACTGGAAGTACAGGAGGATTGCGCTCGAGAAACTCGTGGATGCCTAGACCTCCATCACGGATTACAGCTAATTGTAGACTGTAGCCTCGACCTTGCTCACTAGGTTCTTGGGCTGATTATAATGCGTTACTGAAGTTTAGCTTCATCCGGGGCACGTGCTGTTTCTTTTGTATCTGTAAGTGCTTCCTGTTGAGGTTTAATTTTTGAAACAGGAGCATCGTGCCAAATAGAATCCTGCCTGCATATTTATCCACGAAGATGCCACCATGTTGTGCCATACCTCTACTCAACTGGAGTACTTTCTACTGGGTAGTCAGTAAGTGCTACCTCGTTGGGTAAATGTATGGTGCTTTTCCTACACTACAGCTGCGTAAAGGCCCAGAAGAGAAGTCTTCAGTGATCACCTGTGTCTGTGACTTTGCCACTGCGCTGATAGGCGCCGAGGTACCTCGAGTGAGCTGTCCATCACAGTGGGGGAAAGGGCGGGATAGGTTGCATAGCCTAGTCTGTGTGGGGAGGGGTTAAACTGGCGAGGCTTCTGTGCGAGTTCACTTGCCTCTTGTTTATGAAGGGTCAGAGACCGATCAGCTCAGTAAATAATAAGAAAGCAGTCGGTGGTACCTCTTTGGGTGAATATATTGTGCTTTTCCAGCACTGCAGCTGCGTGAAGGCCCAGAAGAGTTGTATTCAGGGATCACCTGTGTCTGTAACGTTGCCACTGCGCCGATAGGCGCCGAGGTACCTCGAGTGAGCAGTCCATCACAGTGGTGGAAAGGGCGGATAGGTTGCATAGCCTAGTGTGTGTGGGGAGGGGCTAAACTGGCGAGGCTTCTGTGCGTGTTCACTTGCCTCTTGTTTATGAAGGGTCAGAGACCGATTAGCGCAGCAAATGAGGAGAAAGCAGTCGGTGGTACCTCTTTGGGTGAATGTATTGTGCTTTTCCAGCACTGCAGCTGCGTAAAGGCCCAGAAGAGTTGTCTCGAGTGACCACGTGTGTCTGTAACTTTGCCACCGCGCCGTTTGGCGCCAAGGTCCCTCGAGTGAGATGTCCATCACAGTGGGGGAAAGGGCGGGAAGAGGTTGCATAGCCTAGTGTGTGGGGCGGGGCCAAACGGGCGGGGCTTCTGTACGAGTTCACATGTCTCTTGTTTATAAAGGGTCAGAGACCATCAGAGCATCAGATGAGGAGAAATCAGCCTCCTGGTCACTGGAAGTACAGGAGGATTGCGCTCGAGAAACTCGTGGATGCCTAGACCTCCATCACGGATTACAGCTAATTTTAGACTGTAGCCTCGACCTTGCTCACTAGGTTCTTGGGCTGATTATAATGCGTTACTGAAGTTTAGCTTCAACCGGGGCACGTGCTGTTTCTTTTGTATATGTAAGTGCTTCCTGTTGAGGTTTAATTTTTGAAACAGGAGCATCGTGCCAAAATGAATCCTGCCTGCATATTTATCCACGAAGATGCCACCATGTTGTGCCATACCTCTACTCAACTGGAGTACTTTCTACTGGGTAGTCAGTAAGTGCTACCTCGTTGGGTAAATGTATGGTGCTTTTCCTACACTACAGCTGCGTAAAGGCCCAGAAGAGAAGTCTTCAGTGATCACCTGTGTCTGTGACTTTGCCACTGCGCTGATAGGCGCCGAGGTACCTCGAGTGAGCTGTCCATCACAGTGGGGGAAAGGGCGGGATAGGTTGCATAGCCTAGTGTGTGTGGGGAGGGGCCAAACTGGCGAGGCTTCTGTGCGTGTTCACTTGCCTCTTGTTTATGAAGGGTCAGAGACTGATCAGCTCAGTAAATGATAAGAAAGCAGTCGGTGGTACCTCTTTGGGTAAATGTATTGTGCTTTTCCAGCACTGCAGCTGCGTGAAGGCCCAGAAGAGTTGTCTCGAGTGACCACGTGTGTCTGTAACTTTGCCACCGCGCCGTTTGGCGCCAAGGTCCCTCGAGTGAGCTGTCCATCACAGTGGGGGAAAGGGCGGGAAGAGGTTGCATAGCCTAGTGTGTGGGGCGGGGCCAAATTGGCGGGGCTTCTGTACGAGTTCACATGCCTCTTGTTTATAAAGGGTCAGAGACCATCAGAGCATCAGATGAGGAGAAATCAGCCTCCTGGTCACTGGAAGTACAGGAGGATTGCGCTCGAGAAACTCGTGGATGCCTAGACCTCCATCACGGATTACAGCTAATTGTAGACTGTAGCCTCGACCTTGCTCACTAGGTTCTTGGGCTGATTATAATGCGTTACTGAAGTTTAGCTTCATCCGGGGCACGTGCTGTTTCTTTTGTATCTGTAAGTGCTTCCTGTTGAGGTTTAATTTTTGAAACAGGAGCATCGTGCCAAATAGAATCCTGCCTGCATATTTATCCACGAAGATGCCACCATGTTGTGCCATACCTCTACTCAACTGGAGTACTTTCTACTGGGTAGTCAGTAAGTGCTACCTCGTTGGGTAAATGTATGGTGCTTTTCCTACACTACAGCTGCGTAAAGGCCCAGAAGAGAAGTCTTCAGTGATCACCTGTGTCTGTGACTTTGCCACTGCGCTGATAGGCGCCGAGGTACCTCGAGTGAGCTGTCCATCACAGTGGGGGAAAGGGCGGGATAGGTTGCATAGCCTAGTCTGTGTGGGGAGGGGTTAAACTGGCGAGGCTTCTGTGCGAGTTCACATGCCTCTTGTTTATGAAGGGTCAGAGACCGATCAGCTCAGTAAATGATAAGAAAGCAGTCGGTGGTACCTCTTTGGGTGAATGTATTGTGCTTTTCCAGCACTGCAGCTGCGTAAAGGCCCAGAAGAGAAGTCTTCAGTGATCACCTGTGTCTGTGACTTTGCCACTGCGCTGATAGGCGCCGAGGTACCTCGAGTGAGCTGTCCATCACAGTGGGGGAAAGGGCGGGATAGGTTGCATAGCCTAGTCTGTGTGGGGAGGGGTTAAACTGGCGAGGCTTCTGTGCGAGTTCACATGCCTCTTGTTTATGAAGGGTCAGAGACCGATCAGCTCAGTAAATGATAAGAAAGCAGTCGGTGGTACCTCTTTGGGTAAATGTATTGCGCTTTTCCAGCACTGCAGCTGCGTGAAGGCCCAGAAGAGTTGTATTCAGTGATCACCTGTGTCTGTGACTTTGCCACTGCGCCGATATGCGCCGAGGTACCTCGAGGGAGCTGTCCATCAAAGTGGGGTAAAGGGCTGGATAGGTTGCATAGCCTAGTGTGTGTGGGGAGGGGCCAAACTGGCGAGGCTTCTGTGCGTGTTCACTTGCCTCTTGTTTATGAAGGGTCAGAGACTGATCAGCTCAGTAAATGATAAGAAAGCAGTCGGTGGTACCTCTTTGGGTAAATGTATTGTGCTTTTCCAGCACTGCAGCTGTGTGAAGGCCCAGAAGAGTTGTCTCGAGTGACCACGTGTGTCTGTAACTTTGCCACCGCGCCGTTTGGCGCCAAGGTCCCTCGAGTGAGCTGTCCATCACAGTGGGGGAAAGGGCGGGAAGAGGTTGCATAGCCTAGTGTGTGGGGCGGGGCCAAACGGGCGGGGCTTCTGTACGAGTTCACATGCCTCTTGTTTATAAAGGGTCAGAGACCATCAGAGCATCAGATGAGGAGAAATCAGCCTCCTGGTCACTGGAAGTACAGGAGGATTGCGCTCGAGAAACTCGTGGATGCCTAGACCTCCATCACGGATTACAGCTAATTTTAGACTGTAGCCTCGACCTTGCTCACTAGGTTCTTGGGCTGATTATAATGCGTTACTGAAGTTTAGCTTCAACCGGGGCACGTGCTGTTTCTTTTGTATATGTAAGTGCTTCCTGTTGAGGTTTAATTTTTGAAACAGGAGCATCGTGCCAAAATGAATCCTGCCTGCATATTTATCCACGAAGATGCCACCATGTTGTGCCATACCTCTACTCAACTGGAGTACTTTCTACTGGGTAGTCAGTAAGTGCTACCTCGTTGGGTAAATGTATGGTGCTTTTCCTACACTACAGCTGCGTAAAGGCCCAGAAGAGAAGTCTTCAGTGTCACCTGTGTCTGTGACTTTGCCACTGCGCTGATAGGCGCCGAGGTACCTCGAGTGAGCTGTCCATCACAGTGGGGGAAAGGGCGGGATAGGTTGCATAGCCTAGTCTGTGTGGGGAGGGGTTAAACTGGCGAGGCTTCTGTGGGAGTTCACATGCCTCTTGTTTATGAAGGGTCAGAGACCGATCAGCTCAGTAAATGATAAGAAAGCAGTCGGTGGTACCTCTTTGGGTAAATGTATTGTGCTTTTCCAGCACTGCAGCTGCGTGAAGGCCCAGAAGAGAAGTCTTCAGTGATCACCTGTGTCTGTGACTTTCCCACTGCGCTGATAGGCGCCGAGGTACCTCGAGTGAGCAGTCCATCACAGTGGTGGAAAGGGCGGATAGGTTGCATAGCCTAGTGTGTGTGGGGAGGGGCCAAACTGGCGAGGCTTCTGTGCGTGTTCACTTGCCTCTTGTTTATGAAGGGTCAGAGACCGATTAGCGCAGCAAATGAGGAGAAAGCAGTCGGTGGTACCTCTTTGGGTGCATGTATTGTGCTTTTCCAGCACTGCAGCTGCGTAAAGGCCCAGAAGAGTTGTCTCGAGTGACCACGTGTGTCTGTAACTTTGCCACCGCGCCGTTTGGCGCCAAGGTCCCTCGAGTGAGCTGTCCATCACAGTGGGGGAAAGGGCGGGATAGGTTGCACAGCCTAGTCAGTGACTTTGCCACTGCGCTGATAGGCGCCGAGGTACCTCGAGTGAGCTGTCCATCACAGTGGGGGAAAGGGCGGGATAGGTTGCATAGCCTAGTCTGTGTGGGGAGGGGTTAAACTGGCGAGGCTTCTGTGGGAGTTCACATGCCTCTTGTTTATGAAGGGTCAGAGACCGATCAGCTCAGTAAATGATAAGAAAGCAGTCGGTGGTACCTCTTTGGGTAAATGTATTGTGCTTTTCCAGCACTGCAGCTGCGTGAAGGCCCAGAAGAGAAGTCTTCAGTGATCACCTGTGTCTGTGACTTTCCCACTGCGCTGATAGGCGCCGAGGTACCTCGAGTGAGCAGTCCATCACAGTGGTGGAAAGGGCGGATAGGTTGCATAGCCTAGTGTGTGTGGGGAGGGGCCAAACTGGCGAGGCTTCTGTGCGTGTTCACTTGCCTCTTGTTTATGAAGGGTCAGAGACCGATTAGCGCAGCAAATGAGGAGAAAGCAGTCGGTGGTACCTCTTTGGGTGAATGTATTGTGCTTTTCCAGCACTGCAGCTGCGTAAAGGCCCAGAAGAGTTGTCTCGAGTGACCACGTGTGTCTGTAACTTTGCCACCGCGCCGTTTGGCACCAAGGTCCCACGAGTGAGCTGTCCATCACAGTGGGGGAAAGGGCGGGAAGAGGTTGCATAGCCTAGTGTGTGGGGCGGGGCCAAACGGGCGGGGCTTCTGTACGAGTTCACATGCCTCTTGTTTATAAAGGGTCAGAGACCATCAGAGCATCAGATGAGGAGAAATCAGCCTCCTGGTCACTGGAAGTACAGGAGGATTGCGCTCGAGAAACTCGTGGATGCCTAGACCTCCATCACGGATTACAGCCAATTGTAGACTGTAGCCTCGACCTTGCTCACTAGGTTCTTGGGCTGATTATAATGCGTTACTGAAGTTTAGCTTCATCCGGGGCACGTGCTGTTTCTTTTGTATCTGTAAGTGCTTCCTGTTGAGGTTTAATTTTTGAAACAGGAGCATCGTGCCAAAATGAATCCTGCCTGCATATTTATCCAAGAAGATGCCACCATGTTGTGCCATACCTCTACTCAACTGGAGTACTTTCTACTGGGTAGTCAGTAAGTGCTACCTCGTTGGGTAAATGTATGGTGCTTTTCCTACACTACAGCTGCGTAAAGGCCCAGAAGAGAAGTCTTCAGTGATCACCTGTGTCTGTGACTTTGCCACTGCGCTGATAGGCGCCAAGGTCCCTCGAGTGAGCTGTCCATCACAGTGGGGGAAAGGGCGGGAAGAGGTTGCAAAGCCTAGTGTGTGGGGCGGGGCCAAACGGGCGGGGCTTCTGTACGAGTTCACATGCCTCTTGTTTATAAAGGGTCAGAGACCATCAGAGCATCAGATGAGGAGAAATCAGCCTCCTGGTCACTGGAAGTACAGGAGGATTGCGCTCGAGAAACTCGTGGATGCCTAGACCTCCATCACGGATTAAAGCTAATTTTAGACGGTAGCCTCGACCTTGCTCACTAGGTTCTTGGGCTGATTATAATGCGTTACTGAAGTTTAGCTTCAACCGGGGCACGTGCTGTTTCTTTTGTATATGTAAGTGCTTCCTGTTGAGGTTTAATTTTTGAAACAGGAGCATCGTGCCAAAATGAATCCTGCCTGCATATTTATCCACGAAGATGCCACCATGTTGTGCCATACCTCTACTCAACTGGAGTACTTTCTACTGGGTAGTCAGTAAGTGCTACCTCGTTGGGTAAATGTATGGTGCTTTTCCTACACTACAGCTACGTAAAGGCCCAGAAGAGAAGTCTTCAGTGATCACCTGTGTCTGTGACTTTGCCACTGCGCTGATAGGCGCCGAGGTACCTCGAGTGAGCTGTCCATCACAGTGGGGGAAAGGGCGGGATAGGTTGCACAGCCTAGTCAGTGACTTTGCCACTGCGCTGATAGGCGCCGAGGTACCTCGAGTGAGCTGTCCATCACAGTGGGGGAAAGGGCGGGATAGGTTGCATAGCCTAGTCTGTGTGGGGAGGGGTTAAACTGGCGAGGCTTCTGTGGGAGTTCACATGCCTCTTGTTTATGAAGGGTCAGAGACCGATCAGCTCAGTAAATGATAAGAAAGCAGTCGGTGGTACCTCTTTGGGTAAATGTATTGTGCTTTTCCAGCACTGCAGCTGTGTGAAGGCCCAGAAGAGTTGTCTCGAGTGACCACGTGTGTCTGTAACTTTGCCACCGCGCCGTTTGGCGCCAAGGTCCCTCGAGTGAGCTGTCCATCACAGTGGGGGAAAGGGCGGGAAGAGGTTGCATAGCCTAGTGTGTGGGGCGGGGCCAAACGGGCGGGGCTTCTGTACGAGTTCACATGCCTCTTGTTTATAAAGGGTCAGAGACCATCAGAGCATCAGATGAGGAGAAATCAGCCTCCTGGTCACTGGAAGTACAGGAGGATTGCGCTCGAGAAACTCGTGGATGCCTAGACCTCCATCACGGATTACAGCTAATTTTAGACTGTAGCCTCGACCTTGCTCACTAGGTTCTTGGGCTGATTATAATGCGTTACTGAAGTTTAGCTTCAACCGGGGCACGTGCTGTTTCTTTTGTATATGTAAGTGCTTCCTGTTGAGGTTTAATTTTTGAAACAGGAGCATCGTGCCAAAATGAATCCTGCCTGCATATTTATCCACGAAGATGCCACCATGTTGTGCCATACCTCTACTCAACTGGAGTACTTTCTACTGGGTAGTCAGTAAGTGCTACCTCGTTGGGTAAATGTATGGTGCTTTTCCTACACTACAGCTGCGTAAAGGCCCAGAAGAGAAGTCTTCAGTGTCACCTGTGTCTGTGACTTTGCCACTGCGCTGATAGGCGCCGAGGTACCTCGAGTGAGCTGTCCATCACAGTGGGGGAAAGGGCGGGATAGGTTGCATAGCCTAGTGTGTGTGGGGAGGGGCCAAACTGGCGAGGCTTCTGTGCGTGTTCACTTGCCTCTTGTTTATGAAGGGTCAGAGACCGATTAGCGCAGCAAATGAGGAGAAAGCAGTCGGTGGTACCTCTTTGGGTGAATGTATTGTGCTTTTCCAGCACTGCAGCTGCGTAAAGGCCCAGAAGAGTTGTCTCGAGTGACCACGTGTGTCTGTAACTTTGCCACCGCGCCGTTTGGCGCCAAGGTCCCTCGAGTGAGCTGTCCATCACAGTGGGGGAAAGGGCGGGATAGGTTGCACAGCCTAGTCAGTGACTTTGCCACTGCGCTGATAGGCGCCGAGGTACCTCGAGTGAGCTGTCCATCACAGTGGGGGAAAGGGCGGGATAGGTTGCATAGCCTAGTCTGTGTGGGGAGGGGTTAAACTGGCGAGGCTTCTGTGGGAGTTCACATGCCTCTTGTTTATGAAGGGTCAGAGACCGATCAGCTCAGTAAATGATAAGAAAGCAGTCGGTGGTACCTCTTTGGGTAAATGTATTGTGCTTTTCCAGCACTGCAGCTGCGTGAAGGCCCAGAAGAGAAGTCTTCAGTGATCACCTGTGTCTGTGACTTTCCCACTGCGCTGATAGGCGCCGAGGTACCTCGAGTGAGCAGTCCATCACAGTGGTGGAAAGGGCGGATAGGTTGCATAGCCTAGTGTGTGTGGGGAGGGGCCAAACTGGCGAGGCTTCTGTGCGTGTTCACTTGCCTCTTGTTTATGAAGGGTCAGAGACCGATTAGCGCAGCAAATGAGGAGAAAGCAGTCGGTGGTACCTCTTTGGGTGAATGTATTGTGCTTTTCCAGCACTGCAGCTGCGTAAAGGCCCAGAAGAGTTGTCTCGAGTGACCACGTGTGTCTGTAACTTTGCCACCGCGCCGTTTGGCGCCAAGGTCCCTCGAGTGAGCTGTCCATCACAGTGGGGGAAAGGGCGGGAAGAGGTTGCATAGCCTAGTGTGTGGGGCGGGGCCAAACGGGCGGGGCTTCTGTACGAGTTCACATGCCTCTTGTTTATAAAGGGTCAGAGACCATCAGAGCATCAGATGAGGAGAAATCAGCCTCCTGGTCACTGGAAGTACAGGAGGATTGCGCTCGAGAAACTCGTGGATGCCTAGACCTCCATCACGGATTACAGCTAATTGTAGACTGTAGCCTCGACCTTGCTCACTAGGTTCTTGGGCTGATTATAATGCGTTACTGAAGTTTAGCTTCATCCGGGGCACGTGCTGTTTCTTTTGTATCTGTAAGTGCTTCCTGTTGAGGTTTAATTTTTGAAACAGGAGCATCGTGCCAAAATGAATCCTGCCTGCATATTTATCCAAGAAGATGCCACCATGTTGTGCCATACCTCTACTCAACTGGAGTACTTTCTACTGGGTAGTCAGTAAGTGCTACCTCGTTGGGTAAATGTATGGTGCTTTTCCTACACTACAGCTGCGTAAAGGCCCAGAAGAGAAGTCTTCAGTGATCACCTGTGTCTGTGACTTTGCCACTGCGCTGATAGGCGCCAAGGTCCCTCGAGTGAGCTGTCCATCACAGTGGGGGAAAGGGCGGGAAGAGGTTGCATAGCCTAGTGTGTGGGGCGGGGCCAAACGGGCGGGGCTTCTGTACGAGTTCACATGCCTCTTGTTTATAAAGGGTCAGAGACCATCAGAGCATCAGATGAGGAGAAATCAGCCTCCTGGTCACTGGAAGTACAGGAGGATTGCGCTCGAGAAACTCGTGGATGCCTAGACCTCCATCACGGATTAAAGCTAATTTTAGACGGTAGCCTCGACCTTGCTCACTAGGTTCTTGGGCTGATTATAATGCGTTACTGAAGTTTAGCTTCAACCGGGGCACGTGCTGTTTCTTTTGTATATGTAAGTGCTTCCTGTTGAGGTTTAATTTTTGAAACAGGAGCATCGTGCCAAAATGAATCCTGCCTGCATATTTATCCACGAAGATGCCACCATGTTGTGCCATACCTCTACTCAACTGGAGTACTTTCTACTGGGTAGTCAGTAAGTGCTACCTCGTTGGGTAAATGTATGGTGCTTTTCCTACACTACAGCTACGTAAAGGCCCAGAAGAGAAGTCTTCAGTGATCACCTGTGTCTGTGACTTTGCCACTGCGCTGATAGGCGCCGAGGTACCTCGAGTGAGCTGTCCATCACAGTGGGGGAAAGGGCGGGATAGGTTGCACAGCCTAGTCAGTGACTTTGCCACTGCGCTGATAGGCGCCGAGGTACCTCGAGTGAGCTGTCCATCACAGTGGGGGAAAGGGCGGGATAGGTTGCATAGCCTAGTCTGTGTGGGGAGGGGTTAAACTGGCGAGGCTTCTGTGGGAGTTCACATGCCTCTTGTTTATGAAGGGTCAGAGACCGATCAGCTCAGTAAATGATAAGAAAGCAGTCGGTGGTACCTCTTTGGGTAAATGTATTGTGCTTTTCCAGCACTGCAGCTGCGTGAAGGCCCAGAAGAGAAGTCTTCAGTGATCACCTGTGTCTGTGACTTTCCCACTGCGCTGATAGGCGCCGAGGTACCTCGAGTGAGCAGTCCATCACAGTGGTGGAAAGGGCGGATAGGTTGCATAGCCTAGTGTGTGTGGGGAGGGGCCAAACTGGCGAGGCTTCTGTGCGTGTTCACTTGCCTCTTGTTTATGAAGGGTCAGAGACCGATTAGCGCAGCAAATGAGGAGAAAGCAGTCGGTGGTACCTCTTTGGGTGAATGTATTGTGCTTTTCCAGCACTGCAGCTGCGTAAAGGCCCAGAAGAGTTGTCTCGAGTGACCACGTGTGTCTGTAACTTTGCCACCGCGCCGTTTGGCGCCAAGGTCCCTCGAGTGAGCTGTCCATCACAGTGGGGGAAAGGGCGGGAAGAGGTTGCATAGCCTAGTGTGTGGGGCGGGGCCAAACGGGCGGGGCTTCTGTACGAGTTCACATGCCTCTTGTTTATAAAGGGTCAGAGACCATCAGAGCATCAGATGAGGAGAAATCAGCCTCCTGGTCACTGGAAGTACAGGAGGATTGCGCTCGAGAAACTCGTGGATGCCTAGACCTCCATCACGGATTACAGCTAATTGTAGACTGTAGCCTCGACCTTGCTCACTAGGTTCTTGGGCTGATTATAATGCGTTACTGAAGTTTAGCTTCATCCGGGGCACGTGCTGTTTCTTTTGTATCTGTAAGTGCTTCCTGTTGAGGTTTAATTTTTGAAACAGGAGCATCGTGCCAAAATGAATCCTGCCTGCATATTTATCCAAGAAGATGCCACCATGTTGTGCCATACCTCTACTCAACTGGAGTACTTTCTACTGGGTAGTCAGTAAGTGCTACCTCGTTGGGTAAATGTATGGTGCTTTTCCTACACTACAGCTGCGTAAAGGCCCAGAAGAGAAGTCTTCAGTGATCACCTGTGTCTGTGACTTTGCCACTGCGCTGATAGGCGCCGAGGTACCTCGAGTGAGCTGTCCATCACAGTGGGGGAAAGGGCGGGATAGGTTGCATAGCCTAGTCTGTGTGGGGAGGGGTTAAACTGGCGAGGCTTCTGTGCGAGTTCACATGCCTCTTGTTTATGAAGGGTCAGAGACCGATCAGCTCAGTAAATGATAAGAAAGCAGTCGGTGGTACCTCTTTGGGTGAATGTATTGTGCTTTTCCAGCACTGCAGCTGCGTAAAGGCCCAGAAGAGAAGACTTCAGTGATCACCTGTGTCTGTGACTTTGCCACTGCGCTGATAGGCGCCGAGGTACCTCGAGTGAGCTGTCCATCACAGTGGGGGAAAGGGCGGGATAGGTTGCATAGCCTAGTCTGTGTGGGGAGGGGTTAAACTGGCGAGGCTTCTGTGCGAGTTCACATGCCTCTTGTTTATGAAGGGTCAGAGACCGATCAGCTCAGTAAATGATAAGAAAGCAGTCGGTGGTACCTCTTTGGGTAAATGTATTGCGCTTTTCCAGCACTGCAGCTGCGTGAAGGCCCAGAAGAGTTGTATTCAGTGATCACCTGTGTCTGTGACTTTGCCACTGCGCCGATATGCGCCGAGGTACCTCGAGGGAGCTGTCCATCAAAGTGGGGTAAAGGGCTGGATAGGTTGCATAGCCTAGTGTGTGTGGGG
Organism: Lissotriton vulgaris; assembly: GCF_964263255.1. Taxonomy (NCBI): domain Eukaryota; kingdom Metazoa; phylum Chordata; class Amphibia; order Caudata; family Salamandridae; genus Lissotriton; species Lissotriton vulgaris. The sequence goes on from NC_141696.1 coordinate 1,495,998,522, forward strand.
AGGGGCCAAACTGGCGAGGCTTCTGTGCGTGTTCACTTGCCTCTTGTTTATGAAGGGTCAGAGACTGATCAGCTCAGTAAATGATAAGAAAGCAGTCGGTGGTACCTCTTTGGGTAAATGTATTGTGCTTTTCCAGCACTGCAGCTGTGTGAAGGCCCAGAAGAGTTGTCTCGAGTGACCACGTGTGTCTGTAACTTTGCCACTGCGCCGTTTGGCGCCAAGGTCCCTCGAGTGAGCTGTCCATCACAGTGGGGGAAAGGGCGTGAAGAGGTTGCATAGCCTAGTGTGTGGGGCGGGGCCAAACGGGCGGGGCTTTTGTACGAGTTCACATGCCTCTTGTTTATAAAGGGTCAGAGACCATCAGAGCATCAGATGAGGAGAAATCAGCCTCCTGGTCACTGGAAGTACAGGAGGATTGCGCTCGAGAAACTCGTGGATGCCTAGACCTCCATCATGGATTACAGCTAATTGTAGACTGTAGCCTCGACCTTGCTCACTAGGTTCTTGGGCTGATTATAATGCGTTACTGAAGTTTAGCTTCATCCGGGGCACGTGCTGTTTCTTTTGTATCTGTAAGTGCTTCCTGTTGAGGTTTAATTTTTGAAACAGGAGCATCGTGCCAAATAGAATCCTGCCTGCATATTTATCCACGAAGATGCCACCATGTTGTGCCATACCTCTACTCAACTGGAGTACTTTCTACTGGGTAGTCAGTAAGTGCTACCTCGTTGGGTAAATGTATGGTGCTTTTCCTACACTACAGCTGCGTAAAGGCCCAGAAGAGAAGTCTTCAGTGATCACCTGTGTCTGTGACTTTGCCACTGCGCTGATAGGCGCCGAGGTACCTCGAGTGAGCTGTCCATCACCGTGGGGGAAAGGGCGGGATAGGTTGCATAGCCTAGTCTGTGTGGGGAGGGGTTAAACTGGCGAGGCTTCTGTGCGAGTTCACATGCCTCTTGTTTATGAAGGGTCAGAGACCGATCAGCTCAGTAAATGATAAGAAAGCAGTCGGTGGTACCTCTTTGGGTGAATATATTGTGCTTTTCCAGCACTGCAGCTGCGTGAAGGCCCAGAAGAGTTGTATTCAGGGATCACCTGTGTCTGTAACGTTGCCACTGCGCCGATAGGCGCCGAGGTACCTCGAGTGAGCAGTCCATCACAGTGGTGGAAAGGGCGGATAGGTTGCATAGCCTAGTGTGTGTGGGGAGGGGCTAAACTGGCGAGGCTTCTGTGCGTGTTCACTTGCCTCTTGTTTATGAAGGGTCAGAGACCGATCAGCTCAGTAAATGATAAGAAAGCAGTCGGTGGTACCTCTTTGGGTGAATGTATTGTGCTTTTCCAGCACTGCAGCTGCGTGAAGGCCCAGAAGAGTTGTATTCAGGGATCACCTGTGTCTGTAACGTTGCCACTGCGCCGATAGGCGCCGAGGTACCTCGAGTGAGCTGTCCATCACAGTGGGGTAAAGGGCTGGATAGGTTGCATAGCCTAGTGTGTGTGGGGAGGGGCCAAACTGGCGAGGCTTCTGTGCGTGTTCACTTGCCTCTTGTTTATGAAGGGTCAGAGACTGATCAGCTCAGTAAATGATAAGAAAGCAGTCGGTGGTACCTCTTTGGGTAAATGTATTGTGCTTTTCCAGCACTGCAGCTGTGTGAAGGCCCAGAAGAGTTGTCTCGAGTGACCACGTGTGTCTGTAACTTTGCCACCGCGCCGTTTGGCGCCAAGGTCCATCGAGTGAGCTGTCCATCACAGTGGGGGAAAGGGCGGGAAGAGGTTGCATAGCCTAGTGTGTGGGGCGGGGCCAAACGGGCGGGGCTTCTGTACGAGTTCACATGCCTCTTGTTTATAAAGGGTCAGAGACCATCAGAGCATCAGATGAGGAGAAATCAGCCTCCTGGTCACTGGAAGTACAGGAGGATTGCGCTCGAGAAACTCGTGGATGCCTAGACCTCCATCACGGATTACAGCTAATTTTAGACTGTAGCCTCGACCTTGCTCACTAGGTTCTTGGGCTGATTATAATGCGTTACTGAAGTTTAGCTTCAACCGGGGCACGTGCTGTTTCTTTTGTATATGTAAGTGCTTCCTGTTGAGGTTTAATTTTTGAAACAGGAGCATCGTGCCAAAATGAATCCTGCCTGCATATTTATCCACGAAGATGCCACCATGTTGTGCCATACCTCTACTCAACTGGAGTACTTTCTACTGGGTAGTCAGTAAGTGCTACCTCGTTGGGTAAATGTATGGTGCTTTTCCAGCACTGCAGCTGCGTAAAGGCCCAGAAGAGAAGTCTTCAGTGATCACCTGTGTCTGTGACTTTGCCACTGCGCTGATAGGCGCCGAGGTACCTCGAGTGAGCTGTCCATCACAGTGGGGGAAAGGGCGGGATAGGTTGCATAGCCTAGTGTGTGTGGGGAGGGGCCAAACTGGCGAGGCTTCTGTGCGTGTTCACTTGCCTCTTGTTTATGAAGGGTCAGAGACCGATTAGCGCAGCAAATGAGGAGAAAGCAGTCGGTGGTACCTCTTTGGGTGAATGTATTGTGCTTTTCCAGCACTGCAGCTGCGTAAAGGCCCAGAAGAGTTGTCTCGAGTGACCACGTGTGTCTGTAACTTTGCCACCGCGCCGTTTGGCGCCAAGGTCCCTCGAGTGAGCTGTCCATCACAGTGGGGGAAAGGGCGGGAAGAGGTTGCATAGCCTAGTGTTGGGGTGGGGCCAAACGGGCCGGGCTTCTGTACGAGTTCACATGCCTCTTGTTTATAAAGGGTCAGAGACCATCAGAGCATCAGATGAGGAGAAATCAGCCTCCTGGTCACTGGAAGTACAGGAGGATTGCGCTCGAGAAACTCGTGGATGCCTAGACCTCCATCACGGATTACAGCTAATTGTAGACTGTAGCCTCGACCTTGCTCACTAGGTTCTTGGGCTGATTATAATGCGTTACTGAAGTTTAGCTTCATCCGGGGCACGTGCTGTTTCTTTTGTATCTGTAAGTGCTTCCTGTTGAGGTTTAATTTTTGAAACAGGAGCATCGTGCCAAATAGAATCCTGCCTGCATATTTATCCACGAAGATGCCACCATGTTGTGCCATACCTCTACTCAACTGGAGTACTTTCTACTGGGTAGTCAGTAAGTGCTACCTCGTTGGGTAAATGTATGGTGCTTTTCCTACACTACAGCTGCGTAAAGGCCCAGAAGAGAAGTCTTCAGTGATCACCTGTGTCTGTGACTTTGCCACTGCGCTGATAGGCGCCGAGGTACCTCGAGTGAGCTGTCCATCACAGTGGGGGAAAGGGCGGGAATAGGTTGCATAGCCTAGTCTGTGTGGGGAGGGGTTAAACTGGCGAGGCTTCTGTGCGACTTCACATGCCTCTTGTTTATGAAGGGTCAGAGACCGATCAGCTCAGTAAATGATAAGAAAGCAGTCGGTGGTACCTCTTTGGGTGAATGTATTGTGCTTTTCCAGCACTGCAGCTGCGTAAAGGCCCAGAAGAGAAGTCTTCAGTGATCACCTGTGTCTGTGACTTTGCCACTGCGCTGATAGGCGCCGAGGTACCTCGAGTGAGCTGTCCATCACAGTGGGGGAAAGGGCGGGATAGGTTGCATAGCCTAGACAGTGACTTTGCCACTGCGCTGATAGGCGCCGAGGTACCTCGAGTGAGCTGTCCATCACAGTGGGGTAAAGGGCTGGATAGGTTGCATAGCCTAGTGTGTGTGGGGAGGGGCCAAACTGGCGAGGCTTCTGTGCGTGTTCACTTGCCTCTTGTTTATGAAGGGTCAGAGACTGATCAGCTCAGTAAATGATAAGAAAGCAGTCGGTGGTACCTCTTTGGGTAAATGTATTGTGCTTTTCCAGCACTGCAGCTGCGTGAAGGCCCAGAAGAGTTGTCTCGAGTGACCACGTGTGTCTGTAACTTTGCCACCGCGCCGTTTGGCGCCAAGGTCCCTCGAGTGAGGTGTCCATCACAGTGGGGGAAAGGGCGGGAAGAGGTTGCATAGCCTAGTGTGTGGGGCGGGGCCAAACGGGCGGGGCTTCTGTACGAGTTCACATGCCTCTTGTTTATAAAGGGTCAGAGACCATCAGAGCATCAGATGAGGAGAAATCAGCCTCCTGGTCACTGGAAGTACAGGAGGATTGCGCTCGAGAAACTCGTGGATGCCTAGACCTCCATCACGGATTACAGCTAATTTTAGACTGTAGCCTCGACCTTGCTCACTAGGTTCTTGGGCTGATTATAATGCGTTACTGAAGTTTAGCTTCAACCGGGGCACGTGCTGTTTCTTTTGCATATGTAAGTGCTTCCTGTTGAGGTTTAATTTTTGAAACAGGAGCATCGTGCCAAAATGAATCCTGCCTGCATATTTATCCACGAAGATGCCACCATGTTGTGCCATACCTCTACTCAACTGGAGTACTTTCTACTGGGTAGTCAGTAAGTGCTACCTCGTTGGGTAAATGTATGGTGCTTTTCCTACACTACAGCTGCGTAAAGGCCCAGAAGAGAAGTCTTCAGTGATCACCTGTGTCTGTGACTTTGCCACTGCGCTGATAGGCGCCGAGGTACCTCGAGTGAGCTGTCCATCACAGTGGGGGAAAGGGCGGGATAGGTTGCATAGCCTAGTCTGTGTGGGGAGGGGTTAAACTGGCGAGGCTTCTGTGCGAGTTCACATGCCTCTTGTTTATGAAGGGTCAGAGACCGATCAGCTCAGTAAATGATAAGAAAGCAGTCGGTGGTACCTCTTTGGGTGAATGTATTGTGCTTTTCCAGCACTGCAGCTGCGTAAAGGCCCAGAAGAGAAGTCTTCAGTGATCACCTGTGTCTGTGACTTTGCCACTGCGCTGATAGGCGCCGAGGTACCTCGAGTGAGCTGTCCATCACAGTGGGGGAAAGGGTGGGATAGGTTGCATAGCCTAGTCAGTCACTTTGCCACTGCGCTGATAGGCGCCGAGGTACCTCGAGTGAGCTGTCCATCACAGTGGGGGAAAGGGCGGGATAGGTTGCATAGCCTAGTCTGTGTGGGGAGGGGTTAAACTGGCGAGGCTTCTGTGCAAGTTCACATGCCTCTTGTTTATGAAGGGTCAGAGACCGATCAGCTCAGTAAATGATAAGAAAGCAGTCGGTGGTACCTCTTTGGGTGAATGTATTGTGCTTTTCCAGCACTGCAGCTGCGTGAAGGCCCAGAAGAGTTGTATTCAGGGATCACCTGTGTCTGTAACGTTGCCACTGCGCCGATAGGCGCCGAGGTACCTCGAGTGAGCTGTCCATCACAGTGGGGTAAAGGGCTGGATAGGTTGCATAGCCTAGTGTGTGTGGGGAGGGGCCAAACTGGCGAGGCTTCTGTGCGTGTTCACTTGCCTCTTGTTTATGAAGGGTCAGAGACTGATCAGCTCAGTAAATGATAAGAAAGCAGTCGGTGGTACCTCTTTGGGTAAATGTATTGTGCTTTTCCAGCACTGCAGCTGTGTGAAGGCCCAGAAGAGTTGTCTCGAGTGACCACGTGTGTCTGTAACTTTGCCACCGCGCCGTTTGGCGCCAAGGTCCATCGAGTGAGCTGTCCATCACAGTGGGGGAAAGGGCGGGAAGAGGTTGCATAGCCTAGTGTGTGGGGCGGGGCCAAACGGGCGGGGCTTCTGTACGAGTTCACATGCCTCTTGTTTATAAAGGGTCAGAGACCATCAGAGCATCAGATGAGGAGAAATCAGCCTCCTGGTCACTGGAAGTACAGGAGGATTGCGCTCGAGAAACTCGTGGATGCCTAGACCTCCATCACGGATTACAGCTAATTTTAGACTGTAGCCTCGACCTTGCTCACTAGGTTCTTGGGCTGATTATAATGCGTTACTGAAGTTTAGCTTCAACCGGGGCACGTGCTGTTTCTTTTGTATATGTAAGTGCTTCCTGTTGAGGTTTAATTTTTGAAACAGGAGCATCGTGCCAAAATGAATCCTGCCTGCATATTTATCCACGAAGATGCCACCATGTTGTGCCATACCTCTACTCAACTGGAGTACTTTCTACTGGGTAGTCAGTAAGTGCTACCTCGTTGGGTAAATGTATGGTGCTTTTCCAGCACTGCAGCTGCGTAAAGGCCCAGAAGAGAAGTCTTCAGTGATCACCTGTGTCTGTGACTTTGCCACTGCGCTGATAGGCGCCGAGGTACCTCGAGTGAGCTGTCCATCACAGTGGGGGAAAGGGCGGGATAGGTTGCATAGCCTAGTGTGTGTGGGGAGGGGCCAAACTGGCGAGGCTTCTGTGCGTGTTCACTTGCCTCTTGTTTATGAAGGGTCAGAGACCGATTAGCGCAGCAAATGAGGAGAAAGCAGTCGGTGGTACCTCTTTGGGTGAATGTATTGTGCTTTTCCAGCACTGCAGCTGCGTAAAGGCCCAGAAGAGTTGTCTCGAGTGACCACGTGTGTCTGTAACTTTGCCACCGCGCCGTTTGGCGCCAAGGTCCCTCGAGTGAGCTGTCCATCACAGTGGGGGAAAGGGCGGGAAGAGGTTGCATAGCCTAGTGTTGGGGCGGGGCCAAACGGGCCGGGCTTCTGTACGAGTTCACATGCCTCTTGTTTATAAAGGGTCAGAGACCATCAGAGCATCAGATGAGGAGAAATCAGCCTCCTGGTCACTGGAAGTACAGGAGGATTGCGCTCGAGAAACTCGTGGATGCCTAGACCTCCATCACGGATTACAGCTAATTGTAGACTGTAGCCTCGACCTTGCTCACTAGGTTCTTGGGCTGATTATAATGCGTTACTGAAGTTTAGCTTCATCCGGGGCACGTGCTGTTTCTTTTGTATCTGTAAGTGCTTCCTGTTGAGGTTTAAGTTTTGAAACAGGAGCATCGTGCCAAATAGAATCCTGCCTGCATATTTATCCACGAAGATGCCACCATGTTGTGCCATACCTCTACTCAACTGGAGTACTTTCTACTGGGTAGTCAGTAAGTGCTACCTCATTGGGTAAATGTATGGTGCTTTTCCTACACTACAGCTGCGTAAAGGCCCAGAAGAGAAGTCTTCAGTGATCACCTGTGTCTGTGACTTTGCCACTGCGCTGATAGGCGCCGAGGTACCTCGAGTGAGCTGTCCATCACAGTGGGGGAAAGGGCGGGATAGGTTGCATAGCCTAGTCTGTGTGGGGAGGGGTTAAACTGGCGAGGCTTCTGTGCGAGTTCACATGCCTCTTGTTTATGAAGGGTCAGAGACCGATCAGCTCAGTAAATAATAAGAAAGCAGTCGGTGGTACCTCTTTGGGTGAATATATTGTGCTTTTCCAGCACTGCAGCTGCGTGAAGGCCCAGAAGAGTTGTATTCAGGGATCACCTGTGTCTGTAACGTTGCCACTGCGCCGATAGGCGCCGAGGTACCTCGAGTGAGCAGTCCATCACAGTGGTGGAAAGGGCGGATAGGTTGCATAGCCTAGTGTGTGTGGGGAGGGGCTAAACTGGCGAGGCTTCTGTGCGTGTTCACTTGCCTCTTGTTTATGAAGGGTCAGAGACCGATTAGCGCAGCAAATGAGGAGAAAGCAGTCGGTGGTACCTCTTTGGGTGAATGTATTGTGCTTTTCCAGCACTGCAGCTGCGTAAAGGCCCAGAAGAGTTGTCTCGAGTGACCACGTGTGTCTGTAACTTTGCCACCGCGCCGTTTGGCGCCAAGGTCCCTCGAGTGAGATGTCCATCACAGTGGGGGAAAGGGCGGGAAGAGGTTGCATAGCCTAGTGTGTGGGGCGGGGCCAAACGGGCGGGGCTTCTGTACGAGTTCACATGCCTCTTGTTTATAAAGGGTCAGAGACCATCAGAGCATCAGATGAGGAGAAATCAGCCTCCTGGTCACTGGAAGTACAGGAGGATTGCGCTCGAGAAACTCGTGGATGCCTAGACCTCCATCACGGATTACAGCTAATTTTAGACTGTAGCCTCGACCTTGCTCACTAGGTTCTTGGGCTGATTATAATGCGTTACTGAAGTTTAGCTTCAACCGGGGCACGTGCTGTTTCTTTTGTATATGTAAGTGCTTCCTGTTGAGGTTTAATTTTTGAAACAGGAGCATCGTGCCAAAATGAATCCTGCCTGCATATTTATCCACGAAGATGCCACCATGTTGTGCCATACCTCTACTCAACTGGAGTACTTTCTACTGGGTAGTCAGTAAGTGCTACCTCGTTGGGTAAATGTATGGTGCTTTTCCTACACTACAGCTGCGTAAAGGCCCAGAAGAGAAGTCTTCAGTGATCACCTGTGTCTGTGACTTTGCCACTGCACTGATAGGCGCCGAGGTACCTCGAGTGAGCTGTCCATCACAGTGGGGGAAAGGGCGGGATAGGTTGCATAGCCTAGTGTGTGTGGGGAGGGGCCAAACTGGCGAGGCTTCTGTGCGTGTTCACTTGCCTCTTGTTTATGAAGGGTCAGAGACTGATCAGCTCAGTAAATGATAAGAAAGCAGTCGGTGGTACCTCTTTGGGTAAATGTATTGTGCTTTTCCAGCACTGCAGCTGCGTGAAGGCCCAGAAGAGTTGTCTCGAGTGACCACGTGTGTCTGTAACTTTGCCACCGCGCCGTTTGGCGCCAAGGTCCCTCGAGTGAGCTGTCCATCACAGTGGGGGAAAGGGCGGGAAGAGGTTGCATAGCCTAGTGTGTGGGGCGGGGCCAAATTGGCGGGGCTTCTGTACGAGTTCACATGCCTCTTGTTTATAAAGGGTCAGAGACCATCAGAGCATCAGATGAGGAGAAATCAGCCTCCTGGTCACTGGAAGTACAGGAGGATTGCGCTCGAGAAACTCGTGGATGCCTAGACCTCCATCACGGATTACAGCTAATTGTAGACTGTAGCCTCGACCTTGCTCACTAGGTTCTTGGGCTGATTATAATGCGTTACTGAAGTTTAGCTTCATCCGGGGCACGTGCTGTTTCTTTTGTATCTGTAAGTGCTTCCTGTTGAGGTTTAATTTTTGAAACAGGAGCATCGTGCCAAATAGAATCCTGCCTGCATATTTATCCACGAAGATGCCACCATGTTGTGCCATACCTCTACTCAACTGGAGTACTTTCTACTGGGTAGTCAGTAAGTGCTACCTCGTTGGGTAAATGTATGGTGCTTTTCCTACACTACAGCTGCGTAAAGGCCCAGAAGAGAAGTCTTCAGTGATCACCTGTGTCTGTGACTTTGCCACTGCGCTGATAGGCGCCGAGGTACCTCGAGTGAGCTGTCCATCACAGTGGGGGAAAGGGCGGGATAGGTTGCATAGCCTAGTCTGTGTGGGGAGGGGTTAAACTGGCGAGGCTTCTGTGCGAGTTCACATGCCTCTTGTTTATGAAGGGTCAGAGACCGATCAGCTCAGTAAATGATAAGAAAGCAGTCGGTGGTACCTCTTTGGGTGAATGTATTGTGCTTTTCCAGCACTGCAGCTGCGTAAAGGCCCAGAAGAGAAGTCTTCAGTGATCACCTGTGTCTGTGACTTTGCCACTGCGCTGATAGGCGCCGAGGTACCTCGAGTGAGCTGTCCATCACAGTGGGGGAAAGGGCGGGATAGGTTGCATAGCCTAGTCTGTGTGGGGAGGGGTTAAACTGGCGAGGCTTCTGTGCGAGTTCACATGCCTCTTGTTTATGAAGGGTCAGAGACCGATCAGCTCAGTAAATGATAAGAAAGCAGTCGGTGGTACCTCTTTGGGTAAATGTATTGCGCTTTTCCAGCACTGCAGCTGCGTGAAGGCCCAGAAGAGTTGTATTCAGTGATCACCTGTGTCTGTGACTTTGCCACTGCGCCGATATGCGCCGAGGTACCTCGAGGGAGCTGTCCATCAAAGTGGGGTAAAGGGCTGGATAGGTTGCATAGCCTAGTGTGTGTGGGGAGGGGCCAAACTGGCGAGGCTTCTGTGCGTGTTCACTTGCCTCTTGTTTATGAAGGGTCAGAGACTGATCAGCTCAGTAAATGATAAGAAAGCAGTCGGTGGTACCTCTTTGGGTAAATGTATTGTGCTTTTCCAGCACTGCAGCTGTGTGAAGGCCCAGAAGAGTTGTCTCGAGTGACCACGTGTGTCTGTAACTTTGCCACCGCGCCGTTTGGCGCCAAGGTCCCTCGAGTGAGCTGTCCATCACAGTGGGGGAAAGGGCGGGAAGAGGTTGCATAGCCTAGTGTGTGGGGCGGGGCCAAACGGGCGGGGCTTCTGTACGAGTTCACATGCCTCTTGTTTATAAAGGGTCAGAGACCATCAGAGCATCAGATGAGGAGAAATCAGCCTCCTGGTCACTGGAAGTACAGGAGGATTGCGCTCGAGAAACTCGTGGATGCCTAGACCTCCATCACGGATTACAGCTAATTTTAGACTGTAGCCTCGACCTTGCTCACTAGGTTCTTGGGCTGATTATAATGCGTTACTGAAGTTTAGCTTCAACCGGGGCACGTGCTGTTTCTTTTGTATATGTAAGTGCTTCCTGTTGAGGTTTAATTTTTGAAACAGGAGCATCGTGCCAAAATGAATCCTGCCTGCATATTTATCCACGAAGATGCCACCATGTTGTGCCATACCTCTACTCAACTGGAGTACTTTCTACTGGGTAGTCAGTAAGTGCTACCTCGTTGGGTAAATGTATGGTGCTTTTCCTACACTACAGCTGCGTAAAGGCCCAGAAGAGAAGTCTTCAGTGTCACCTGTGTCTGTGACTTTGCCACTGCGCTGATAGGCGCCGAGGTACCTCGAGTGAGCTGTCCATCACAGTGGGGGAAAGGGCGGGATAGGTTGCATAGCCTAGTGTGTGTGGGGAGGGGCCAAACTGGCGAGGCTTCTGTGCGTGTTCACTTGCCTCTTGTTTATGAAGGGTCAGAGACCGATTAGCGCAGCAAATGAGGAGAAAGCAGTCGGTGGTACCTCTTTGGGTGAATGTATTGTGCTTTTCCAGCACTGCAGCTGCGTAACGGCCCAGAAGAGAAGTCTTCAGTGATCACCTGTGTCTGTGACTTTGCCACTGCGCTGATAGGCGCCGAGGTACCTCGAGTGAGCTGTCCATCACAGTGGGGTAAAGGGCTGGATAGGTTGCATAGCCTAGTGTGTGTGGGGAGGGGCCAAACTGGCGAGGCTTCTGTGCGTGTTCACTTGCCTCTTGTTTATGAAGGGTCAGAGACTGATCAGCTCAGTAAATGATAAGAAAGCAGTCGGTGGTACCTCTTTGGGTAAATGTATTGTGCTTTTCCAGCACTGCAGCTGTGTGAAGGCCCAGAAGAGTTGTCTCGAGTGACCACGTGTGTCTGTAACTTTGCCACCGCGCCGTTTGGCGCCAAGGTCCATCGAGTGAGCTGTCCATCACAGTGGGGGAAAGGGCGGGAAGAGGTTGCATAGCCTAGTGTGTGGGGCGGGGCCAAACGGGCGGGGCTTCTGTACGAGTTCACATGCCTCTTGTTTATAAAGGGTCAGAGACCATCAGAGCATCAGATGAGGAGAAATCAGCCTCCTGGTCACTGGAAGTACAGGAGGATTGCGCTCGAGAAACTCGTGGATGCCTAGACCTCCATCACGGATTACAGCTAATTTTAGACTGTAGCCTCGACCTTGCTCACTAGGTTCTTGGGCTGATTATAATGCGTTACTGAAGTTTAGCTTCAACCGGGGCACGTGCTGTTTCTTTTGTATATGTAAGTGCTTCCTGTTGAGGTTTAATTTTTGAAACAGGAGCATCGTGCCAAAATGAATCCTGCCTGCATATTTATCCACGAAGATGCCACCATGTTGTGCCATACCTCTACTCAACTGGAGTACTTTCTACTGGGTAGTCAGTAAGTGCTACCTCGTTGGGTAAATGTATGGTGCTTTTCCAGCACTGCAGCTGCGTAAAGGCCCAGAAGAGAAGTCTTCAGTGATCACCTGTGTCTGTGACTTTGCCACTGCGCTGATAGGCGCCGAGGTACCTCGAGTGAGCTGTCCATCACAGTGGGGGAAAGGGCGGGATAGGTTGCATAGCCTAGTGTGTGTGGGGAGGGGCCAAACTGGCGAGGCTTCTGTGCGTGTTCACTTGCCTCTTGTTTATGAAGGGTCAGAGACCGATTAGCGCAGCAAATGAGAAGAAAGCAGTCGGTGGTACCTCTTTGGGTGAATGTATGGTGCTTTTCCAGCACTGCAGCTGCGTAAAGGCCCAGAAGAGAAGTCTTCAGTGATCACCTGTGTCTGTGACTTTGCCACTGCGCTGATAGGCGCCGAGGTACCTCGAGTGAGCTGTCCATCACAGTGGGGGAAAGGGCGGGATAGGTTGCATAGCCTAGTCTGTGTGGGGAGGGGTTAAACTGGCGAGGCTTCTGTGCGAGTTCACTTGCCTCTTGTTTATGAAGGGTCAGAGACCGATCAGCTCAGTAAATAATAAGAAAGCAGTCGGTGGTACCTCTTTGGGTGAATATATTGTGCTTTTCCAGCACTGCAGCTGCGTGAAGGCCCAGAAGAGTTGTATTCAGGGATCACCTGTGTCTGTAACGTTGCCACTGCGCCGATAGGCGCCGAGGTACCTCGAGTGAGCAGTCCATCACAGTGGTGGAAAGGGCGGATAGGTTGCATAGCCTAGTGTGTGTGGGGAGGGGCTAAACTGGCGAGGCTTCTGTGCGTGTTCACTTGCCTCTTGTTTATGAAGGGTCAGAGACCGATTAGCGCAGCAAATGAGGAGAAAGCAGTCGGTGGTACCTCTTTGGGTGAATGTATTGTGCTTTTCCAGCACTGCAGCTGCGTAAAGGCCCAGAAGAGTTGTCTCGAGTGACCACGTGTGTCTGTAACTTTGCCACCGCGCCGTTTGGCGCCAAGGTCCCTCGAGTGAGATGTCCATCACAGTGGGGGAAAGGGCGGGAAGAGGTTGCATAGCCTAGTGTGTGGGGCGGGGCCAAACGGGCGGGGCTTCTGTACGAGTTCACATGTCTCTTGTTTATAAAGGGTCAGAGACCATCAGAGCATCAGATGAGGAGAAATCAGCCTCCTGGTCACTGGAAGTACAGGAGGATTGCGCTCGAGAAACTCGTGGATGCCTAGACCTCCATCACGGATTACAGCTAATTTTAGACTGTAGCCTCGACCTTGCTCACTAGGTTCTTGGGCTGATTATAATGCGTTACTGAAGTTTAGCTTCAACCGGGGCACGTGCTGTTTCTTTTGTATATGTAAGTGCTTCCTGTTGAGGTTTAATTTTTGAAACAGGAGCATCGTGCCAAAATGAATCCTGCCTGCATATTTATCCACGAAGATGCCACCATGTTGTGCCATACCTCTACTCAACTGGAGTACTTTCTACTGGGTAGTCAGTAAGTGCTACCTCGTTGGGTAAATGTATGGTGCTTTTCCTACACTACAGCTGCGTAAAGGCCCAGAAGAGAAGTCTTCAGTGATCACCTGTGTCTGTGACTTTGCCACTGCGCTGATAGGCGCCGAGGTACCTCGAGTGAGCTGTCCATCACAGTGGGGGAAAGGGCGGGATAGGTTGCATAGCCTAGTGTGTGTGGGGAGGGGCCAAACTGGCGAGGCTTCTGTGCGTGTTCACTTGCCTCTTGTTTATGAAGGGTCAGAGACTGATCAGCTCAGTAAATGATAAGAAAGCAGTCGGTGGTACCTCTTTGGGTAAATGTATTGTGCTTTTCCAGCACTGCAGCTGCGTGAAGGCCCAGAAGAGTTGTCTCGAGTGACCACGTGTGTCTGTAACTTTGCCACCGCGCCGTTTGGCGCCAAGGTCCCTCGAGTGAGCTGTCCATCACAGTGGGGGAAAGGGCGGGAAGAGGTTGCATAGCCTAGTGTGTGGGGCGGGGCCAAATTGGCGGGGCTTCTGTACGAGTTCACATGCCTCTTGTTTATAAAGGGTCAGAGACCATCAGAGCATCAGATGAGGAGAAATCAGCCTCCTGGTCACTGGAAGTACAGGAGGATTGCGCTCGAGAAACTCGTGGATGCCTAGACCTCCATCACGGATTACAGCTAATTGTAGACTGTAGCCTCGACCTTGCTCACTAGGTTCTTGGGCTGATTATAATGCGTTACTGAAGTTTAGCTTCATCCGGGGCACGTGCTGTTTCTTTTGTATCTGTAAGTGCTTCCTGTTGAGGTTTAATTTTTGAAACAGGAGCATCGTGCCAAATAGAATCCTGCCTGCATATTTATCCACGAAGATGCCACCATGTTGTGCCATACCTCTACTCAACTGGAGTACTTTCTACTGGGTAGTCAGTAAGTGCTACCTCGTTGGGTAAATGTATGGTGCTTTTCCTACACTACAGCTGCGTAAAGGCCCAGAAGAGAAGTCTTCAGTGATCACCTGTGTCTGTGACTTTGCCACTGCGCTGATAGGCGCCGAGGTACCTCGAGTGAGCTGTCCATCACAGTGGGGGAAAGGGCGGGATAGGTTGCATAGCCTAGTCTGTGTGGGGAGGGGTTAAACTGGCGAGGCTTCTGTGCGAGTTCACATGCCTCTTGTTTATGAAGGGTCAGAGACCGATCAGCTCAGTAAATGATAAGAAATCAGTCGGTGGTACCTCTTTGGGTGAATGTATTGTGCTTTTCCAGCACTGCAGCTGCGTAAAGGCCCAGAAGAGAAGTCTTCAGTGATCACCTGTGTCTGTGACTTTGCCACTGCGCTGATAGGCGCCGAGGTACCTCGAGTGAGCTGTCCATCACAGTGGGGGAAAGGGCGGGATAGGTTGCATAGCCTAGTCTGTGTGGGGAGGGGTTAAACTGGCGAGGCTTCTGTGCGAGTTCACATGCCTCTTGTTTATGAAGGGTCAGAGACCGATCAGCTCAGTAAATGATAAGAAAGCAGTCGGTGGTACCTCTTTGGGTAAATGTATTGCGCTTTTCCAGCACTGCAGCTGCGTGAAGGCCCAGAAGAGTTGTATTCAGTGATCACCTGTGTCTGTGACTTTGCCACTGCGCCGATATGCGCCGAGGTACCTCGAGGGAGCTGTCCATCAAAGTGGGGTAAAGGGCTGGATAGGTTGCATAGCCTAGTGTGTGTGGGGAGGGGCCAAACTGGCGAGGCTTCTGTGCGTGTTCACTTGCCTCTTGTTTATGAAGGGTCAGAGACTGATCAGCTCAGTAAATGATAAGAAAGCAGTCGGTGGTACCTCTTTGGGTAAATGTATTGTGCTTTTCCAGCACTGCAGCTGTGTGAAGGCCCAGAAGAGTTGTCTCGAGTGACCACGTGTGTCTGTAACTTTGCCACCGCGCCGTTTGGCGCCAAGGTCCCTCGAGTGAGCTGTCCATCACAGTGGGGGAAAGGGCGGGAAGAGGTTGCATAGCCTAGTGTGTGGGGCGGGGCCAAACGGGCGGGGCTTCTGTACGAGTTCACATGCCTCTTGTTTATAAAGGGTCAGAGACCATCAGAGCATCAGATGAGGAGAAATCAGCCTCCTGGTCACTGGAAGTACAGGAGGATTGCGCTCGAGAAACTCGTGGATGCCTAGACCTCCATCACGGATTACAGCTAATTTTAGACTGTAGCCTCGACCTTGCTCACTAGGTTCTTGGGCTGATTATAATGCGTTACTGAAGTTTAGCTTCAACCGGGGCACGTGCTGTTTCTTTTGTATATGTAAGTGCTTCCTGTTGAGGTTTAATTTTTGAAACAGGAGCATCGTGCCAAAATGAATCCTGCCTGCATATTTATCCACGAAGATGCCACCATGTTGTGCCATACCTCTACTCAACTGGAGTACTTTCTACTGGGTAGTCAGTAAGTGCTACCTCGTTGGGTAAATGTATGGTGCTTTTCCTACACTACAGCTGCGTAAAGGCCCAGAAGAGAAGTCTTCAGTGTCACCTGTGTCTGTGACTTTGCCACTGCGCTGATAGGCGCCGAGGTACCTCGAGTGAGCTGTCCATCACAGTGGGGGAAAGGGCGGGATAGGTTGCATAGCCTAGTCTGTGTGGGGAGGGGTTAAACTGGCGAGGCTTCTGTGGGAGTTCACATGCCTCTTGTTTATGAAGGGTCAGAGACCGATCAGCTCAGTAAATGATAAGAAAGCAGTCGGTGGTACCTCTTTGGGTAAATGTATTGTGCTTTTCCAGCACTGCAGCTGCGTGAAGGCCCAGAAGAGAAGTCTTCAGTGATCACCTGTGTCTGTGACTTTCCCACTGCGCTGATAGGCGCCGAGGTACCTCGAGTGAGCAGTCCATCACAGTGGTGGAAAGGGCGGATAGGTTGCATAGCCTAGTGTGTGTGGGGAGGGGCCAAACTGGCGAGGCTTCTGTGCGTGTTCACTTGCCTCTTGTTTATGAAGGGTCAGAGACCGATTAGCGCAGCAAATGAGGAGAAAGCAGTCGGTGGTACCTCTTTGGGTGCATGTATTGTGCTTTTCCAGCACTGCAGCTGCGTAAAGGCCCAGAAGAGTTGTCTCGAGTGACCACGTGTGTCTGTAACTTTGCCACCGCGCCGTTTGGCGCCAAGGTCCCTCGAGTGAGCTGTCCATCACAGTGGGGGAAAGGGCGGGATAGGTTGCACAGCCTAGTCAGTGACTTTGCCACTGCGCTGATAGGCGCCGAGGTACCTCGAGTGAGCTGTCCATCACAGTGGGGGAAAGGGCGGGATAGGTTGCATAGCCTAGTCTGTGTGGGGAGGGGTTAAACTGGCGAGGCTTCTGTGGGAGTTCACATGCCTCTTGTTTATGAAGGGTCAGAGACCGATCAGCTCAGTAAATGATAAGAAAGCAGTCGGTGGTACCTCTTTGGGTAAATGTATTGTGCTTTTCCAGCACTGCAGCTGCGTGAAGGCCCAGAAGAGAAGTCTTCAGTGATCACCTGTGTCTGTGACTTTCCCACTGCGCTGATAGGCGCCGAGGTACCTCGAGTGAGCAGTCCATCACAGTGGTGGAAAGGGCGGATAGGTTGCATAGCCTAGTGTGTGTGGGGAGGGGCCAAACTGGCGAAGCTTCTGTGCGTGTTCACTTGCCTCTTGTTTATGAAGGGTCAGAGACCGATTAGCGCAGCAAATGAGGAGAAAGCAGTCGGTGGTACCTCTTTGGGTGAATGTATTGTGCTTTTCCAGCACTGCAGCTGCGTAAAGGCCCAGAAGAGTTGTCTCGAGTGACCACGTGTGTCTGTAACTTTGCCACCGCGCCGTTTGGCGCCAAGGTCCCACGAGTGAGCTGTCCATCACAGTGGGGGAAAGGGCGGGAAGAGGTTGCATAGCCTAGTGTGTGGGGCGGGGCCAAACGGGCGGGGCTTCTGTACGAGTTCACATGCCTCTTGTTTATAAAGGGTCAGAGACCATCAGAGCATCAGATGAGGAGAAATCAGCCTCCTGGTCACTGGAAGTACAGGAGGATTGCGCTCGAGAAACTCGTGGATGCCTAGACCTCCATCACGGATTACAGCCAATTGTAGACTGTAGCCTCGACCTTGCTCACTAGGTTCTTGGGCTGATTATAATGCGTTACTGAAGTTTAGCTTCATCCGGGGCACGTGCTGTTTCTTTTGTATCTGTAAGTGCTTCCTGTTGAGGTTTAATTTTTGAAACAGGAGCATCGTGCCAAAATGAATCCTGCCTGCATATTTATCCAAGAAGATGCCACCATGTTGTGCCATACCTCTACTCAACTGGAGTACTTTCTACTGGGTAGTCAGTAAGTGCTACCTCGTTGGGTAAATGTATGGTGCTTTTCCTACACTACAGCTGCGTAAAGGCCCAGAAGAGAAGTCTTCAGTGATCACCTGTGTCTGTGACTTTGCCACTGCGCTGATAGGCGCCAAGGTCCCTCGAGTGAGCTGTCCATCACAGTGGGGGAAAGGGCGGGAAGAGGTTGCAAAGCCTAGTGTGTGGGGCGGGGCCAAACGGGCGGGGCTTCTGTACGAGTTCACATGCCTCTTGTTTATAAAGGGTCAGAGACCATCAGAGCATCAGATGAGGAGAAATCAGCCTCCTGGTCACTGGAAGTACAGGAGGATTGCGCTCGAGAAACTCGTGGATGCCTAGACCTCCATCACGGATTAAAGCTAATTTTAGACGGTAGCCTCGACCTTGCTCACTAGGTTCTTGGGCTGATTATAATGCGTTACTGAAGTTTAGCTTCAACCGGGGCACGTGCTGTTTCTTTTGTATATGTAAGTGCTTCCTGTTGAGGTTTAATTTTTGAAACAGGAGCATCGTGCCAAAATGAATCCTGCCTGCATATTTATCCACGAAGATGCCACCATGTTGTGCCATACCTCTACTCAACTGGAGTACTTTCTACTGGGTAGTCAGTAAGTGCTACCTCGTTGGGTAAATGTATGGTGCTTTTCCTACACTACAGCTACGTAAAGGCCCAGAAGAGAAGTCTTCAGTGATCACCTGTGTCTGTGACTTTGCCACTGCGCTGATAGGCGCCGAGGTACCTCGAGTGAGCTGTCCATCACAGTGGGGGAAAGGGCGGGATAGGTTGCACAGCCTAGTCAGTGACTTTGCCACTGCGCTGATAGGCGCCGAGGTACCTCGAGTGAGCTGTCCATCACAGTGGGGGAAAGGGCGGGATAGGTTGCATAGCCTAGTCTGTGTGGGGAGGGGTTAAACTGGCGAGGCTTCTGTGGGAGTTCACATGCCTCTTGTTTATGAAGGGTCAGAGACCGATCAGCTCAGTAAATGATAAGAAAGCAGTCGGTGGTACCTCTTTGGGTAAATGTATTGTGCTTTTCCAGCACTGCAGCTGTGTGAAGGCCCAGAAGAGTTGTCTCGAGTGACCACGTGTGTCTGTAACTTTGCCACCGCGCCGTTTGGCGCCAAGGTCCCTCGAGTGAGCTGTCCATCACAGTGGGGGAAAGGGCGGGAAGAGGTTGCATAGCCTAGTGTGTGGGGCGGGGCCAAACGGGCGGGGCTTCTGTACGAGTTCACATGCCTCTTGTTTATAAAGGGTCAGAGACCATCAGAGCATCAGATGAGGAGAAATCAGCCTCCTGGTCACTGGAAGTACAGGAGGATTGCGCTCGAGAAACTCGTGGATGCCTAGACCTCCATCACGGATTACAGCTAATTGTAGACTGTAGCCTCGACCTTGCTCACTAGGTTCTTGGGCTGATTATAATGCGTTACTGAAGTTTAGCTTCATCCGGGGCACGTGCTGTTTCTTTTGTATCTGTAAGTGCTTCCTGTTGAGGTTTAAGTTTTGAAACAGGAGCATCGTGCCAAATAGAATCCTGCCTGCATATTTATCCACGAAGATGCCACCATGTTGTGCCATACCTCTACTCAACTGGAGTACTTTCTACTGGGTAGTCAGTAAGTGCTACCTCATTGGGTAAATGTATGGTGCTTTTCCTACACTACAGCTGCGTAAAGGCCCAGAAGAGAAGTCTTCAGTGATCACCTGTGTCTGTGACTTTGCCACTGCGCTGATAGGCGCCGAGGTACCTCGAGTGAGCTGTCCATCACAGTGGGGGAAAGGGCGGGATAGGTTGCATAGCCTAGTCTGTGTGGGGAGGGGTTAAACTGGCGAGGCTTCTGTGCGAGTTCACATGCCTCTTGTTTATGAAGGGTCAGAGACCGATCAGCTCAGTAAATAATAAGAAAGCAGTCGGTGGTACCTCTTTGGGTGAATATATTGTGCTTTTCCAGCACTGCAGCTGCGTGAAGGCCCAGAAGAGTTGTATTCAGGGATCACCTGTGTCTGTAACGTTGCCACTGCGCCGATAGGCGCCGAGGTACCTCGAGTGAGCAGTCCATCACAGTGGTGGAAAGGGCGGATAGGTTGCATAGCCTAGTGTGTGTGGGGAGGGGCTAAACTGGCGAGGCTTCTGTGCGTGTTCACTTGCCTCTTGTTTATGAAGGGTCAGAGACCGATTAGCGCAGCAAATGAGGAGAAAGCAGTCGGTGGTACCTCTTTGGGTGAATGTATTGTGCTTTTCCAGCACTGCAGCTGCGTAAAGGCCCAGAAGAGTTGTCTCGAGTGACCACGTGTGTCTGTAACTTTGCCACCGCGCCGTTTGGCGCCAAGGTCCCTCGAGTGAGATGTCCATCACAGTGGGGGAAAGGGCGGGAAGAGGTTGCATAGCCTAGTGTGTGGGGCGGGGCCAAACGGGCGGGGCTTCTGTACGAGTTCACATGCCTCTTGTTTATAAAGGGTCAGAGACCATCAGAGCATCAGATGAGGAGAAATCAGCCTCCTGGTCACTGGAAGTACAGGAGGATTGCGCTCGAGAAACTCGTGGATGCCTAGACCTCCATCACGGATTACAGCTAATTTTAGACTGTAGCCTCGACCTTGCTCACTAGGTTCTTGGGCTGATTATAATGCGTTACTGAAGTTTAGCTTCAACCGGGGCACGTGCTGTTTCTTTTGTATATGTAAGTGCTTCCTGTTGAGGTTTAATTTTTGAAACAGGAGCATCGTGCCAAAATGAATCCTGCCTGCATATTTATCCACGAAGATGCCACCATGTTGTGCCATACCTCTACTCAACTGGAGTACTTTCTACTGGGTAGTCAGTAAGTGCTACCTCGTTGGGTAAATGTATGGTGCTTTTCCTACACTACAGCTGCGTAAAGGCCCAGAAGAGAAGTCTTCAGTGATCACCTGTGTCTGTGACTTTGCCACTGCACTGATAGGCGCCGAGGTACCTCGAGTGAGCTGTCCATCACAGTGGGGGAAAGGGCGGGATAGGTTGCATAGCCTAGTGTGTGTGGGGAGGGGCCAAACTGGCGAGGCTTCTGTGCGTGTTCACTTGCCTCTTGTTTATGAAGGGTCAGAGACTGATCAGCTCAGTAAATGATAAGAAAGCAGTCGGTGGTACCTCTTTGGGTAAATGTATTGTGCTTTTCCAGCACTGCAGCTGCGTGAAGGCCCAGAAGAGTTGTCTCGAGTGACCACGTGTGTCTGTAACTTTGCCACCGCGCCGTTTGGCGCCAAGGTCCCTCGAGTGAGCTGTCCATCACAGTGGGGGAAAGGGCGGGAAGAGGTTGCATAGCCTAGTGTGTGGGGCGGGGCCAAATTGGCGGGGCTTCTGTACGAGTTCACATGCCTCTTGTTTATAAAGGGTCAGAGACCATCAGAGCATCAGATGAGGAGAAATCAGCCTCCTGGTCACTGGAAGTACAGGAGGATTGCGCTCGAGAAACTCGTGGATGCCTAGACCTCCATCACGGATTACAGCTAATTGTAGACTGTAGCCTCGACCTTGCTCACTAGGTTCTTGGGCTGATTATAATGCGTTACTGAAGTTTAGCTTCATCCGGGGCACGTGCTATTTCTTTTGTATCTGTAAGTGCTTCCTGTTGAGGTTTAATTTTTGAAACAGGAGCATCGTGCCAAATAGAATCCTGCCTGCATATTTATCCACGAAGATGCCACCATGTTGTGCCATACCTCTACTCAACTGGAGTACTTTCTACTGGGTAGTCAGTAAGTGCTACCTCGTTGGGTAAATGTATGGTGCTTTTCCTACACTACAGCTGCGTAAAGGCCCAGAAGAGAAGTCTTCAGTGATCACCTGTGTCTGTGACTTTGCCACTGCGCTGATAGGCGCCGAGGTACCTCGAGTGAGCTGTCCATCACAGTGGGGGAAAGGGCGGGATAGGTTGCATAGCCTAGTCTGTGTGGGGAGGGGTTAAACTGGCGAGGCTTCTGTGCGAGTTCACATGCCTCTTGTTTATGAAGGGTCAGAGACCGATCAGCTCAGTAAATGATAAGAAAGCAGTCGGTGGTACCTCTTTGGGTGAATGTATTGTGCTTTTCCAGCACTGCAGCTGCGTAAAGGCCCAGAAGAGAAGTCTTCAGTGATCACCTGTGTCTGTGACTTTGCCACTGCGCTGATAGGCGCCGAGGTACCTCGAGTGAGCTGTCCATCACAGTGGGGGAAAGGGCGGGATAGGTTGCATAGCCTAGTCTGTGTGGGGAGGGGTTAAACTGGCGAGGCTTCTGTGCGAGTTCACATGCCTCTTGTTTATGAAGGGTCAGAGACCGATCAGCTCAGTAAATGATAAGAAAGCAGTCGGTGGTACCTCTTTGGGTAAATGTATTGCGCTTTTCCAGCACTGCAGCTGCGTGAAGGCCCAGAAGAGTTGTATTCAGTGATCACCTGTGTCTGTGACTTTGCCACTGCGCCGATATGCGCCGAGGTACCTCGAGGGAGCTGTCCATCAAAGTGGGGTAAAGGGCTGGATAGGTTGCATAGCCTAGTGTGTGTGGGGAGGGGCCAAACTGGCGAGGCTTCTGTGCGTGTTCACTTGCCTCTTGTTTATGAAGGGTCAGAGACTGATCAGCTCAGTAAATGATAAGAAAGCAGTCGGTGGTACCTCTTTGGGTAAATGTATTGTGCTTTTCCAGCACTGCAGCTGTGTGAAGGCCCAGAAGAGTTGTCTCGAGTGACCACGTGTGTCTGTAACTTTGCCACCGCGCCGTTTGGCGCCAAGGTCCCTCGAGTGAGCTGTCCATCACAGTGGGGGAAAGGGCGGGAAGAGGTTGCATAGCCTAGTGTGTGGGGCGGGGCCAAACGGGCGGGGCTTCTGTACGAGTTCACATGCCTCTTGTTTATAAAGGGTCAGAGACCATCAGAGCATCAGATGAGGAGAAATCAGCCTCCTGGTCACTGGAAGTACAGGAGGATTGCGCTCGAGAAACTCGTGGATGCCTAGACCTCCATCACGGATTACAGCTAATTTTAGACTGTAGCCTCGACCTTGCTCACTAGGTTCTTGGGCTGATTATAATGCGTTACTGAAGTTTAGCTTCAACCGGGGCACGTGCTGTTTCTTTTGTATATGTAAGTGCTTCCTGTTGAGGTTTAATTTTTGAAACAGGAGCATCGTGCCAAAATGAATCCTGCCTGCATATTTATCCACGAAGATGCCACCATGTTGTGCCATACCTCTACTCAACTGGAGTACTTTCTACTGGGTAGTCAGTAAGTGCTACCTCGTTGGGTAAATGTATGGTGCTTTTCCTACACTACAGCTGCGTAAAGGCCCAGAAGAGAAGTCTTCAGTGATCACCTGTGTCTGTGACTTTGCCACTGCGCTGATAGGCGCCGAGGTACCTCGAGTGAGCTGTCCATCACAGTGGGGGAAAGGGCGGGATAGGTTGCATAGCCTAGTGTGTGTGGGGAGGGGCCAAACTGGCGAGGCTTCTGTGCGTGTTCACTTGCCTCTTGTTTATGAAGGGTCAGAGACCGATTAGCGCAGCAAATGAGGAGAAAGCAGTCGGTGGTACCTCTTTGGGTGAATGTATTGTGCTTTTCCAGCACTGCAGCTGCGTAACGGCCCAGAAGAGAAGTCTTCAGTGATCACCTGTGTCTGTGACTTTGCCACTGCGCTGATAGGCGCCGAGGTACCTCGAGTGAGCTGTCCATCACAGTGGGGTAAAGGGCTGGATAGGTTGCATAGCCTAGTGTGTGTGGGGAGGGGCCAAACTGGCGAGGCTTCTGTGCGTGTTCACTTGCCTCTTGTTTATGAAGGGTCAGAGACTGATCAGCTCAGTAAATGATAAGAAAGCAGTCGGTGGTACCTCTTTGGGTAAATGTATTGTGCTTTTCCAGCACTGCAGCTGTGTGAAGGCCCAGAAGAGTTGTCTCGAGTGACCACGTGTGTCTGTAACTTTGCCACCGCGCCGTTTGGCGCCAAGGTCCATCGAGTGAGCTGTCCATCACAGTGGGGGAAAGGGCGGGAAGAGGTTGCATAGCCTAGTGTGTGGGGCGGGGCCAAACGGGCGGGGCTTCTGTACGAGTTCACATGCCTCTTGTTTATAAAGGGTCAGAGACCATCAGAGCATCAGATGAGGAGAAATCAGCCTCCTGGTCACTGGAAGTACAGGAGGATTGCGCTCGAGAAACTCGTGGATGCCTAGACCTCCATCACGGATTACAGCTAATTTTAGACTGTAGCCTCGACCTTGCTCACTAGGTTCTTGGGCTGATTATAATGGGTTACTGAAGTTTAGCTTCAACCGGGGCACGTGCTGTTTCTTTTGTATATGTAAGTGCTTCCTGTTGAGGTTTAATTTTTGAAACAGGAGCATCGTGCCAAAATGAATCCTGCCTGCATATTTATCCACGAAGATGCCACCATGTTGTGCCATACCTCTACTCAACTGGAGTACTTTCTACTGGGTAGTCAGTAAGTGCTACCTCGTTGGGTAAATGTATGGTGCTTTTCCAGCACTGCAGCTGCGTAAAGGCCCAGAAGAGAAGTCTTCAGGGATCACCTGTGTCTGTAACGTTGCCACTGCGCCGATAGGCGCCGAGGTACCTCGAGTGAGCAGTCCATCACAGTGGTGGAAAGGGCGGATAGGTTGCATAGCCTAGTGTGTGTGGGGAGGGGCTAAACTGGCGAGGCTTCTGTGCGTGTTCACTTGCCTCTTGTTTATGAAGGGTCAGAGACCGATTAGCGCAGCAAATGAGGAGAAAGCAGTCGGTGGTACCTCTTTGGGTGAATGTATTGTGCTTTTCCAGCACTGCAGCTGCGTAAAGGCCCAGAAGAGTTGTCTCGAGTGACCACGTGTGTCTGTAACTTTGCCACCGCGCCGTTTGGCGCCAAGGTCCCTCGAGTGAGATGTCCATCACAGTGGGGGAAAGGGCGGGAAGAGGTTGCATAGCCTAGTGTGTGGGGCGGGGCCAAACGGGCGGGGCTTCTGTACGAGTTCACATGCCTCTTGTTTATAAAGGGTCAGAGACCATCAGAGCATCAGATGAGGAGAAATCAGCCTCCTGGTCACTGGAAGTACAGGAGGATTGCGCTCGAGAAACTCGTGGATGCCTAGACCTCCATCACGGATTACAGCTAATTTTAGACTGTAGCCTCGACCTTGCTCACTAGGTTCTTGGGCTGATTATAATGCGTTACTGAAGTTTAGCTTCAACCGGGGCACGTGCTGTTTCTTTTGTATATGTAAGTGCTTCCTGTTGAGGTTTAATTTTTGAAACAGGAGCATCGTGCCAAAATGAATCCTGCCTGCATATTTATCCACGAAGATGCCACCATGTTGTGCCATACCTCTACTCAACTGGAGTACTTTCTACTGGGTAGTCAGTAAGTGCTACCTCGTTGGGTAAATGTATGGTGCTTTTCCTACACTACAGCTGCGTAAAGGCCCAGAAGAGAAGTCTTCAGTGATCACCTGTGTCTGTGACTTTGCCACTGCACTGATAGGCGCCGAGGTACCTCGAGTGAGCTGTCCATCACAGTGGGGGAAAGGGCGGGATAGGTTGCATAGCCTAGTGTGTGTGGGGAGGGGCCAAACTGGCGAGGCTTCTGTGCGTGTTCACTTGCCTCTTGTTTATGAAGGGTCAGAGACTGATCAGCTCAGTAAATGATAAGAAAGCAGTCGGTGGTACCTCTTTGGGTAAATGTATTGTGCTTTTCCAGCACTGCAGCTGCGTGAAGGCCCAGAAGAGTTGTCTCGAGTGACCACGTGTGTCTGTAACTTTGCCACCGCGCCGTTTGGCGCCAAGGTCCCTCGAGTGAGCTGTCCATCACAGTGGGGGAAAGGGCGGGAAGAGGTTGCATAGCCTAGTGTGTGGGGCGGGGCCAAATTGGCGGGGCTTCTGTACGAGTTCACATGCCTCTTGTTTATAAAGGGTCAGAGACCATCAGAGCATCAGATGAGGAGAAATCAGCCTCCTGGTCACTGGAAGTACAGGAGGATTGCGCTCGAGAAACTCGTGGATGCCTAGACCTCCATCACGGATTACAGCTAATTGTAGACTGTAGCCTCGACCTTGCTCACTAGGTTCTTGGGCTGATTATAATGCGTTACTGAAGTTTAGCTTCATCCGGGGCACGTGCTATTTCTTTTGTATCTGTAAGTGCTTCCTGTTGAGGTTTAATTTTTGAAACAGGAGCATCGTGCCAAATAGAATCCTGCCTGCATATTTATCCACGAAGATGCCACCATGTTGTGCCATACCTCTACTCAACTGGAGTACTTTCTACTGGGTAGTCAGTAAGTGCTACCTCGTTGGGTAAATGTATGGTGCTTTTCCTACACTACAGCTGCGTAAAGGCCCAGAAGAGAAGTCTTCAGTGATCACCTGTGTCTGTGACTTTGCCACTGCGCTGATAGGCGCCGAGGTACCTCGAGTGAGCTGTCCATCACAGTGGGGGAAAGGGCGGGATAGGTTGCATAGCCTAGTCTGTGTGGGGAGGGGTTAAACTGGCGAGGCTTCTGTGCGAGTTCACATGCCTCTTGTTTATGAAGGGTCAGAGACCGATCAGCTCAGTAAATGATAAGAAAGCAGTCGGTGGTACCTCTTTGGGTGAATGTATTGTGCTTTTCCAGCACTGCAGCTGCGTAAAGGCCCAGAAGAGAAGTCTTCAGTGATCACCTGTGTCTGTGACTTTGCCACTGCGCTGATAGGCGCCGAGGTACCTCGAGTGAGCTGTCCATCACAGTGGGGGAAAGGGCGGGATAGGTTGCATAGCCTAGTCTGTGTGGGGAGGGGTTAAACTGGCGAGGCTTCTGTGCGAGTTCACATGCCTCTTGTTTATGAAGGGTCAGAGACCGATCAGCTCAGTAAATGATAAGAAAGCAGTCGGTGGTACCTCTTTGGGTAAATGTATTGCGCTTTTCCAGCACTGCAGCTGCGTGAAGGCCCAGAAGAGTTGTATTCAGTGATCACCTGTGTCTGTGACTTTGCCACTGCGCCGATATGCGCCGAGGTACCTCGAGGGAGCTGTCCATCAAAGTGGGGTAAAGGGCTGGATAGGTTGCATAGCCTAGTGTGTGTGGGGAGGGGCCAAACTGGCGAGGCTTCTGTGCGTGTTCACTTGCCTCTTGTTTATGAAGGGTCAGAGACTGATCAGCTCAGTAAATGATAAGAAAGCAGTCGGTGGTACCTCTTTGGGTAAATGTATTGTGCTTTTCCAGCACTGCAGCTGTGTGAAGGCCCAGAAGAGTTGTCTCGAGTGACCACGTGTGTCTGTAACTTTGCCACCGCGCCGTTTGGCGCCAAGGTCCCTCGAGTGAGCTGTCCATCACAGTGGGGGAAAGGGCGGGAAGAGGTTGCATAGCCTAGTGTGTGGGGCGGGGCCAAACGGGCGGGGCTTCTGTACGAGTTCACATGCCTCTTGTTTATAAAGGGTCAGAGACCATCAGAGCATCAGATGAGGAGAAATCAGCCTCCTGGTCACTGGAAGTACAGGAGGATTGCGCTCGAGAAACTCGTGGATGCCTAGACCTCCATCACGGATTACAGCTAATTTTAGACTGTAGCCTCGACCTTGCTCACTAGGTTCTTGGGCTGATTATAATGCGTTACTGAAGTTTAGCTTCAACCGGGGCACGTGCTGTTTCTTTTGTATATGTAAGTGCTTCCTGTTGAGGTTTAATTTTTGAAACAGGAGCATCGTGCCAAAATGAATCCTGCCTGCATATTTATCCACGAAGATGCCACCATGTTGTGCCATACCTCTACTCAACTGGAGTACTTTCTACTGGGTAGTCAGTAAGTGCTACCTCGTTGGGTAAATGTATGGTGCTTTTCCTACACTACAGCTGCGTAAAGGCCCAGAAGAGAAGTCTTCAGTGTCACCTGTGTCTGTGACTTTGCCACTGCGCTGATAGGCGCCGAGGTACCTCGAGTGAGCTGTCCATCACAGTGGGGGAAAGGGCGGGATAGGTTGCATAGCCTAGTGTGTGTGGGGAGGGGCCAAACTGGCGAGGCTTCTGTGCGTGTTCACTTGCCTCTTGTTTATGAAGGGTCAGAGACCGATTAGCGCAGCAAATGAGGAGAAAGCAGTCGGTGGTACCTCTTTGGGTGAATGTATTGTGCTTTTCCAGCACTGCAGCTGCGTAACGGCCCAGAAGAGAAGTCTTCAGTGATCACCTGTGTCTGTGACTTTGCCACTGCGCTGATAGGCGCCGAGGTACCTCGAGTGAGCTGTCCATCACAGTGGGGTAAAGGGCTGGATAGGTTGCATAGCCTAGTGTGTGTGGGGAGGGGCCAAACTGGCGAGGCTTCTGTGCGTGTTCACTTGCCTCTTGTTTATGAAGGGTCAGAGACTGATCAGCTCAGTAAATGATAAGAAAGCAGTCGGTGGTACCTCTTTGGGTAAATGTATTGTGCTTTTCCAGCACTGCAGCTGTGTGAAGGCCCAGAAGAGTTGTCTCGAGTGACCACGTGTGTCTGTAACTTTGCCACCGCGCCGTTTGGCGCCAAGGTCCATCGAGTGAGCTGTCCATCACAGTGGGGGAAAGGGCGGGAAGAGGTTGCATAGCCTAGTGTGTGGGGCGGGGCCAAACGGGCGGGGCTTCTGTACGAGTTCACATGCCTCTTGTTTATAAAGGGTCAGAGACCATCAGAGCATCAGATGAGGAGAAATCAGCCTCCTGGTCACTGGAAGTACAGGAGGATTGCGCTCGAGAAACTCGTGGATGCCTAGACCTCCATCACGGATTACAGCTAATTTTAGACTGTAGCCTCGACCTTGCTCACTAGGTTCTTGGGCTGATTATAATGGGTTACTGAAGTTTAGCTTCAACCGGGGCACGTGCTGTTTCTTTTGTATATGTAAGTGCTTCCTGTTGAGGTTTAATTTTTGAAACAGGAGCATCGTGCCAAAATGAATCCTGCCTGCATATTTATCCACGAAGATGCCACCATGTTGTGCCATACCTCTACTCAACTGGAGTACTTTCTACTGGGTAGTCAGTAAGTGCTACCTCGTTGGGTAAATGTATGGTGCTTTTCCAGCACTGCAGCTGCGTAAAGGCCCAGAAGAGAAGTCTTCAGTGATCACCTGTGTCTGTGACTTTGCCACTGCGCTGATAGGCGCCGAGGTACCTCGAGTGAGCTGTCCATCACAGTGGGGGAAAGGGCGGGATAGGTTGCATAGCCTAGTGTGTGTGGGGAGGGGCCAAACTGGCGAGGCTTCTGTGCGTGTTCACTTGCCTCTTGTTTATGAAGGGTCAGAGACCGATTAGCGCAGCAAATGAGAAGAAAGCAGTCGGTGGTACCTCTTTGGGTGAATGTATTGTGCTTTTCCAGCACTGCAGCTGCGTAAAGGCCCAGAAGAGTTGTCTCGAGTGACCACGTGTGTCTGTAACTTTGCCACCGCGCCGTTTGGCGCCAAGGTCCCTCGAGTGAGCTGTCCATCACAGTGGGGGAAAGGGCGGGAAGAGGTTGCATAGCCTAGTGTTGGGGCGGGGCCAAACGGGCCGGGCTTCTGTACGAGTTCACATGCCTCTTGTTTATAAAGGGTCAGAGACCATCAGAGCATCAGATGAGGAGAAATCAGCCTCCTGGTCACTGGAAGTACAGGAGGATTGCGCTCGAGAAACTCGTGGATGCCTAGACCTCCATCACGGATTACAGCTAATTGTAGACTGTAGCCTCGACCTTGCTCACTAGGTTCTTGGGCTGATTATAATGCGTTACTGAAGTTTAGCTTCATCCGGGGCACGTGCTGTTTCTTTTGTATCTGTAAGTGCTTCCTGTTGAGGTTTAATTTTTGAAACAGGAGCATCGTGCCAAATAGAATCCTGCCTGCATATTTATCCACGAAGATGCCACCATGTTGTGCCATACCTCTACTCAACTGGAGTACTTTCTACTGGGTAGTCAGTAAGTGCTACCTCGTTGGGTAAATGTATGGTGCTTTTCCTACACTACAGCTGCGTAAAGGCCCAGAAGAGAAGTCTTCAGTGATCACCTGTGTCTGTGACTTTGCCACTGCACTGATAGGCGCCGAGGTACCTCGAGTGAGCTGTCCATCACAGTGGGGGAAAGGGCGGGATAGGTTGCATAGCCTAGTGTGTGTGGGGAGGGGCCAAACTGGCGAGGCTTCTGTGCGTGTTCACTTGCCTCTTGTTTATGAAGGGTCAGAGACTGATCAGCTCAGTAAATGATAAGAAAGCAGTCGGTGGTACCTCTTTGGGTAAATGTATTGTGCTTTTCCAGCACTGCAGCTGCGTGAAGGCCCAGAAGAGTTGTCTCGAGTGACCACGTGTGTCTGTAACTTTGCCACCGCGCCGTTTGGCGCCAAGGTCCCTCGAGTGAGCTGTCCATCACAGTGGGGGAAAGGGCGGGAAGAGGTTGCATAGCCTAGTGTGTGGGGCGGGGCCAAATTGGCGGGGCTTCTGTACGAGTTCACATGCCTCTTGTTTATAAAGGGTCAGAGACCATCAGAGCATCAGATGAGGAGAAATCAGCCTCCTGGTCACTGGAAGTACAGGAGGATTGCGCTCGAGAAACTCGTGGATGCCTAGACCTCCATCACGGATTACAGCTAATTGTAGACTGTAGCCTCGACCTTGCTCACTAGGTTCTTGGGCTGATTATAATGCGTTACTGAAGTTTAGCTTCATCCGGGGCACGTGCTATTTCTTTTGTATCTGTAAGTGCTTCCTGTTGAGGTTTAATTTTTGAAACAGGAGCATCGTGCCAAATAGAATCCTGCCTGCATATTTATCCACGAAGATGCCACCATGTTGTGCCATACCTCTACTCAACTGGAGTACTTTCTACTGGGTAGTCAGTAAGTGCTACCTCGTTGGGTAAATGTATGGTGCTTTTCCTACACTACAGCTGCGTAAAGGCCCAGAAGAGAAGTCTTCAGTGATCACCTGTGTCTGTGACTTTGCCACTGCGCTGATAGGCGCCGAGGTACCTCGAGTGAGCTGTCCATCACAGTGGGGGAAAGGGCGGGATAGGTTGCATAGCCTAGTCTGTGTGGGGAGGGGTTAAACTGGCGAGGCTTCTGTGCGAGTTCACATGCCTCTTGTTTATGAAGGGTCAGAGACCGATCAGCTCAGTAAATGATAAGAAAGCAGTCGGTGGTACCTCTTTGGGTGAATGTATTGTGCTTTTCCAGCACTGCAGCTGCGTAAAGGCCCAGAAGAGAAGTCTTCAGTGATCACCTGTGTCTGTGACTTTGCCACTGCGCTGATAGGCGCCGAGGTACCTCGAGTGAGCTGTCCATCACAGTGGGGGAAAGGGCGGGATAGGTTGCATAGCCTAGTCTGTGTGGGGAGGGGTTAAACTGGCGAGGCTTCTGTGCGAGTTCACATGCCTCTTGTTTATGAAGGGTCAGAGACCGATCAGCTCAGTAAATGATAAGAAAGCAGTCGGTGGTACCTCTTTGGGTAAATGTATTGCGCTTTTCCAGCACTGCAGCTGCGTGAAGGCCCAGAAGAGTTGTATTCAGTGATCACCTGTGTCTGTGACTTTGCCACTGCGCCGATATGCGCCGAGGTACCTCGAGGGAGCTGTCCATCAAAGTGGGGTAAAGGGCTGGATAGGTTGCATAGCCTAGTGTGTGTGGGGAGGGGCCAAACTGGCGAGGCTTCTGTGCGTGTTCACTTGCCTCTTGTTTATGAAGGGTCAGAGACTGATCAGCTCAGTAAATGATAAGAAAGCAGTCGGTGGTACCTCTTTGGGTAAATGTATTGTGCTTTTCCAGCACTGCAGCTGTGTGAAGGCCCAGAAGAGTTGTCTCGAGTGACCACGTGTGTCTGTAACTTTGCCACCGCGCCGTTTGGCGCCAAGGTCCCTCGAGTGAGCTGTCCATCACAGTGGGGGAAAGGGCGGGAAGAGGTTGCATAGCCTAGTGTGTGGGGCGGGGCCAAACGGGCGGGGCTTCTGTACGAGTTCACATGCCTCTTGTTTATAAAGGGTCAGAGACCATCAGAGCATCAGATGAGGAGAAATCAGCCTCCTGGTCACTGGAAGTACAGGAGGATTGCGCTCGAGAAACTCGTGGATGCCTAGACCTCCATCACGGATTACAGCTAATTTTAGACTGTAGCCTCGACCTTGCTCACTAGGTTCTTGGGCTGATTATAATGCGTTACTGAAGTTTAGCTTCAACCGGGGCACGTGCTGTTTCTTTTGTATATGTAAGTGCTTCCTGTTGAGGTTTAATTTTTGAAACAGGAGCATCGTGCCAAAATGAATCCTGCCTGCATATTTATCCACGAAGATGCCACCATGTTGTGCCATACCTCTACTCAACTGGAGTACTTTCTACTGGGTAGTCAGTAAGTGCTACCTCGTTGGGTAAATGTATGGTGCTTTTCCTACACTACAGCTGCGTAAAGGCCCAGAAGAGAAGTCTTCAGTGATCACCTGTGTCTGTGACTTTGCCACTGCGCTGATAGGCGCCGAGGTACCTCGAGTGAGCTGTCCATCACAGTGGGGGAAAGGGCGGGATAGGTTGCATAGCCTAGTGTGTGTGGGGAGGGGCCAAACTGGCGAGGCTTCTGTGCGTGTTCACTTGCCTCTTGTTTATGAAGGGTCAGAGACCGATTAGCGCAGCAAATGAGGAGAAAGCAGTCGGTGGTACCTCTTTGGGTGAATGTATTGTGCTTTTCCAGCACTGCAGCTGCGTAACGGCCCAGAAGAGAAGTCTTCAGTGATCACCTGTGTCTGTGACTTTGCCACTGCGCTGATAGGCGCCGAGGTACCTCGAGTGAGCTGTCCATCACAGTGGGGTAAAGGGCTGGATAGGTTGCATAGCCTAGTGTGTGTGGGGAGGGGCCAAACTGGCGAGGCTTCTGTGCGTGTTCACTTGCCTCTTGTTTATGAAGGGTCAGAGACTGATCAGCTCAGTAAATGATAAGAAAGCAGTCGGTGGTACCTCTTTGGGTAAATGTATTGTGCTTTTCCAGCACTGCAGCTGTGTGAAGGCCCAGAAGAGTTGTCTCGAGTGACCACGTGTGTCTGTAACTTTGCCACCGCGCCGTTTGGCGCCAAGGTCCATCGAGTGAGCTGTCCATCACAGTGGGGGAAAGGGCGGGAAGAGGTTGCATAGCCTAGTGTGTGGGGCGGGGCCAAACGGGCGGGGCTTCTGTACGAGTTCACATGCCTCTTGTTTATAAAGGGTCAGAGACCATCAGAGCATCAGATGAGGAGAAATCAGCCTCCTGGTCACTGGAAGTACAGGAGGATTGCGCTCGAGAAACTCGTGGATGCCTAGACCTCCATCACGGATTACAGCTAATTTTAGACTGTAGCCTCGACCTTGCTCACTAGGTTCTTGGGCTGATTATAATGGGTTACTGAAGTTTAGCTTCAACCGGGGCACGTGCTGTTTCTTTTGTATATGTAAGTGCTTCCTGTTGAGGTTTAATTTTTGAAACAGGAGCATCGTGCCAAAATGAATCCTGCCTGCATATTTATCCACGAAGATGCCACCATGTTGTGCCATACCTCTACTCAACTGGAGTACTTTCTACTGGGTAGTCAGTAAGTGCTACCTCGTTGGGTAAATGTATGGTGCTTTTCCAGCACTGCAGCTGCGTAAAGGCCCAGAAGAGAAGTCTTCAGGGATCACCTGTGTCTGTAACGTTGCCACTGCGCCGATAGGCGCCGAGGTACCTCGAGTGAGCAGTCCATCACAGTGGTGGAAAGGGCGGATAGGTTGCATAGCCTAGTGTGTGTGGGGAGGGGCTAAACTGGCGAGGCTTCTGTGCGTGTTCACTTGCCTCTTGTTTATGAAGGGTCAGAGACCGATTAGCGCAGCAAATGAGGAGAAAGCAGTCGGTGGTACCTCTTTGGGTGAATGTATTGTGCTTTTCCAGCACTGCAGCTGCGTAAAGGCCCAGAAGAGTTGTCTCGAGTGACCACGTGTGTCTGTAACTTTGCCACCGCGCCGTTTGGCGCCAAGGTCCCTCGAGTGAGATGTCCATCACAGTGGGGGAAAGGGCGGGAAGAGGTTGCATAGCCTAGTGTGTGGGGCGGGGCCAAACGGGCGGGGCTTCTGTACGAGTTCACATGCCTCTTGTTTATAAAGGGTCAGAGACCATCAGAGCATCAGATGAGGAGAAATCAGCCTCCTGGTCACTGGAAGTACAGGAGGATTGCGCTCGAGAAACTCGTGGATGCCTAGACCTCCATCACGGATTACAGCTAATTTTAGACTGTAGCCTCGACCTTGCTCACTAGGTTCTTGGGCTGATTATAATGCGTTACTGAAGTTTAGCTTCAACCGGGGCACGTGCTGTTTCTTTTGTATATGTAAGTGCTTCCTGTTGAGGTTTAATTTTTGAAACAGGAGCATCGTGCCAAAATGAATCCTGCCTGCATATTTATCCACGAAGATGCCACCATGTTGTGCCATACCTCTACTCAACTGGAGTACTTTCTACTGGGTAGTCAGTAAGTGCTACCTCGTTGGGTAAATGTATGGTGCTTTTCCTACACTACAGCTGCGTAAAGGCCCAGAAGAGAAGTCTTCAGTGATCACCTGTGTCTGTGACTTTGCCACTGCACTGATAGGCGCCGAGGTACCTCGAGTGAGCTGTCCATCACAGTGGGGGAAAGGGCGGGATAGGTTGCATAGCCTAGTGTGTGTGGGGAGGGGCCAAACTGGCGAGGCTTCTGTGCGTGTTCACTTGCCTCTTGTTTATGAAGGGTCAGAGACTGATCAGCTCAGTAAATGATAAGAAAGCAGTCGGTGGTACCTCTTTGGGTAAATGTATTGTGCTTTTCCAGCACTGCAGCTGCGTGAAGGCCCAGAAGAGTTGTCTCGAGTGACCACGTGTGTCTGTAACTTTGCCACCGCGCCGTTTGGCGCCAAGGTCCCTCGAGTGAGCTGTCCATCACAGTGGGGGAAAGGGCGGGAAGAGGTTGCATAGCCTAGTGTGTGGGGCGGGGCCAAATTGGCGGGGCTTCTGTACGAGTTCACATGCCTCTTGTTTATAAAGGGTCAGAGACCATCAGAGCATCAGATGAGGAGAAATCAGCCTCCTGGTCACTGGAAGTACAGGAGGATTGCGCTCGAGAAACTCGTGGATGCCTAGACCTCCATCACGGATTACAGCTAATTGTAGACTGTAGCCTCGACCTTGCTCACTAGGTTCTTGGGCTGATTATAATGCGTTACTGAAGTTTAGCTTCATCCGGGGCACGTGCTATTTCTTTTGTATCTGTAAGTGCTTCCTGTTGAGGTTTAATTTTTGAAACAGGAGCATCGTGCCAAATAGAATCCTGCCTGCATATTTATCCACGAAGATGCCACCATGTTGTGCCATACCTCTACTCAACTGGAGTACTTTCTACTGGGTAGTCAGTAAGTGCTACCTCGTTGGGTAAATGTATGGTGCTTTTCCTACACTACAGCTGCGTAAAGGCCCAGAAGAGAAGTCTTCAGTGATCACCTGTGTCTGTGACTTTGCCACTGCGCTGATAGGCGCCGAGGTACCTCGAGTGAGCTGTCCATCACAGTGGGGGAAAGGGCGGGATAGGTTGCATAGCCTAGTCTGTGTGGGGAGGGGTTAAACTGGCGAGGCTTCTGTGCGAGTTCACATGCCTCTTGTTTATGAAGGGTCAGAGACCGATCAGCTCAGTAAATGATAAGAAAGCAGTCGGTGGTACCTCTTTGGGTGAATGTATTGTGCTTTTCCAGCACTGCAGCTGCGTAAAGGCCCAGAAGAGAAGTCTTCAGTGATCACCTGTGTCTGTGACTTTGCCACTGCGCTGATAGGCGCCGAGGTACCTCGAGTGAGCTGTCCATCACAGTGGGGGAAAGGGCGGGATAGGTTGCATAGCCTAGTCTGTGTGGGGAGGGGTTAAACTGGCGAGGCTTCTGTGCGAGTTCACATGCCTCTTGTTTATGAAGGGTCAGAGACCGATCAGCTCAGTAAATGATAAGAAAGCAGTCGGTGGTACCTCTTTGGGTAAATGTATTGCGCTTTTCCAGCACTGCAGCTGCGTGAAGGCCCAGAAGAGTTGTATTCAGTGATCACCTGTGTCTGTGACTTTGCCACTGCGCCGATATGCGCCGAGGTACCTCGAGGGAGCTGTCCATCAAAGTGGGGTAAAGGGCTGGATAGGTTGCATAGCCTAGTGTGTGTGGGGAGGGGCCAAACTGGCGAGGCTTCTGTGCGTGTTCACTTGCCTCTTGTTTATGAAGGGTCAGAGACTGATCAGCTCAGTAAATGATAAGAAAGCAGTCGGTGGTACCTCTTTGGGTAAATGTATTGTGCTTTTCCAGCACTGCAGCTGTGTGAAGGCCCAGAAGAGTTGTCTCGAGTGACCACGTGTGTCTGTAACTTTGCCACCGCGCCGTTTGGCGCCAAGGTCCCTCGAGTGAGCTGTCCATCACAGTGGGGGAAAGGGCGGGAAGAGGTTGCATAGCCTAGTGTGTGGGGCGGGGCCAAACGGGCGGGGCTTCTGTACGAGTTCACATGCCTCTTGTTTATAAAGGGTCAGAGACCATCAGAGCATCAGATGAGGAGAAATCAGCCTCCTGGTCACTGGAAGTACAGGAGGATTGCGCTCGAGAAACTCGTGGATGCCTAGACCTCCATCACGGATTACAGCTAATTTTAGACTGTAGCCTCGACCTTGCTCACTAGGTTCTTGGGCTGATTATAATGCGTTACTGAAGTTTAGCTTCAACCGGGGCACGTGCTGTTTCTTTTGTATATGTAAGTGCTTCCTGTTGAGGTTTAATTTTTGAAACAGGAGCATCGTGCCAAAATGAATCCTGCCTGCATATTTATCCACGAAGATGCCACCATGTTGTGCCATACCTCTACTCAACTGGAGTACTTTCTACTGGGTAGTCAGTAAGTGCTACCTCGTTGGGTAAATGTATGGTGCTTTTCCTACACTACAGCTGCGTAAAGGCCCAGAAGAGAAGTCTTCAGTGTCACCTGTGTCTGTGACTTTGCCACTGCGCTGATAGGCGCCGAGGTACCTCGAGTGAGCTGTCCATCACAGTGGGGGAAAGGGCGGGATAGGTTGCATAGCCTAGTGTGTGTGGGGAGGGGCCAAACTGGCGAGGCTTCTGTGCGTGTTCACTTGCCTCTTGTTTATGAAGGGTCAGAGACCGATTAGCGCAGCAAATGAGGAGAAAGCAGTCGGTGGTACCTCTTTGGGTGAATGTATTGTGCTTTTCCAGCACTGCAGCTGCGTAACGGCCCAGAAGAGAAGTCTTCAGTGATCACCTGTGTCTGTGACTTTGCCACTGCGCTGATAGGCGCCGAGGTACCTCGAGTGAGCTGTCCATCACAGTGGGGTAAAGGGCTGGATAGGTTGCATAGCCTAGTGTGTGTGGGGAGGGGCCAAACTGGCGAGGCTTCTGTGCGTGTTCACTTGCCTCTTGTTTATGAAGGGTCAGAGACTGATCAGCTCAGTAAATGATAAGAAAGCAGTCGGTGGTACCTCTTTGGGTAAATGTATTGTGCTTTTCCAGCACTGCAGCTGTGTGAAGGCCCAGAAGAGTTGTCTCGAGTGACCACGTGTGTCTGTAACTTTGCCACCGCGCCGTTTGGCGCCAAGGTCCATCGAGTGAGCTGTCCATCACAGTGGGGGAAAGGGCGGGAAGAGGTTGCATAGCCTAGTGTGTGGGGCGGGGCCAAACGGGCGGGGCTTCTGTACGAGTTCACATGCCTCTTGTTTATAAAGGGTCAGAGACCATCAGAGCATCAGATGAGGAGAAATCAGCCTCCTGGTCACTGGAAGTACAGGAGGATTGCGCTCGAGAAACTCGTGGATGCCTAGACCTCCATCACGGATTACAGCTAATTTTAGACTGTAGCCTCGACCTTGCTCACTAGGTTCTTGGGCTGATTATAATGGGTTACTGAAGTTTAGCTTCAACCGGGGCACGTGCTGTTTCTTTTGTATATGTAAGTGCTTCCTGTTGAGGTTTAATTTTTGAAACAGGAGCATCGTGCCAAAATGAATCCTGCCTGCATATTTATCCACGAAGATGCCACCATGTTGTGCCATACCTCTACTCAACTGGAGTACTTTCTACTGGGTAGTCAGTAAGTGCTACCTCGTTGGGTAAATGTATGGTGCTTTTCCAGCACTGCAGCTGCGTAAAGGCCCAGAAGAGAAGTCTTCAGTGATCACCTGTGTCTGTGACTTTGCCACTGCGCTGATAGGCGCCGAGGTACCTCGAGTGAGCTGTCCATCACAGTGGGGGAAAGGGCGGGATAGGTTGCATAGCCTAGTGTGTGTGGGGAGGGGCCAAACTGGCGAGGCTTCTGTGCGTGTTCACTTGCCTCTTGTTTATGAAGGGTCAGAGACCGATTAGCGCAGCAAATGAGAAGAAAGCAGTCGGTGGTACCTCTTTGGGTGAATGTATTGTGCTTTTCCAGCACTGCAGCTGCGTAAAGGCCCAGAAGAGTTGTCTCGAGTGACCACGTGTGTCTGTAACTTTGCCACCGCGCCGTTTGGCGCCAAGGTCCCTCGAGTGAGCTGTCCATCACAGTGGGGGAAAGGGCGGGAAGAGGTTGCATAGCCTAGTGTTGGGGCGGGGCCAAACGGGCCGGGCTTCTGTACGAGTTCACATGCCTCTTGTTTATAAAGGGTCAGAGACCATCAGAGCATCAGATGAGGAGAAATCAGCCTCCTGGTCACTGGAAGTACAGGAGGATTGCGCTCGAGAAACTCGTGGATGCCTAGACCTCCATCACGGAT
Organism: Lissotriton vulgaris; assembly: GCF_964263255.1. Taxonomy (NCBI): domain Eukaryota; kingdom Metazoa; phylum Chordata; class Amphibia; order Caudata; family Salamandridae; genus Lissotriton; species Lissotriton vulgaris. Next base: position 1,496,036,798 of record NC_141696.1, read on the forward strand.
TACAGCTAATTGTAGACTGTAGCCTCGACCTTGCTCACTAGGTTCTTGGGCTGATTATAATGCGTTACTGAAGTTTAGCTTCATCCGGGGCACGTGCTGTTTCTTTTGTATCTGTAAGTGCTTCCTGTTGAGGTTTAATTTTTGAAACAGGAGCATCGTGCCAAATAGAATCCTGCCTGCATATTTATCCACGAAGATGCCACCATGTTGTGCCATACCTCTACTCAACTGGAGTACTTTCTACTGGGTAGTCAGTAAGTGCTACCTCGTTGGGTAAATGTATGGTGCTTTTCCTACACTACAGCTGCGTAAAGGCCCAGAAGAGAAGTCTTCAGTGATCACCTGTGTCTGTGACTTTGCCACTGCACTGATAGGCGCCGAGGTACCTCGAGTGAGCTGTCCATCACAGTGGGGGAAAGGGCGGGATAGGTTGCATAGCCTAGTGTGTGTGGGGAGGGGCCAAACTGGCGAGGCTTCTGTGCGTGTTCACTTGCCTCTTGTTTATGAAGGGTCAGAGACTGATCAGCTCAGTAAATGATAAGAAAGCAGTCGGTGGTACCTCTTTGGGTAAATGTATTGTGCTTTTCCAGCACTGCAGCTGCGTGAAGGCCCAGAAGAGTTGTCTCGAGTGACCACGTGTGTCTGTAACTTTGCCACCGCGCCGTTTGGCGCCAAGGTCCCTCGAGTGAGCTGTCCATCACAGTGGGGGAAAGGGCGGGAAGAGGTTGCATAGCCTAGTGTGTGGGGCGGGGCCAAATTGGCGGGGCTTCTGTACGAGTTCACATGCCTCTTGTTTATAAAGGGTCAGAGACCATCAGAGCATCAGATGAGGAGAAATCAGCCTCCTGGTCACTGGAAGTACAGGAGGATTGCGCTCGAGAAACTCGTGGATGCCTAGACCTCCATCACGGATTACAGCTAATTGTAGACTGTAGCCTCGACCTTGCTCACTAGGTTCTTGGGCTGATTATAATGCGTTACTGAAGTTTAGCTTCATCCGGGGCACGTGCTGTTTCTTTTGTATCTGTAAGTGCTTCCTGTTGAGGTTTAATTTTTGAAACAGGAGCATCGTGCCAAATAGAATCCTGCCTGCATATTTATCCACGAAGATGCCACCATGTTGTGCCATACCTCTACTCAACTGGAGTACTTTCTACTGGGTAGTCAGTAAGTGCTACCTCGTTGGGTAAATGTATGGTGCTTTTCCTACACTACAGCTGCGTAAAGGCCCAGAAGAGAAGTCTTCAGTGATCACCTGTGTCTGTGACTTTGCCACTGCGCTGATAGGCGCCGAGGTACCTCGAGTGAGCTGTCCATCACAGTGGGGGAAAGGGCGGGATAGGTTGCATAGCCTAGTCTGTGTGGGGAGGGGTTAAACTGGCGAGGCTTCTGTGCGAGTTCACATGCCTCTTGTTTATGAAGGGTCAGAGACCGATCAGCTCAGTAAATGATAAGAAAGCAGTCGGTGGTACCTCTTTGGGTGAATGTATTGTGCTTTTCCAGCACTGCAGCTGCGTAAAGGCCCAGAAGAGAAGTCTTCAGTGATCACCTGTGTCTGTGACTTTGCCACTGCGCTGATAGGCGCCGAGGTACCTCGAGTGAGCTGTCCATCACAGTGGGGGAAAGGGCGGGATAGGTTGCATAGCCTAGTCTGTGTGGGGAGGGGTTAAACTGGCGAGGCTTCTGTGCGAGTTCACATGCCTCTTGTTTATGAAGGGTCAGAGACCGATCAGCTCAGTAAATGATAAGAAAGCAGTCGGTGGTACCTCTTTGGGTAAATGTATTGCGCTTTTCCAGCACTGCAGCTGCGTGAAGGCCCAGAAGAGTTGTATTCAGTGATCACCTGTGTCTGTGACTTTGCCACTGCGCCGATATGCGCCGAGGTACCTCGAGGGAGCTGTCCATCAAAGTGGGGTAAAGGGCTGGATAGGTTGCATAGCCTAGTGTGTGTGGGGAGGGGCCAAACTGGCGAGGCTTCTGTGCGTGTTCACTTGCCTCTTGTTTATGAAGGGTCAGAGACTGATCAGCTCAGTAAATGATAAGAAAGCAGTCGGTGGTACCTCTTTGGGTAAATGTATTGTGCTTTTCCAGCACTGCAGCTGTGTGAAGGCCCAGAAGAGTTGTCTCGAGTGACCACGTGTGTCTGTAACTTTGCCACCGCGCCGTTTGGCGCCAAGGTCCCTCGAGTGAGCTGTCCATCACAGTGGGGGAAAGGGCGGGAAGAGGTTGCATAGCCTAGTGTGTGGGGCGGGGCCAAACGGGCGGGGCTTCTGTACGAGTTCACATGCCTCTTGTTTATAAAGGGTCAGAGACCATCAGAGCATCAGATGAGGAGAAATCAGCCTCCTGGTCACTGGAAGTACAGGAGGATTGCGCTCGAGAAACTCGTGGATGCCTAGACCTCCATCACGGATTACAGCTAATTTTAGACTGTAGCCTCGACCTTGCTCACTAGGTTCTTGGGCTGATTATAATGCGTTACTGAAGTTTAGCTTCAACCGGGGCACGTGCTGTTTCTTTTGTATATGTAAGTGCTTCCTGTTGAGGTTTAATTTTTGAAACAGGAGCATCGTGCCAAAATGAATCCTGCCTGCATATTTATCCACGAAGATGCCACCATGTTGTGCCATACCTCTACTCAACTGGAGTACTTTCTACTGGGTAGTCAGTAAGTGCTACCTCGTTGGGTAAATGTATGGTGCTTTTCCTACACTACAGCTGCGTAAAGGCCCAGAAGAGAAGTCTTCAGTGTCACCTGTGTCTGTGACTTTGCCACTGCGCTGATAGGCGCCGAGGTACCTCGAGTGAGCTGTCCATCACAGTGGGGGAAAGGGCGGGATAGGTTGCATAGCCTAGTGTGTGTGGGGAGGGGCCAAACTGGCGAGGCTTCTGTGCGTGTTCACTTGCCTCTTGTTTATGAAGGGTCAGAGACCGATTAGCGCAGCAAATGAGGAGAAAGCAGTCGGTGGTACCTCTTTGGGTGAATGTATTGTGCTTTTCCAGCACTGCAGCTGCGTAACGGCCCAGAAGAGAAGTCTTCAGTGATCACCTGTGTCTGTGACTTTGCCACTGCGCTGATAGGCGCCGAGGTACCTCGAGTGAGCTGTCCATCACAGTGGGGTAAAGGGCTGGATAGGTTGCATAGCCTAGTGTGTGTGGGGAGGGGCCAAACTGGCGAGGCTTCTGTGCGTGTTCACTTGCCTCTTGTTTATGAAGGGTCAGAGACTGATCAGCTCAGTAAATGATAAGAAAGCAGTCGGTGGTACCTCTTTGGGTAAATGTATTGTGCTTTTCCAGCACTGCAGCTGTGTGAAGGCCCAGAAGAGTTGTCTCGAGTGACCACGTGTGTCTGTAACTTTGCCACCGCGCCGTTTGGCGCCAAGGTCCATCGAGTGAGCTGTCCATCACAGTGGGGGAAAGGGCGGGAAGAGGTTGCATAGCCTAGTGTGTGGGGCGGGGCCAAACGGGCGGGGCTTCTGTACGAGTTCACATGCCTCTTGTTTATAAAGGGTCAGAGACCATCAGAGCATCAGATGAGGAGAAATCAGCCTCCTGGTCACTGGAAGTACAGGAGGATTGCGCTCGAGAAACTCGTGGATGCCTAGACCTCCATCACGGATTACAGCTAATTTTAGACTGTAGCCTCGACCTTGCTCACTAGGTTCTTGGGCTGATTATAATGCGTTACTGAAGTTTAGCTTCAACCGGGGCACGTGCTGTTTCTTTTGTATATGTAAGTGCTTCCTGTTGAGGTTTAATTTTTGAAACAGGAGCATCGTGCCAAAATGAATCCTGCCTGCATATTTATCCACGAAGATGCCACCATGTTGTGCCATACCTCTACTCAACTGGAGTACTTTCTACTGGGTAGTCAGTAAGTGCTACCTCGTTGGGTAAATGTATGGTGCTTTTCCAGCACTGCAGCTGCGTAAAGGCCCAGAAGAGAAGTCTTCAGTGATCACCTGTGTCTGTGACTTTGCCACTGCGCTGATAGGCGCCGAGGTACCTCGAGTGAGCTGTCCATCACAGTGGGGGAAAGGGCGGGATAGGTTGCATAGCCTAGTGTGTGTGGGGAGGGGCCAAACTGGCGAGGCTTCTGTGCGTGTTCACTTGCCTCTTGTTTATGAAGGGTCAGAGACCGATTAGCGCAGCAAATGAGAAGAAAGCAGTCGGTGGTACCTCTTTGGGTGAATGTATTGTGCTTTTCCAGCACTGCAGCTGCGTAAAGGCCCAGAAGAGTTGTCTCGAGTGACCACGTGTGTCTGTAACTTTGCCACCGCGCCGTTTGGCGCCAAGGTCCCTCGAGTGAGCTGTCCATCACAGTGGGGGAAAGGGCGGGAAGAGGTTGCATAGCCTAGTGTTGGGGCGGGGCCAAACGGGCCGGGCTTCTGTACGAGTTCACATGCCTCTTGTTTATAAAGGGTCAGAGACCATCAGAGCATCAGATGAGGAGAAATCAGCCTCCTGGTCACTGGAAGTACAGGAGGATTGCGCTCGAGAAACTCGTGGATGCCTAGACCTCCATCACGGATTACAGCTAATTGTAGACTGTAGCCTCGACCTTGCTCACTAGGTTCTTGGGCTGATTATAATGCGTTACTGAAGTTTAGCTTCATCCGGGGCACGTGCTGTTTCTTTTGTATCTGTAAGTGCTTCCTGTTGAGGTTTAATTTTTGAAACAGGAGCATCGTGCCAAATAGAATCCTGCCTGCATATTTATCCACGAAGATGCCACCATGTTGTGCCATACCTCTACTCAACTGGAGTACTTTCTACTGGGTAGTCAGTAAGTGCTACCTCGTTGGGTAAATGTATGGTGCTTTTCCTACACTACAGCTGCGTAAAGGCCCAGAAGAGAAGTCTTCAGTGATCACCTGTGTCTGTGACTTTGCCACTGCGCTGATAGGCGCCGAGGTACCTCGAGTGAGCTGTCCATCACAGTGGGGGAAAGGGCGGGATAGGTTGCATAGCCTAGTCTGTGTGGGGAGGGGTTAAACTGGCGAGGCTTCTGTGCGAGTTCACTTGCCTCTTGTTTATGAAGGGTCAGAGACCGATCAGCTCAGTAAATAATAAGAAAGCAGTCGGTGGTACCTCTTTGGGTGAATATATTGTGCTTTTCCAGCACTGCAGCTGCGTGAAGGCCCAGAAGAGTTGTATTCAGGGATCACCTGTGTCTGTAACGTTGCCACTGCGCCGATAGGCGCCGAGGTACCTCGAGTGAGCAGTCCATCACAGTGGTGGAAAGGGCGGATAGGTTGCATAGCCTAGTGTGTGTGGGGAGGGGCTAAACTGGCGAGGCTTCTGTGCGTGTTCACTTGCCTCTTGTTTATGAAGGGTCAGAGACCGATTAGCGCAGCAAATGAGGAGAAAGCAGTCGGTGGTACCTCTTTGGGTGAATGTATTGTGCTTTTCCAGCACTGCAGCTGCGTAAAGGCCCAGAAGAGTTGTCTCGAGTGACCACGTGTGTCTGTAACTTTGCCACCGCGCCGTTTGGCGCCAAGGTCCCTCGAGTGAGATGTCCATCACAGTGGGGGAAAGGGCGGGAAGAGGTTGCATAGCCTAGTGTGTGGGGCGGGGCCAAACGGGCGGGGCTTCTGTACGAGTTCACATGTCTCTTGTTTATAAAGGGTCAGAGACCATCAGAGCATCAGATGAGGAGAAATCAGCCTCCTGGTCACTGGAAGTACAGGAGGATTGCGCTCGAGAAACTCGTGGATGCCTAGACCTCCATCACGGATTACAGCTAATTTTAGACTGTAGCCTCGACCTTGCTCACTAGGTTCTTGGGCTGATTATAATGCGTTACTGAAGTTTAGCTTCAACCGGGGCACGTGCTGTTTCTTTTGTATATGTAAGTGCTTCCTGTTGAGGTTTAATTTTTGAAACAGGAGCATCGTGCCAAAATGAATCCTGCCTGCATATTTATCCACGAAGATGCCACCATGTTGTGCCATACCTCTACTCAACTGGAGTACTTTCTACTGGGTAGTCAGTAAGTGCTACCTCGTTGGGTAAATGTATGGTGCTTTTCCTACACTACAGCTGCGTAAAGGCCCAGAAGAGAAGTCTTCAGTGATCACCTGTGTCTGTGACTTTGCCACTGCGCTGATAGGCGCCGAGGTACCTCGAGTGAGCTGTCCATCACAGTGGGGGAAAGGGCGGGATAGGTTGCATAGCCTAGTGTGTGTGGGGAGGGGCCAAACTGGCGAGGCTTCTGTGCGTGTTCACTTGCCTCTTGTTTATGAAGGGTCAGAGACTGATCAGCTCAGTAAATGATAAGAAAGCAGTCGGTGGTACCTCTTTGGGTAAATGTATTGTGCTTTTCCAGCACTGCAGCTGCGTGAAGGCCCAGAAGAGTTGTCTCGAGTGACCACGTGTGTCTGTAACTTTGCCACCGCGCCGTTTGGCGCCAAGGTCCCTCGAGTGAGCTGTCCATCACAGTGGGGGAAAGGGCGGGAAGAGGTTGCATAGCCTAGTGTGTGGGGCGGGGCCAAATTGGCGGGGCTTCTGTACGAGTTCACATGCCTCTTGTTTATAAAGGGTCAGAGACCATCAGAGCATCAGATGAGGAGAAATCAGCCTCCTGGCCACTGGAAGTACAGGAGGATTGCGCTCGAGAAACTCGTGGATGCCTAGACCTCCATCACGGATTACAGCTAATTTTAGACTGTAGCCTCGACCTTGCTCACTAGGTTCTTGGGCTGATTATAATGCGTTACTGAAGTTTAGCTTCAACCGGGGCACGTGCTGTTTCTTTTGTATATGTAAGTGCTTCCTGTTGAGGTTTAATTTTTGAAACAGGAGCATCGTGCCAAAATGAATCCTGCCTGCATATTTATCCACGAAGATGCCACCATGTTGTGCCATACCTCTACTCAACTGGAGTACTTTCTACTGGGTAGTCAGTAAGTGCTACCTCGTTGGGTAAATGTATGGTGCTTTTCCTACACTACAGCTGCGTAAAGGCCCAGAAGAGAAGTCTTCAGTGATCACCTGTGTCTGTGACTTTGCCACTGCGCTGATAGGCGCCGAGGTACCTCGAGTGAGCTGTCCATCACAGTGGGGGAAAGGGCGGGATAGGTTGCATAGCCTAGTCTGTGTGGGGAGGGGTTAAACTGGCGAGGCTTCTGTGCGAGTTCACATGCCTCTTGTTTATGAAGGGTCAGAGACCGATCAGCTCAGTAAATGATAAGAAAGCAGTCGGTGGTACCTCTTTGGGTGAATGTATTGTGCTTTTCCAGCACTGCAGCTGCGTAAAGGCCCAGAAGAGAAGTCTTCAGTGATCACCTGTGTCTGTGACTTTGCCACTGCGCTGATAGGCGCCGAGGTACCTCGAGTGAGCTGTCCATCACAGTGGGGGAAAGGGCGGGATAGGTTGCATAGCCTAGTCTGTGTGGGGAGGGGTTAAACTGGCGAGGCTTCTGTGCGAGTTCACATGCCTCTTGTTTATGAAGGGTCAGAGACCGATCAGCTCAGTAAATGATAAGAAAGCAGTCGGTGGTACCTCTTTGGGTAAATGTATTGCGCTTTTCCAGCACTGCAGCTGCGTGAAGGCCCAGAAGAGTTGTATTCAGTGATCACCTGTGTCTGTGACTTTGCCACTGCGCCGATATGCGCCGAGGTACCTCGAGGGAGCTGTCCATCAAAGTGGGGTAAAGGGCTGGATAGGTTGCATAGCCTAGTGTGTGTGGGGAGGGGCCAAACTGGCGAGGCTTCTGTGCGTGTTCACTTGCCTCTTGTTTATGAAGGGTCAGAGACTGATCAGCTCAGTAAATGATAAGAAAGCAGTCGGTGGTACCTCTTTGGGTGAATATATTGTGCTTTTCCAGCACTGCAGCTGCGTGAAGGCCCAGAAGAGTTGTATTCAGGGATCACCTGTGTCTGTAACGTTGCCACTGCGCCGATAGGCGCCGAGGTACCTCGAGTGAGCAGTCCATCACAGTGGTGGAAAGGGCGGATAGGTTGCATAGCCTAGTGTGTGTGGGGAGGGGCTAAACTGGCGAGGCTTCTGTGCGTGTTCACTTGCCTCTTGTTTATGAAGGGTCAGAGACCGATTAGCGCAGCAAATGAGGAGAAAGCAGTCGGTGGTACCTCTTTGGGTGAATGTATTGTGCTTTTCCAGCACTGCAGCTGCGTAAAGGCCCAGAAGAGTTGTCTCGGGTGACCACGTGTGTCTGTAACTTTGCCACCGCGCCGTTTGGCGCCAAGGTCCCTCGAGTGAGATGTCCATCACAGTGGGGGAAAGGGCGGGAAGAGGTTGCATAGCCTAGTGTGTGGGGCGGGGCCAAACGGGCGGGGCTTCTGTACGAGTTCACATGTCTCTTGTTTATAAAGGGTCAGAGACCATCAGAGCATCAGATGAGGAGAAATCAGCCTCCTGGTCACTGGAAGTACAGGAGGATTGCGCTCGAGAAACTCGTGGATGCCTAGACCTCCATCACGGATTACAGCTAATTTTAGACTGTAGCCTCGACCTTGCTCACTAGGTTCTTGGGCTGATTATAATGCGTTACTGAAGTTTAGCTTCAACCGGGGCACGTGCTGTTTCTTTTGTATATGTAAGTGCTTCCTGTTGAGGTTTAATTTTTGAAACAGGAGCATCGTGCCAAAATGAATCCTGCCTGCATATTTATCCACGAAGATGCCACCATGTTGTGCCATACCTCTACTCAACTGGAGTACTTTCTACTGGGTAGTCAGTAAGTGCTACCTCGTTGGGTAAATGTATGGTGCTTTTCCTACACTACAGCTGCGTAAAGGCCCAGAAGAGAAGTCTTCAGTGATCACCTGTGTCTGTGACTTTGCCACTGCGCTGATAGGCGCCGAGGTACCTCGAGTGAGCTGTCCATCACAGTGGGGGAAAGGGCGGGATAGGTTGCATAGCCTAGTGTGTGTGGGGAGGGGCCAAACTGGCGAGGCTTCTGTGCGTGTTCACTTGCCTCTTGTTTATGAAGGGTCAGAGACTGATCAGCTCAGTAAATGATAAGAAAGCAGTCGGTGGTACCTCTTTGGGTAAATGTATTGTGCTTTTCCAGCACTGCAGCTGCGTGAAGGCCCAGAAGAGTTGTCTCGAGTGACCACGTGTGTCTGTAACTTTGCCACCGCGCCGTTTGGCGCCAAGGTCCCTCGAGTGAGCTGTCCATCACAGTGGGGGAAAGGGCGGGAAGAGGTTGCATAGCCTAGTGTGTGGGGCGGGGCCAAATTGGCGGGGCTTCTGTACGAGTTCACATGCCTCTTGTTTATAAAGGGTCAGAGACCATCAGAGCATCAGATGAGGAGAAATCAGCCTCCTGGCCACTGGAAGTACAGGAGGATTGCGCTCGAGAAACTCGTGGATGCCTAGACCTCCATCACGGATTACAGCTAATTTTAGACTGTAGCCTCGACCTTGCTCACTAGGTTCTTGGGCTGATTATAATGCGTTACTGAAGTTTAGCTTCAACCGGGGCACGTGCTGTTTCTTTTGTATATGTAAGTGCTTCCTGTTGAGGTTTAATTTTTGAAACAGGAGCATCGTGCCAAAATGAATCCTGCCTGCATATTTATCCACGAAGATGCCACCATGTTGTGCCATACCTCTACTCAACTGGAGTACTTTCTACTGGGTAGTCAGTAAGTGCTACCTCGTTGGGTAAATGTATGGTGCTTTTCCTACACTACAGCTGCGTAAAGGCCCAGAAGAGAAGTCTTCAGTGATCACCTGTGTCTGTGACTTTGCCACTGCGCTGATAGGCGCCGAGGTACCTCGAGTGAGCTGTCCATCACAGTGGGGGAAAGGGCGGGATAGGTTGCATAGCCTAGTCTGTGTGGGGAGGGGTTAAACTGGCGAGGCTTCTGTGCGAGTTCACATGCCTCTTGTTTATGAAGGGTCAGAGACCGATCAGCTCAGTAAATGATAAGAAAGCAGTCGGTGGTACCTCTTTGGGTGAATGTATTGTGCTTTTCCAGCACTGCAGCTGCGTAAAGGCCCAGAAGAGAAGTCTTCAGTGATCACCTGTGTCTGTGACTTTGCCACTGCGCTGATAGGCGCCGAGGTACCTCGAGTGAGCTGTCCATCACAGTGGGGGAAAGGGCGGGATAGGTTGCATAGCCTAGTCTGTGTGGGGAGGGGTTAAACTGGCGAGGCTTCTGTGCGAGTTCACATGCCTCTTGTTTATGAAGGGTCAGAGACCGATCAGCTCAGTAAATGATAAGAAAGCAGTCGGTGGTACCTCTTTGGGTAAATGTATTGCGCTTTTCCAGCACTGCAGCTGCGTGAAGGCCCAGAAGAGTTGTATTCAGTGATCACCTGTGTCTGTGACTTTGCCACTGCGCCGATATGCGCCGAGGTACCTCGAGGGAGCTGTCCATCAAAGTGGGGTAAAGGGCTGGATAGGTTGCATAGCCTAGTGTGTGTGGGGAGGGGCCAAACTGGCGAGGCTTCTGTGCGTGTTCACTTGCCTCTTGTTTATGAAGGGTCAGAGACTGATCAGCTCAGTAAATGATAAGAAAGCAGTCGGTGGTACCTCTTTGGGTAAATGTATTGTGCTTTTCCAGCACTGCAGCTGTGTGAAGGCCCAGAAGAGTTGTCTCGAGTGACCACGTGTGTCTGTAACTTTGCCACCGCGCCGTTTGGCGCCAAGGTCCCTCGAGTGAGCTGTCCATCACAGTGGGGGAAAGGGCGGGAAGAGGTTGCATAGCCTAGTGTGTGGGGCGGGGCCAAACGGGCGGGGCTTCTGTACGAGTTCACATGCCTCTTGTTTATAAAGGGTCAGAGACCATCAGAGCATCAGATGAGGAGAAATCAGCCTCCTGGTCACTGGAAGTACAGGAGGATTGCGCTCGAGAAACTCGTGGATGCCTAGACCTCCATCACGGATTACAGCTAATTTTAGACTGTAGCCTCGACCTTGCTCACTAGGTTCTTGGGCTGATTATAATGCGTTACTGAAGTTTAGCTTCAACCGGGGCACGTGCTGTTTCTTTTGTATATGTAAGTGCTTCCTGTTGAGGTTTAATTTTTGAAACAGGAGCATCGTGCCAAAATGAATCCTGCCTGCATATTTATCCACGAAGATGCCACCATGTTGTGCCATACCTCTACTCAACTGGAGTACTTTCTACTGGGTAGTCAGTAAGTGCTACCTCGTTGGGTAAATGTATGGTGCTTTTCCTACACTACAGCTGCGTAAAGGCCCAGAAGAGAAGTCTTCAGTGTCACCTGTGTCTGTGACTTTGCCACTGCGCTGATAGGCGCCGAGGTACCTCGAGTGAGCTGTCCATCACAGTGGGGGAAAGGGCGGGATAGGTTGCATAGCCTAGTCTGTGTGGGGAGGGGTTAAACTGGCGAGGCTTCTGTGGGAGTTCACATGCCTCTTGTTTATGAAGGGTCAGAGACCGATCAGCTCAGTAAATGATAAGAAAGCAGTCGGTGGTACCTCTTTGGGTGAATGTATTGTGCTTTTCCAGCACTGCAGCTGCGTGAAGGCCCAGAAGAGAAGTCTTCAGTGATCACCTGTGTCTGTGACTTTGCCACTGCGCTGATAGGCGCCGAGGTACCTCGAGTGAGCTGTCCATCACAGTGGGGTAAAGGGCTGGATAGGTTGCATAGCCTAGTGTGTGTGGGGAGGGGCCAAACTGGCGAGGTTTCTGTGCGTGTTCACTTGCCTCTTGTTTATGAAGGGTCAGAGACTGATCAGCTCAGTAAATGATAAGAAAGCAGTCGGTGGTACCTCTTTGGGTAAATGTATTGTGCTTTTCCAGCACTGCAGCTGTGTGAAGGCCCAGAAGAGTTGTCTCGAGTGACCACGTGTGTCTGTAACTTTGCCACCGCGCCGTTTGGCGCCAAGGTCCATCGAGTGAGCTGTCCATCACAGTGGGGGAAAGGGCGGGAAGAGGTTGCATAGCCTAGTGTGTGGGGCGGGGCCAAACGGGCGGGGCTTCTGTACGAGTTCACATGCCTCTTGTTTATAAAGGGTCAGGGACCATCAGAGCATCAGATGAGGAGAAATCAGCCTCCTGGTCACTGGAAGTACAGGAGGATTGCGCTCGAGAAACTCGTGGATGCCTAGACCTCCATCACGGATTACAGCTAATTTTAGACTGTAGCCTCGACCTTGCTCACTAGGTTCTTGGGCTGATTATAATGCGTTACTGAAGTTTAGCTTCAACCGGGGCACGTGCTGTTTCTTTTGTATATGTAAGTGCTTCCTGTTGAGGTTTAATTTTTGAAACAGGAGCATCGTGCCAAAATGAATCCTGCCTGCATATTTATCCACGAAGATGCCACCATGTTGTGCCATACCTCTACTCAACTGGAGTACTTTCTACTGGGTAGTCAGTAAGTGCTACCTCGTTGGGTAAATGTATGGTGCTTTTCCAGCACTGCAGCTGCGTAAAGGCCCAGAAGAGAAGTCTTCAGTGATCACCTGTGTCTGTGACTTTGCCACTGCGCTGATAGGCGCCGAGGTACCTCGAGTGAGCTGTCCATCACAGTGGGGGAAAGGGCGGGATAGGTTGCATAGCCTAGTGTGTGTGGGGAGGGGCCAAACTGGCGAGGCTTCTGTGCGTGTTCACTTGCCTCTTGTTTATGAAGGGTCAGAGACCGATTAGCGCAGCAAATGAGGAGAAAGCAGTCGGTGGTACCTCTTTGGGTGAATGTATTGTGCTTTTCCAGCACTGCAGCTGCGTAAAGGCCCAGAAGAGTTGTCTCGAGTGACCACGTGTGTCTGTAACTTTGCCACCGCGCCGTTTGGCGCCAAGGTCCCTCGAGTGAGCTGTCCATCACAGTGGGGGAAAGGGCGGGAAGAGGTTGCATAGCCTAGTGTTGGGGCGGGGCCAAACGGGCCGGGCTTCTGTACGAGTTCACATGCCTCTTGTTTATAAAGGGTCAGAGACCATCAGAGCATCAGATGAGGAGAAATCAGCCTCCTGGTCACTGGAAGTACAGGAGGATTGCGCTCGAGAAACTCGTGGATGCCTAGACCTCCATCACGGATTACAGCTAATTGTAGACTGTAGCCTCGACCTTGCTCACTAGGTTCTTGGGCTGATTATAATGCGTTACTGAAGTTTAGCTTCATCCGGGGCACGTGCTGTTTCTTTTGTATCTGTAAGTGCTTCCTGTTGAGGTTTAATTTTTGAAACAGGAGCATCGTGCCAAATAGAATCCTGCCTGCATATTTATCCACGAAGATGCCACCATGTTGTGCCATACCTCTACTCAACTGGAGTACTTTCTACTGGGTAGTCAGTAAGTGCTACCTCGTTGGGTAAATGTATGGTGCTTTTCCTACACTACAGCTGCGTAAAGGCCCAGAAGAGAAGTCTTCAGTGATCACCTGTGTCTGTGACTTTGCCACTGCGCTGATAGGCGCCGAGGTACCTCGAGTGAGCTGTCCATCACAGTGGGGGAAAGGGCGGGATAGGTTGCATAGCCTAGTCTGTGTGGGGAGGGGTTAAACTGGCGAGGCTTCTGTGCGAGTTCACTTGCCTCTTGTTTATGAAGGGTCAGAGACCGATCAGCTCAGTAAATAATAAGAAAGCAGTCGGTGGTACCTCTTTGGGTGAATATATTGTGCTTTTCCAGCACTGCAGCTGCGTGAAGGCCCAGAAGAGTTGTATTCAGGGATCACCTGTGTCTGTAACGTTGCCACTGCGCCGATAGGCGCCGAGGTACCTCGAGTGAGCAGTCCATCACAGTGGTGGAAAGGGCGGATAGGTTGCATAGCCTAGTGTGTGTGGGGAGGGGCTAAACTGGCGAGGCTTCTGTGCGTGTTCACTTGCCTCTTGTTTATGAAGGGTCAGAGACCGATTAGCGCAGCAAATGAGGAGAAAGCAGTCGGTGGTACCTCTTTGGGTGAATGTATTGTGCTTTTCCAGCACTGCAGCTGCGTAAAGGCCCAGAAGAGTTGTCTCGAGTGACCACGTGTGTCTGTAACTTTGCCACCGCGCCGTTTGGCGCCAAGGTCCCTCGAGTGAGATGTCCATCACAGTGGGGGAAAGGGCGGGAAGAGGTTGCATAGCCTAGTGTGTGGGGCGGGGCCAAACGGGCGGGGCTTCTGTACGAGTTCACATGTCTCTTGTTTATAAAGGGTCAGAGACCATCAGAGCATCAGATGAGGAGAAATCAGCCTCCTGGTCACTGGAAGTACAGGAGGATTGCGCTCGAGAAACTCGTGGATGCCTAGACCTCCATCACGGATTACAGCTAATTTTAGACTGTAGCCTCGACCTTGCTCACTAGGTTCTTGGGCTGATTATAATGCGTTACTGAAGTTTAGCTTCAACCGGGGCACGTGCTGTTTCTTTTGTATATGTAAGTGCTTCCTGTTGAGGTTTAATTTTTGAAACAGGAGCATCGTGCCAAAATGAATCCTGCCTGCATATTTATCCACGAAGATGCCACCATGTTGTGCCATACCTCTACTCAACTGGAGTACTTTCTACTGGGTAGTCAGTAAGTGCTACCTCGTTGGGTAAATGTATGGTGCTTTTCCTACACTACAGCTGCGTAAAGGCCCAGAAGAGAAGTCTTCAGTGATCACCTGTGTCTGTGACTTTGCCACTGCGCTGATAGGCGCCGAGGTACCTCGAGTGAGCTGTCCATCACAGTGGGGGAAAGGGCGGGATAGGTTGCATAGCCTAGTGTGTGTGGGGAGGGGCCAAACTGGCGAGGCTTCTGTGCGTGTTCACTTGCCTCTTGTTTATGAAGGGTCAGAGACTGATCAGCTCAGTAAATGATAAGAAAGCAGTCGGTGGTACCTCTTTGGGTAAATGTATTGTGCTTTTCCAGCACTGCAGCTGCGTGAAGGCCCAGAAGAGTTGTCTCGAGTGACCACGTGTGTCTGTAACTTTGCCACCGCGCCGTTTGGCGCCAAGGTCCCTCGAGTGAGCTGTCCATCACAGTGGGGGAAAGGGCGGGAAGAGGTTGCATAGCCTAGTGTGTGGGGCGGGGCCAAATTGGCGGGGCTTCTGTACGAGTTCACATGCCTCTTGTTTATAAAGGGTCAGAGACCATCAGAGCATCAGATGAGGAGAAATCAGCCTCCTGGTCACTGGAAGTACAGGAGGATTGCGCTCGAGAAACTCGTGGATGCCTAGACCTCCATCACGGATTACAGCTAATTGTAGACTGTAGCCTCGACCTTGCTCACTAGGTTCTTGGGCTGATTATAATGCGTTACTGAAGTTTAGCTTCATCCGGGGCACGTGCTGTTTCTTTTGTATCTGTAAGTGCTTCCTGTTGAGGTTTAATTTTTGAAACAGGAGCATCGTGCCAAATAGAATCCTGCCTGCATATTTATCCACGAAGATGCCACCATGTTGTGCCATACCTCTACTCAACTGGAGTACTTTCTACTGGGTAGTCAGTAAGTGCTACCTCGTTGGGTAAATGTATGGTGCTTTTCCTACACTACAGCTGCGTAAAGGCCCAGAAGAGAAGTCTTCAGTGATCACCTGTGTCTGTGACTTTGCCACTGCGCTGATAGGCGCCGAGGTACCTCGAGTGAGCTGTCCATCACAGTGGGGGAAAGGGCGGGATAGGTTGCATAGCCTAGTCTGTGTGGGGAGGGGTTAAACTGGCGAGGCTTCTGTGCGAGTTCACATGCCTCTTGTTTATGAAGGGTCAGAGACCGATCAGCTCAGTAAATGATAAGAAATCAGTCGGTGGTACCTCTTTGGGTGAATGTATTGTGCTTTTCCAGCACTGCAGCTGCGTAAAGGCCCAGAAGAGAAGTCTTCAGTGATCACCTGTGTCTGTGACTTTGCCACTGCGCTGATAGGCGCCGAGGTACCTCGAGTGAGCTGTCCATCACAGTGGGGGAAAGGGCGGGATAGGTTGCATAGCCTAGTCTGTGTGGGGAGGGGTTAAACTGGCGAGGCTTCTGTGCGAGTTCACATGCCTCTTGTTTATGAAGGGTCAGAGACCGATCAGCTCAGTAAATGATAAGAAAGCAGTCGGTGGTACCTCTTTGGGTAAATGTATTGCGCTTTTCCAGCACTGCAGCTGCGTGAAGGCCCAGAAGAGTTGTATTCAGTGATCACCTGTGTCTGTGACTTTGCCACTGCGCCGATATGCGCCGAGGTACCTCGAGGGAGCTGTCCATCAAAGTGGGGTAAAGGGCTGGATAGGTTGCATAGCCTAGTGTGTGTGGGGAGGGGCCAAACTGGCGAGGCTTCTGTGCGTGTTCACTTGCCTCTTGTTTATGAAGGGTCAGAGACTGATCAGCTCAGTAAATGATAAGAAAGCAGTCGGTGGTACCTCTTTGGGTAAATGTATTGTGCTTTTCCAGCACTGCAGCTGTGTGAAGGCCCAGAAGAGTTGTCTCGAGTGACCACGTGTGTCTGTAACTTTGCCACCGCGCCGTTTGGCGCCAAGGTCCCTCGAGTGAGCTGTCCATCACAGTGGGGGAAAGGGCGGGAAGAGGTTGCATAGCCTAGTGTGTGGGGCGGGGCCAAACGGGCGGGGCTTCTGTACGAGTTCACATGCCTCTTGTTTATAAAGGGTCAGAGACCATCAGAGCATCAGATGAGGAGAAATCAGCCTCCTGGTCACTGGAAGTACAGGAGGATTGCGCTCGAGAAACTCGTGGATGCCTAGACCTCCATCACGGATTACAGCTAATTTTAGACTGTAGCCTCGACCTTGCTCACTAGGTTCTTGGGCTGATTATAATGCGTTACTGAAGTTTAGCTTCAACCGGGGCACGTGCTGTTTCTTTTGTATATGTAAGTGCTTCCTGTTGAGGTTTAATTTTTGAAACAGGAGCATCGTGCCAAAATGAATCCTGCCTGCATATTTATCCACGAAGATGCCACCATGTTGTGCCATACCTCTACTCAACTGGAGTACTTTCTACTGGGTAGTCAGTAAGTGCTACCTCGTTGGGTAAATGTATGGTGCTTTTCCTACACTACAGCTGCGTAAAGGCCCAGAAGAGAAGTCTTCAGTGTCACCTGTGTCTGTGACTTTGCCACTGCGCTGATAGGCGCCGAGGTACCTCGAGTGAGCTGTCCATCACAGTGGGGGAAAGGGCGGGATAGGTTGCATAGCCTAGTCTGTGTGGGGAGGGGTTAAACTGGCGAGGCTTCTGTGGGAGTTCACATGCCTCTTGTTTATGAAGGGTCAGAGACCGATCAGCTCAGTAAATGATAAGAAAGCAGTCGGTGGTACCTCTTTGGGTAAATGTATTGTGCTTTTCCAGCACTGCAGCTGCGTGAAGGCCCAGAAGAGAAGTCTTCAGTGATCACCTGTGTCTGTGACTTTCCCACTGCGCTGATAGGCGCCGAGGTACCTCGAGTGAGCAGTCCATCACAGTGGTGGAAAGGGCGGATAGGTTGCATAGCCTAGTGTGTGTGGGGAGGGGCCAAACTGGCGAGGCTTCTGTGCGTGTTCACTTGCCTCTTGTTTATGAAGGGTCAGAGACCGATTAGCGCAGCAAATGAGGAGAAAGCAGTCGGTGGTACCTCTTTGGGTGCATGTATTGTGCTTTTCCAGCACTGCAGCTGCGTAAAGGCCCAGAAGAGTTGTCTCGAGTGACCACGTGTGTCTGTAACTTTGCCACCGCGCCGTTTGGCGCCAAGGTCCCTCGAGTGAGCTGTCCATCACAGTGGGGGAAAGGGCGGGATAGGTTGCACAGCCTAGTCAGTGACTTTGCCACTGCGCTGATAGGCGCCGAGGTACCTCGAGTGAGCTGTCCATCACAGTGGGGGAAAGGGCGGGATAGGTTGCATAGCCTAGTCTGTGTGGGGAGGGGTTAAACTGGCGAGGCTTCTGTGGGAGTTCACATGCCTCTTGTTTATGAAGGGTCAGAGACCGATCAGCTCAGTAAATGATAAGAAAGCAGTCGGTGGTACCTCTTTGGGTAAATGTATTGTGCTTTTCCAGCACTGCAGCTGCGTGAAGGCCCAGAAGAGAAGTCTTCAGTGATCACCTGTGTCTGTGACTTTCCCACTGCGCTGATAGGCGCCGAGGTACCTCGAGTGAGCAGTCCATCACAGTGGTGGAAAGGGCGGATAGGTTGCATAGCCTAGTGTGTGTGGGGAGGGGCCAAACTGGCGAAGCTTCTGTGCGTGTTCACTTGCCTCTTGTTTATGAAGGGTCAGAGACCGATTAGCGCAGCAAATGAGGAGAAAGCAGTCGGTGGTACCTCTTTGGGTGAATGTATTGTGCTTTTCCAGCACTGCAGCTGCGTAAAGGCCCAGAAGAGTTGTCTCGAGTGACCACGTGTGTCTGTAACTTTGCCACCGCGCCGTTTGGCGCCAAGGTCCCACGAGTGAGCTGTCCATCACAGTGGGGGAAAGGGCGGGAAGAGGTTGCATAGCCTAGTGTGTGGGGCGGGGCCAAACGGGCGGGGCTTCTGTACGAGTTCACATGCCTCTTGTTTATAAAGGGTCAGAGACCATCAGAGCATCAGATGAGGAGAAATCAGCCTCCTGGTCACTGGAAGTACAGGAGGATTGCGCTCGAGAAACTCGTGGATGCCTAGACCTCCATCACGGATTACAGCCAATTGTAGACTGTAGCCTCGACCTTGCTCACTAGGTTCTTGGGCTGATTATAATGCGTTACTGAAGTTTAGCTTCATCCGGGGCACGTGCTGTTTCTTTTGTATCTGTAAGTGCTTCCTGTTGAGGTTTAATTTTTGAAACAGGAGCATCGTGCCAAAATGAATCCTGCCTGCATATTTATCCAAGAAGATGCCACCATGTTGTGCCATACCTCTACTCAACTGGAGTACTTTCTACTGGGTAGTCAGTAAGTGCTACCTCGTTGGGTAAATGTATGGTGCTTTTCCTACACTACAGCTGCGTAAAGGCCCAGAAGAGAAGTCTTCAGTGATCACCTGTGTCTGTGACTTTGCCACTGCGCTGATAGGCGCCAAGGTCCCTCGAGTGAGCTGTCCATCACAGTGGGGGAAAGGGCGGGAAGAGGTTGCAAAGCCTAGTGTGTGGGGCGGGGCCAAACGGGCGGGGCTTCTGTACGAGTTCACATGCCTCTTGTTTATAAAGGGTCAGAGACCATCAGAGCATCAGATGAGGAGAAATCAGCCTCCTGGTCACTGGAAGTACAGGAGGATTGCGCTCGAGAAACTCGTGGATGCCTAGACCTCCATCACGGATTAAAGCTAATTTTAGACGGTAGCCTCGACCTTGCTCACTAGGTTCTTGGGCTGATTATAATGCGTTACTGAAGTTTAGCTTCAACCGGGGCACGTGCTGTTTCTTTTGTATATGTAAGTGCTTCCTGTTGAGGTTTAATTTTTGAAACAGGAGCATCGTGCCAAAATGAATCCTGCCTGCATATTTATCCACGAAGATGCCACCATGTTGTGCCATACCTCTACTCAACTGGAGTACTTTCTACTGGGTAGTCAGTAAGTGCTACCTCGTTGGGTAAATGTATGGTGCTTTTCCTACACTACAGCTACGTAAAGGCCCAGAAGAGAAGTCTTCAGTGATCACCTGTGTCTGTGACTTTGCCACTGCGCTGATAGGCGCCGAGGTACCTCGAGTGAGCTGTCCATCACAGTGGGGGAAAGGGCGGGATAGGTTGCACAGCCTAGTCAGTGACTTTGCCACTGCGCTGATAGGCGCCGAGGTACCTCGAGTGAGCTGTCCATCACAGTGGGGGAAAGGGCGGGATAGGTTGCATAGCCTAGTCTGTGTGGGGAGGGGTTAAACTGGCGAGGCTTCTGTGGGAGTTCACATGCCTCTTGTTTATGAAGGGTCAGAGACCGATCAGCTCAGTAAATGATAAGAAAGCAGTCGGTGGTACCTCTTTGGGTAAATGTATTGTGCTTTTCCAGCACTGCAGCTGTGTGAAGGCCCAGAAGAGTTGTCTCGAGTGACCACGTGTGTCTGTAACTTTGCCACCGCGCCGTTTGGCGCCAAGGTCCCTCGAGTGAGCTGTCCATCACAGTGGGGGAAAGGGCGGGAAGAGGTTGCATAGCCTAGTGTGTGGGGCGGGGCCAAACGGGCGGGGCTTCTGTACGAGTTCACATGCCTCTTGTTTATAAAGGGTCAGAGACCATCAGAGCATCAGATGAGGAGAAATCAGCCTCCTGGTCACTGGAAGTACAGGAGGATTGCGCTCGAGAAACTCGTGGATGCCTAGACCTCCATCACGGATTACAGCTAATTGTAGACTGTAGCCTCGACCTTGCTCACTAGGTTCTTGGGCTGATTATAATGCGTTACTGAAGTTTAGCTTCATCCGGGGCACGTGCTGTTTCTTTTGTATCTGTAAGTGCTTCCTGTTGAGGTTTAAGTTTTGAAACAGGAGCATCGTGCCAAATAGAATCCTGCCTGCATATTTATCCACGAAGATGCCACCATGTTGTGCCATACCTCTACTCAACTGGAGTACTTTCTACTGGGTAGTCAGTAAGTGCTACCTCATTGGGTAAATGTATGGTGCTTTTCCTACACTACAGCTGCGTAAAGGCCCAGAAGAGAAGTCTTCAGTGATCACCTGTGTCTGTGACTTTGCCACTGCGCTGATAGGCGCCGAGGTACCTCGAGTGAGCTGTCCATCACAGTGGGGGAAAGGGCGGGATAGGTTGCATAGCCTAGTCTGTGTGGGGAGGGGTTAAACTGGCGAGGCTTCTGTGCGAGTTCACATGCCTCTTGTTTATGAAGGGTCAGAGACCGATCAGCTCAGTAAATAATAAGAAAGCAGTCGGTGGTACCTCTTTGGGTGAATATATTGTGCTTTTCCAGCACTGCAGCTGCGTGAAGGCCCAGAAGAGTTGTATTCAGGGATCACCTGTGTCTGTAACGTTGCCACTGCGCCGATAGGCGCCGAGGTACCTCGAGTGAGCAGTCCATCACAGTGGTGGAAAGGGCGGATAGGTTGCATAGCCTAGTGTGTGTGGGGAGGGGCTAAACTGGCGAGGCTTCTGTGCGTGTTCACTTGCCTCTTGTTTATGAAGGGTCAGAGACCGATTAGCGCAGCAAATGAGGAGAAAGCAGTCGGTGGTACCTCTTTGGGTGAATGTATTGTGCTTTTCCAGCACTGCAGCTGCGTAAAGGCCCAGAAGAGTTGTCTCGAGTGACCACGTGTGTCTGTAACTTTGCCACCGCGCCGTTTGGCGCCAAGGTCCCTCGAGTGAGATGTCCATCACAGTGGGGGAAAGGGCGGGAAGAGGTTGCATAGCCTAGTGTGTGGGGCGGGGCCAAACGGGCGGGGCTTCTGTACGAGTTCACATGCCTCTTGTTTATAAAGGGTCAGAGACCATCAGAGCATCAGATGAGGAGAAATCAGCCTCCTGGTCACTGGAAGTACAGGAGGATTGCGCTCGAGAAACTCGTGGATGCCTAGACCTCCATCACGGATTACAGCTAATTTTAGACTGTAGCCTCGACCTTGCTCACTAGGTTCTTGGGCTGATTATAATGCGTTACTGAAGTTTAGCTTCAACCGGGGCACGTGCTGTTTCTTTTGTATATGTAAGTGCTTCCTGTTGAGGTTTAATTTTTGAAACAGGAGCATCGTGCCAAAATGAATCCTGCCTGCATATTTATCCACGAAGATGCCACCATGTTGTGCCATACCTCTACTCAACTGGAGTACTTTCTACTGGGTAGTCAGTAAGTGCTACCTCGTTGGGTAAATGTATGGTGCTTTTCCTACACTACAGCTGCGTAAAGGCCCAGAAGAGAAGTCTTCAGTGATCACCTGTGTCTGTGACTTTGCCACTGCACTGATAGGCGCCGAGGTACCTCGAGTGAGCTGTCCATCACAGTGGGGGAAAGGGCGGGATAGGTTGCATAGCCTAGTGTGTGTGGGGAGGGGCCAAACTGGCGAGGCTTCTGTGCGTGTTCACTTGCCTCTTGTTTATGAAGGGTCAGAGACTGATCAGCTCAGTAAATGATAAGAAAGCAGTCGGTGGTACCTCTTTGGGTAAATGTATTGTGCTTTTCCAGCACTGCAGCTGCGTGAAGGCCCAGAAGAGTTGTCTCGAGTGACCACGTGTGTCTGTAACTTTGCCACCGCGCCGTTTGGCGCCAAGGTCCCTCGAGTGAGCTGTCCATCACAGTGGGGGAAAGGGCGGGAAGAGGTTGCATAGCCTAGTGTGTGGGGCGGGGCCAAATTGGCGGGGCTTCTGTACGAGTTCACATGCCTCTTGTTTATAAAGGGTCAGAGACCATCAGAGCATCAGATGAGGAGAAATCAGCCTCCTGGCCACTGGAAGTACAGGAGGATTGCGCTCGAGAAACTCGTGGATGCCTAGACCTCCATCACGGATTACAGCTAATTTTAGACTGTAGCCTCGACCTTGCTCACTAGGTTCTTGGGCTGATTATAATGCGTTACTGAAGTTTAGCTTCAACCGGGGCACGTGCTGTTTCTTTTGTATATGTAAGTGCTTCCTGTTGAGGTTTAATTTTTGAAACAGGAGCATCGTGCCAAAATGAATCCTGCCTGCATATTTATCCACGAAGATGCCACCATGTTGTGCCATACCTCTACTCAACTGGAGTACTTTCTACTGGGTAGTCAGTAAGTGCTACCTCGTTGGGTAAATGTATGGTGCTTTTCCTACACTACAGCTGCGTAAAGGCCCAGAAGAGAAGTCTTCAGTGATCACCTGTGTCTGTGACTTTGCCACTGCGCTGATAGGCGCCGAGGTACCTCGAGTGAGCTGTCCATCACAGTGGGGGAAAGGGCGGGATAGGTTGCATAGCCTAGTCTGTGTGGGGAGGGGTTAAACTGGCGAGGCTTCTGTGCGAGTTCACATGCCTCTTGTTTATGAAGGGTCAGAGACCGATCAGCTCAGTAAATGATAAGAAAGCAGTCGGTGGTACCTCTTTGGGTGAATGTATTGTGCTTTTCCAGCACTGCAGCTGCGTAAAGGCCCAGAAGAGAAGTCTTCAGTGATCACCTGTGTCTGTGACTTTGCCACTGCGCTGATAGGCGCCGAGGTACCTCGAGTGAGCTGTCCATCACAGTGGGGGAAAGGGCGGGATAGGTTGCATAGCCTAGTCTGTGTGGGGAGGGGTTAAACTGGCGAGGCTTCTGTGCGAGTTCACATGCCTCTTGTTTATGAAGGGTCAGAGACCGATCAGCTCAGTAAATGATAAGAAAGCAGTCGGTGGTACCTCTTTGGGTAAATGTATTGCGCTTTTCCAGCACTGCAGCTGCGTGAAGGCCCAGAAGAGTTGTATTCAGTGATCACCTGTGTCTGTGACTTTGCCACTGCGCCGATATGCGCCGAGGTACCTCGAGGGAGCTGTCCATCAAAGTGGGGTAAAGGGCTGGATAGGTTGCATAGCCTAGTGTGTGTGGGGAGGGGCCAAACTGGCGAGGCTTCTGTGCGTGTTCACTTGCCTCTTGTTTATGAAGGGTCAGAGACTGATCAGCTCAGTAAATGATAAGAAAGCAGTCGGTGGTACCTCTTTGGGTGAATATATTGTGCTTTTCCAGCACTGCAGCTGCGTGAAGGCCCAGAAGAGTTGTATTCAGGGATCACCTGTGTCTGTAACGTTGCCACTGCGCCGATAGGCGCCGAGGTACCTCGAGTGAGCAGTCCATCACAGTGGTGGAAAGGGCGGATAGGTTGCATAGCCTAGTGTGTGTGGGGAGGGGCTAAACTGGCGAGGCTTCTGTGCGTGTTCACTTGCCTCTTGTTTATGAAGGGTCAGAGACCGATTAGCGCAGCAAATGAGGAGAAAGCAGTCGGTGGTACCTCTTTGGGTGAATGTATTGTGCTTTTCCAGCACTGCAGCTGCGTAAAGGCCCAGAAGAGTTGTCTCGAGTGACCACGTGTGTCTGTAACTTTGCCACCGCGCCGTTTGGCGCCAAGGTCCCTCGAGTGAGATGTCCATCACAGTGGGGGAAAGGGCGGGAAGAGGTTGCATAGCCTAGTGTGTGGGGCGGGGCCAAACGGGCGGGGCTTCTGTACGAGTTCACATGTCTCTTGTTTATAAAGGGTCAGAGACCATCAGAGCATCAGATGAGGAGAAATCAGCCTCCTGGTCACTGGAAGTACAGGAGGATTGCGCTCGAGAAACTCGTGGATGCCTAGACCTCCATCACGGATTACAGCTAATTTTAGACTGTAGCCTCGACCTTGCTCACTAGGTTCTTGGGCTGATTATAATGCGTTACTGAAGTTTAGCTTCAACCGGGGCACGTGCTGTTTCTTTTGTATATGTAAGTGCTTCCTGTTGAGGTTTAATTTTTGAAACAGGAGCATCGTGCCAAAATGAATCCTGCCTGCATATTTATCCACGAAGATGCCACCATGTTGTGCCATACCTCTACTCAACTGGAGTACTTTCTACTGGGTAGTCAGTAAGTGCTACCTCGTTGGGTAAATGTATGGTGCTTTTCCTACACTACAGCTGCGTAAAGGCCCAGAAGAGAAGTCTTCAGTGATCACCTGTGTCTGTGACTTTGCCACTGCGCTGATAGGCGCCGAGGTACCTCGAGTGAGCTGTCCATCACAGTGGGGGAAAGGGCGGGATAGGTTGCATAGCCTAGTGTGTGTGGGGAGGGGCCAAACTGGCGAGGCTTCTGTGCGTGTTCACTTGCCTCTTGTTTATGAAGGGTCAGAGACTGATCAGCTCAGTAAATGATAAGAAAGCAGTCGGTGGTACCTCTTTGGGTAAATGTATTGTGCTTTTCCAGCACTGCAGCTGCGTGAAGGCCCAGAAGAGTTGTCTCGAGTGACCACGTGTGTCTGTAACTTTGCCACCGCGCCGTTTGGCGCCAAGGTCCCTCGAGTGAGCTGTCCATCACAGTGGGGGAAAGGGCGGGAAGAGGTTGCATAGCCTAGTGTGTGGGGCGGGGCCAAATTGGCGGGGCTTCTGTACGAGTTCACATGCCTCTTGTTTATAAAGGGTCAGAGACCATCAGAGCATCAGATGAGGAGAAATCAGCCTCCTGGCCACTGGAAGTACAGGAGGATTGCGCTCGAGAAACTCGTGGATGCCTAGACCTCCATCACGGATTACAGCTAATTTTAGACTGTAGCCTCGACCTTGCTCACTAGGTTCTTGGGCTGATTATAATGCGTTACTGAAGTTTAGCTTCAACCGGGGCACGTGCTGTTTCTTTTGTATATGTAAGTGCTTCCTGTTGAGGTTTAATTTTTGAAACAGGAGCATCGTGCCAAAATGAATCCTGCCTGCATATTTATCCACGAAGATGCCACCATGTTGTGCCATACCTCTACTCAACTGGAGTACTTTCTACTGGGTAGTCAGTAAGTGCTACCTCGTTGGGTAAATGTATGGTGCTTTTCCTACACTACAGCTGCGTAAAGGCCCAGAAGAGAAGTCTTCAGTGATCACCTGTGTCTGTGACTTTGCCACTGCGCTGATAGGCGCCGAGGTACCTCGAGTGAGCTGTCCATCACAGTGGGGGAAAGGGCGGGATAGGTTGCATAGCCTAGTCTGTGTGGGGAGGGGTTAAACTGGCGAGGCTTCTGTGCGAGTTCACATGCCTCTTGTTTATGAAGGGTCAGAGACCGATCAGCTCAGTAAATGATAAGAAAGCAGTCGGTGGTACCTCTTTGGGTGAATGTATTGTGCTTTTCCAGCACTGCAGCTGCGTAAAGGCCCAGAAGAGAAGTCTTCAGTGATCACCTGTGTCTGTGACTTTGCCACTGCGCTGATAGGCGCCGAGGTACCTCGAGTGAGCTGTCCATCACAGTGGGGGAAAGGGCGGGATAGGTTGCATAGCCTAGTCTGTGTGGGGAGGGGTTAAACTGGCGAGGCTTCTGTGCGAGTTCACATGCCTCTTGTTTATGAAGGGTCAGAGACCGATCAGCTCAGTAAATGATAAGAAAGCAGTCGGTGGTACCTCTTTGGGTAAATGTATTGCGCTTTTCCAGCACTGCAGCTGCGTGAAGGCCCAGAAGAGTTGTATTCAGTGATCACCTGTGTCTGTGACTTTGCCACTGCGCCGATATGCGCCGAGGTACCTCGAGGGAGCTGTCCATCAAAGTGGGGTAAAGGGCTGGATAGGTTGCATAGCCTAGTGTGTGTGGGGAGGGGCCAAACTGGCGAGGCTTCTGTGCGTGTTCACTTGCCTCTTGTTTATGAAGGGTCAGAGACTGATCAGCTCAGTAAATGATAAGAAAGCAGTCGGTGGTACCTCTTTGGGTAAATGTATTGTGCTTTTCCAGCACTGCAGCTGTGTGAAGGCCCAGAAGAGTTGTCTCGAGTGACCACGTGTGTCTGTAACTTTGCCACCGCGCCGTTTGGCGCCAAGGTCCCTCGAGTGAGCTGTCCATCACAGTGGGGGAAAGGGCGGGAAGAGGTTGCATAGCCTAGTGTGTGGGGCGGGGCCAAACGGGCGGGGCTTCTGTACGAGTTCACATGCCTCTTGTTTATAAAGGGTCAGAGACCATCAGAGCATCAGATGAGGAGAAATCAGCCTCCTGGTCACTGGAAGTACAGGAGGATTGCGCTCGAGAAACTCGTGGATGCCTAGACCTCCATCACGGATTACAGCTAATTTTAGACTGTAGCCTCGACCTTGCTCACTAGGTTCTTGGGCTGATTATAATGCGTTACTGAAGTTTAGCTTCAACCGGGGCACGTGCTGTTTCTTTTGTATATGTAAGTGCTTCCTGTTGAGGTTTAATTTTTGAAACAGGAGCATCGTGCCAAAATGAATCCTGCCTGCATATTTATCCACGAAGATGCCACCATGTTGTGCCATACCTCTACTCAACTGGAGTACTTTCTACTGGGTAGTCAGTAAGTGCTACCTCGTTGGGTAAATGTATGGTGCTTTTCCTACACTACAGCTGCGTAAAGGCCCAGAAGAGAAGTCTTCAGTGTCACCTGTGTCTGTGACTTTGCCACTGCGCTGATAGGCGCCGAGGTACCTCGAGTGAGCTGTCCATCACAGTGGGGGAAAGGGCGGGATAGGTTGCATAGCCTAGTGTGTGTGGGGAGGGGCCAAACTGGCGAGGCTTCTGTGCGTGTTCACTTGCCTCTTGTTTATGAAGGGTCAGAGACCGATTAGCGCAGCAAATGAGGAGAAAGCAGTCGGTGGTACCTCTTTGGGTGAATGTATTGTGCTTTTCCAGCACTGCAGCTGCGTAACGGCCCAGAAGAGAAGTCTTCAGTGATCACCTGTGTCTGTGACTTTGCCACTGCGCTGATAGGCGCCGAGGTACCTCGAGTGAGCTGTCCATCACAGTGGGGTAAAGGGCTGGATAGGTTGCATAGCCTAGTGTGTGTGGGGAGGGGCCAAACTGGCGAGGCTTCTGTGCGTGTTCACTTGCCTCTTGTTTATGAAGGGTCAGAGACTGATCAGCTCAGTAAATGATAAGAAAGCAGTCGGTGGTACCTCTTTGGGTAAATGTATTGTGCTTTTCCAGCACTGCAGCTGTGTGAAGGCCCAGAAGAGTTGTCTCGAGTGACCACGTGTGTCTGTAACTTTGCCACCGCGCCGTTTGGCGCCAAGGTCCATCGAGTGAGCTGTCCATCACAGTGGGGGAAAGGGCGGGAAGAGGTTGCATAGCCTAGTGTGTGGGGCGGGGCCAAACGGGCGGGGCTTCTGTACGAGTTCACATGCCTCTTGTTTATAAAGGGTCAGGGACCATCAGAGCATCAGATGAGGAGAAATCAGCCTCCTGGTCACTGGAAGTACAGGAGGATTGCGCTCGAGAAACTCGTGGATGCCTAGACCTCCATCACGGATTACAGCTAATTTTAGACTGTAGCCTCGACCTTGCTCACTAGGTTCTTGGGCTGATTATAATGCGTTACTGAAGTTTAGCTTCAACCGGGGCACGTGCTGTTTCTTTTGTATATGTAAGTGCTTCCTGTTGAGGTTTAATTTTTGAAACAGGAGCATCGTGCCAAAATGAATCCTGCCTGCATATTTATCCACGAAGATGCCACCATGTTGTGCCATACCTCTACTCAACTGGAGTACTTTCTACTGGGTAGTCAGTAAGTGCTACCTCGTTGGGTAAATGTATGGTGCTTTTCCAGCACTGCAGCTGCGTAAAGGCCCAGAAGAGAAGTCTTCAGTGATCACCTGTGTCTGTGACTTTGCCACTGCGCTGATAGGCGCCGAGGTACCTCGAGTGAGCTGTCCATCACAGTGGGGGAAAGGGCGGGATAGGTTGCATAGCCTAGTGTGTGTGGGGAGGGGCCAAACTGGCGAGGCTTCTGTGCGTGTTCACTTGCCTCTTGTTTATGAAGGGTCAGAGACCGATTAGCGCAGCAAATGAGGAGAAAGCAGTCGGTGGTACCTCTTTGGGTGAATGTATTGTGCTTTTCCAGCACTGCAGCTGCGTAAAGGCCCAGAAGAGTTGTCTCGAGTGACCACGTGTGTCTGTAACTTTGCCACCGCGCCGTTTGGCGCCAAGGTCCCTCGAGTGAGCTGTCCATCACAGTGGGGGAAAGGGCGGGAAGAGGTTGCATAGCCTAGTGTTGGGGCGGGGCCAAACGGGCCGGGCTTCTGTACGAGTTCACATGCCTCTTGTTTATAAAGGGTCAGAGACCATCAGAGCATCAGATGAGGAGAAATCAGCCTCCTGGTCACTGGAAGTACAGGAGGATTGCGCTCGAGAAACTCGTGGATGCCTAGACCTCCATCACGGATTACAGCTAATTGTAGACTGTAGCCTCGACCTTGCTCACTAGGTTCTTGGGCTGATTATAATGCGTTACTGAAGTTTAGCTTCATCCGGGGCACGTGCTGTTTCTTTTGTATCTGTAAGTGCTTCCTGTTGAGGTTTAATTTTTGAAACAGGAGCATCGTGCCAAATAGAATCCTGCCTGCATATTTATCCACGAAGATGCCACCATGTTGTGCCATACCTCTACTCAACTGGAGTACTTTCTACTGGGTAGTCAGTAAGTGCTACCTCGTTGGGTAAATGTATGGTGCTTTTCCTACACTACAGCTGCGTAAAGGCCCAGAAGAGAAGTCTTCAGTGATCACCTGTGTCTGTGACTTTGCCACTGCGCTGATAGGCGCCGAGGTACCTCGAGTGAGCTGTCCATCACAGTGGGGGAAAGGGCGGGATAGGTTGCATAGCCTAGTCTGTGTGGGGAGGGGTTAAACTGGCGAGGCTTCTGTGCGAGTTCACTTGCCTCTTGTTTATGAAGGGTCAGAGACCGATCAGCTCAGTAAATAATAAGAAAGCAGTCGGTGGTACCTCTTTGGGTGAATATATTGTGCTTTTCCAGCACTGCAGCTGCGTGAAGGCCCAGAAGAGTTGTATTCAGGGATCACCTGTGTCTGTAACGTTGCCACTGCGCCGATAGGCGCCGAGGTACCTCGAGTGAGCAGTCCATCACAGTGGTGGAAAGGGCGGATAGGTTGCATAGCCTAGTGTGTGTGGGGAGGGGCTAAACTGGCGAGGCTTCTGTGCGTGTTCACTTGCCTCTTGTTTATGAAGGGTCAGAGACCGATTAGCGCAGCAAATGAGGAGAAAGCAGTCGGTGGTACCTCTTTGGGTGAATGTATTGTGCTTTTCCAGCACTGCAGCTGCGTAAAGGCCCAGAAGAGTTGTCTCGAGTGACCACGTGTGTCTGTAACTTTGCCACCGCGCCGTTTGGCGCCAAGGTCCCTCGAGTGAGATGTCCATCACAGTGGGGGAAAGGGCGGGAAGAGGTTGCATAGCCTAGTGTGTGGGGCGGGGCCAAACGGGCGGGGCTTCTGTACGAGTTCACATGTCTCTTGTTTATAAAGGGTCAGAGACCATCAGAGCATCAGATGAGGAGAAATCAGCCTCCTGGTCACTGGAAGTACAGGAGGATTGCGCTCGAGAAACTCGTGGATGCCTAGACCTCCATCACGGATTACAGCTAATTTTAGACTGTAGCCTCGACCTTGCTCACTAGGTTCTTGGGCTGATTATAATGCGTTACTGAAGTTTAGCTTCAACCGGGGCACGTGCTGTTTCTTTTGTATATGTAAGTGCTTCCTGTTGAGGTTTAATTTTTGAAACAGGAGCATCGTGCCAAAATGAATCCTGCCTGCATATTTATCCACGAAGATGCCACCATGTTGTGCCATACCTCTACTCAACTGGAGTACTTTCTACTGGGTAGTCAGTAAGTGCTACCTCGTTGGGTAAATGTATGGTGCTTTTCCTACACTACAGCTGCGTAAAGGCCCAGAAGAGAAGTCTTCAGTGATCACCTGTGTCTGTGACTTTGCCACTGCGCTGATAGGCGCCGAGGTACCTCGAGTGAGCTGTCCATCACAGTGGGGGAAAGGGCGGGATAGGTTGCATAGCCTAGTGTGTGTGGGGAGGGGCCAAACTGGCGAGGCTTCTGTGCGTGTTCACTTGCCTCTTGTTTATGAAGGGTCAGAGACTGATCAGCTCAGTAAATGATAAGAAAGCAGTCGGTGGTACCTCTTTGGGTAAATGTATTGTGCTTTTCCAGCACTGCAGCTGCGTGAAGGCCCAGAAGAGTTGTCTCGAGTGACCACGTGTGTCTGTAACTTTGCCACCGCGCCGTTTGGCGCCAAGGTCCCTCGAGTGAGCTGTCCATCACAGTGGGGGAAAGGGCGGGAAGAGGTTGCATAGCCTAGTGTGTGGGGCGGGGCCAAATTGGCGGGGCTTCTGTACGAGTTCACATGCCTCTTGTTTATAAAGGGTCAGAGACCATCAGAGCATCAGATGAGGAGAAATCAGCCTCCTGGTCACTGGAAGTACAGGAGGATTGCGCTCGAGAAACTCGTGGATGCCTAGACCTCCATCACGGATTACAGCTAATTGTAGACTGTAGCCTCGACCTTGCTCACTAGGTTCTTGGGCTGATTATAATGCGTTACTGAAGTTTAGCTTCATCCGGGGCACGTGCTGTTTCTTTTGTATCTGTAAGTGCTTCCTGTTGAGGTTTAATTTTTGAAACAGGAGCATCGTGCCAAATAGAATCCTGCCTGCATATTTATCCACGAAGATGCCACCATGTTGTGCCATACCTCTACTCAACTGGAGTACTTTCTACTGGGTAGTCAGTAAGTGCTACCTCGTTGGGTAAATGTATGGTGCTTTTCCTACACTACAGCTGCGTAAAGGCCCAGAAGAGAAGTCTTCAGTGATCACCTGTGTCTGTGACTTTGCCACTGCGCTGATAGGCGCCGAGGTACCTCGAGTGAGCTGTCCATCACAGTGGGGGAAAGGGCGGGATAGGTTGCATAGCCTAGTCTGTGTGGGGAGGGGTTAAACTGGCGAGGCTTCTGTGCGAGTTCACATGCCTCTTGTTTATGAAGGGTCAGAGACCGATCAGCTCAGTAAATGATAAGAAATCAGTCGGTGGTACCTCTTTGGGTGAATGTATTGTGCTTTTCCAGCACTGCAGCTGCGTAAAGGCCCAGAAGAGAAGTCTTCAGTGATCACCTGTGTCTGTGACTTTGCCACTGCGCTGATAGGCGCCGAGGTACCTCGAGTGAGCTGTCCATCACAGTGGGGGAAAGGGCGGGATAGGTTGCATAGCCTAGTCTGTGTGGGGAGGGGTTAAACTGGCGAGGCTTCTGTGCGAGTTCACATGCCTCTTGTTTATGAAGGGTCAGAGACCGATCAGCTCAGTAAATGATAAGAAAGCAGTCGGTGGTACCTCTTTGGGTAAATGTATTGCGCTTTTCCAGCACTGCAGCTGCGTGAAGGCCCAGAAGAGTTGTATTCAGTGATCACCTGTGTCTGTGACTTTGCCACTGCGCCGATATGCGCCGAGGTACCTCGAGGGAGCTGTCCATCAAAGTGGGGTAAAGGGCTGGATAGGTTGCATAGCCTAGTGTGTGTGGGGAGGGGCCAAACTGGCGAGGCTTCTGTGCGTGTTCACTTGCCTCTTGTTTATGAAGGGTCAGAGACTGATCAGCTCAGTAAATGATAAGAAAGCAGTCGGTGGTACCTCTTTGGGTAAATGTATTGTGCTTTTCCAGCACTGCAGCTGTGTGAAGGCCCAGAAGAGTTGTCTCGAGTGACCACGTGTGTCTGTAACTTTGCCACCGCGCCGTTTGGCGCCAAGGTCCCTCGAGTGAGCTGTCCATCACAGTGGGGGAAAGGGCGGGAAGAGGTTGCATAGCCTAGTGTGTGGGGCGGGGCCAAACGGGCGGGGCTTCTGTACGAGTTCACATGCCTCTTGTTTATAAAGGGTCAGAGACCATCAGAGCATCAGATGAGGAGAAATCAGCCTCCTGGTCACTGGAAGTACAGGAGGATTGCGCTCGAGAAACTCGTGGATGCCTAGACCTCCATCACGGATTACAGCTAATTTTAGACTGTAGCCTCGACCTTGCTCACTAGGTTCTTGGGCTGATTATAATGCGTTACTGAAGTTTAGCTTCAACCGGGGCACGTGCTGTTTCTTTTGTATATGTAAGTGCTTCCTGTTGAGGTTTAATTTTTGAAACAGGAGCATCGTGCCAAAATGAATCCTGCCTGCATATTTATCCACGAAGATGCCACCATGTTGTGCCATACCTCTACTCAACTGGAGTACTTTCTACTGGGTAGTCAGTAAGTGCTACCTCGTTGGGTAAATGTATGGTGCTTTTCCTACACTACAGCTGCGTAAAGGCCCAGAAGAGAAGTCTTCAGTGTCACCTGTGTCTGTGACTTTGCCACTGCGCTGATAGGCGCCGAGGTACCTCGAGTGAGCTGTCCATCACAGTGGGGGAAAGGGCGGGATAGGTTGCATAGCCTAGTCTGTGTGGGGAGGGGTTAAACTGGCGAGGCTTCTGTGGGAGTTCACATGCCTCTTGTTTATGAAGGGTCAGAGACCGATCAGCTCAGTAAATGATAAGAAAGCAGTCGGTGGTACCTCTTTGGGTAAATGTATTGTGCTTTTCCAGCACTGCAGCTGCGTGAAGGCCCAGAAGAGAAGTCTTCAGTGATCACCTGTGTCTGTGACTTTCCCACTGCGCTGATAGGCGCCGAGGTACCTCGAGTGAGCAGTCCATCACAGTGGTGGAAAGGGCGGATAGGTTGCATAGCCTAGTGTGTGTGGGGAGGGGCCAAACTGGCGAGGCTTCTGTGCGTGTTCACTTGCCTCTTGTTTATGAAGGGTCAGAGACCGATTAGCGCAGCAAATGAGGAGAAAGCAGTCGGTGGTACCTCTTTGGGTGCATGTATTGTGCTTTTCCAGCACTGCAGCTGCGTAAAGGCCCAGAAGAGTTGTCTCGAGTGACCACGTGTGTCTGTAACTTTGCCACCGCGCCGTTTGGCGCCAAGGTCCCTCGAGTGAGCTGTCCATCACAGTGGGGGAAAGGGCGGGATAGGTTGCACAGCCTAGTCAGTGACTTTGCCACTGCGCTGATAGGCGCCGAGGTACCTCGAGTGAGCTGTCCATCACAGTGGGGGAAAGGGCGGGATAGGTTGCATAGCCTAGTCTGTGTGGGGAGGGGTTAAACTGGCGAGGCTTCTGTGGGAGTTCACATGCCTCTTGTTTATGAAGGGTCAGAGACCGATCAGCTCAGTAAATGATAAGAAAGCAGTCGGTGGTACCTCTTTGGGTAAATGTATTGTGCTTTTCCAGCACTGCAGCTGCGTGAAGGCCCAGAAGAGAAGTCTTCAGTGATCACCTGTGTCTGTGACTTTCCCACTGCGCTGATAGGCGCCGAGGTACCTCGAGTGAGCAGTCCATCACAGTGGTGGAAAGGGCGGATAGGTTGCATAGCCTAGTGTGTGTGGGGAGGGGCCAAACTGGCGAAGCTTCTGTGCGTGTTCACTTGCCTCTTGTTTATGAAGGGTCAGAGACCGATTAGCGCAGCAAATGAGGAGAAAGCAGTCGGTGGTACCTCTTTGGGTGAATGTATTGTGCTTTTCCAGCACTGCAGCTGCGTAAAGGCCCAGAAGAGTTGTCTCGAGTGACCACGTGTGTCTGTAACTTTGCCACCGCGCCGTTTGGCGCCAAGGTCCCACGAGTGAGCTGTCCATCACAGTGGGGGAAAGGGCGGGAAGAGGTTGCATAGCCTAGTGTGTGGGGCGGGGCCAAACGGGCGGGGCTTCTGTACGAGTTCACATGCCTCTTGTTTATAAAGGGTCAGAGACCATCAGAGCATCAGATGAGGAGAAATCAGCCTCCTGGTCACTGGAAGTACAGGAGGATTGCGCTCGAGAAACTCGTGGATGCCTAGACCTCCATCACGGATTACAGCCAATTGTAGACTGTAGCCTCGACCTTGCTCACTAGGTTCTTGGGCTGATTATAATGCGTTACTGAAGTTTAGCTTCATCCGGGGCACGTGCTGTTTCTTTTGTATCTGTAAGTGCTTCCTGTTGAGGTTTAATTTTTGAAACAGGAGCATCGTGCCAAAATGAATCCTGCCTGCATATTTATCCAAGAAGATGCCACCATGTTGTGCCATACCTCTACTCAACTGGAGTACTTTCTACTGGGTAGTCAGTAAGTGCTACCTCGTTGGGTAAATGTATGGTGCTTTTCCTACACTACAGCTGCGTAAAGGCCCAGAAGAGAAGTCTTCAGTGATCACCTGTGTCTGTGACTTTGCCACTGCGCTGATAGGCGCCAAGGTCCCTCGAGTGAGCTGTCCATCACAGTGGGGGAAAGGGCGGGAAGAGGTTGCAAAGCCTAGTGTGTGGGGCGGGGCCAAACGGGCGGGGCTTCTGTACGAGTTCACATGCCTCTTGTTTATAAAGGGTCAGAGACCATCAGAGCATCAGATGAGGAGAAATCAGCCTCCTGGTCACTGGAAGTACAGGAGGATTGCGCTCGAGAAACTCGTGGATGCCTAGACCTCCATCACGGATTAAAGCTAATTTTAGACGGTAGCCTCGACCTTGCTCACTAGGTTCTTGGGCTGATTATAATGCGTTACTGAAGTTTAGCTTCAACCGGGGCACGTGCTGTTTCTTTTGTATATGTAAGTGCTTCCTGTTGAGGTTTAATTTTTGAAACAGGAGCATCGTGCCAAAATGAATCCTGCCTGCATATTTATCCACGAAGATGCCACCATGTTGTGCCATACCTCTACTCAACTGGAGTACTTTCTACTGGGTAGTCAGTAAGTGCTACCTCGTTGGGTAAATGTATGGTGCTTTTCCTACACTACAGCTACGTAAAGGCCCAGAAGAGAAGTCTTCAGTGATCACCTGTGTCTGTGACTTTGCCACTGCGCTGATAGGCGCCGAGGTACCTCGAGTGAGCTGTCCATCACAGTGGGGGAAAGGGCGGGATAGGTTGCACAGCCTAGTCAGTGACTTTGCCACTGCGCTGATAGGCGCCGAGGTACCTCGAGTGAGCTGTCCATCACAGTGGGGGAAAGGGCGGGATAGGTTGCATAGCCTAGTCTGTGTGGGGAGGGGTTAAACTGGCGAGGCTTCTGTGGGAGTTCACATGCCTCTTGTTTATGAAGGGTCAGAGACCGATCAGCTCAGTAAATGATAAGAAAGCAGTCGGTGGTACCTCTTTGGGTAAATGTATTGTGCTTTTCCAGCACTGCAGCTGTGTGAAGGCCCAGAAGAGTTGTCTCGAGTGACCACGTGTGTCTGTAACTTTGCCACCGCGCCGTTTGGCGCCAAGGTCCCTCGAGTGAGCTGTCCATCACAGTGGGGGAAAGGGCGGGAAGAGGTTGCATAGCCTAGTGTGTGGGGCGGGGCCAAACGGGCGGGGCTTCTGTACGAGTTCACATGCCTCTTGTTTATAAAGGGTCAGAGACCATCAGAGCATCAGATGAGGAGAAATCAGCCTCCTGGTCACTGGAAGTACAGGAGGATTGCGCTCGAGAAACTCGTGGATGCCTAGACCTCCATCACGGATTACAGCTAATTGTAGACTGTAGCCTCGACCTTGCTCACTAGGTTCTTGGGCTGATTATAATGCGTTACTGAAGTTTAGCTTCATCCGGGGCACGTGCTGTTTCTTTTGTATCTGTAAGTGCTTCCTGTTGAGGTTTAAGTTTTGAAACAGGAGCATCGTGCCAAATAGAATCCTGCCTGCATATTTATCCACGAAGATGCCACCATGTTGTGCCATACCTCTACTCAACTGGAGTACTTTCTACTGGGTAGTCAGTAAGTGCTACCTCATTGGGTAAATGTATGGTGCTTTTCCTACACTACAGCTGCGTAAAGGCCCAGAAGAGAAGTCTTCAGTGATCACCTGTGTCTGTGACTTTGCCACTGCGCTGATAGGCGCCGAGGTACCTCGAGTGAGCTGTCCATCACAGTGGGGGAAAGGGCGGGATAGGTTGCATAGCCTAGTCTGTGTGGGGAGGGGTTAAACTGGCGAGGCTTCTGTGCGAGTTCACATGCCTCTTGTTTATGAAGGGTCAGAGACCGATCAGCTCAGTAAATAATAAGAAAGCAGTCGGTGGTACCTCTTTGGGTGAATATATTGTGCTTTTCCAGCACTGCAGCTGCGTGAAGGCCCAGAAGAGTTGTATTCAGGGATCACCTGTGTCTGTAACGTTGCCACTGCGCCGATAGGCGCCGAGGTACCTCGAGTGAGCAGTCCATCACAGTGGTGGAAAGGGCGGATAGGTTGCATAGCCTAGTGTGTGTGGGGAGGGGCTAAACTGGCGAGGCTTCTGTGCGTGTTCACTTGCCTCTTGTTTATGAAGGGTCAGAGACCGATTAGCGCAGCAAATGAGGAGAAAGCAGTCGGTGGTACCTCTTTGGGTGAATGTATTGTGCTTTTCCAGCACTGCAGCTGCGTAAAGGCCCAGAAGAGTTGTCTCGAGTGACCACGTGTGTCTGTAACTTTGCCACCGCGCCGTTTGGCGCCAAGGTCCCTCGAGTGAGATGTCCATCACAGTGGGGGAAAGGGCGGGAAGAGGTTGCATAGCCTAGTGTGTGGGGCGGGGCCAAACGGGCGGGGCTTCTGTACGAGTTCACATGCCTCTTGTTTATAAAGGGTCAGAGACCATCAGAGCATCAGATGAGGAGAAATCAGCCTCCTGGTCACTGGAAGTACAGGAGGATTGCGCTCGAGAAACTCGTGGATGCCTAGACCTCCATCACGGATTACAGCTAATTTTAGACTGTAGCCTCGACCTTGCTCACTAGGTTCTTGGGCTGATTATAATGCGTTACTGAAGTTTAGCTTCAACCGGGGCACGTGCTGTTTCTTTTGTATATGTAAGTGCTTCCTGTTGAGGTTTAATTTTTGAAACAGGAGCATCGTGCCAAAATGAATCCTGCCTGCATATTTATCCACGAAGATGCCACCATGTTGTGCCATACCTCTACTCAACTGGAGTACTTTCTACTGGGTAGTCAGTAAGTGCTACCTCGTTGGGTAAATGTATGGTGCTTTTCCTACACTACAGCTGCGTAAAGGCCCAGAAGAGAAGTCTTCAGTGATCACCTGTGTCTGTGACTTTGCCACTGCACTGATAGGCGCCGAGGTACCTCGAGTGAGCTGTCCATCACAGTGGGGGAAAGGGCGGGATAGGTTGCATAGCCTAGTGTGTGTGGGGAGGGGCCAAACTGGCGAGGCTTCTGTGCGTGTTCACTTGCCTCTTGTTTATGAAGGGTCAGAGACTGATCAGCTCAGTAAATGATAAGAAAGCAGTCGGTGGTACCTCTTTGGGTAAATGTATTGTGCTTTTCCAGCACTGCAGCTGCGTGAAGGCCCAGAAGAGTTGTCTCGAGTGACCACGTGTGTCTGTAACTTTGCCACCGCGCCGTTTGGCGCCAAGGTCCCTCGAGTGAGCTGTCCATCACAGTGGGGGAAAGGGCGGGAAGAGGTTGCATAGCCTAGTGTGTGGGGCGGGGCCAAATTGGCGGGGCTTCTGTACGAGTTCACATGCCTCTTGTTTATAAAGGGTCAGAGACCATCAGAGCATCAGATGAGGAGAAATCAGCCTCCTGGTCACTGGAAGTACAGGAGGATTGCGCTCGAGAAACTCGTGGATGCCTAGACCTCCATCACGGATTACAGCTAATTGTAGACTGTAGCCTCGACCTTGCTCACTAGGTTCTTGGGCTGATTATAATGCGTTACTGAAGTTTAGCTTCATCCGGGGCACGTGCTATTTCTTTTGTATCTGTAAGTGCTTCCTGTTGAGGTTTAATTTTTGAAACAGGAGCATCGTGCCAAATAGAATCCTGCCTGCATATTTATCCACGAAGATGCCACCATGTTGTGCCATACCTCTACTCAACTGGAGTACTTTCTACTGGGTAGTCAGTAAGTGCTACCTCGTTGGGTAAATGTATGGTGCTTTTCCTACACTACAGCTGCGTAAAGGCCCAGAAGAGAAGTCTTCAGTGATCACCTGTGTCTGTGACTTTGCCACTGCGCTGATAGGCGCCGAGGTACCTCGAGTGAGCTGTCCATCACAGTGGGGGAAAGGGCGGGATAGGTTGCATAGCCTAGTCTGTGTGGGGAGGGGTTAAACTGGCGAGGCTTCTGTGCGAGTTCACATGCCTCTTGTTTATGAAGGGTCAGAGACCGATCAGCTCAGTAAATGATAAGAAAGCAGTCGGTGGTACCTCTTTGGGTGAATGTATTGTGCTTTTCCAGCACTGCAGCTGCGTAAAGGCCCAGAAGAGAAGTCTTCAGTGATCACCTGTGTCTGTGACTTTGCCACTGCGCTGATAGGCGCCGAGGTACCTCGAGTGAGCTGTCCATCACAGTGGGGGAAAGGGCGGGATAGGTTGCATAGCCTAGTCTGTGTGGGGAGGGGTTAAACTGGCGAGGCTTCTGTGCGAGTTCACATGCCTCTTGTTTATGAAGGGTCAGAGACCGATCAGCTCAGTAAATGATAAGAAAGCAGTCGGTGGTACCTCTTTGGGTAAATGTATTGCGCTTTTCCAGCACTGCAGCTGCGTGAAGGCCCAGAAGAGTTGTATTCAGTGATCACCTGTGTCTGTGACTTTGCCACTGCGCCGATATGCGCCGAGGTACCTCGAGGGAGCTGTCCATCAAAGTGGGGTAAAGGGCTGGATAGGTTGCATAGCCTAGTGTGTGTGGGGAGGGGCCAAACTGGCGAGGCTTCTGTGCGTGTTCACTTGCCTCTTGTTTATGAAGGGTCAGAGACTGATCAGCTCAGTAAATGATAAGAAAGCAGTCGGTGGTACCTCTTTGGGTAAATGTATTGTGCTTTTCCAGCACTGCAGCTGTGTGAAGGCCCAGAAGAGTTGTCTCGAGTGACCACGTGTGTCTGTAACTTTGCCACCGCGCCGTTTGGCGCCAAGGTCCCTCGAGTGAGCTGTCCATCACAGTGGGGGAAAGGGCGGGAAGAGGTTGCATAGCCTAGTGTGTGGGGCGGGGCCAAACGGGCGGGGCTTCTGTACGAGTTCACATGCCTCTTGTTTATAAAGGGTCAGAGACCATCAGAGCATCAGATGAGGAGAAATCAGCCTCCTGGTCACTGGAAGTACAGGAGGATTGCGCTCGAGAAACTCGTGGATGCCTAGACCTCCATCACGGATTACAGCTAATTTTAGACTGTAGCCTCGACCTTGCTCACTAGGTTCTTGGGCTGATTATAATGCGTTACTGAAGTTTAGCTTCAACCGGGGCACGTGCTGTTTCTTTTGTATATGTAAGTGCTTCCTGTTGAGGTTTAATTTTTGAAACAGGAGCATCGTGCCAAAATGAATCCTGCCTGCATATTTATCCACGAAGATGCCACCATGTTGTGCCATACCTCTACTCAACTGGAGTACTTTCTACTGGGTAGTCAGTAAGTGCTACCTCGTTGGGTAAATGTATGGTGCTTTTCCTACACTACAGCTGCGTAAAGGCCCAGAAGAGAAGTCTTCAGTGTCACCTGTGTCTGTGACTTTGCCACTGCGCTGATAGGCGCCGAGGTACCTCGAGTGAGCTGTCCATCACAGTGGGGGAAAGGGCGGGATAGGTTGCATAGCCTAGTGTGTGTGGGGAGGGGCCAAACTGGCGAGGCTTCTGTGCGTGTTCACTTGCCTCTTGTTTATGAAGGGTCAGAGACCGATTAGCGCAGCAAATGAGGAGAAAGCAGTCGGTGGTACCTCTTTGGGTGAATGTATTGTGCTTTTCCAGCACTGCAGCTGCGTAACGGCCCAGAAGAGAAGTCTTCAGTGATCACCTGTGTCTGTGACTTTGCCACTGCGCTGATAGGCGCCGAGGTACCTCGAGTGAGCTGTCCATCACAGTGGGGTAAAGGGCTGGATAGGTTGCATAGCCTAGTGTGTGTGGGGAGGGGCCAAACTGGCGAGGCTTCTGTGCGTGTTCACTTGCCTCTTGTTTATGAAGGGTCAGAGACTGATCAGCTCAGTAAATGATAAGAAAGCAGTCGGTGGTACCTCTTTGGGTAAATGTATTGTGCTTTTCCAGCACTGCAGCTGTGTGAAGGCCCAGAAGAGTTGTCTCGAGTGACCACGTGTGTCTGTAACTTTGCCACCGCGCCGTTTGGCGCCAAGGTCCATCGAGTGAGCTGTCCATCACAGTGGGGGAAAGGGCGGGAAGAGGTTGCATAGCCTAGTGTGTGGGGCGGGGCCAAACGGGCGGGGCTTCTGTACGAGTTCACATGCCTCTTGTTTATAAAGGGTCAGAGACCATCAGAGCATCAGATGAGGAGAAATCAGCCTCCTGGTCACTGGAAGTACAGGAGGATTGCGCTCGAGAAACTCGTGGATGCCTAGACCTCCATCACGGATTACAGCTAATTTTAGACTGTAGCCTCGACCTTGCTCACTAGGTTCTTGGGCTGATTATAATGGGTTACTGAAGTTTAGCTTCAACCGGGGCACGTGCTGTTTCTTTTGTATATGTAAGTGCTTCCTGTTGAGGTTTAATTTTTGAAACAGGAGCATCGTGCCAAAATGAATCCTGCCTGCATATTTATCCACGAAGATGCCACCATGTTGTGCCATACCTCTACTCAACTGGAGTACTTTCTACTGGGTAGTCAGTAAGTGCTACCTCGTTGGGTAAATGTATGGTGCTTTTCCAGCACTGCAGCTGCGTAAAGGCCCAGAAGAGAAGTCTTCAGTGATCACCTGTGTCTGTGACTTTGCCACTGCGCTGATAGGCGCCGAGGTACCTC
The DNA here is from genome assembly GCF_964263255.1 of Lissotriton vulgaris. Lineage (NCBI taxonomy): Eukaryota > Metazoa > Chordata > Amphibia > Caudata > Salamandridae > Lissotriton > Lissotriton vulgaris. The sequence continues at coordinate 1,496,077,707 of NC_141696.1, forward strand.
GAGTGAGCTGTCCATCACAGTGGGGGAAAGGGCGGGATAGGTTGCATAGCCTAGTGTGTGTGGGGAGGGGCCAAACTGGCGAGGCTTCTGTGCGTGTTCACTTGCCTCTTGTTTATGAAGGGTCAGAGACCGATTAGCGCAGCAAATGAGAAGAAAGCAGTCGGTGGTACCTCTTTGGGTGAATGTATTGTGCTTTTCCAGCACTGCAGCTGCGTAAAGGCCCAGAAGAGTTGTCTCGAGTGACCACGTGTGTCTGTAACTTTGCCACCGCGCCGTTTGGCGCCAAGGTCCCTCGAGTGAGCTGTCCATCACAGTGGGGGAAAGGGCGGGAAGAGGTTGCATAGCCTAGTGTTGGGGCGGGGCCAAACGGGCCGGGCTTCTGTACGAGTTCACATGCCTCTTGTTTATAAAGGGTCAGAGACCATCAGAGCATCAGATGAGGAGAAATCAGCCTCCTGGTCACTGGAAGTACAGGAGGATTGCGCTCGAGAAACTCGTGGATGCCTAGACCTCCATCACGGATTACAGCTAATTGTAGACTGTAGCCTCGACCTTGCTCACTAGGTTCTTGGGCTGATTATAATGCGTTACTGAAGTTTAGCTTCATCCGGGGCACGTGCTGTTTCTTTTGTATCTGTAAGTGCTTCCTGTTGAGGTTTAATTTTTGAAACAGGAGCATCGTGCCAAATAGAATCCTGCCTGCATATTTATCCACGAAGATGCCACCATGTTGTGCCATACCTCTACTCAACTGGAGTACTTTCTACTGGGTAGTCAGTAAGTGCTACCTCGTTGGGTAAATGTATGGTGCTTTTCCTACACTACAGCTGCGTAAAGGCCCAGAAGAGAAGTCTTCAGTGATCACCTGTGTCTGTGACTTTGCCACTGCACTGATAGGCGCCGAGGTACCTCGAGTGAGCTGTCCATCACAGTGGGGGAAAGGGCGGGATAGGTTGCATAGCCTAGTGTGTGTGGGGAGGGGCCAAACTGGCGAGGCTTCTGTGCGTGTTCACTTGCCTCTTGTTTATGAAGGGTCAGAGACTGATCAGCTCAGTAAATGATAAGAAAGCAGTCGGTGGTACCTCTTTGGGTAAATGTATTGTGCTTTTCCAGCACTGCAGCTGCGTGAAGGCCCAGAAGAGTTGTCTCGAGTGACCACGTGTGTCTGTAACTTTGCCACCGCGCCGTTTGGCGCCAAGGTCCCTCGAGTGAGCTGTCCATCACAGTGGGGGAAAGGGCGGGAAGAGGTTGCATAGCCTAGTGTGTGGGGCGGGGCCAAATTGGCGGGGCTTCTGTACGAGTTCACATGCCTCTTGTTTATAAAGGGTCAGAGACCATCAGAGCATCAGATGAGGAGAAATCAGCCTCCTGGTCACTGGAAGTACAGGAGGATTGCGCTCGAGAAACTCGTGGATGCCTAGACCTCCATCACGGATTACAGCTAATTGTAGACTGTAGCCTCGACCTTGCTCACTAGGTTCTTGGGCTGATTATAATGCGTTACTGAAGTTTAGCTTCATCCGGGGCACGTGCTGTTTCTTTTGTATCTGTAAGTGCTTCCTGTTGAGGTTTAATTTTTGAAACAGGAGCATCGTGCCAAATAGAATCCTGCCTGCATATTTATCCACGAAGATGCCACCATGTTGTGCCATACCTCTACTCAACTGGAGTACTTTCTACTGGGTAGTCAGTAAGTGCTACCTCGTTGGGTAAATGTATGGTGCTTTTCCTACACTACAGCTGCGTAAAGGCCCAGAAGAGAAGTCTTCAGTGATCACCTGTGTCTGTGACTTTGCCACTGCGCTGATAGGCGCCGAGGTACCTCGAGTGAGCTGTCCATCACAGTGGGGGAAAGGGCGGGATAGGTTGCATAGCCTAGTCTGTGTGGGGAGGGGTTAAACTGGCGAGGCTTCTGTGCGAGTTCACATGCCTCTTGTTTATGAAGGGTCAGAGACCGATCAGCTCAGTAAATGATAAGAAAGCAGTCGGTGGTACCTCTTTGGGTGAATGTATTGTGCTTTTCCAGCACTGCAGCTGCGTAAGGCCCAGAAGAGAAGTCTTCAGTGATCACCTGTGTCTGTGACTTTGCCACTGCGCTGATAGGCGCCGAGGTACCTCGAGTGAGCTGTCCATCACAGTGGGGGAAAGGGCGGGATAGGTTGCATAGCCTAGTCTGTGTGGGGAGGGGTTAAACTGGCGAGGCTTCTGTGCGAGTTCACATGCCTCTTGTTTATGAAGGGTCAGAGACCGATCAGCTCAGTAAATGATAAGAAAGCAGTCGGTGGTACCTCTTTGGGTAAATGTATTGCGCTTTTCCAGCACTGCAGCTGCGTGAAGGCCCAGAAGAGTTGTATTCAGTGATCACCTGTGTCTGTGACTTTGCCACTGCGCCGATATGCGCCGAGGTACCTCGAGGGAGCTGTCCATCAAAGTGGGGTAAAGGGCTGGATAGGTTGCATAGCCTAGTGTGTGTGGGGAGGGGCCAAACTGGCGAGGCTTCTGTGCGTGTTCACTTGCCTCTTGTTTATGAAGGGTCAGAGACTGATCAGCTCAGTAAATGATAAGAAAGCAGTCGGTGGTACCTCTTTGGGTAAATGTATTGTGCTTTTCCAGCACTGCAGCTGTGTGAAGGCCCAGAAGAGTTGTCTCGAGTGACCACGTGTGTCTGTAACTTTGCCACCGCGCCGTTTGGCGCCAAGGTCCCTCGAGTGAGCTGTCCATCACAGTGGGGGAAAGGGCGGGAAGAGGTTGCATAGCCTAGTGTGTGGGGCGGGGCCAAACGGGCGGGGCTTCTGTACGAGTTCACATGCCTCTTGTTTATAAAGGGTCAGAGACCATCAGAGCATCAGATGAGGAGAAATCAGCCTCCTGGTCACTGGAAGTACAGGAGGATTGCGCTCGAGAAACTCGTGGATGCCTAGACCTCCATCACGGATTACAGCTAATTTTAGACTGTAGCCTCGACCTTGCTCACTAGGTTCTTGGGCTGATTATAATGCGTTACTGAAGTTTAGCTTCAACCGGGGCACGTGCTGTTTCTTTTGTATATGTAAGTGCTTCCTGTTGAGGTTTAATTTTTGAAACAGGAGCATCGTGCCAAAATGAATCCTGCCTGCATATTTATCCACGAAGATGCCACCATGTTGTGCCATACCTCTACTCAACTGGAGTACTTTCTACTGGGTAGTCAGTAAGTGCTACCTCGTTGGGTAAATGTATGGTGCTTTTCCTACACTACAGCTGCGTAAAGGCCCAGAAGAGAAGTCTTCAGTGTCACCTGTGTCTGTGACTTTGCCACTGCGCTGATAGGCGCCGAGGTACCTCGAGTGAGCTGTCCATCACAGTGGGGGAAAGGGCGGGATAGGTTGCATAGCCTAGTGTGTGTGGGGAGGGGCCAAACTGGCGAGGCTTCTGTGCGTGTTCACTTGCCTCTTGTTTATGAAGGGTCAGAGACCGATTAGCGCAGCAAATGAGGAGAAAGCAGTCGGTGGTACCTCTTTGGGTGAATGTATTGTGCTTTTCCAGCACTGCAGCTGCGTAACGGCCCAGAAGAGAAGTCTTCAGTGATCACCTGTGTCTGTGACTTTGCCACTGCGCTGATAGGCGCCGAGGTACCTCGAGTGAGCTGTCCATCACAGTGGGGTAAAGGGCTGGATAGGTTGCATAGCCTAGTGTGTGTGGGGAGGGGCCAAACTGGCGAGGCTTCTGTGCGTGTTCACTTGCCTCTTGTTTATGAAGGGTCAGAGACTGATCAGCTCAGTAAATGATAAGAAAGCAGTCGGTGGTACCTCTTTGGGTAAATGTATTGTGCTTTTCCAGCACTGCAGCTGTGTGAAGGCCCAGAAGAGTTGTCTCGAGTGACCACGTGTGTCTGTAACTTTGCCACCGCGCCGTTTGGCGCCAAGGTCCATCGAGTGAGCTGTCCATCACAGTGGGGGAAAGGGCGGGAAGAGGTTGCATAGCCTAGTGTGTGGGGCGGGGCCAAACGGGCGGGGCTTCTGTACGAGTTCACATGCCTCTTGTTTATAAAGGGTCAGAGACCATCAGAGCATCAGATGAGGAGAAATCAGCCTCCTGGTCACTGGAAGTACAGGAGGATTGCGCTCGAGAAACTCGTGGATGCCTAGACCTCCATCACGGATTACAGCTAATTTTAGACTGTAGCCTCGACCTTGCTCACTAGGTTCTTGGGCTGATTATAATGCGTTACTGAAGTTTAGCTTCAACCGGGGCACGTGCTGTTTCTTTTGTATATGTAAGTGCTTCCTGTTGAGGTTTAATTTTTGAAACAGGAGCATCGTGCCAAAATGAATCCTGCCTGCATATTTATCCACGAAGATGCCACCATGTTGTGCCATACCTCTACTCAACTGGAGTACTTTCTACTGGGTAGTCAGTAAGTGCTACCTCGTTGGGTAAATGTATGGTGCTTTTCCAGCACTGCAGCTGCGTAAAGGCCCAGAAGAGAAGTCTTCAGTGATCACCTGTGTCTGTGACTTTGCCACTGCGCTGATAGGCGCCGAGGTACCTCGAGTGAGCTGTCCATCACAGTGGGGGAAAGGGCGGGATAGGTTGCATAGCCTAGTGTGTGTGGGGAGGGGCCAAACTGGCGAGGCTTCTGTGCGTGTTCACTTGCCTCTTGTTTATGAAGGGTCAGAGACCGATTAGCGCAGCAAATGAGAAGAAAGCAGTCGGTGGTACCTCTTTGGGTGAATGTATTGTGCTTTTCCAGCACTGCAGCTGCGTAAAGGCCCAGAAGAGTTGTCTCGAGTGACCACGTGTGTCTGTAACTTTGCCACCGCGCCGTTTGGCGCCAAGGTCCCTCGAGTGAGCTGTCCATCACAGTGGGGGAAAGGGCGGGAAGAGGTTGCATAGCCTAGTGTTGGGGCGGGGCCAAACGGGCCGGGCTTCTGTACGAGTTCACATGCCTCTTGTTTATAAAGGGTCAGAGACCATCAGAGCATCAGATGAGGAGAAATCAGCCTCCTGGTCACTGGAAGTACAGGAGGATTGCGCTCGAGAAACTCGTGGATGCCTAGACCTCCATCACGGATTACAGCTAATTGTAGACTGTAGCCTCGACCTTGCTCACTAGGTTCTTGGGCTGATTATAATGCGTTACTGAAGTTTAGCTTCATCCGGGGCACGTGCTGTTTCTTTTGTATCTGTAAGTGCTTCCTGTTGAGGTTTAATTTTTGAAACAGGAGCATCGTGCCAAATAGAATCCTGCCTGCATATTTATCCACGAAGATGCCACCATGTTGTGCCATACCTCTACTCAACTGGAGTACTTTCTACTGGGTAGTCAGTAAGTGCTACCTCGTTGGGTAAATGTATGGTGCTTTTCCTACACTACAGCTGCGTAAAGGCCCAGAAGAGAAGTCTTCAGTGATCACCTGTGTCTGTGACTTTGCCACTGCGCTGATAGGCGCCGAGGTACCTCGAGTGAGCTGTCCATCACAGTGGGGGAAAGGGCGGGATAGGTTGCATAGCCTAGTCTGTGTGGGGAGGGGTTAAACTGGCGAGGCTTCTGTGCGAGTTCACTTGCCTCTTGTTTATGAAGGGTCAGAGACCGATCAGCTCAGTAAATAATAAGAAAGCAGTCGGTGGTACCTCTTTGGGTGAATATATTGTGCTTTTCCAGCACTGCAGCTGCGTGAAGGCCCAGAAGAGTTGTATTCAGGGATCACCTGTGTCTGTAACGTTGCCACTGCGCCGATAGGCGCCGAGGTACCTCGAGTGAGCAGTCCATCACAGTGGTGGAAAGGGCGGATAGGTTGCATAGCCTAGTGTGTGTGGGGAGGGGCTAAACTGGCGAGGCTTCTGTGCGTGTTCACTTGCCTCTTGTTTATGAAGGGTCAGAGACCGATTAGCGCAGCAAATGAGGAGAAAGCAGTCGGTGGTACCTCTTTGGGTGAATGTATTGTGCTTTTCCAGCACTGCAGCTGCGTAAAGGCCCAGAAGAGTTGTCTCGAGTGACCACGTGTGTCTGTAACTTTGCCACCGCGCCGTTTGGCGCCAAGGTCCCTCGAGTGAGATGTCCATCACAGTGGGGGAAAGGGCGGGAAGAGGTTGCATAGCCTAGTGTGTGGGGCGGGGCCAAACGGGCGGGGCTTCTGTACGAGTTCACATGTCTCTTGTTTATAAAGGGTCAGAGACCATCAGAGCATCAGATGAGGAGAAATCAGCCTCCTGGTCACTGGAAGTACAGGAGGATTGCGCTCGAGAAACTCGTGGATGCCTAGACCTCCATCACGGATTACAGCTAATTTTAGACTGTAGCCTCGACCTTGCTCACTAGGTTCTTGGGCTGATTATAATGCGTTACTGAAGTTTAGCTTCAACCGGGGCACGTGCTGTTTCTTTTGTATATGTAAGTGCTTCCTGTTGAGGTTTAATTTTTGAAACAGGAGCATCGTGCCAAAATGAATCCTGCCTGCATATTTATCCACGAAGATGCCACCATGTTGTGCCATACCTCTACTCAACTGGAGTACTTTCTACTGGGTAGTCAGTAAGTGCTACCTCGTTGGGTAAATGTATGGTGCTTTTCCTACACTACAGCTGCGTAAAGGCCCAGAAGAGAAGTCTTCAGTGATCACCTGTGTCTGTGACTTTGCCACTGCGCTGATAGGCGCCGAGGTACCTCGAGTGAGCTGTCCATCACAGTGGGGGAAAGGGCGGGATAGGTTGCATAGCCTAGTGTGTGTGGGGAGGGGCCAAACTGGCGAGGCTTCTGTGCGTGTTCACTTGCCTCTTGTTTATGAAGGGTCAGAGACTGATCAGCTCAGTAAATGATAAGAAAGCAGTCGGTGGTACCTCTTTGGGTAAATGTATTGTGCTTTTCCAGCACTGCAGCTGCGTGAAGGCCCAGAAGAGTTGTCTCGAGTGACCACGTGTGTCTGTAACTTTGCCACCGCGCCGTTTGGCGCCAAGGTCCCTCGAGTGAGCTGTCCATCACAGTGGGGGAAAGGGCGGGAAGAGGTTGCATAGCCTAGTGTGTGGGGCGGGGCCAAATTGGCGGGGCTTCTGTACGAGTTCACATGCCTCTTGTTTATAAAGGGTCAGAGACCATCAGAGCATCAGATGAGGAGAAATCAGCCTCCTGGCCACTGGAAGTACAGGAGGATTGCGCTCGAGAAACTCGTGGATGCCTAGACCTCCATCACGGATTACAGCTAATTTTAGACTGTAGCCTCGACCTTGCTCACTAGGTTCTTGGGCTGATTATAATGCGTTACTGAAGTTTAGCTTCAACCGGGGCACGTGCTGTTTCTTTTGTATATGTAAGTGCTTCCTGTTGAGGTTTAATTTTTGAAACAGGAGCATCGTGCCAAAATGAATCCTGCCTGCATATTTATCCACGAAGATGCCACCATGTTGTGCCATACCTCTACTCAACTGGAGTACTTTCTACTGGGTAGTCAGTAAGTGCTACCTCGTTGGGTAAATGTATGGTGCTTTTCCTACACTACAGCTGCGTAAAGGCCCAGAAGAGAAGTCTTCAGTGATCACCTGTGTCTGTGACTTTGCCACTGCGCTGATAGGCGCCGAGGTACCTCGAGTGAGCTGTCCATCACAGTGGGGGAAAGGGCGGGATAGGTTGCATAGCCTAGTCTGTGTGGGGAGGGGTTAAACTGGCGAGGCTTCTGTGCGAGTTCACATGCCTCTTGTTTATGAAGGGTCAGAGACCGATCAGCTCAGTAAATGATAAGAAAGCAGTCGGTGGTACCTCTTTGGGTGAATGTATTGTGCTTTTCCAGCACTGCAGCTGCGTAAAGGCCCAGAAGAGAAGTCTTCAGTGATCACCTGTGTCTGTGACTTTGCCACTGCGCTGATAGGCGCCGAGGTACCTCGAGTGAGCTGTCCATCACAGTGGGGGAAAGGGCGGGATAGGTTGCATAGCCTAGTCTGTGTGGGGAGGGGTTAAACTGGCGAGGCTTCTGTGCGAGTTCACATGCCTCTTGTTTATGAAGGGTCAGAGACCGATCAGCTCAGTAAATGATAAGAAAGCAGTCGGTGGTACCTCTTTGGGTAAATGTATTGCGCTTTTCCAGCACTGCAGCTGCGTGAAGGCCCAGAAGAGTTGTATTCAGTGATCACCTGTGTCTGTGACTTTGCCACTGCGCCGATATGCGCCGAGGTACCTCGAGGGAGCTGTCCATCAAAGTGGGGTAAAGGGCTGGATAGGTTGCATAGCCTAGTGTGTGTGGGGAGGGGCCAAACTGGCGAGGCTTCTGTGCGTGTTCACTTGCCTCTTGTTTATGAAGGGTCAGAGACTGATCAGCTCAGTAAATGATAAGAAAGCAGTCGGTGGTACCTCTTTGGGTAAATGTATTGTGCTTTTCCAGCACTGCAGCTGTGTGAAGGCCCAGAAGAGTTGTCTCGAGTGACCACGTGTGTCTGTAACTTTGCCACCGCGCCGTTTGGCGCCAAGGTCCCTCGAGTGAGCTGTCCATCACAGTGGGGGAAAGGGCGGGAAGAGGTTGCATAGCCTAGTGTGTGGGGCGGGGCCAAACGGGCGGGGCTTCTGTACGAGTTCACATGCCTCTTGTTTATAAAGGGTCAGAGACCATCAGAGCATCAGATGAGGAGAAATCAGCCTCCTGGTCACTGGAAGTACAGGAGGATTGCGCTCGAGAAACTCGTGGATGCCTAGACCTCCATCACGGATTACAGCTAATTTTAGACTGTAGCCTCGACCTTGCTCACTAGGTTCTTGGGCTGATTATAATGCGTTACTGAAGTTTAGCTTCAACCGGGGCACGTGCTGTTTCTTTTGTATATGTAAGTGCTTCCTGTTGAGGTTTAATTTTTGAAACAGGAGCATCGTGCCAAAATGAATCCTGCCTGCATATTTATCCACGAAGATGCCACCATGTTGTGCCATACCTCTACTCAACTGGAGTACTTTCTACTGGGTAGTCAGTAAGTGCTACCTCGTTGGGTAAATGTATGGTGCTTTTCCTACACTACAGCTGCGTAAAGGCCCAGAAGAGAAGTCTTCAGTGTCACCTGTGTCTGTGACTTTGCCACTGCGCTGATAGGCGCCGAGGTACCTCGAGTGAGCTGTCCATCACAGTGGGGGAAAGGGCGGGATAGGTTGCATAGCCTAGTCTGTGTGGGGAGGGGTTAAACTGGCGAGGCTTCTGTGGGAGTTCACATGCCTCTTGTTTATGAAGGGTCAGAGACCGATCAGCTCAGTAAATGATAAGAAAGCAGTCGGTGGTACCTCTTTGGGTGAATGTATTGTGCTTTTCCAGCACTGCAGCTGCGTGAAGGCCCAGAAGAGAAGTCTTCAGTGATCACCTGTGTCTGTGACTTTGCCACTGCGCTGATAGGCGCCGAGGTACCTCGAGTGAGCTGTCCATCACAGTGGGGTAAAGGGCTGGATAGGTTGCATAGCCTAGTGTGTGTGGGGAGGGGCCAAACTGGCGAGGTTTCTGTGCGTGTTCACTTGCCTCTTGTTTATGAAGGGTCAGAGACTGATCAGCTCAGTAAATGATAAGAAAGCAGTCGGTGGTACCTCTTTGGGTAAATGTATTGTGCTTTTCCAGCACTGCAGCTGTGTGAAGGCCCAGAAGAGTTGTCTCGAGTGACCACGTGTGTCTGTAACTTTGCCACCGCGCCGTTTGGCGCCAAGGTCCATCGAGTGAGCTGTCCATCACAGTGGGGGAAAGGGCGGGAAGAGGTTGCATAGCCTAGTGTGTGGGGCGGGGCCAAACGGGCGGGGCTTCTGTACGAGTTCACATGCCTCTTGTTTATAAAGGGTCAGGGACCATCAGAGCATCAGATGAGGAGAAATCAGCCTCCTGGTCACTGGAAGTACAGGAGGATTGCGCTCGAGAAACTCGTGGATGCCTAGACCTCCATCACGGATTACAGCTAATTTTAGACTGTAGCCTCGACCTTGCTCACTAGGTTCTTGGGCTGATTATAATGCGTTACTGAAGTTTAGCTTCAACCGGGGCACGTGCTGTTTCTTTTGTATATGTAAGTGCTTCCTGTTGAGGTTTAATTTTTGAAACAGGAGCATCGTGCCAAAATGAATCCTGCCTGCATATTTATCCACGAAGATGCCACCATGTTGTGCCATACCTCTACTCAACTGGAGTACTTTCTACTGGGTAGTCAGTAAGTGCTACCTCGTTGGGTAAATGTATGGTGCTTTTCCAGCACTGCAGCTGCGTAAAGGCCCAGAAGAGAAGTCTTCAGTGATCACCTGTGTCTGTGACTTTGCCACTGCGCTGATAGGCGCCGAGGTACCTCGAGTGAGCTGTCCATCACAGTGGGGGAAAGGGCGGGATAGGTTGCATAGCCTAGTGTGTGTGGGGAGGGGCCAAACTGGCGAGGCTTCTGTGCGTGTTCACTTGCCTCTTGTTTATGAAGGGTCAGAGACCGATTAGCGCAGCAAATGAGGAGAAAGCAGTCGGTGGTACCTCTTTGGGTGAATGTATTGTGCTTTTCCAGCACTGCAGCTGCGTAAAGGCCCAGAAGAGTTGTCTCGAGTGACCACGTGTGTCTGTAACTTTGCCACCGCGCCGTTTGGCGCCAAGGTCCCTCGAGTGAGCTGTCCATCACAGTGGGGGAAAGGGCGGGAAGAGGTTGCATAGCCTAGTGTTGGGGCGGGGCCAAACGGGCCGGGCTTCTGTACGAGTTCACATGCCTCTTGTTTATAAAGGGTCAGAGACCATCAGAGCATCAGATGAGGAGAAATCAGCCTCCTGGTCACTGGAAGTACAGGAGGATTGCGCTCGAGAAACTCGTGGATGCCTAGACCTCCATCACGGATTACAGCTAATTGTAGACTGTAGCCTCGACCTTGCTCACTAGGTTCTTGGGCTGATTATAATGCGTTACTGAAGTTTAGCTTCATCCGGGGCACGTGCTGTTTCTTTTGTATCTGTAAGTGCTTCCTGTTGAGGTTTAATTTTTGAAACAGGAGCATCGTGCCAAATAGAATCCTGCCTGCATATTTATCCACGAAGATGCCACCATGTTGTGCCATACCTCTACTCAACTGGAGTACTTTCTACTGGGTAGTCAGTAAGTGCTACCTCGTTGGGTAAATGTATGGTGCTTTTCCTACACTACAGCTGCGTAAAGGCCCAGAAGAGAAGTCTTCAGTGATCACCTGTGTCTGTGACTTTGCCACTGCGCTGATAGGCGCCGAGGTACCTCGAGTGAGCTGTCCATCACAGTGGGGGAAAGGGCGGGATAGGTTGCATAGCCTAGTCTGTGTGGGGAGGGGTTAAACTGGCGAGGCTTCTGTGCGAGTTCACTTGCCTCTTGTTTATGAAGGGTCAGAGACCGATCAGCTCAGTAAATAATAAGAAAGCAGTCGGTGGTACCTCTTTGGGTGAATATATTGTGCTTTTCCAGCACTGCAGCTGCGTGAAGGCCCAGAAGAGTTGTATTCAGGGATCACCTGTGTCTGTAACGTTGCCACTGCGCCGATAGGCGCCGAGGTACCTCGAGTGAGCAGTCCATCACAGTGGTGGAAAGGGCGGATAGGTTGCATAGCCTAGTGTGTGTGGGGAGGGGCTAAACTGGCGAGGCTTCTGTGCGTGTTCACTTGCCTCTTGTTTATGAAGGGTCAGAGACCGATTAGCGCAGCAAATGAGGAGAAAGCAGTCGGTGGTACCTCTTTGGGTGAATGTATTGTGCTTTTCCAGCACTGCAGCTGCGTAAAGGCCCAGAAGAGTTGTCTCGAGTGACCACGTGTGTCTGTAACTTTGCCACCGCGCCGTTTGGCGCCAAGGTCCCTCGAGTGAGATGTCCATCACAGTGGGGGAAAGGGCGGGAAGAGGTTGCATAGCCTAGTGTGTGGGGCGGGGCCAAACGGGCGGGGCTTCTGTACGAGTTCACATGTCTCTTGTTTATAAAGGGTCAGAGACCATCAGAGCATCAGATGAGGAGAAATCAGCCTCCTGGTCACTGGAAGTACAGGAGGATTGCGCTCGAGAAACTCGTGGATGCCTAGACCTCCATCACGGATTACAGCTAATTTTAGACTGTAGCCTCGACCTTGCTCACTAGGTTCTTGGGCTGATTATAATGCGTTACTGAAGTTTAGCTTCAACCGGGGCACGTGCTGTTTCTTTTGTATATGTAAGTGCTTCCTGTTGAGGTTTAATTTTTGAAACAGGAGCATCGTGCCAAAATGAATCCTGCCTGCATATTTATCCACGAAGATGCCACCATGTTGTGCCATACCTCTACTCAACTGGAGTACTTTCTACTGGGTAGTCAGTAAGTGCTACCTCGTTGGGTAAATGTATGGTGCTTTTCCTACACTACAGCTGCGTAAAGGCCCAGAAGAGAAGTCTTCAGTGATCACCTGTGTCTGTGACTTTGCCACTGCGCTGATAGGCGCCGAGGTACCTCGAGTGAGCTGTCCATCACAGTGGGGGAAAGGGCGGGATAGGTTGCATAGCCTAGTGTGTGTGGGGAGGGGCCAAACTGGCGAGGCTTCTGTGCGTGTTCACTTGCCTCTTGTTTATGAAGGGTCAGAGACTGATCAGCTCAGTAAATGATAAGAAAGCAGTCGGTGGTACCTCTTTGGGTAAATGTATTGTGCTTTTCCAGCACTGCAGCTGCGTGAAGGCCCAGAAGAGTTGTCTCGAGTGACCACGTGTGTCTGTAACTTTGCCACCGCGCCGTTTGGCGCCAAGGTCCCTCGAGTGAGCTGTCCATCACAGTGGGGGAAAGGGCGGGAAGAGGTTGCATAGCCTAGTGTGTGGGGCGGGGCCAAATTGGCGGGGCTTCTGTACGAGTTCACATGCCTCTTGTTTATAAAGGGTCAGAGACCATCAGAGCATCAGATGAGGAGAAATCAGCCTCCTGGTCACTGGAAGTACAGGAGGATTGCGCTCGAGAAACTCGTGGATGCCTAGACCTCCATCACGGATTACAGCTAATTGTAGACTGTAGCCTCGACCTTGCTCACTAGGTTCTTGGGCTGATTATAATGCGTTACTGAAGTTTAGCTTCATCCGGGGCACGTGCTGTTTCTTTTGTATCTGTAAGTGCTTCCTGTTGAGGTTTAATTTTTGAAACAGGAGCATCGTGCCAAATAGAATCCTGCCTGCATATTTATCCACGAAGATGCCACCATGTTGTGCCATACCTCTACTCAACTGGAGTACTTTCTACTGGGTAGTCAGTAAGTGCTACCTCGTTGGGTAAATGTATGGTGCTTTTCCTACACTACAGCTGCGTAAAGGCCCAGAAGAGAAGTCTTCAGTGATCACCTGTGTCTGTGACTTTGCCACTGCGCTGATAGGCGCCGAGGTACCTCGAGTGAGCTGTCCATCACAGTGGGGGAAAGGGCGGGATAGGTTGCATAGCCTAGTCTGTGTGGGGAGGGGTTAAACTGGCGAGGCTTCTGTGCGAGTTCACATGCCTCTTGTTTATGAAGGGTCAGAGACCGATCAGCTCAGTAAATGATAAGAAATCAGTCGGTGGTACCTCTTTGGGTGAATGTATTGTGCTTTTCCAGCACTGCAGCTGCGTAAAGGCCCAGAAGAGAAGTCTTCAGTGATCACCTGTGTCTGTGACTTTGCCACTGCGCTGATAGGCGCCGAGGTACCTCGAGTGAGCTGTCCATCACAGTGGGGGAAAGGGCGGGATAGGTTGCATAGCCTAGTCTGTGTGGGGAGGGGTTAAACTGGCGAGGCTTCTGTGCGAGTTCACATGCCTCTTGTTTATGAAGGGTCAGAGACCGATCAGCTCAGTAAATGATAAGAAAGCAGTCGGTGGTACCTCTTTGGGTAAATGTATTGCGCTTTTCCAGCACTGCAGCTGCGTGAAGGCCCAGAAGAGTTGTATTCAGTGATCACCTGTGTCTGTGACTTTGCCACTGCGCCGATATGCGCCGAGGTACCTCGAGGGAGCTGTCCATCAAAGTGGGGTAAAGGGCTGGATAGGTTGCATAGCCTAGTGTGTGTGGGGAGGGGCCAAACTGGCGAGGCTTCTGTGCGTGTTCACTTGCCTCTTGTTTATGAAGGGTCAGAGACTGATCAGCTCAGTAAATGATAAGAAAGCAGTCGGTGGTACCTCTTTGGGTAAATGTATTGTGCTTTTCCAGCACTGCAGCTGTGTGAAGGCCCAGAAGAGTTGTCTCGAGTGACCACGTGTGTCTGTAACTTTGCCACCGCGCCGTTTGGCGCCAAGGTCCCTCGAGTGAGCTGTCCATCACAGTGGGGGAAAGGGCGGGAAGAGGTTGCATAGCCTAGTGTGTGGGGCGGGGCCAAACGGGCGGGGCTTCTGTACGAGTTCACATGCCTCTTGTTTATAAAGGGTCAGAGACCATCAGAGCATCAGATGAGGAGAAATCAGCCTCCTGGTCACTGGAAGTACAGGAGGATTGCGCTCGAGAAACTCGTGGATGCCTAGACCTCCATCACGGATTACAGCTAATTTTAGACTGTAGCCTCGACCTTGCTCACTAGGTTCTTGGGCTGATTATAATGCGTTACTGAAGTTTAGCTTCAACCGGGGCACGTGCTGTTTCTTTTGTATATGTAAGTGCTTCCTGTTGAGGTTTAATTTTTGAAACAGGAGCATCGTGCCAAAATGAATCCTGCCTGCATATTTATCCACGAAGATGCCACCATGTTGTGCCATACCTCTACTCAACTGGAGTACTTTCTACTGGGTAGTCAGTAAGTGCTACCTCGTTGGGTAAATGTATGGTGCTTTTCCTACACTACAGCTGCGTAAAGGCCCAGAAGAGAAGTCTTCAGTGTCACCTGTGTCTGTGACTTTGCCACTGCGCTGATAGGCGCCGAGGTACCTCGAGTGAGCTGTCCATCACAGTGGGGGAAAGGGCGGGATAGGTTGCATAGCCTAGTCTGTGTGGGGAGGGGTTAAACTGGCGAGGCTTCTGTGGGAGTTCACATGCCTCTTGTTTATGAAGGGTCAGAGACCGATCAGCTCAGTAAATGATAAGAAAGCAGTCGGTGGTACCTCTTTGGGTAAATGTATTGTGCTTTTCCAGCACTGCAGCTGCGTGAAGGCCCAGAAGAGAAGTCTTCAGTGATCACCTGTGTCTGTGACTTTCCCACTGCGCTGATAGGCGCCGAGGTACCTCGAGTGAGCAGTCCATCACAGTGGTGGAAAGGGCGGATAGGTTGCATAGCCTAGTGTGTGTGGGGAGGGGCCAAACTGGCGAGGCTTCTGTGCGTGTTCACTTGCCTCTTGTTTATGAAGGGTCAGAGACCGATTAGCGCAGCAAATGAGGAGAAAGCAGTCGGTGGTACCTCTTTGGGTGCATGTATTGTGCTTTTCCAGCACTGCAGCTGCGTAAAGGCCCAGAAGAGTTGTCTCGAGTGACCACGTGTGTCTGTAACTTTGCCACCGCGCCGTTTGGCGCCAAGGTCCCTCGAGTGAGCTGTCCATCACAGTGGGGGAAAGGGCGGGATAGGTTGCACAGCCTAGTCAGTGACTTTGCCACTGCGCTGATAGGCGCCGAGGTACCTCGAGTGAGCTGTCCATCACAGTGGGGGAAAGGGCGGGATAGGTTGCATAGCCTAGTCTGTGTGGGGAGGGGTTAAACTGGCGAGGCTTCTGTGGGAGTTCACATGCCTCTTGTTTATGAAGGGTCAGAGACCGATCAGCTCAGTAAATGATAAGAAAGCAGTCGGTGGTACCTCTTTGGGTAAATGTATTGTGCTTTTCCAGCACTGCAGCTGCGTGAAGGCCCAGAAGAGAAGTCTTCAGTGATCACCTGTGTCTGTGACTTTCCCACTGCGCTGATAGGCGCCGAGGTACCTCGAGTGAGCAGTCCATCACAGTGGTGGAAAGGGCGGATAGGTTGCATAGCCTAGTGTGTGTGGGGAGGGGCCAAACTGGCGAAGCTTCTGTGCGTGTTCACTTGCCTCTTGTTTATGAAGGGTCAGAGACCGATTAGCGCAGCAAATGAGGAGAAAGCAGTCGGTGGTACCTCTTTGGGTGAATGTATTGTGCTTTTCCAGCACTGCAGCTGCGTAAAGGCCCAGAAGAGTTGTCTCGAGTGACCACGTGTGTCTGTAACTTTGCCACCGCGCCGTTTGGCGCCAAGGTCCCACGAGTGAGCTGTCCATCACAGTGGGGGAAAGGGCGGGAAGAGGTTGCATAGCCTAGTGTGTGGGGCGGGGCCAAACGGGCGGGGCTTCTGTACGAGTTCACATGCCTCTTGTTTATAAAGGGTCAGAGACCATCAGAGCATCAGATGAGGAGAAATCAGCCTCCTGGTCACTGGAAGTACAGGAGGATTGCGCTCGAGAAACTCGTGGATGCCTAGACCTCCATCACGGATTACAGCCAATTGTAGACTGTAGCCTCGACCTTGCTCACTAGGTTCTTGGGCTGATTATAATGCGTTACTGAAGTTTAGCTTCATCCGGGGCACGTGCTGTTTCTTTTGTATCTGTAAGTGCTTCCTGTTGAGGTTTAATTTTTGAAACAGGAGCATCGTGCCAAAATGAATCCTGCCTGCATATTTATCCAAGAAGATGCCACCATGTTGTGCCATACCTCTACTCAACTGGAGTACTTTCTACTGGGTAGTCAGTAAGTGCTACCTCGTTGGGTAAATGTATGGTGCTTTTCCTACACTACAGCTGCGTAAAGGCCCAGAAGAGAAGTCTTCAGTGATCACCTGTGTCTGTGACTTTGCCACTGCGCTGATAGGCGCCAAGGTCCCTCGAGTGAGCTGTCCATCACAGTGGGGGAAAGGGCGGGAAGAGGTTGCAAAGCCTAGTGTGTGGGGCGGGGCCAAACGGGCGGGGCTTCTGTACGAGTTCACATGCCTCTTGTTTATAAAGGGTCAGAGACCATCAGAGCATCAGATGAGGAGAAATCAGCCTCCTGGTCACTGGAAGTACAGGAGGATTGCGCTCGAGAAACTCGTGGATGCCTAGACCTCCATCACGGATTAAAGCTAATTTTAGACGGTAGCCTCGACCTTGCTCACTAGGTTCTTGGGCTGATTATAATGCGTTACTGAAGTTTAGCTTCAACCGGGGCACGTGCTGTTTCTTTTGTATATGTAAGTGCTTCCTGTTGAGGTTTAATTTTTGAAACAGGAGCATCGTGCCAAAATGAATCCTGCCTGCATATTTATCCACGAAGATGCCACCATGTTGTGCCATACCTCTACTCAACTGGAGTACTTTCTACTGGGTAGTCAGTAAGTGCTACCTCGTTGGGTAAATGTATGGTGCTTTTCCTACACTACAGCTACGTAAAGGCCCAGAAGAGAAGTCTTCAGTGATCACCTGTGTCTGTGACTTTGCCACTGCGCTGATAGGCGCCGAGGTACCTCGAGTGAGCTGTCCATCACAGTGGGGGAAAGGGCGGGATAGGTTGCACAGCCTAGTCAGTGACTTTGCCACTGCGCTGATAGGCGCCGAGGTACCTCGAGTGAGCTGTCCATCACAGTGGGGGAAAGGGCGGGATAGGTTGCATAGCCTAGTCTGTGTGGGGAGGGGTTAAACTGGCGAGGCTTCTGTGGGAGTTCACATGCCTCTTGTTTATGAAGGGTCAGAGACCGATCAGCTCAGTAAATGATAAGAAAGCAGTCGGTGGTACCTCTTTGGGTAAATGTATTGTGCTTTTCCAGCACTGCAGCTGTGTGAAGGCCCAGAAGAGTTGTCTCGAGTGACCACGTGTGTCTGTAACTTTGCCACCGCGCCGTTTGGCGCCAAGGTCCCTCGAGTGAGCTGTCCATCACAGTGGGGGAAAGGGCGGGAAGAGGTTGCATAGCCTAGTGTGTGGGGCGGGGCCAAACGGGCGGGGCTTCTGTACGAGTTCACATGCCTCTTGTTTATAAAGGGTCAGAGACCATCAGAGCATCAGATGAGGAGAAATCAGCCTCCTGGTCACTGGAAGTACAGGAGGATTGCGCTCGAGAAACTCGTGGATGCCTAGACCTCCATCACGGATTACAGCTAATTGTAGACTGTAGCCTCGACCTTGCTCACTAGGTTCTTGGGCTGATTATAATGCGTTACTGAAGTTTAGCTTCATCCGGGGCACGTGCTGTTTCTTTTGTATCTGTAAGTGCTTCATGTTGAGGTTTAAGTTTTGAAACAGGAGCATCGTGCCAAATAGAATCCTGCCTGCATATTTATCCACGAAGATGCCACCATGTTGTGCCATACCTCTACTCAACTGGAGTACTTTCTACTGGGTAGTCAGTAAGTGCTACCTCATTGGGTAAATGTATGGTGCTTTTCCTACACTACAGCTGCGTAAAGGCCCAGAAGAGAAGTCTTCAGTGATCACCTGTGTCTGTGACTTTGCCACTGCGCTGATAGGCGCCGAGGTACCTCGAGTGAGCTGTCCATCACAGTGGGGGAAAGGGCGGGATAGGTTGCATAGCCTAGTCTGTGTGGGGAGGGGTTAAACTGGCGAGGCTTCTGTGCGAGTTCACATGCCTCTTGTTTATGAAGGGTCAGAGACCGATCAGCTCAGTAAATAATAAGAAAGCAGTCGGTGGTACCTCTTTGGGTGAATATATTGTGCTTTTCCAGCACTGCAGCTGCGTGAAGGCCCAGAAGAGTTGTATTCAGGGATCACCTGTGTCTGTAACGTTGCCACTGCGCCGATAGGCGCCGAGGTACCTCGAGTGAGCAGTCCATCACAGTGGTGGAAAGGGCGGATAGGTTGCATAGCCTAGTGTGTGTGGGGAGGGGCTAAACTGGCGAGGCTTCTGTGCGTGTTCACTTGCCTCTTGTTTATGAAGGGTCAGAGACCGATTAGCGCAGCAAATGAGGAGAAAGCAGTCGGTGGTACCTCTTTGGGTGAATGTATTGTGCTTTTCCAGCACTGCAGCTGCGTAAAGGCCCAGAAGAGTTGTCTCGAGTGACCACGTGTGTCTGTAACTTTGCCACCGCGCCGTTTGGCGCCAAGGTCCCTCGAGTGAGATGTCCATCACAGTGGGGGAAAGGGCGGGAAGAGGTTGCATAGCCTAGTGTGTGGGGCGGGGCCAAACGGGCGGGGCTTCTGTACGAGTTCACATGCCTCTTGTTTATAAAGGGTCAGAGACCATCAGAGCATCAGATGAGGAGAAATCAGCCTCCTGGTCACTGGAAGTACAGGAGGATTGCGCTCGAGAAACTCGTGGATGCCTAGACCTCCATCACGGATTACAGCTAATTTTAGACTGTAGCCTCGACCTTGCTCACTAGGTTCTTGGGCTGATTATAATGCGTTACTGAAGTTTAGCTTCAACCGGGGCACGTGCTGTTTCTTTTGTATATGTAAGTGCTTCCTGTTGAGGTTTAATTTTTGAAACAGGAGCATCGTGCCAAAATGAATCCTGCCTGCATATTTATCCACGAAGATGCCACCATGTTGTGCCATACCTCTACTCAACTGGAGTACTTTCTACTGGGTAGTCAGTAAGTGCTACCTCGTTGGGTAAATGTATGGTGCTTTTCCTACACTACAGCTGCGTAAAGGCCCAGAAGAGAAGTCTTCAGTGATCACCTGTGTCTGTGACTTTGCCACTGCACTGATAGGCGCCGAGGTACCTCGAGTGAGCTGTCCATCACAGTGGGGGAAAGGGCGGGATAGGTTGCATAGCCTAGTGTGTGTGGGGAGGGGCCAAACTGGCGAGGCTTCTGTGCGTGTTCACTTGCCTCTTGTTTATGAAGGGTCAGAGACTGATCAGCTCAGTAAATGATAAGAAAGCAGTCGGTGGTACCTCTTTGGGTAAATGTATTGTGCTTTTCCAGCACTGCAGCTGCGTGAAGGCCCAGAAGAGTTGTCTCGAGTGACCACGTGTGTCTGTAACTTTGCCACCGCGCCGTTTGGCGCCAAGGTCCCTCGAGTGAGCTGTCCATCACAGTGGGGGAAAGGGCGGGAAGAGGTTGCATAGCCTAGTGTGTGGGGCGGGGCCAAATTGGCGGGGCTTCTGTACGAGTTCACATGCCTCTTGTTTATAAAGGGTCAGAGACCATCAGAGCATCAGATGAGGAGAAATCAGCCTCCTGGTCACTGGAAGTACAGGAGGATTGCGCTCGAGAAACTCGTGGATGCCTAGACCTCCATCACGGATTACAGCTAATTGTAGACTGTAGCCTCGACCTTGCTCACTAGGTTCTTGGGCTGATTATAATGCGTTACTGAAGTTTAGCTTCATCCGGGGCACGTGCTATTTCTTTTGTATCTGTAAGTGCTTCCTGTTGAGGTTTAATTTTTGAAACAGGAGCATCGTGCCAAATAGAATCCTGCCTGCATATTTATCCACGAAGATGCCACCATGTTGTGCCATACCTCTACTCAACTGGAGTACTTTCTACTGGGTAGTCAGTAAGTGCTACCTCGTTGGGTAAATGTATGGTGCTTTTCCTACACTACAGCTGCGTAAAGGCCCAGAAGAGAAGTCTTCAGTGATCACCTGTGTCTGTGACTTTGCCACTGCGCTGATAGGCGCCGAGGTACCTCGAGTGAGCTGTCCATCACAGTGGGGGAAAGGGCGGGATAGGTTGCATAGCCTAGTCTGTGTGGGGAGGGGTTAAACTGGCGAGGCTTCTGTGCGAGTTCACATGCCTCTTGTTTATGAAGGGTCAGAGACCGATCAGCTCAGTAAATGATAAGAAAGCAGTCGGTGGTACCTCTTTGGGTGAATGTATTGTGCTTTTCCAGCACTGCAGCTGCGTAAAGGCCCAGAAGAGAAGTCTTCAGTGATCACCTGTGTCTGTGACTTTGCCACTGCGCTGATAGGCGCCGAGGTACCTCGAGTGAGCTGTCCATCACAGTGGGGGAAAGGGAGGGATAGGTTGCATAGCCTAGTCTGTGTGGGGAGGGGTTAAACTGGCGAGGCTTCTGTGCGAGTTCACATGCCTCTTGTTTATGAAGGGTCAGAGACCGATCAGCTCAGTAAATGATAAGAAAGCAGTCGGTGGTACCTCTTTGGGTAAATGTATTGCGCTTTTCCAGCACTGCAGCTGCGTGAAGGCCCAGAAGAGTTGTATTCAGTGATCACCTGTGTCTGTGACTTTGCCACTGCGCCGATATGCGCCGAGGTACCTCGAGGGAGCTGTCCATCAAAGTGGGGTAAAGGGCTGGATAGGTTGCATAGCCTAGTGTGTGTGGGGAGGGGCCAAACTGGCGAGGCTTCTGTGCGTGTTCACTTGCCTCTTGTTTATGAAGGGTCAGAGACTGATCAGCTCAGTAAATGATAAGAAAGCAGTCGGTGGTACCTCTTTGGGTAAATGTATTGTGCTTTTCCAGCACTGCAGCTGTGTGAAGGCCCAGAAGAGTTGTCTCGAGTGACCACGTGTGTCTGTAACTTTGCCACCGCGCCGTTTGGCGCCAAGGTCCCTCGAGTGAGCTGTCCATCACAGTGGGGGAAAGGGCGGGAAGAGGTTGCATAGCCTAGTGTGTGGGGCGGGGCCAAACGGGCGGGGCTTCTGTACGAGTTCACATGCCTCTTGTTTATAAAGGGTCAGAGACCATCAGAGCATCAGATGAGGAGAAATCAGCCTCCTGGTCACTGGAAGTACAGGAGGATTGCGCTCGAGAAACTCGTGGATGCCTAGACCTCCATCACGGATTACAGCTAATTTTAGACTGTAGCCTCGACCTTGCTCACTAGGTTCTTGGGCTGATTATAATGCGTTACTGAAGTTTAGCTTCAACCGGGGCACGTGCTGTTTCTTTTGTATATGTAAGTGCTTCCTGTTGAGGTTTAATTTTTGAAACAGGAGCATCGTGCCAAAATGAATCCTGCCTGCATATTTATCCACGAAGATGCCACCATGTTGTGCCATACCTCTACTCAACTGGAGTACTTTCTACTGGGTAGTCAGTAAGTGCTACCTCGTTGGGTAAATGTATGGTGCTTTTCCTACACTACAGCTGCGTAAAGGCCCAGAAGAGAAGTCTTCAGTGTCACCTGTGTCTGTGACTTTGCCACTGCGCTGATAGGCGCCGAGGTACCTCGAGTGAGCTGTCCATCACAGTGGGGGAAAGGGCGGGATAGGTTGCATAGCCTAGTGTGTGTGGGGAGGGGCCAAACTGGCGAGGCTTCTGTGCGTGTTCACTTGCCTCTTGTTTATGAAGGGTCAGAGACCGATTAGCGCAGCAAATGAGGAGAAAGCAGTCGGTGGTACCTCTTTGGGTGAATGTATTGTGCTTTTCCAGCACTGCAGCTGCGTAACGGCCCAGAAGAGAAGTCTTCAGTGATCACCTGTGTCTGTGACTTTGCCACTGCGCTGATAGGCGCCGAGGTACCTCGAGTGAGCTGTCCATCACAGTGGGGTAAAGGGCTGGATAGGTTGCATAGCCTAGTGTGTGTGGGGAGGGGCCAAACTGGCGAGGCTTCTGTGCGTGTTCACTTGCCTCTTGTTTATGAAGGGTCAGAGACTGATCAGCTCAGTAAATGATAAGAAAGCAGTCGGTGGTACCTCTTTGGGTAAATGTATTGTGCTTTTCCAGCACTGCAGCTGTGTGAAGGCCCAGAAGAGTTGTCTCGAGTGACCACGTGTGTCTGTAACTTTGCCACCGCGCCGTTTGGCGCCAAGGTCCATCGAGTGAGCTGTCCATCACAGTGGGGGAAAGGGCGGGAAGAGGTTGCATAGCCTAGTGTGTGGGGCGGGGCCAAACGGGCGGGGCTTCTGTACGAGTTCACATGCCTCTTGTTTATAAAGGGTCAGAGACCATCAGAGCATCAGATGAGGAGAAATCAGCCTCCTGGTCACTGGAAGTACAGGAGGATTGCGCTCGAGAAACTCGTGGATGCCTAGACCTCCATCACGGATTACAGCTAATTTTAGACTGTAGCCTCGACCTTGCTCACTAGGTTCTTGGGCTGATTATAATGGGTTACTGAAGTTTAGCTTCAACCGGGGCACGTGCTGTTTCTTTTGTATATGTAAGTGCTTCCTGTTGAGGTTTAATTTTTGAAACAGGAGCATCGTGCCAAAATGAATCCTGCCTGCATATTTATCCACGAAGATGCCACCATGTTGTGCCATACCTCTACTCAACTGGAGTACTTTCTACTGGGTAGTCAGTAAGTGCTACCTCGTTGGGTAAATGTATGGTGCTTTTCCAGCACTGCAGCTGCGTAAAGGCCCAGAAGAGAAGTCTTCAGTGATCACCTGTGTCTGTGACTTTGCCACTGCGCTGATAGGCGCCGAGGTACCTCGAGTGAGCTGTCCATCACAGTGGGGGAAAGGGCGGGATAGGTTGCATAGCCTAGTGTGTGTGGGGAGGGGCCAAACTGGCGAGGCTTCTGTGCGTGTTCACTTGCCTCTTGTTTATGAAGGGTCAGAGACCGATTAGCGCAGCAAATGAGAAGAAAGCAGTCGGTGGTACCTCTTTGGGTGAATGTATTGTGCTTTTCCAGCACTGCAGCTGCGTAAAGGCCCAGAAGAGTTGTCTCGAGTGACCACGTGTGTCTGTAACTTTGCCACCGCGCCGTTTGGCGCCAAGGTCCCTCGAGTGAGCTGTCCATCACAGTGGGGGAAAGGGCGGGAAGAGGTTGCATAGCCTAGTGTTGGGGCGGGGCCAAACGGGCCGGGCTTCTGTACGAGTTCACATGCCTCTTGTTTATAAAGGGTCAGAGACCATCAGAGCATCAGATGAGGAGAAATCAGCCTCCTGGTCACTGGAAGTACAGGAGGATTGCGCTCGAGAAACTCGTGGATGCCTAGACCTCCATCACGGATTACAGCTAATTGTAGACTGTAGCCTCGACCTTGCTCACTAGGTTCTTGGGCTGATTATAATGCGTTACTGAAGTTTAGCTTCAACCGGGGCACGTGCTGTTTCTTTTGTATATGTAAGTGCTTCCTGTTGAGGTTTAATTTTTGAAACAGGAGCATCGTGCCAAAATGAATCCTGCCTGCATATTTATCCACGAAGATGCCACCATGTTGTGCCATACCTCTACTCAACTGGAGTACTTTCTACTGGGTAGTCAGTAAGTGCTACCTCGTTGGGTAAATGTATGGTGCTTTTCCAGCACTGCAGCTGCGTAAAGGCCCAGAAGAGAAGTCTTCAGTGATCACCTGTGTCTGTGACTTTGCCACTGCGCTGATAGGCGCCGAGGTACCTCGAGTGAGCTGTCCATCACAGTGGGGGAAAGGGCGGGATAGGTTGCATAGCCTAGTGTGTGTGGGGAGGGGCCAAACTGGCGAGGCTTCTGTGCGTGTTCACTTGCCTCTTGTTTATGAAGGGTCAGAGACCGATTAGCGCAGCAAATGAGAAGAAAGCAGTCGGTGGTACCTCTTTGGGTGAATGTATTGTGCTTTTCCAGCACTGCAGCTGCGTAAAGGCCCAGAAGAGTTGTCTCGAGTGACCACGTGTGTCTGTAACTTTGCCACCGCGCCGTTTGGCGCCAAGGTCCCTCGAGTGAGCTGTCCATCACAGTGGGGGAAAGGGCGGGAAGAGGTTGCATAGCCTAGTGTTGGGGCGGGGCCAAACGGGCCGGGCTTCTGTACGAGTTCACATGCCTCTTGTTTATAAAGGGTCAGAGACCATCAGAGCATCAGATGAGGAGAAATCAGCCTCCTGGTCACTGGAAGTACAGGAGGATTGCGCTCGAGAAACTCGTGGATGCCTAGACCTCCATCACGGATTACAGCTAATTGTAGACTGTAGCCTCGACCTTGCTCACTAGGTTCTTGGGCTGATTATAATGCGTTACTGAAGTTTAGCTTCATCCGGGGCACGTGCTGTTTCTTTTGTATCTGTAAGTGCTTCCTGTTGAGGTTTAATTTTTGAAACAGGAGCATCGTGCCAAATAGAATCCTGCCTGCATATTTATCCACGAAGATGCCACCATGTTGTGCCATACCTCTACTCAACTGGAGTACTTTCTACTGGGTAGTCAGTAAGTGCTACCTCGTTGGGTAAATGTATGGTGCTTTTCCTACACTACAGCTGCGTAAAGGCCCAGAAGAGAAGTCTTCAGTGATCACCTGTGTCTGTGACTTTGCCACTGCGCTGATAGGCGCCGAGGTACCTCGAGTGAGCTGTCCATCACAGTGGGGGAAAGGGCGGGATAGGTTGCATAGCCTAGTCTGTGTGGGGAGGGGTTAAACTGGCGAGGCTTCTGTGCGAGTTCACTTGCCTCTTGTTTATGAAGGGTCAGAGACCGATCAGCTCAGTAAATAATAAGAAAGCAGTCGGTGGTACCTCTTTGGGTGAATATATTGTGCTTTTCCAGCACTGCAGCTGCGTGAAGGCCCAGAAGAGTTGTATTCAGGGATCACCTGTGTCTGTAACGTTGCCACTGCGCCGATAGGCGCCGAGGTACCTCGAGTGAGCAGTCCATCACAGTGGTGGAAAGGGCGGATAGGTTGCATAGCCTAGTGTGTGTGGGGAGGGGCTAAACTGGCGAGGCTTCTGTGCGTGTTCACTTGCCTCTTGTTTATGAAGGGTCAGAGACCGATTAGCGCAGCAAATGAGGAGAAAGCAGTCGGTGGTACCTCTTTGGGTGAATGTATTGTGCTTTTCCAGCACTGCAGCTGCGTAAAGGCCCAGAAGAGTTGTCTCGAGTGACCACGTGTGTCTGTAACTTTGCCACCGCGCCGTTTGGCGCCAAGGTCCCTCGAGTGAGATGTCCATCACAGTGGGGGAAAGGGCGGGAAGAGGTTGCATAGCCTAGTGTGTGGGGCGGGGCCAAACGGGCGGGGCTTCTGTACGAGTTCACATGTCTCTTGTTTATAAAGGGTCAGAGACCATCAGAGCATCAGATGAGGAGAAATCAGCCTCCTGGTCACTGGAAGTACAGGAGGATTGCGCTCGAGAAACTCGTGGATGCCTAGACCTCCATCACGGATTACAGCTAATTTTAGACTGTAGCCTCGACCTTGCTCACTAGGTTCTTGGGCTGATTATAATGCGTTACTGAAGTTTAGCTTCAACCGGGGCACGTGCTGTTTCTTTTGTATATGTAAGTGCTTCCTGTTGAGGTTTAATTTTTGAAACAGGAGCATCGTGCCAAAATGAATCCTGCCTGCATATTTATCCACGAAGATGCCACCATGTTGTGCCATACCTCTACTCAACTGGAGTACTTTCTACTGGGTAGTCAGTAAGTGCTACCTCGTTGGGTAAATGTATGGTGCTTTTCCTACACTACAGCTGCGTAAAGGCCCAGAAGAGAAGTCTTCAGTGATCACCTGTGTCTGTGACTTTGCCACTGCGCTGATAGGCGCCGAGGTACCTCGAGTGAGCTGTCCATCACAGTGGGGGAAAGGGCGGGATAGGTTGCATAGCCTAGTGTGTGTGGGGAGGGGCCAAACTGGCGAGGCTTCTGTGCGTGTTCACTTGCCTCTTGTTTATGAAGGGTCAGAGACTGATCAGCTCAGTAAATGATAAGAAAGCAGTCGGTGGTACCTCTTTGGGTAAATGTATTGTGCTTTTCCAGCACTGCAGCTGCGTGAAGGCCCAGAAGAGTTGTCTCGAGTGACCACGTGTGTCTGTAACTTTGCCACCGCGCCGTTTGGCGCCAAGGTCCCTCGAGTGAGCTGTCCATCACAGTGGGGGAAAGGGCGGGAAGAGGTTGCATAGCCTAGTGTGTGGGGCGGGGCCAAATTGGCGGGGCTTCTGTACGAGTTCACATGCCTCTTGTTTATAAAGGGTCAGAGACCATCAGAGCATCAGATGAGGAGAAATCAGCCTCCTGGCCACTGGAAGTACAGGAGGATTGCGCTCGAGAAACTCGTGGATGCCTAGACCTCCATCACGGATTACAGCTAATTTTAGACTGTAGCCTCGACCTTGCTCACTAGGTTCTTGGGCTGATTATAATGCGTTACTGAAGTTTAGCTTCAACCGGGGCACGTGCTGTTTCTTTTGTATATGTAAGTGCTTCCTGTTGAGGTTTAATTTTTGAAACAGGAGCATCGTGCCAAAATGAATCCTGCCTGCATATTTATCCACGAAGATGCCACCATGTTGTGCCATACCTCTACTCAACTGGAGTACTTTCTACTGGGTAGTCAGTAAGTGCTACCTCGTTGGGTAAATGTATGGTGCTTTTCCTACACTACAGCTGCGTAAAGGCCCAGAAGAGAAGTCTTCAGTGATCACCTGTGTCTGTGACTTTGCCACTGCGCTGATAGGCGCCGAGGTACCTCGAGTGAGCTGTCCATCACAGTGGGGGAAAGGGCGGGATAGGTTGCATAGCCTAGTCTGTGTGGGGAGGGGTTAAACTGGCGAGGCTTCTGTGCGAGTTCACATGCCTCTTGTTTATGAAGGGTCAGAGACCGATCAGCTCAGTAAATGATAAGAAAGCAGTCGGTGGTACCTCTTTGGGTGAATGTATTGTGCTTTTCCAGCACTGCAGCTGCGTAAAGGCCCAGAAGAGAAGTCTTCAGTGATCACCTGTGTCTGTGACTTTGCCACTGCGCTGATAGGCGCCGAGGTACCTCGAGTGAGCTGTCCATCACAGTGGGGGAAAGGGCGGGATAGGTTGCATAGCCTAGTCTGTGTGGGGAGGGGTTAAACTGGCGAGGCTTCTGTGCGAGTTCACATGCCTCTTGTTTATGAAGGGTCAGAGACCGATCAGCTCAGTAAATGATAAGAAAGCAGTCGGTGGTACCTCTTTGGGTAAATGTATTGCGCTTTTCCAGCACTGCAGCTGCGTGAAGGCCCAGAAGAGTTGTATTCAGTGATCACCTGTGTCTGTGACTTTGCCACTGCGCCGATATGCGCCGAGGTACCTCGAGGGAGCTGTCCATCAAAGTGGGGTAAAGGGCTGGATAGGTTGCATAGCCTAGTGTGTGTGGGGAGGGGCCAAACTGGCGAGGCTTCTGTGCGTGTTCACTTGCCTCTTGTTTATGAAGGGTCAGAGACTGATCAGCTCAGTAAATGATAAGAAAGCAGTCGGTGGTACCTCTTTGGGTAAATGTATTGTGCTTTTCCAGCACTGCAGCTGTGTGAAGGCCCAGAAGAGTTGTCTCGAGTGACCACGTGTGTCTGTAACTTTGCCACCGCGCCGTTTGGCGCCAAGGTCCCTCGAGTGAGCTGTCCATCACAGTGGGGGAAAGGGCGGGAAGAGGTTGCATAGCCTAGTGTGTGGGGCGGGGCCAAACGGGCGGGGCTTCTGTACGAGTTCACATGCCTCTTGTTTATAAAGGGTCAGAGACCATCAGAGCATCAGATGAGGAGAAATCAGCCTCCTGGTCACTGGAAGTACAGGAGGATTGCGCTCGAGAAACTCGTGGATGCCTAGACCTCCATCACGGATTACAGCTAATTTTAGACTGTAGCCTCGACCTTGCTCACTAGGTTCTTGGGCTGATTATAATGCGTTACTGAAGTTTAGCTTCAACCGGGGCACGTGCTGTTTCTTTTGTATATGTAAGTGCTTCCTGTTGAGGTTTAATTTTTGAAACAGGAGCATCGTGCCAAAATGAATCCTGCCTGCATATTTATCCACGAAGATGCCACCATGTTGTGCCATACCTCTACTCAACTGGAGTACTTTCTACTGGGTAGTCAGTAAGTGCTACCTCGTTGGGTAAATGTATGGTGCTTTTCCTACACTACAGCTGCGTAAAGGCCCAGAAGAGAAGTCTTCAGTGTCACCTGTGTCTGTGACTTTGCCACTGCGCTGATAGGCGCCGAGGTACCTCGAGTGAGCTGTCCATCACAGTGGGGGAAAGGGCGGGATAGGTTGCATAGCCTAGTCTGTGTGGGGAGGGGTTAAACTGGCGAGGCTTCTGTGGGAGTTCACATGCCTCTTGTTTATGAAGGGTCAGAGACCGATCAGCTCAGTAAATGATAAGAAAGCAGTCGGTGGTACCTCTTTGGGTGAATGTATTGTGCTTTTCCAGCACTGCAGCTGCGTGAAGGCCCAGAAGAGAAGTCTTCAGTGATCACCTGTGTCTGTGACTTTGCCACTGCGCTGATAGGCGCCGAGGTACCTCGAGTGAGCTGTCCATCACAGTGGGGTAAAGGGCTGGATAGGTTGCATAGCCTAGTGTGTGTGGGGAGGGGCCAAACTGGCGAGGTTTCTGTGCGTGTTCACTTGCCTCTTGTTTATGAAGGGTCAGAGACTGATCAGCTCAGTAAATGATAAGAAAGCAGTCGGTGGTACCTCTTTGGGTAAATGTATTGTGCTTTTCCAGCACTGCAGCTGTGTGAAGGCCCAGAAGAGTTGTCTCGAGTGACCACGTGTGTCTGTAACTTTGCCACCGCGCCGTTTGGCGCCAAGGTCCATCGAGTGAGCTGTCCATCACAGTGGGGGAAAGGGCGGGAAGAGGTTGCATAGCCTAGTGTGTGGGGCGGGGCCAAACGGGCGGGGCTTCTGTACGAGTTCACATGCCTCTTGTTTATAAAGGGTCAGGGACCATCAGAGCATCAGATGAGGAGAAATCAGCCTCCTGGTCACTGGAAGTACAGGAGGATTGCGCTCGAGAAACTCGTGGATGCCTAGACCTCCATCACGGATTACAGCTAATTTTAGACTGTAGCCTCGACCTTGCTCACTAGGTTCTTGGGCTGATTATAATGCGTTACTGAAGTTTAGCTTCAACCGGGGCACGTGCTGTTTCTTTTGTATATGTAAGTGCTTCCTGTTGAGGTTTAATTTTTGAAACAGGAGCATCGTGCCAAAATGAATCCTGCCTGCATATTTATCCACGAAGATGCCACCATGTTGTGCCATACCTCTACTCAACTGGAGTACTTTCTACTGGGTAGTCAGTAAGTGCTACCTCGTTGGGTAAATGTATGGTGCTTTTCCAGCACTGCAGCTGCGTAAAGGCCCAGAAGAGAAGTCTTCAGTGATCACCTGTGTCTGTGACTTTGCCACTGCGCTGATAGGCGCCGAGGTACCTCGAGTGAGCTGTCCATCACAGTGGGGGAAAGGGCGGGATAGGTTGCATAGCCTAGTGTGTGTGGGGAGGGGCCAAACTGGCGAGGCTTCTGTGCGTGTTCACTTGCCTCTTGTTTATGAAGGGTCAGAGACCGATTAGCGCAGCAAATGAGGAGAAAGCAGTCGGTGGTACCTCTTTGGGTGAATGTATTGTGCTTTTCCAGCACTGCAGCTGCGTAAAGGCCCAGAAGAGTTGTCTCGAGTGACCACGTGTGTCTGTAACTTTGCCACCGCGCCGTTTGGCGCCAAGGTCCCTCGAGTGAGCTGTCCATCACAGTGGGGGAAAGGGCGGGAAGAGGTTGCATAGCCTAGTGTTGGGGCGGGGCCAAACGGGCCGGGCTTCTGTACGAGTTCACATGCCTCTTGTTTATAAAGGGTCAGAGACCATCAGAGCATCAGATGAGGAGAAATCAGCCTCCTGGTCACTGGAAGTACAGGAGGATTGCGCTCGAGAAACTCGTGGATGCCTAGACCTCCATCACGGATTACAGCTAATTGTAGACTGTAGCCTCGACCTTGCTCACTAGGTTCTTGGGCTGATTATAATGCGTTACTGAAGTTTAGCTTCATCCGGGGCACGTGCTGTTTCTTTTGTATCTGTAAGTGCTTCCTGTTGAGGTTTAATTTTTGAAACAGGAGCATCGTGCCAAATAGAATCCTGCCTGCATATTTATCCACGAAGATGCCACCATGTTGTGCCATACCTCTACTCAACTGGAGTACTTTCTACTGGGTAGTCAGTAAGTGCTACCTCGTTGGGTAAATGTATGGTGCTTTTCCTACACTACAGCTGCGTAAAGGCCCAGAAGAGAAGTCTTCAGTGATCACCTGTGTCTGTGACTTTGCCACTGCGCTGATAGGCGCCGAGGTACCTCGAGTGAGCTGTCCATCACAGTGGGGGAAAGGGCGGGATAGGTTGCATAGCCTAGTCTGTGTGGGGAGGGGTTAAACTGGCGAGGCTTCTGTGCGAGTTCACTTGCCTCTTGTTTATGAAGGGTCAGAGACCGATCAGCTCAGTAAATAATAAGAAAGCAGTCGGTGGTACCTCTTTGGGTGAATATATTGTGCTTTTCCAGCACTGCAGCTGCGTGAAGGCCCAGAAGAGTTGTATTCAGGGATCACCTGTGTCTGTAACGTTGCCACTGCGCCGATAGGCGCCGAGGTACCTCGAGTGAGCAGTCCATCACAGTGGTGGAAAGGGCGGATAGGTTGCATAGCCTAGTGTGTGTGGGGAGGGGCTAAACTGGCGAGGCTTCTGTGCGTGTTCACTTGCCTCTTGTTTATGAAGGGTCAGAGACCGATTAGCGCAGCAAATGAGGAGAAAGCAGTCGGTGGTACCTCTTTGGGTGAATGTATTGTGCTTTTCCAGCACTGCAGCTGCGTAAAGGCCCAGAAGAGTTGTCTCGAGTGACCACGTGTGTCTGTAACTTTGCCACCGCGCCGTTTGGCGCCAAGGTCCCTCGAGTGAGATGTCCATCACAGTGGGGGAAAGGGCGGGAAGAGGTTGCATAGCCTAGTGTGTGGGGCGGGGCCAAACGGGCGGGGCTTCTGTACGAGTTCACATGTCTCTTGTTTATAAAGGGTCAGAGACCATCAGAGCATCAGATGAGGAGAAATCAGCCTCCTGGTCACTGGAAGTACAGGAGGATTGCGCTCGAGAAACTCGTGGATGCCTAGACCTCCATCACGGATTACAGCTAATTTTAGACTGTAGCCTCGACCTTGCTCACTAGGTTCTTGGGCTGATTATAATGCGTTACTGAAGTTTAGCTTCAACCGGGGCACGTGCTGTTTCTTTTGTATATGTAAGTGCTTCCTGTTGAGGTTTAATTTTTGAAACAGGAGCATCGTGCCAAAATGAATCCTGCCTGCATATTTATCCACGAAGATGCCACCATGTTGTGCCATACCTCTACTCAACTGGAGTACTTTCTACTGGGTAGTCAGTAAGTGCTACCTCGTTGGGTAAATGTATGGTGCTTTTCCTACACTACAGCTGCGTAAAGGCCCAGAAGAGAAGTCTTCAGTGATCACCTGTGTCTGTGACTTTGCCACTGCGCTGATAGGCGCCGAGGTACCTCGAGTGAGCTGTCCATCACAGTGGGGGAAAGGGCGGGATAGGTTGCATAGCCTAGTGTGTGTGGGGAGGGGCCAAACTGGCGAGGCTTCTGTGCGTGTTCACTTGCCTCTTGTTTATGAAGGGTCAGAGACTGATCAGCTCAGTAAATGATAAGAAAGCAGTCGGTGGTACCTCTTTGGGTAAATGTATTGTGCTTTTCCAGCACTGCAGCTGCGTGAAGGCCCAGAAGAGTTGTCTCGAGTGACCACGTGTGTCTGTAACTTTGCCACCGCGCCGTTTGGCGCCAAGGTCCCTCGAGTGAGCTGTCCATCACAGTGGGGGAAAGGGCGGGAAGAGGTTGCATAGCCTAGTGTGTGGGGCGGGGCCAAATTGGCGGGGCTTCTGTACGAGTTCACATGCCTCTTGTTTATAAAGGGTCAGAGACCATCAGAGCATCAGATGAGGAGAAATCAGCCTCCTGGTCACTGGAAGTACAGGAGGATTGCGCTCGAGAAACTCGTGGATGCCTAGACCTCCATCACGGATTACAGCTAATTGTAGACTGTAGCCTCGACCTTGCTCACTAGGTTCTTGGGCTGATTATAATGCGTTACTGAAGTTTAGCTTCATCCGGGGCACGTGCTGTTTCTTTTGTATCTGTAAGTGCTTCCTGTTGAGGTTTAATTTTTGAAACAGGAGCATCGTGCCAAATAGAATCCTGCCTGCATATTTATCCACGAAGATGCCACCATGTTGTGCCATACCTCTACTCAACTGGAGTACTTTCTACTGGGTAGTCAGTAAGTGCTACCTCGTTGGGTAAATGTATGGTGCTTTTCCTACACTACAGCTGCGTAAAGGCCCAGAAGAGAAGTCTTCAGTGATCACCTGTGTCTGTGACTTTGCCACTGCGCTGATAGGCGCCGAGGTACCTCGAGTGAGCTGTCCATCACAGTGGGGGAAAGGGCGGGATAGGTTGCATAGCCTAGTCTGTGTGGGGAGGGGTTAAACTGGCGAGGCTTCTGTGCGAGTTCACATGCCTCTTGTTTATGAAGGGTCAGAGACCGATCAGCTCAGTAAATGATAAGAAATCAGTCGGTGGTACCTCTTTGGGTGAATGTATTGTGCTTTTCCAGCACTGCAGCTGCGTAAAGGCCCAGAAGAGAAGTCTTCAGTGATCACCTGTGTCTGTGACTTTGCCACTGCGCTGATAGGCGCCGAGGTACCTCGAGTGAGCTGTCCATCACAGTGGGGGAAAGGGCGGGATAGGTTGCATAGCCTAGTCTGTGTGGGGAGGGGTTAAACTGGCGAGGCTTCTGTGCGAGTTCACATGCCTCTTGTTTATGAAGGGTCAGAGACCGATCAGCTCAGTAAATGATAAGAAAGCAGTCGGTGGTACCTCTTTGGGTAAATGTATTGCGCTTTTCCAGCACTGCAGCTGCGTGAAGGCCCAGAAGAGTTGTATTCAGTGATCACCTGTGTCTGTGACTTTGCCACTGCGCCGATATGCGCCGAGGTACCTCGAGGGAGCTGTCCATCAAAGTGGGGTAAAGGGCTGGATAGGTTGCATAGCCTAGTGTGTGTGGGGAGGGGCCAAACTGGCGAGGCTTCTGTGCGTGTTCACTTGCCTCTTGTTTATGAAGGGTCAGAGACTGATCAGCTCAGTAAATGATAAGAAAGCAGTCGGTGGTACCTCTTTGGGTAAATGTATTGTGCTTTTCCAGCACTGCAGCTGTGTGAAGGCCCAGAAGAGTTGTCTCGAGTGACCACGTGTGTCTGTAACTTTGCCACCGCGCCGTTTGGCGCCAAGGTCCCTCGAGTGAGCTGTCCATCACAGTGGGGGAAAGGGCGGGAAGAGGTTGCATAGCCTAGTGTGTGGGGCGGGGCCAAACGGGCGGGGCTTCTGTACGAGTTCACATGCCTCTTGTTTATAAAGGGTCAGAGACCATCAGAGCATCAGATGAGGAGAAATCAGCCTCCTGGTCACTGGAAGTACAGGAGGATTGCGCTCGAGAAACTCGTGGATGCCTAGACCTCCATCACGGATTACAGCTAATTTTAGACTGTAGCCTCGACCTTGCTCACTAGGTTCTTGGGCTGATTATAATGCGTTACTGAAGTTTAGCTTCAACCGGGGCACGTGCTGTTTCTTTTGTATATGTAAGTGCTTCCTGTTGAGGTTTAATTTTTGAAACAGGAGCATCGTGCCAAAATGAATCCTGCCTGCATATTTATCCACGAAGATGCCACCATGTTGTGCCATACCTCTACTCAACTGGAGTACTTTCTACTGGGTAGTCAGTAAGTGCTACCTCGTTGGGTAAATGTATGGTGCTTTTCCTACACTACAGCTGCGTAAAGGCCCAGAAGAGAAGTCTTCAGTGTCACCTGTGTCTGTGACTTTGCCACTGCGCTGATAGGCGCCGAGGTACCTCGAGTGAGCTGTCCATCACAGTGGGGGAAAGGGCGGGATAGGTTGCATAGCCTAGTCTGTGTGGGGAGGGGTTAAACTGGCGAGGCTTCTGTGGGAGTTCACATGCCTCTTGTTTATGAAGGGTCAGAGACCGATCAGCTCAGTAAATGATAAGAAAGCAGTCGGTGGTACCTCTTTGGGTAAATGTATTGTGCTTTTCCAGCACTGCAGCTGCGTGAAGGCCCAGAAGAGAAGTCTTCAGTGATCACCTGTGTCTGTGACTTTCCCACTGCGCTGATAGGCGCCGAGGTACCTCGAGTGAGCAGTCCATCACAGTGGTGGAAAGGGCGGATAGGTTGCATAGCCTAGTGTGTGTGGGGAGGGGCCAAACTGGCGAGGCTTCTGTGCGTGTTCACTTGCCTCTTGTTTATGAAGGGTCAGAGACCGATTAGCGCAGCAAATGAGGAGAAAGCAGTCGGTGGTACCTCTTTGGGTGCATGTATTGTGCTTTTCCAGCACTGCAGCTGCGTAAAGGCCCAGAAGAGTTGTCTCGAGTGACCACGTGTGTCTGTAACTTTGCCACCGCGCCGTTTGGCGCCAAGGTCCCTCGAGTGAGCTGTCCATCACAGTGGGGGAAAGGGCGGGATAGGTTGCACAGCCTAGTCAGTGACTTTGCCACTGCGCTGATAGGCGCCGAGGTACCTCGAGTGAGCTGTCCATCACAGTGGGGGAAAGGGCGGGATAGGTTGCATAGCCTAGTCTGTGTGGGGAGGGGTTAAACTGGCGAGGCTTCTGTGGGAGTTCACATGCCTCTTGTTTATGAAGGGTCAGAGACCGATCAGCTCAGTAAATGATAAGAAAGCAGTCGGTGGTACCTCTTTGGGTAAATGTATTGTGCTTTTCCAGCACTGCAGCTGCGTGAAGGCCCAGAAGAGAAGTCTTCAGTGATCACCTGTGTCTGTGACTTTCCCACTGCGCTGATAGGCGCCGAGGTACCTCGAGTGAGCAGTCCATCACAGTGGTGGAAAGGGCGGATAGGTTGCATAGCCTAGTGTGTGTGGGGAGGGGCCAAACTGGCGAAGCTTCTGTGCGTGTTCACTTGCCTCTTGTTTATGAAGGGTCAGAGACCGATTAGCGCAGCAAATGAGGAGAAAGCAGTCGGTGGTACCTCTTTGGGTGAATGTATTGTGCTTTTCCAGCACTGCAGCTGCGTAAAGGCCCAGAAGAGTTGTCTCGAGTGACCACGTGTGTCTGTAACTTTGCCACCGCGCCGTTTGGCGCCAAGGTCCCACGAGTGAGCTGTCCATCACAGTGGGGGAAAGGGCGGGAAGAGGTTGCATAGCCTAGTGTGTGGGGCGGGGCCAAACGGGCGGGGCTTCTGTACGAGTTCACATGCCTCTTGTTTATAAAGGGTCAGAGACCATCAGAGCATCAGATGAGGAGAAATCAGCCTCCTGGTCACTGGAAGTACAGGAGGATTGCGCTCGAGAAACTCGTGGATGCCTAGACCTCCAT
Source organism: Lissotriton vulgaris (assembly GCF_964263255.1). NCBI lineage: Eukaryota > Metazoa > Chordata > Amphibia > Caudata > Salamandridae > Lissotriton > Lissotriton vulgaris. The sequence continues at coordinate 1,496,113,524 of NC_141696.1, forward strand.
CACGGATTACAGCCAATTGTAGACTGTAGCCTCGACCTTGCTCACTAGGTTCTTGGGCTGATTATAATGCGTTACTGAAGTTTAGCTTCATCCGGGGCACGTGCTGTTTCTTTTGTATCTGTAAGTGCTTCCTGTTGAGGTTTAATTTTTGAAACAGGAGCATCGTGCCAAAATGAATCCTGCCTGCATATTTATCCAAGAAGATGCCACCATGTTGTGCCATACCTCTACTCAACTGGAGTACTTTCTACTGGGTAGTCAGTAAGTGCTACCTCGTTGGGTAAATGTATGGTGCTTTTCCTACACTACAGCTGCGTAAAGGCCCAGAAGAGAAGTCTTCAGTGATCACCTGTGTCTGTGACTTTGCCACTGCGCTGATAGGCGCCAAGGTCCCTCGAGTGAGCTGTCCATCACAGTGGGGGAAAGGGCGGGAAGAGGTTGCAAAGCCTAGTGTGTGGGGCGGGGCCAAACGGGCGGGGCTTCTGTACGAGTTCACATGCCTCTTGTTTATAAAGGGTCAGAGACCATCAGAGCATCAGATGAGGAGAAATCAGCCTCCTGGTCACTGGAAGTACAGGAGGATTGCGCTCGAGAAACTCGTGGATGCCTAGACCTCCATCACGGATTAAAGCTAATTTTAGACGGTAGCCTCGACCTTGCTCACTAGGTTCTTGGGCTGATTATAATGCGTTACTGAAGTTTAGCTTCAACCGGGGCACGTGCTGTTTCTTTTGTATATGTAAGTGCTTCCTGTTGAGGTTTAATTTTTGAAACAGGAGCATCGTGCCAAAATGAATCCTGCCTGCATATTTATCCACGAAGATGCCACCATGTTGTGCCATACCTCTACTCAACTGGAGTACTTTCTACTGGGTAGTCAGTAAGTGCTACCTCGTTGGGTAAATGTATGGTGCTTTTCCTACACTACAGCTACGTAAAGGCCCAGAAGAGAAGTCTTCAGTGATCACCTGTGTCTGTGACTTTGCCACTGCGCTGATAGGCGCCGAGGTACCTCGAGTGAGCTGTCCATCACAGTGGGGGAAAGGGCGGGATAGGTTGCACAGCCTAGTCAGTGACTTTGCCACTGCGCTGATAGGCGCCGAGGTACCTCGAGTGAGCTGTCCATCACAGTGGGGGAAAGGGCGGGATAGGTTGCATAGCCTAGTCTGTGTGGGGAGGGGTTAAACTGGCGAGGCTTCTGTGGGAGTTCACATGCCTCTTGTTTATGAAGGGTCAGAGACCGATCAGCTCAGTAAATGATAAGAAAGCAGTCGGTGGTACCTCTTTGGGTAAATGTATTGTGCTTTTCCAGCACTGCAGCTGTGTGAAGGCCCAGAAGAGTTGTCTCGAGTGACCACGTGTGTCTGTAACTTTGCCACCGCGCCGTTTGGCGCCAAGGTCCCTCGAGTGAGCTGTCCATCACAGTGGGGGAAAGGGCGGGAAGAGGTTGCATAGCCTAGTGTGTGGGGCGGGGCCAAACGGGCGGGGCTTCTGTACGAGTTCACATGCCTCTTGTTTATAAAGGGTCAGAGACCATCAGAGCATCAGATGAGGAGAAATCAGCCTCCTGGTCACTGGAAGTACAGGAGGATTGCGCTCGAGAAACTCGTGGATGCCTAGACCTCCATCACGGATTACAGCTAATTTTAGACTGTAGCCTCGACCTTGCTCACTAGGTTCTTGGGCTGATTATAATGCGTTACTGAAGTTTAGCTTCAACCGGGGCACGTGCTGTTTCTTTTGTATATGTAAGTGCTTCCTGTTGAGGTTTAATTTTTGAAACAGGAGCATCGTGCCAAAATGAATCCTGCCTGCATATTTATCCACGAAGATGCCACCATGTTGTGCCATACCTCTACTCAACTGGAGTACTTTCTACTGGGTAGTCAGTAAGTGCTACCTCGTTGGGTAAATGTATGGTGCTTTTCCTACACTACAGCTGCGTAAAGGCCCAGAAGAGAAGTCTTCAGTGTCACCTGTGTCTGTGACTTTGCCACTGCGCTGATAGGCGCCGAGGTACCTCGAGTGAGCTGTCCATCACAGTGGGGGAAAGGGCGGGATAGGTTGCATAGCCTAGTGTGTGTGGGGAGGGGCCAAACTGGCGAGGCTTCTGTGCGTGTTCACTTGCCTCTTGTTTATGAAGGGTCAGAGACCGATTAGCGCAGCAAATGAGGAGAAAGCAGTCGGTGGTACCTCTTTGGGTGAATGTATTGTGCTTTTCCAGCACTGCAGCTGCGTAAAGGCCCAGAAGAGTTGTCTCGAGTGACCACGTGTGTCTGTAACTTTGCCACCGCGCCGTTTGGCGCCAAGGTCCCTCGAGTGAGCTGTCCATCACAGTGGGGGAAAGGGCGGGATAGGTTGCACAGCCTAGTCAGTGACTTTGCCACTGCGCTGATAGGCGCCGAGGTACCTCGAGTGAGCTGTCCATCACAGTGGGGGAAAGGGCGGGATAGGTTGCATAGCCTAGTCTGTGTGGGGAGGGGTTAAACTGGCGAGGCTTCTGTGGGAGTTCACATGCCTCTTGTTTATGAAGGGTCAGAGACCGATCAGCTCAGTAAATGATAAGAAAGCAGTCGGTGGTACCTCTTTGGGTAAATGTATTGTGCTTTTCCAGCACTGCAGCTGCGTGAAGGCCCAGAAGAGAAGTCTTCAGTGATCACCTGTGTCTGTGACTTTCCCACTGCGCTGATAGGCGCCGAGGTACCTCGAGTGAGCAGTCCATCACAGTGGTGGAAAGGGCGGATAGGTTGCATAGCCTAGTGTGTGTGGGGAGGGGCCAAACTGGCGAGGCTTCTGTGCGTGTTCACTTGCCTCTTGTTTATGAAGGGTCAGAGACCGATTAGCGCAGCAAATGAGGAGAAAGCAGTCGGTGGTACCTCTTTGGGTGAATGTATTGTGCTTTTCCAGCACTGCAGCTGCGTAAAGGCCCAGAAGAGTTGTCTCGAGTGACCACGTGTGTCTGTAACTTTGCCACCGCGCCGTTTGGCGCCAAGGTCCCACGAGTGAGCTGTCCATCACAGTGGGGGAAAGGGCGGGAAGAGGTTGCATAGCCTAGTGTGTGGGGCGGGGCCAAACGGGCGGGGCTTCTGTACGAGTTCACATGCCTCTTGTTTATAAAGGGTCAGAGACCATCAGAGCATCAGATGAGGAGAAATCAGCCTCCTGGTCACTGGAAGTACAGGAGGATTGCGCTCGAGAAACTCGTGGATGCCTAGACCTCCATCACGGATTACAGCTAATTGTAGACTGTAGCCTCGACCTTGCTCACTAGGTTCTTGGGCTGATTATAATGCGTTACTGAAGTTTAGCTTCATCCGGGGCACGTGCTGTTTCTTTTGTATCTGTAAGTGCTTCCTGTTGAGGTTTAATTTTTGAAACAGGAGCATCGTGCCAAAATGAATCCTGCCTGCATATTTATCCAAGAAGATGCCACCATGTTGTGCCATACCTCTACTCAACTGGAGTACTTTCTACTGGGTAGTCAGTAAGTGCTACCTCGTTGGGTAAATGTATGGTGCTTTTCCTACACTACAGCTGCGTAAAGGCCCAGAAGAGAAGTCTTCAGTGATCACCTGTGTCTGTGACTTTGCCACTGCGCTGATAGGCGCCAAGGTCCCTCGAGTGAGCTGTCCATCACAGTGGGGGAAAGGGCGGGAAGAGGTTGCAAAGCCTAGTGTGTGGGGCGGGGCCAAACGGGCGGGGCTTCTGTACGAGTTCACATGCCTCTTGTTTATAAAGGGTCAGAGACCATCAGAGCATCAGATGAGGAGAAATCAGCCTCCTGGTCACTGGAAGTACAGGAGGATTGCGCTCGAGAAACTCGTGGATGCCTAGACCTCCATCACGGATTACAGCTAATTGTAGACTGTAGCCTCGACCTTGCTCACTAGGTTCTTGGGCTGATTATAATGCGTTACTGAAGTTTAGCTTCATCCGGGGCACGTGCTGTTTCTTTTGTATCTGTAAGTGCTTCCTGTTGAGGTTTAATTTTTGAAACAGGAGCATCGTGCCAAATAGAATCCTGCCTGCATATTTATCCACGAAGATGCCACCATGTTGTGCCATACCTCTACTCAACTGGAGTACTTTCTACTGGGTAGTCAGTAAGTGCTACCTCATTGGGTAAATGTATGGTGCTTTTCCTACACTACAGCTGCGTAAAGGCCCAGAAGAGAAGTCTTCAGTGATCACCTGTGTCTGTGACTTTGCCACTGCGCTGATAGGCGCCGAGGTACCTCGAGTGAGCTGTCCATCACAGTGGGGGAAAGGGCGGGATAGGTTGCATAGCCTAGTGTGTGTGGGGAGGGGCCAAACTGGCGAGGCTTCTGTGCGTGTTCACTTGCCTCTTGTTTATGAAGGGTCAGAGACCGATTAGCGCAGCAAATGAGGAGAAAGCAGTCGGTGGTACCTCTTTGGGTGAATGTATTGTGCTTTTCCAGCACTGCAGCTGCGTAAAGGCCCAGAAGAGTTGTCTCGAGTGACCACGTGTGTCTGTAACTTTGCCACCGCGCCGTTTGGCGCCAAGGTCCCTCGAGTGAGCTGTCCATCACAGTGGGGGAAAGGGCGGGATAGGTTGCACAGCCTAGTCAGTGACTTTGCCACTGCGCTGATAGGCGCCGAGGTACCTCGAGTGAGCTGTCCATCACAGTGGGGGAAAGGGCGGGATAGGTTGCATAGCCTAGTCTGTGTGGGGAGGGGTTAAACTGGCGAGGCTTCTGTGGGAGTTCACATGCCTCTTGTTTATGAAGGGTCAGAGACCGATCAGCTCAGTAAATGATAAGAAAGCAGTCGGTGGTACCTCTTTGGGTAAATGTATTGTGCTTTTCCAGCACTGCAGCTGCGTGAAGGCCCAGAAGAGAAGTCTTCAGTGATCACCTGTGTCTGTGACTTTCCCACTGCGCTGATAGGCGCCGAGGTACCTCGAGTGAGCAGTCCATCACAGTGGTGGAAAGGGCGGATAGGTTGCATAGCCTAGTGTGTGTGGGGAGGGGCCAAACTGGCGAGGCTTCTGTGCGTGTTCACTTGCCTCTTGTTTATGAAGGGTCAGAGACCGATTAGCGCAGCAAATGAGGAGAAAGCAGTCGGTGGTACCTCTTTGGGTGAATGTATTGTGCTTTTCCAGCACTGCAGCTGCGTAAAGGCCCAGAAGAGTTGTCTCGAGTGACCACGTGTGTCTGTAACTTTGCCACCGCGCCGTTTGGCGCCAAGGTCCCACGAGTGAGCTGTCCATCACAGTGGGGGAAAGGGCGGGAAGAGGTTGCATAGCCTAGTGTGTGGGGCGGGGCCAAACGGGCGGGGCTTCTGTACGAGTTCACATGCCTCTTGTTTATAAAGGGTCAGAGACCATCAGAGCATCAGATGAGGAGAAATCAGCCTCCTGGTCACTGGAAGTACAGGAGGATTGCGCTCGAGAAACTCGTGGATGCCTAGACCTCCATCACGGATTACAGCTAATTGTAGACTGTAGCCTCGACCTTGCTCACTAGGTTCTTGGGCTGATTATAATGCGTTACTGAAGTTTAGCTTCATCCGGGGCACGTGCTGTTTCTTTTGTATCTGTAAGTGCTTCCTGTTGAGGTTTAATTTTTGAAACAGGAGCATCGTGCCAAAATGAATCCTGCCTGCATATTTATCCAAGAAGATGCCACCATGTTGTGCCATACCTCTACTCAACTGGAGTACTTTCTACTGGGTAGTCAGTAAGTGCTACCTCGTTGGGTAAATGTATGGTGCTTTTCCTACACTACAGCTGCGTAAAGGCCCAGAAGAGAAGTCTTCAGTGATCACCTGTGTCTGTGACTTTGCCACTGCGCTGATAGGCGCCAAGGTCCCTCGAGTGAGCTGTCCATCACAGTGGGGCAAAGGGCGGGAAGAGGTTGCAAAGCCTAGTGTGTGGGGCGGGGCCAAACGGGCGGGGCTTCTGTACGAGTTCACATGCCTCTTGTTTATAAAGGGTCAGAGACCATCAGAGCATCAGATGAGGAGAAATCAGCCTCCTGGTCACTGGAAGTACAGGAGGATTGCGCTCGAGAAACTCGTGGATGCCTAGACCTCCATCACGGATTACAGCTAATTGTAGACTGTAGCCTCGACCTTGCTCACTAGGTTCTTGGGCTGATTATAATGCGTTACTGAAGTTTAGCTTCATCCGGGGCACGTGCTGTTTCTTTTGTATCTGTAAGTGCTTCCTGTTGAGGTTTAATTTTTGAAACAGGAGCATCGTGCCAAATAGAATCCTGCCTGCATATTTATCCACGAAGATGCCACCATGTTGTGCCATACCTCTACTCAACTGGAGTACTTTCTACTGGGTAGTCAGTAAGTGCTACCTCATTGGGTAAATGTATGGTGCTTTTCCTACACTACAGCTGCGTAAAGGCCCAGAAGAGAAGTCTTCAGTGATCACCTGTGTCTGTGACTTTGCCACTGCGCTGATAGGCGCCGAGGTACCTCGAGTGAGCTGTCCATCACAGTGGGGGAAAGGGCGGGATAGGTTGCATAGCCTAGTCTGTGTGGGGAGGGGTTAAACTGGCGAGGCTTCTGTGCGAGTTCACATGCCTCTTGTTTATGAAGGGTCAGAGACCGATCAGCTCAGTAAATAATAAGAAAGCAGTCGGTGGTACCTCTTTGGGTGAATATATTGTGCTTTTCCAGCACTGCAGCTGCGTGAAGGCCCAGAAGAGTTGTATTCAGGGATCACCTGTGTCTGTAACGTTGCCACTGCGCCGATAGGCGCCGAGGTACCTCGAGTGAGCAGTCCATCACAGTGGTGGAAAGGGCGGATAGGTTGCATAGCCTAGTGTGTGTGGGGAGGGGCTAAACTGGCGAGGCTTCTGTGCGTGTTCACTTGCCTCTTGTTTATGAAGGGTCAGAGACCGATTAGCGCAGCAAATGAGGAGAAAGCAGTCGGTGGTACCTCTTTGGGTGAATGTATTGTGCTTTTCCAGCACTGCAGCTGCGTAAAGGCACAGAAGAGTTGTCTCGAGTGACCACGTGTGTCTGTAACTTTGCCACCGCGCCGTTTGGCGCCAAGGTCCCTCGAGTGAGATGTCCATCACAGTGGGGGAAAGGGCGGGAAGAGGTTGCATAGCCTAGTGTGTGGGGCGGGGCCAAACGGGCGGGGCTTCTGTACGAGTTCACATGCCTCTTGTTTATAAAGGGTCAGAGACCATCAGAGCATCAGATGAGGAGAAATCAGCCTCCTGGTCACTGGAAGTACAGGAGGATTGCGCTCGAGAAACTCGTGGATGCCTAGACCTCCATCACGGATTACAGCTAATTTTAGACTGTAGCCTCGACCTTGCTCACTAGGTTCTTGGGCTGATTATAATGCGTTACTGAAGTTTAGCTTCAACCGGGGCACGTGCTGTTTCTTTTGTATATGTAAGTGCTTCCTGTTGAGGTTTAATTTTTGAAACAGGAGCATCGTGCCAAAATGAATCCTGCCTGCATATTTATCCACGAAGATGCCACCATGTTGTGCCATACCTCTACTCAACTGGAGTACTTTCTACTGGGTAGTCAGTAAGTGCTACCTCGTTGGGTAAATGTATGGTGCTTTTCCTACACTACAGCTGCGTAAAGGCCCAGAAGAGAAGTCTTCAGTGATCACCTGTGTCTGTGACTTTGCCACTGCACTGATAGGCGCCGAGGTACCTCGAGTGAGCTGTCCATCACAGTGGGGGAAAGGGCGGGATAGGTTGCATAGCCTAGTGTGTGTGGGGAGGGGCCAAACTGGCGAGGCTTCTGTGCGTGTTCACTTGCCTCTTGTTTATGAAGGGTCAGAGACTGATCAGCTCAGTAAATGATAAGAAAGCAGTCGGTGGTACCTCTTTGGGTAAATGTATTGTGCTTTTCCAGCACTGCAGCTGCGTGAAGGCCCAGAAGAGTTGTCTCGAGTGACCACGTGTGTCTGTAACTTTGCCACCGCGCCGTTTGGCGCCAAGGTCCCTCGAGTGAGCTGTCCATCACAGTGGGGGAAAGGGCGGGAAGAGGTTGCATAGCCTAGTGTGTGGGGCGGGGCCAAATTGGCGGGGCTTCTGTACGAGTTCACATGCCTCTTGTTTATAAAGGGTCAGAGACCATCAGAGCATCAGATGAGGAGAAATCAGCCTCCTGGTCACTGGAAGTACAGGAGGATTGCGCTCGAGAAACTCGTGGATGCCTAGGCCTCCATCACGGATTACAGCTAATTGTAGACTGTAGCCTCGACCTTGCTCACTAGGTTCTTGGGCTGATTATAATGCGTTACTGAAGTTTAGCTTCATCCGGGGCACGTGCTGTTTCTTTTGTATCTGTAAGTGCTTCCTGTTGAGGTTTAATTTTTGAAACAGGAGCATCGTGCCAAATAGAATCCTGCCTGCATATTTATCCACGAAGATGCCACCATGTTGTGCCATACCTCTACTCAACTGGAGTACTTTCTACTGGGTAGTCAGTAAGTGCTACCTCGTTGGGTAAATGTATGGTGCTTTTCCTACACTACAGCTGCGTAAAGGCCCAGAAGAGAAGTCTTCAGTGATCACCTGTGTCTGTGACTTTGCCACTGCGCTGATAGGCGCCGAGGTACCTCGAGTGAGCTGTCCATCACAGTGGGGGAAAGGGCAGGATAGGTTGCATAGCCTAGTCTGTGTGGGGAGGGGTTAAACTGGCGAGGCTTCTGTGCGAGTTCACATGCCTCTTGTTTATGAAGGGTCAGAGACCGATCAGCTCAGTAAATGATAAGAAAGCAGTCGGTGGTACCTCTTTGGGTGAATGTATTGTGCTTTTCCAGCACTGCAGCTGCGTAAAGGCCCAGAAGAGAAGTCTTCAGTGATCACCTGTGTCTGTGACTTTGCCACTGCGCTGATAGGCGCCGAGGTACCTCGAGTGAGCTGTCCATCACAGTGGGGGAAAGGGCGGGATAGGTTGCATAGCCTAGTCTGTGTGGGGAGGGGTTAAACTGGCGAGGCTTCTGTGCGAGTTCACATGCCTCTTGTTTATGAAGGGTCAGAGACCGATCAGCTCAGTAAATGATAAGAAAGCAGTCGGTGGTACCTCTTTGGGTAAATGTATTGCGCTTTTCCAGCACTGCAGCTGCGTGAAGGCCCAGAAGAGTTGTATTCAGTGATCACCTGTGTCTGTGACTTTGCCACTGCGCCGATATGCGCCGAGGTACCTCGAGGGAGCTGTCCATCAAAGTGGGGTAAAGGGCTGGATAGGTTGCATAGCCTAGTGTGTGTGGGGAGGGGCCAAACTGGCGAGGCTTCTGTGCGTGTTCACTTGCCTCTTGTTTATGAAGGGTCAGAGACTGATCAGCTCAGTAAATGATAAGAAAGCAGTCGGTGGTACCTCTTTGGGTAAATGTATTGTGCTTTTCCAGCACTGCAGCTGTGTGAAGGCCCAGAAGAGTTGTCTCGAGTGACCACGTGTGTCTGTAACTTTGCCACCGCGCCGTTTGGCGCCAAGGTCCCTCGAGTGAGCTGTCCATCACAGTGGGGGAAAGGGCGGGAAGAGGTTGCATAGCCTAGTGTGTGGGGCGGGGCCAAACGGGCGGGGCTTCTGTACGAGTTCACATGCCTCTTGTTTATAAAGGGTCAGAGACCATCAGAGCATCAGATGAGGAGAAATCAGCCTCCTGGTCACTGGAAGTACAGGAGGATTGCGCTCGAGAAACTCGTGGATGCCTAGACCTCCATCACGGATTACAGCTAATTTTAGACTGTAGCCTCGACCTTGCTCACTAGGTTCTTGGGCTGATTATAATGCGTTACTGAAGTTTAGCTTCAACCGGGGCACGTGCTGTTTCTTTTGTATATGTAAGTGCTTCCTGTTGAGGTTTAATTTTTGAAACAGGAGCATCGTGCCAAAATGAATCCTGCCTGCATATTTATCCACGAAGATGCCACCATGTTGTGCCATACCTCTACTCAACTGGAGTACTTTCTACTGGGTAGTCAGTAAGTGCTACCTCGTTGGGTAAATGTATGGTGCTTTTCCTACACTACAGCTGCGTAAAGGCCCAGAAGAGAAGTCTTCAGTGTCACCTGTGTCTGTGACTTTGCCACTGCGCTGATAGGCGCCGAGGTACCTCGAGTGAGCTGTCCATCACAGTGGGGGAAAGGGCGGGATAGGTTGCATAGCCTAGTGTGTGTGGGGAGGGGCCAAACTGGCGAGGCTTCTGTGCGTGTTCACTTGCCTCTTGTTTATGAAGGGTCAGAGACCGATTAGCGCAGCAAATGAGGAGAAAGCAGTCGGTGGTACCTCTTTGGGTGAATGTATTGTGCTTTTCCAGCACTGCAGCTGCGTAAAGGCCCAGAAGAGAAGTCTTCAGTGATCACCTGTGTCTGTGACTTTGCCACTGCGCTGATAGGCGCCGAGGTACCTCGAGTGAGCTGTCCATCACAGTGGGGTAAAGGGCTGGATAGGTTGCATAGCCTAGTGTGTGTGGGGAGGGGCCAAACTGGCGAGGCTTCTGTGCGTGTTCACTTGCCTCTTGTTTATGAAGGGTCAGAGACTGATCAGCTCAGTAAATGATAAGAAAGCAGTCGGTGGTACCTCTTTGGGTAAATGTATTGTGCTTTTCCAGCACTGCAGCTGTGTGAAGGCCCAGAAGAGTTGTCTCGAGTGACCACGTGTGTCTGTAACTTTGCCACCGCGCCGTTTGGCGCCAAGGTCCATCGAGTGAGCTGTCCATCACAGTGGGGGAAAGGGCGGGAAGAGGTTGCATAGCCTAGTGTGTGGGGCGGGGCCAAACGGGCGGGGCTTCTGTACGAGTTCACATGCCTCTTGTTTATAAAGGGTCAGAGACCATCAGAGCATCAGATGAGGAGAAATCAGCCTCCTGGTCACTGGAAGTACAGGAGGATTGCGCTCGAGAAACTCGTGGATGCCTAGACCTCCATCACGGATTACAGCTAATTTTAGACTGTAGCCTCGACCTTGCTCACTAGGTTCTTGGGCTGATTATAATGCGTTACTGAAGTTTAGCTTCAACCGGGGCACGTGCTGTTTCTTTTGTATATGTAAGTGCTTCCTGTTGAGGTTTAATTTTTGAAACAGGAGCATCGTGCCAAAATGAATCCTGCCTGCATATTTATCCACGAAGATGCCACCATGTTGTGCCATACCTCTACTCAACTGGAGTACTTTCTACTGGGTAGTCAGTAAGTGCTACCTCGTTGGGTAAATGTATGGTGCTTTTCCAGCACTGCAGCTGCGTAAAGGCCCAGAAGAGAAGTCTTCAGTGATCACCTGTGTCTGTGACTTTGCCACTGCGCTGATAGGCGCCGAGGTACCTCGAGTGAGCTGTCCATCACAGTGGGGGAAAGGGCGGGATAGGTTGCATAGCCTAGTGTGTGTGGGGAGGGGCCAAACTGGCGAGGCTTCTGTGCGTGTTCACTTGCCTCTTGTTTATGAAGGGTCAGAGACCGATTAGCGCAGCAAATGAGGAGAAAGCAGTCGGTGGTACCTCTTTGGGTGAATGTATTGTGCTTTTCCAGCACTGCAGCTGCGTAAAGGCCCAGAAGAGTTGTCTCGAGTGACCACGTGTGTCTGTAACTTTGCCACCGCGCCGTTTGGCGCCAAGGTCCCTCGAGTGAGCTGTCCATCACAGTGGGGGAAAGGGCGGGAAGAGGTTGCATAGCCTAGTGTTGGGGCGGGGCCAAACGGGCCGGGCTTCTGTACGAGTTCACATGCCTCTTGTTTATAAAGGGTCAGAGACCATCAGAGCATCAGATGAGGAGAAATCAGCCTCCTGGTCACTGGAAGTACAGGAGGATTGCGCTCGAGAAACTCGTGGATGCCTAGACCTCCATCACGGATTACAGCTAATTGTAGACTGTAGCCTCGACCTTGCTCACTAGGTTCTTGGGCTGATTATAATGCGTTACTGAAGTTTAGCTTCATCCGGGGCACGTGCTGTTTCTTTTGTATCTGTAAGTGCTTCCTGTTGAGGTTTAATTTTTGAAACAGGAGCATCGTGCCAAATAGAATCCTGCCTGCATATTTATCCACGAAGATGCCACCATGTTGTGCCATACCTCTACTCAACTGGAGTACTTTCTACTGGGTAGTCAGTAAGTGCTACCTCGTTGGGTAAATGTATGGTGCTTTTCCTACACTACAGCTGCGTAAAGGCCCAGAAGAGAAGTCTTCAGTGATCACCTGTGTCTGTGACTTTGCCACTGCGCTGATAGGCGCCGAGGTACCTCGAGTGAGCTGTCCATCACAGTGGGGGAAAGGGCGGGATAGGTTGCATAGCCTAGTCTGTGTGGGGAGGGGTTAAACTGGCGAGGCTTCTGTGCGAGTTCACTTGCCTCTTGTTTATGAAGGGTCAGAGACCGATCAGCTCAGTAAATAATAAGAAAGCAGTCGGTGGTACCTCTTTGGGTGAATATATTGTGCTTTTCCAGCACTGCAGCTGCGTGAAGGCCCAGAAGAGTTGTATTCAGGGATCACCTGTGTCTGTAACGTTGCCACTGCGCCGATAGGCGCCGAGGTACCTCGAGTGAGCAGTCCATCACAGTGGTGGAAAGGGCGGATAGGTTGCATAGCCTAGTGTGTGTGGGGAGGGGCTAAACTGGCGAGGCTTCTGTGCGTGTTCACTTGCCTCTTGTTTATGAAGGGTCAGAGACCGATTAGCGCAGCAAATGAGGAGAAAGCAGTCGGTGGTACCTCTTTGGGTGAATGTATTGTGCTTTTCCAGCACTGCAGCTGCGTAAAGGCCCAGAAGAGTTGTCTCGAGTGACCACGTGTGTCTGTAACTTTGCCACCGCGCCGTTTGGCGCCAAGGTCCCTCGAGTGAGATGTCCATCACAGTGGGGGAAAGGGCGGGAAGAGGTTGCATAGCCTAGTGTGTGGGGCGGGGCCAAACGGGCGGGGCTTCTGTACGAGTTCACATGTCTCTTGTTTATAAAGGGTCAGAGACCATCAGAGCATCAGATGAGGAGAAATCAGCCTCCTGGTCACTGGAAGTACAGGAGGATTGCGCTCGAGAAACTCGTGGATGCCTAGACCTCCATCACGGATTACAGCTAATTTTAGACTGTAGCCTCGACCTTGCTCACTAGGTTCTTGGGCTGATTATAATGCGTTACTGAAGTTTAGCTTCAACCGGGGCACGTGCTGTTTCTTTTGTATATGTAAGTGCTTCCTGTTGAGGTTTAATTTTTGAAACAGGAGCATCGTGCCAAAATGAATCCTGCCTGCATATTTATCCACGAAGATGCCACCATGTTGTGCCATACCTCTACTCAACTGGAGTACTTTCTACTGGGTAGTCAGTAAGTGCTACCTCGTTGGGTAAATGTATGGTGCTTTTCCTACACTACAGCTGCGTAAAGGCCCAGAAGAGAAGTCTTCAGTGATCACCTGTGTCTGTGACTTTGCCACTGCGCTGATAGGCGCCGAGGTACCTCGAGTGAGCTGTCCATCACAGTGGGGGAAAGGGCGGGATAGGTTGCATAGCCTAGTGTGTGTGGGGAGGGGCCAAACTGGCGAGGCTTCTGTGCGTGTTCACTTGCCTCTTGTTTATGAAGGGTCAGAGACTGATCAGCTCAGTAAATGATAAGAAAGCAGTCGGTGGTACCTCTTTGGGTAAATGTATTGTGCTTTTCCAGCACTGCAGCTGCGTGAAGGCCCAGAAGAGTTGTCTCGAGTGACCACGTGTGTCTGTAACTTTGCCACCGCGCCGTTTGGCGCCAAGTTCCCTCGAGTGAGCTGTCCATCACAGTGGGGGAAAGGGCGGGAAGAGGTTGCATAGCCTAGTGTGTGGGGCGGGGCCAAATTGGCGGGGCTTCTGTACGAGTTCACATGCCTCTTGTTTATAAAGGGTCAGAGACCATCAGAGCATCAGATGAGGAGAAATCAGCCTCCTGGTCACTGGAAGTACAGGAGGATTGCGCTCGAGAAACTCGTGGATGCCTAGACCTCCATCACGGATTACAGCTAATTGTAGACTGTAGCCTCGACCTTGCTCACTAGGTTCTTGGGCTGATTATAATGCGTTACTGAAGTTTAGCTTCATCCGGGGCACGTGCTGTTTCTTTTGTATCTGTAAGTGCTTCCTGTTGAGGTTTAATTTTTGAAACAGGAGCATCGTGCCAAATAGAATCCTGCCTGCATATTTATCCACGAAGATGCCACCATGTTGTGCCATACCTCTACTCAACTGGAGTACTTTCTACTGGGTAGTCAGTAAGTGCTACCTCGTTGGGTAAATGTATGGTGCTTTTCCTACACTACAGCTGCGTAAAGGCCCAGAAGAGAAGTCTTCAGTGATCACCTGTGTCTGTGACTTTGCCACTGCGCTGATAGGCGCCGAGGTACCTCGAGTGAGCTGTCCATCACAGTGGGGGAAAGGGCGGGATAGGTTGCATAGCCTAGTCTGTGTGGGGAGGGGTTAAACTGGCGAGGCTTCTGTGCGAGTTCACATGCCTCTTGTTTATGAAGGGTCAGAGACCGATCAGCTCAGTAAATGATAAGAAAGCAGTCGGTGGTACCTCTTTGGGTGAATGTATTGTGCTTTTCCAGCACTGCAGCTGCGTAAAGGCCCAGAAGAGAAGTCTTCAGTGATCACCTGTGTCTGTGACTTTGCCACTGCGCTGATAGGCGCCGAGGTACCTCGAGTGAGCTGTCCATCACAGTGGGGGAAAGGGCGGGATAGGTTGCATAGCCTAGTCTGTGTGGGGAGGGGTTAAACTGGCGAGGCTTCTGTGGGAGTTCACATGCCTCTTGTTTATGAAGGGTCAGAGACCGATCAGCTCAGTAAATGATAAGAAAGCAGTCGGTGGTACCTCTTTGGGTAAATGTATTGTGCTTTTCCAGCACTGCAGCTGCGTGAAGGCCCAGAAGAGAAGTCTTCAGTGATCACCTGTGTCTGTGACTTTCCCACTGCGCTGATAGGCGCCGAGGTACCTCGAGTGAGCAGTCCATCACAGTGGTGGAAAGGGCGGATAGGTTGCATAGCCTAGTGTGTGTGGGGAGGGGCCAAACTGGCGAGGCTTCTGTGCGTGTTCACTTGCCTCTTGTTTATGAAGGGTCAGAGACCGATTAGCGCAGCAAATGAGGAGAAAGCAGTCGGTGGTACCTCTTTGGGTGAATGTATTGTGCTTTTCCAGCACTGCAGCTGCGTAAAGGCCCAGAAGAGTTGTCTCGAGTGACCACGTGTGTCTGTAACTTTGCCACCGCGCCGTTTGGCGCCAAGGTCCCACGAGTGAGCTGTCCATCACAGTGGGGGAAAGGGCGGGAAGAGGTTGCATAGCCTAGTGTGTGGGGCGGGGCCAAACGGGCGGGGCTTCTGTACGAGTTCACATGCCTCTTGTTTATAAAGGGTCAGAGACCATCAGAGCATCAGATGAGGAGAAATCAGCCTCCTGGTCACTGGAAGTACAGGAGGATTGCGCTCGAGAAACTCGTGGATGCCTAGACCTCCATCACGGATTACAGCTAATTGTAGACTGTAGCCTCGACCTTGCTCACTAGGTTCTTGGGCTGATTATAATGCGTTACTGAAGTTTAGCTTCATCCGGGGCACGTGCTGTTTCTTTTGTATCTGTAAGTGCTTCCTGTTGAGGTTTAATTTTTGAAACAGGAGCATCGTGCCAAAATGAATCCTGCCTGCATATTTATCCAAGAAGATGCCACCATGTTGTGCCATACCTCTACTCAACTGGAGTACTTTCTACTGGGTAGTCAGTAAGTGCTACCTCGTTGGGTAAATGTATGGTGCTTTTCCTACACTACAGCTGCGTAAAGGCCCAGAAGAGAAGTCTTCAGTGATCACCTGTGTCTGTGACTTTGCCACTGCGCTGATAGGCGCCAAGGTCCCTCGAGTGAGCTGTCCATCACAGTGGGGGAAAGGGCGGGAAGAGGTTGCAAAGCCTAGTGTGTGGGGCGGGGCCAAACGGGCGGGGCTTCTGTACGAGTTCACATGCCTCTTGTTTATAAAGGGTCAGAGACCATCAGAGCATCAGATGAGGAGAAATCAGCCTCCTGGTCACTGGAAGTACAGGAGGATTGCGCTCGAGAAACTCGTGGATGCCTAGACCTCCATCACGGATTACAGCTAATTTTAGACTGTAGCCTCGACCTTGCTCACTAGGTTCTTGGGCTGATTATAATGCGTTACTGAAGTTTAGCTTCAACCGGGGCACGTGCTGTTTCTTTTGTATATGTAAGTGCTTCCTGTTGAGGTTTAATTTTTGAAACAGGAGCATCGTGCCAAAATGAATCCTGCCTGCATATTTATCCACGAAGATGCCACCATGTTGTGCCATACCTCTACTCAACTGGAGTACTTTCTACTGGGTAGTCAGTAAGTGCTACCTCGTTGGGTAAATGTATGGTGCTTTTCCTACACTACAGCTGCGTAAAGGCCCAGAAGAGAAGTCTTCAGTGTCACCTGTGTCTGTGACTTTGCCACTGCGCTGATAGGCGCCGAGGTACCTCGAGTGAGCTGTCCATCACAGTGGGGGAAAGGGCGGGATAGGTTGCATAGCCTGGTGTGTGTGGGGAGGGGCCAAACTGGCGAGGCTTCTGTGCGTGTTCACTTGCCTCTTGTTTATGAAGGGTCAGAGACCGATTAGCGCAGCAAATGAGGAGAAAGCAGTCGGTGGTACCTCTTTGGGTGAATGTATTGTGCTTTTCCAGCACTGCAGCTGCGTAAAGGCCCAGAAGAGTTGTCTCGAGTGACCACGTGTGTCTGTAACTTTGCCACCGCGCCGTTTGGCGCCAAGGTCCCTCGAGTGAGCTGTCCATCACAGTGGGGCAAAGGGCGGGATAGGTTGCACAGCCTAGTCAGTGACTTTGCCACTGCGCTGATAGGCGCCGAGGTACCTCGAGTGAGCTGTCCATCACAGTGGGGGAAAGGGCGGGATAGGTTGCATAGCCTAGTCTGTGTGGGGAGGGGTTAAACTGGCGAGGCTTCTGTGGGAGTTCACATGCCTCTTGTTTATGAAGGGTCAGAGACCGATCAGCTCAGTAAATGATAAGAAAGCAGTCGGTGGTACCTCTTTGGGTAAATGTATTGTGCTTTTCCAGCACTGCAGCTGCGTGAAGGCCCAGAAGAGAAGTCTTCAGTGATCACCTGTGTCTGTGACTTTCCCACTGCGCTGATAGGCGCCGAGGTACCTCGAGTGAGCAGTCCATCACAGTGGTGGAAAGGGCGGATAGGTTGCATAGCCTAGTGTGTGTGGGGAGGGGCCAAACTGGCGAGGCTTCTGTGCGTGTTCACTTGCCTCTTGTTTATGAAGGGTCAGAGACCGATTAGCGCAGCAAATGAGGAGAAAGCAGTCGGTGGTACCTCTTTGGGTGAATGTATTGTGCTTTTCCAGCACTGCAGCTGCGTAAAGGCCCAGAAGAGTTGTCTCGAGTGACCACGTGTGTCTGTAACTTTGCCACCGCGCCGTTTGGCGCCAAGGTCCAACGAGTGAGCTGTCCATCACAGTGGGGGAAAGGGCGGGAAGAGGTTGCATAGCCTAGTGTGTGGGGCGGGGCCAAACGGGCGGGGCTTCTGTACGAGTTCACATGCCTCTTGTTTATAAAGGGTCAGAGACCATCAGAGCATCAGATGAGGAGAAATCAGCCTCCTGGTCACTGGAAGTACAGGAGGATTGCGCTCGAGAAACTCGTGGATGCCTAGACCTCCATCACGGATTACAGCTAATTGTAGACTGTAGCCTCGACCTTGCTCACTAGGTTCTTGGGCTGATTATAATGCGTTACTGAAGTTTAGCTTCATCCGGGGCACGTGCTGTTTCTTTTGTATCTGTAAGTGCTTCCTGTTGAGGTTTAATTTTTGAAACAGGAGCATCGTGCCAAAATGAATCCTGCCTGCATATTTATCCAAGAAGATGCCACCATGTTGTGCCATACCTCTACTCAACTGGAGTACTTTCTACTGGGTAGTCAGTAAGTGCTACCTCGTTGGGTAAATGTATGGTGCTTTTCCTACACTACAGCTGCGTAAAGGCCCAGAAGAGAAGTCTTCAGTGATCACCTGTGTCTGTGACTTTGCCACTGCGCTGATAGGCGCCAAGGTCCCTCGAGTGAGCTGTCCATCACAGTGGGGGAAAGGGCGGGAAGAGGTTGCAAAGCCTAGTGTGTGGGGCGGGGCCAAACGGGCGGGGCTTCTGTACGAGTTCACATGCCTCTTGTTTATAAAGGGTCAGAGACCATCAGAGCATCAGATGAGGAGAAATCAGCCTCCTGGTCACTAGAAGTACAGGAGGATTGCGCTCGAGAAACTCGTGGATGCCTAGACCTCCATCACGGATTACAGCTAATTTTAGACTGTAGCCTCGACCTTGCTCACTAGGTTCTTGGGCTGATTATAATGCGTTACTGAAGTTTAGCTTCAACCGGGGCACGTGCTGTTTCTTTTGTATATGTAAGTGCTTCCTGTTGAGGTTTAATTTTTGAAACAGGAGCATCGTGCCAAAATGAATCCTGCCTGCATATTTATCCACGAAGATGCCACCATGTTGTGCCATACCTCTACTCAACTGGAGTACTTTCTACTGGGTAGTCAGTAAGTGCTACCTCGTTGGGTAAATGTATGGTGCTTTTCCTACACTACAGCTGCGTAAAGGCCCAGAAGAGAAGTCTTCAGTGTCACCTGTGTCTGTGACTTTGCCACTGCGCTGATAGGCGCCGAGGTACCTCGAGTGAGCTGTCCATCACAGTGGGGGAAAGGGCGGGATAGGTTGCATAGCCTAGTGTGTGTGGGGAGGGGCCAAACTGGCGAGGCTTCTGTGCGTGTTCACTTG
Source organism: Lissotriton vulgaris (assembly GCF_964263255.1). NCBI lineage: Eukaryota > Metazoa > Chordata > Amphibia > Caudata > Salamandridae > Lissotriton > Lissotriton vulgaris. Next base: position 1,496,132,270 of record NC_141696.1, read on the forward strand.
CCTCTTGTTTATGAAGGGTCAGAGACCGATTAGCGCAGCAAATGAGGAGAAAGCAGTCGGTGGTACCTCTTTGGGTGAATGTATTGTGCTTTTCCAGCACTGCAGCTGCGTAAAGGCCCAGAAGAGAAGTCTTCAGTGATCACCTGTGTCTGTGACTTTGCCACTGCGCTGATAGGCGCCGAGGTACCTCGAGTGAGCTGTCCATCACAGTGGGGTAAAGGGCTGGATAGGTTGCATAGCCTAGTGTGTGTGGGGAGGGGCCAAACTGGCGAGGCTTCTGTGCGTGTTCACTTGCCTCTTGTTTATGAAGGGTCAGAGACTGATCAGCTCAGTAAATGATAAGAAAGCAGTCGGTGGTACCTCTTTGGGTAAATGTATTGTGCTTTTCCAGCACTGCAGCTGTGTGAAGGCCCAGAAGAGTTGTCTCGAGTGACCACGTGTGTCTGTAACTTTGCCACCGCGCCGTTTGGCGCCAAGGTCCATCGAGTGAGCTGTCCATCACAGTGGGGGAAAGGGCGGGAAGAGGTTGCATAGCCTAGTGTGTGGGGCGGGGCCAAACGGGCGGGGCTTCTGTACGAGTTCACATGCCTCTTGTTTATAAAGGGTCAGAGACCATCAGAGCATCAGATGAGGAGAAATCAGCCTCCTGGTCACTGGAAGTACAGGAGGATTGCGCTCGAGAAACTCGTGGATGCCTAGACCTCCATCACGGATTACAGCTAATTTTAGACTGTAGCCTCGACCTTGCTCACTAGGTTCTTGGGCTGATTATAATGCGTTACTGAAGTTTAGCTTCAACCGGGGCACGTGCTGTTTCTTTTGTATATGTAAGTGCTTCCTGTTGAGGTTTAATTTTTGAAACAGGAGCATCGTGCCAAAATGAATCCTGCCTGCATATTTATCCACGAAGATGCCACCATGTTGTGCCATACCTCTACTCAACTGGAGTACTTTCTACTGGGTAGTCAGTAAGTGCTACCTCGTTGGGTAAATGTATGGTGCTTTTCCAGCACTGCAGCTGCGTAAAGGCCCAGAAGAGAAGTCTTCAGTGATCACCTGTGTCTGTGACTTTGCCACTGCGCTGATAGGCGCCGAGGTACCTCGAGTGAGCTGTCCATCACAGTGGGGGAAAGGGCGGGATAGGTTGCATAGCCTAGTGTGTGTGGGGAGGGGCCAAACTGGCGAGGCTTCTGTGCGTGTTCACTTGCCTCTTGTTTATGAAGGGTCAGAGACCGATTAGCGCAGCAAATGAGGAGAAAGCAGTCGGTGGTACCTCTTTGGGTGAATGTATTGTGCTTTTCCAGCACTGCAGCTGCGTAAAGGCCCAGAAGAGTTGTCTCGAGTGACCACGTGTGTCTGTAACTTTGCCACCGCGCCGTTTGGCGCCAAGGTCCCTCGAGTGAGCTGTCCATCACAGTGGGGGAAAGGGCGGGAAGAGGTTGCATAGCCTAGTGTTGGGGCGGGGCCAAACGGGCCGGGCTTCTGTACGAGTTCACATGCCTCTTGTTTATAAAGGGTCAGAGACCATCAGAGCATCAGATGAGGAGAAATCAGCCTCCTGGTCACTGGAAGTACAGGAGGATTGCGCTCGAGAAACTCGTGGATGCCTAGACCTCCATCACGGATTACAGCTAATTGTAGACTGTAGCCTCGACCTTGCTCACTAGGTTCTTGGGCTGATTATAATGCGTTACTGAAGTTTAGCTTCATCCGGGGCACGTGCTGTTTCTTTTGTATCTGTAAGTGCTTCCTGTTGAGGTTTAATTTTTGAAACAGGAGCATCGTGCCAAATAGAATCCTGCCTGCATATTTATCCACGAAGATGCCACCATGTTGTGCCATACCTCTACTCAACTGGAGTACTTTCTACTGGGTAGTCAGTAAGTGCTACCTCGTTGGGTAAATGTATGGTGCTTTTCCTACACTACAGCTGCGTAAAGGCCCAGAAGAGAAGTCTTCAGTGATCACCTGTGTCTGTGACTTTGCCACTGCGCTGATAGGCGCCGAGGTACCTCGAGTGAGCTGTCCATCACAGTGGGGGAAAGGGCGGGATAGGTTGCATAGCCTAGTCTGTGTGGGGAGGGGTTAAACTGGCGAGGCTTCTGTGCGAGTTCACTTGCCTCTTGTTTATGAAGGGTCAGAGACCGATCAGCTCAGTAAATAATAAGAAAGCAGTCGGTGGTACCTCTTTGGGTGAATATATTGTGCTTTTCCAGCACTGCAGCTGCGTGAAGGCCCAGAAGAGTTGTATTCAGGGATCACCTGTGTCTGTAACGTTGCCACTGCGCCGATAGGCGCCGAGGTACCTCGAGTGAGCAGTCCATCACAGTGGTGGAAAGGGCGGATAGGTTGCATAGCCTAGTGTGTGTGGGGAGGGGCTAAACTGGCGAGGCTTCTGTGCGTGTTCACTTGCCTCTTGTTTATGAAGGGTCAGAGACCGATTAGCGCAGCAAATGAGGAGAAAGCAGTCGGTGGTACCTCTTTGGGTGAATGTATTGTGCTTTTCCAGCACTGCAGCTGCGTAAAGGCCCAGAAGAGTTGTCTCGAGTGACCACGTGTGTCTGTAACTTTGCCACCGCGCCGTTTGGCGCCAAGGTCCCTCGAGTGAGATGTCCATCACAGTGGGGGAAAGGGCGGGAAGAGGTTGCATAGCCTAGTGTGTGGGGCGGGGCCAAACGGGCGGGGCTTCTGTACGAGTTCACATGTCTCTTGTTTATAAAGGGTCAGAGACCATCAGAGCATCAGATGAGGAGAAATCAGCCTCCTGGTCACTGGAAGTACAGGAGGATTGCGCTCGAGAAACTCGTGGATGCCTAGACCTCCATCACGGATTACAGCTAATTTTAGACTGTAGCCTCGACCTTGCTCACTAGGTTCTTGGGCTGATTATAATGCGTTACTGAAGTTTAGCTTCAACCGGGGCACGTGCTGTTTCTTTTGTATATGTAAGTGCTTCCTGTTGAGGTTTAATTTTTGAAACAGGAGCATCGTGCCAAAATGAATCCTGCCTGCATATTTATCCACGAAGATGCCACCATGTTGTGCCATACCTCTACTCAACTGGAGTACTTTCTACTGGGTAGTCAGTAAGTGCTACCTCGTTGGGTAAATGTATGGTGCTTTTCCTACACTACAGCTGCGTAAAGGCCCAGAAGAGAAGTCTTCAGTGATCACCTGTGTCTGTGACTTTGCCACTGCGCTGATAGGCGCCGAGGTACCTCGAGTGAGCTGTCCATCACAGTGGGGGAAAGGGCGGGATAGGTTGCATAGCCTAGTGTGTGTGGGGAGGGGCCAAACTGGCGAGGCTTCTGTGCGTGTTCACTTGCCTCTTGTTTATGAAGGGTCAGAGACTGATCAGCTCAGTAAATGATAAGAAAGCAGTCGGTGGTACCTCTTTGGGTAAATGTATTGTGCTTTTCCAGCACTGCAGCTGCGTGAAGGCCCAGAAGAGTTGTCTCGAGTGACCACGTGTGTCTGTAACTTTGCCACCGCGCCGTTTGGCGCCAAGTTCCCTCGAGTGAGCTGTCCATCACAGTGGGGGAAAGGGCGGGAAGAGGTTGCATAGCCTAGTGTGTGGGGCGGGGCCAAATTGGCGGGGCTTCTGTACGAGTTCACATGCCTCTTGTTTATAAAGGGTCAGAGACCATCAGAGCATCAGATGAGGAGAAATCAGCCTCCTGGTCACTGGAAGTACAGGAGGATTGCGCTCGAGAAACTCGTGGATGCCTAGACCTCCATCACATTGTAGACTGTAGCCTCGACCTTGCTCACTAGGTTCTTGGGCTGATTATAATGCGTTACTGAAGTTTAGCTTCATCCGGGGCACGTGCTGTTTCTTTTGTATCTGTAAGTGCTTCCTGTTGAGGTTTAATTTTTGAAACAGGAGCATCGTGCCAAATAGAATCCTGCCTGCATATTTATCCACGAAGATGCCACCATGTTGTGCCATACCTCTACTCAACTGGAGTACTTTCTACTGGGTAGTCAGTAAGTGCTACCTCGTTGGGTAAATGTATGGTGCTTTTCCTACACTACAGCTGCGTAAAGGCCCAGAAGAGAAGTCTTCAGTGATCACCTGTGTCTGTGACTTTGCCACTGCGCTGATAGGCGCCGAGGTACCTCGAGTGAGCTGTCCATCACAGTGGGGGAAAGGGCGGGATAGGTTGCATAGCCTAGTCTGTGTGGGGAGGGGTTAAACTGGCGAGGCTTCTGTGCGAGTTCACATGCCTCTTGTTTATGAAGGGTCAGAGACCGATCAGCTCAGTAAATGATAAGAAAGCAGTCGGTGGTACCTCTTTGGGTGAATGTATTGTGCTTTTCCAGCACTGCAGCTGCGTAAAGGCCCAGAAGAGAAGTCTTCAGTGATCACCTGTGTCTGTGACTTTGCCACTGCGCTGATAGGCGCCGAGGTACCTCGAGTGAGCTGTCCATCACAGTGGGGGAAAGGGCGGGATAGGTTGCATAGCCTAGTCTGTGTGGGGAGGGGTTAAACTGGCGAGGCTTCTGTGCGAGTTCACATGCCTCTTGTTTATGAAGGGTCAGAGACCGATCAGCTCAGTAAATGATAAGAAAGCAGTCGGTGGTACCTCTTTGGGTAAATGTATTGCGCTTTTCCAGCACTGCAGCTGCGTGAAGGCCCAGAAGAGTTGTATTCAGTGATCACCTGTGTCTGTGACTTTGCCACTGCGCCGATATGCGCCGAGGTACCTCGAGGGAGCTGTCCATCAAAGTGGGGTAAAGGGCTGGATAGGTTGCATAGCCTAGTGTGTGTGGGGAGGGGCCAAACTGGCGAGGCTTCTGTGCGTGTTCACTTGCCTCTTGTTTATGAAGGGTCAGAGACTGATCAGCTCAGTAAATGATAAGAAAGCAGTCGGTGGTACCTCTTTGGGTAAATGTATTGTGCTTTTCCAGCACTGCAGCTGTGTGAAGGCCCAGAAGAGTTGTCTCGAGTGACCACGTGTGTCTGTAACTTTGCCACCGCGCCGTTTGGCGCCAAGGTCCCTCGAGTGAGCTGTCCATCACAGTGGGGGAAAGGGCGGGAAGAGGTTGCATAGCCTAGTGTGTGGGGCGGGGCCAAACGGGCGGGGCTTCTGTACGAGTTCACATGCCTCTTGTTTATAAAGGGTCAGAGACCATCAGAGCATCAGATGAGGAGAAATCAGCCTCCTGGTCACTGGAAGTACAGGAGGATTGCGCTCGAGAAACTCGTGGATGCCTAGACCTCCATCACGGATTACAGCTAATTTTAGACTGTAGCCTCGACCTTGCTCACTAGGTTCTTGGGCTGATTATAATGCGTTACTGAAGTTTAGCTTCAACCGGGGCACGTGCTGTTTCTTTTGTATATGTAAGTGCTTCCTGTTGAGGTTTAATTTTTGAAACAGGAGCATCGTGCCAAAATGAATCCTGCCTGCATATTTATCCACGAAGATGCCACCATGTTGTGCCATACCTCTACTCAACTGGAGTACTTTCTACTGGGTAGTCAGTAAGTGCTACCTCGTTGGGTAAATGTATGGTGCTTTTCCTACACTACAGCTGCGTAAAGGCCCAGAAGAGAAGTCTTCAGTGTCACCTGTGTCTGTGACTTTGCCACTGCGCTGATAGGCGCCGAGGTACCTCGAGTGAGCTGTCCATCACAGTGGGGGAAAGGGCGGGATAGGTTGCATAGCCTAGTGTGTGTGGGGAGGGGCCAAACTGGCGAGGCTTCTGTGCGTGTTCACTTGCCTCTTGTTTATGAAGGGTCAGAGACCGATTAGCGCAGCAAATGAGGAGAAAGCAGTCGGTGGTACCTCTTTGGGTGAATGTATTGTGCTTTTCCAGCACTGCAGCTGCGTAAAGGCCCAGAAGAGTTGTCTCGAGTGACCACGTGTGTCTGTAACTTTGCCACCGCGCCGTTTGGCGCCAAGGTCCCTCGAGTGAGCTGTCCATCACAGTGGGGGAAAGGGCGGGATAGGTTGCACAGCCTAGTCAGTGACTTTGCCACTGCGCTGATAGGCGCCGAGGTACCTCGAGTGAGCTGTCCATCACAGTGGGGGAAAGGGCGGGATAGGTTGCATAGCCTAGTCTGTGTGGGGAGGGGTTAAACTGGCGAGGCTTCTGTGGGAGTTCACATGCCTCTTGTTTATGAAGGGTCAGAGACCGATCAGCTCAGTAAATGATAAGAAAGCAGTCGGTGGTACCTCTTTGGGTAAATGTATTGTGCTTTTCCAGCACTGCAGCTGCGTGAAGGCCCAGAAGAGAAGTCTTCAGTGATCACCTGTGTCTGTGACTTTCCCACTGCGCTGATAGGCGCCGAGGTACCTCGAGTGAGCAGTCCATCACAGTGGTGGAAAGGGCGGATAGGTTGCATAGCCTAGTGTGTGTGGGGAGGGGCCAAACTGGCGAGGCTTCTGTGCGTGTTCACTTGCCTCTTGTTTATGAAGGGTCAGAGACCGATTAGCGCAGCAAATGAGGAGAAAGCAGTCGGTGGTACCTCTTTGGGTGAATGTATTGTGCTTTTCCAGCACTGCAGCTGCGTAAAGGCCCAGAAGAGTTGTCTCGAGTGACCACGTGTGTCTGTAACTTTGCCACCGCGCCGTTTGGCGCCAAGGTCCCACGAGTGAGCTGTCCATCACAGTGGGGGAAAGGGCGGGAAGAGGTTGCATAGCCTAGTGTGTGGGGCGGGGCCAAACGGGCGGGGCTTCTGTACGAGTTCACATGCCTCTTGTTTATAAAGGGTCAGAGACCATCAGAGCATCAGATGAGGAGAAATCAGCCTCCTGGTCACTGGAAGTACAGGAGGATTGCGCTCGAGAAACTCGTGGATGCCTAGACCTCCATCACGGATTACAGCTAATTGTAGACTGTAGCCTCGACCTTGCTCACTAGGTTCTTGGGCTGATTATAATGCGTTACTGAAGTTTAGCTTCATCCGGGGCACGTGCTGTTTCTTTTGTATCTGTAAGTGCTTCCTGTTGAGGTTTAATTTTTGAAACAGGAGCATCGTGCCAAAATGAATCCTGCCTGCATATTTATCCAAGAAGATGCCACCATGTTGTGCCATACCTCTACTCAACTGGAGTACTTTCTACTGGGTAGTCAGTAAGTGCTACCTCGTTGGGTAAATGTATGGTGCTTTTCCTACACTACAGCTGCGTAAAGGCCCAGAAGAGAAGTCTTCAGTGATCACCTGTGTCTGTGACTTTGCCACTGCGCTGATAGGCGCCAAGGTCCCTCGAGTGAGCTGTCCATCACAGTGGGGGAAAGGGCGGGAAGAGGTTGCAAAGCCTAGTGTGTGGGGCGGGGCCAAACGGGCGGGGCTTCTGTACGAGTTCACATGCCTCTTGTTTATAAAGGGTCAGAGACCATCAGAGCATCAGATGAGGAGAAATCAGCCTCCTGGTCACTGGAAGTACAGGAGGATTGCGCTCGAGAAACTCGTGGATGCCTAGACCTCCATCACGGATTACAGCTAATTTTAGACTGTAGCCTCGACCTTGCTCACTAGGTTCTTGGGCTGATTATAATGCGTTACTGAAGTTTAGCTTCAACCGGGGCACGTGCTGTTTCTTTTGTATATGTAAGTGCTTCCTGTTGAGGTTTAATTTTTGAAACAGGAGCATCGTGCCAAAATGAATCCTGCCTGCATATTTATCCACGAAGATGCCACCATGTTGTGCCATACCTCTACTCAACTGGAGTACTTTCTACTGGGTAGTCAGTAAGTGCTACCTCGTTGGGTAAATGTATGGTGCTTTTCCTACACTACAGCTGCGTAAAGGCCCAGAAGAGAAGTCTTCAGTGTCACCTGTGTCTGTGACTTTGCCACTGCGCTGATAGGCGCCGAGGTACCTCGAGTGAGCTGTCCATCACAGTGGGGGAAAGGGCGGGATAGGTTGCATAGCCTGGTGTGTGTGGGGAGGGGCCAAACTGGCGAGGCTTCTGTGCGTGTTCACTTGCCTCTTGTTTATGAAGGGTCAGAGACCGATTAGCGCAGCAAATGAGGAGAAAGCAGTCGGTGGTACCTCTTTGGGTGAATGTATTGTGCTTTTCCAGCACTGCAGCTGCGTAAAGGCCCAGAAGAGTTGTCTCGAGTGACCACGTGTGTCTGTAACTTTGCCACCGCGCCGTTTGGCGCCAAGGTCCCTCGAGTGAGCTGTCCATCACAGTGGGGCAAAGGGCGGGATAGGTTGCACAGCCTAGTCAGTGACTTTGCCACTGCGCTGATAGGCGCCGAGGTACCTCGAGTGAGCTGTCCATCACAGTGGGGGAAAGGGCGGGATAGGTTGCATAGCCTAGTCTGTGTGGGGAGGGGTTAAACTGGCGAGGCTTCTGTGGGAGTTCACATGCCTCTTGTTTATGAAGGGTCAGAGACCGATCAGCTCAGTAAATGATAAGAAAGCAGTCGGTGGTACCTCTTTGGGTAAATGTATTGTGCTTTTCCAGCACTGCAGCTGCGTGAAGGCCCAGAAGAGAAGTCTTCAGTGATCACCTGTGTCTGTGACTTTCCCACTGCGCTGATAGGCGCCGAGGTACCTCGAGTGAGCAGTCCATCACAGTGGTGGAAAGGGCGGATAGGTTGCATAGCCTAGTGTGTGTGGGGAGGGGCCAAACTGGCGAGGCTTCTGTGCGTGTTCACTTGCCTCTTGTTTATGAAGGGTCAGAGACCGATTAGCGCAGCAAATGAGGAGAAAGCAGTCGGTGGTACCTCTTTGGGTGAATGTATTGTGCTTTTCCAGCACTGCAGCTGCGTAAAGGCCCAGAAGAGTTGTCTCGAGTGACCACGTGTGTCTGTAACTTTGCCACCGCGCCGTTTGGCGCCAAGGTCCAACGAGTGAGCTGTCCATCACAGTGGGGGAAAGGGCGGGAAGAGGTTGCATAGCCTAGTGTGTGGGGCGGGGCCAAACGGGCGGGGCTTCTGTACGAGTTCACATGCCTCTTGTTTATAAAGGGTCAGAGACCATCAGAGCATCAGATGAGGAGAAATCAGCCTCCTGGTCACTGGAAGTACAGGAGGATTGCGCTCGAGAAACTCGTGGATGCCTAGACCTCCATCACGGATTACAGCTAATTGTAGACTGTAGCCTCGACCTTGCTCACTAGGTTCTTGGGCTGATTATAATGCGTTACTGAAGTTTAGCTTCATCCGGGGCACGTGCTGTTTCTTTTGTATCTGTAAGTGCTTCCTGTTGAGGTTTAATTTTTGAAACAGGAGCATCGTGCCAAAATGAATCCTGCCTGCATATTTATCCAAGAAGATGCCACCATGTTGTGCCATACCTCTACTCAACTGGAGTACTTTCTACTGGGTAGTCAGTAAGTGCTACCTCGTTGGGTAAATGTATGGTGCTTTTCCTACACTACAGCTGCGTAAAGGCCCAGAAGAGAAGTCTTCAGTGATCACCTGTGTCTGTGACTTTGCCACTGCGCTGATAGGCGCCAAGGTCCCTCGAGTGAGCTGTCCATCACAGTGGGGGAAAGGGCGGGAAGAGGTTGCAAAGCCTAGTGTGTGGGGCGGGGCCAAACGGGCGGGGCTTCTGTACGAGTTCACATGCCTCTTGTTTATAAAGGGTCAGAGACCATCAGAGCATCAGATGAGGAGAAATCAGCCTCCTGGTCACTAGAAGTACAGGAGGATTGCGCTCGAGAAACTCGTGGATGCCTAGACCTCCATCACGGATTAAAGCTAATTTTAGACGGTAGCCTCGACCTTGCTCACTAGGTTCTTGGGCTGATTATAATGCGTTACTGAAGTTTAGCTTCAACCGGGGCACGTGCTGTTTCTTTTGTATATGTAAGTGCTTCCTGTTGAGGTTTAATTTTTGAAACAGGAGCATCGTGCCAAAATGAATCCTGCCTGCATATTTATCCACGAAGATGCCACCATGTTGTGCCATACCTCTACTCAACTGGAGTACTTTCTACTGGGTAGTCAGTAAGTGCTACCTCGTTGGGTAAATGTATGGTGCTTTTCCTACACTACAGCTACGTAAAGGCCCAGAAGAGAAGTCTTCAGTGATCACCTGTGTCTGTGACTTTGCCACTGCGCTGATAGGCGCCGAGGTACCTCGAGTGAGCTGTCCATCACAGTGGGGGAAAGGGCGGGATAGGTTGCACAGCCTAGTCAGTGACTTTGCCACTGCGCTGATAGGCGCCGAGGTACCTCGAGTGAGCTGTCCATCACAGTGGGGGAAAGGGCGGGATAGGTTGCATAGCCTAGTCTGTGTGGGGAGGGGTTAAACTGGCGAGGCTTCTGTGGGAGTTCACATGCCTCTTGTTTATGAAGGGTCAGAGACCGATCAGCTCAGTAAATGATAAGAAAGCAGTCGGTGGTACCTCTTTGGGTAAATGTATTGTGCTTTTCCAGCACTGCAGCTGCGTGAAGGCCCAGAAGAGAAGTCTTCAGTGATCACCTGTGTCTGTGACTTTCCCACTGCGCTGATAGGCGCCGAGGTACCTCGAGTGAGCAGTCCATCACAGTGGTGGAAAGGGCGGATAGGTTGCATAGCCTAGTGTGTGTGGGGAGGGGCCAAACTGGCGAGGCTTCTGTGCGTGTTCACTTGCCTCTTGTTTATGAAGGGTCAGAGACCGATTAGCGCAGCAAATGAGGAGAAAGCAGTCGTTGGTACCTCTTTGGGTGAATGTATTGTGCTTTTCCAGCACTGCAGCTGCGTAAAGGCCCAGAAGAGTTGTCTCGAGTGACCACGTGTGTCTGTAACTTTGCCACCGCGCCGTTTGGCGCCAAGGTCCCTCGAGTGAGCTGTCCATCACAGTGGGGGAAAGGGCGGGAAGAGGTTGCATAGCCTAGTGTGTGGGGCGGGGCCAAACGGGCGGGGCTTCTGTACGAGTTCACATGCCTCTTGTTTATAAAGGGTCAGAGACCATCAGAGCATCAGATGAGGAGAAATCAGCCTCCTGGTCACTGGAAGTACAGGAGGATTGCGCTCGAGAAACTCGTGGATGCCTAGACCTCCATCACGGATTACAGCTAATTGTAGACTGTAGCCTCGACCTTGCTCACTAGGTTCTTGGGCTGATTATAATGCGTTACTGAAGTTTAGCTTCATCCGGGGCACGTGCTGTTTCTTTTGTATCTGTAAGTGCTTCCTGTTGAGGTTTAATTTTTGAAACAGGAGCATCGTGCCAAAATGAATCCTGCCTGCATATTTATCCAAGAAGATGCCACCATGTTGTGCCATACCTCTACTCAACTGGAGTACTTTCTACTGGGTAGTCAGTAAGTGCTACCTCGTTGGGTAAATGTATGGTGCTTTTCCTACACTACAGCTGCGTAAAGGCCCAGAAGAGAAGTCTTCAGTGATCACCTGTGTCTGTGACTTTGCCACTGCGCTGATAGGCGCCGAGGTACCTCGAGTGAGCTGTCCATCACAGTGGGGGAAAGGGCGGGAATAGGTTGCATAGCCTAGTCTGTGTGGGGAGGGGTTAAACTGGCGAGGCTTCTGTGCGACTTCACATGCCTCTTGTTTATGAAGGGTCAGAGACCGATCAGCTCAGTAAATGATAAGAAAGCAGTCGGTGGTACCTCTTTGGGTGAATGTATTGTGCTTTTCCAGCACTGCAGCTGCGTAAAGGCCCAGAAGAGAAGTCTTCAGTGATCACCTGTGTCTGTGACTTTGCCACTGCGCTGATAGGCGCCGAGGTACCTCGAGTGAGCTGTCCATCACAGTGGGGGAAAGGGCGGGATAGGTTGCATAGCCTAGACAGTGACTTTGCCACTGCGCTGATAGGCGCCGAGGTACCTCGAGTGAGCTGTCCATCACAGTGGGGTAAAGGGCTGGATAGGTTGCATAGCCTAGTGTGTGTGGGGAGGGGCCAAACTGGCGAGGCTTCTGTGCGTGTTCACTTGCCTCTTGTTTATGAAATGTCAGAGACTGATCAGCTCAGTAAATGATAAGAAAGCAGTCGGTGGTACCTCTTTGGGTAAATGTATTGTGCTTTTCCAGCACTGCAGCTGCGTGAAGGCCCAGAAGAGTTGTCTCGAGTGACCACGTGTGTCTGTAACTTTGCCACCGCGCCGTTTGGCGCCAAGGTCCCTCGAGTGAGGTGTCCATCACAGTGGGGGAAAGGGCGGGAAGAGGTTGCATAGCCTAGTGTGTGGGGCGGGGCCAAACGGGCGGGGCTTCTGTACGAGTTCACATGCCTCTTGTTTATAAAGGGTCAGAGACCATCAGAGCATCAGATGAGGAGAAATCAGCCTCCTGGTCACTGGAAGTACAGGAGGATTGCGCTCGAGAAACTCGTGGATGCCTAGACCTCCATCACGGATTACAGCTAATTTTAGACTGTAGCCTCGACCTTGCTCACTAGGTTCTTGGGCTGATTATAATGCGTTACTGAAGTTTAGCTTCAACCGGGGCACGTGCTGTTTCTTTTGCATATGTAAGTGCTTCCTGTTGAGGTTTAATTTTTGAAACAGGAGCATCGTGCCAAATAGAATCCTGCCTGCATATTTATCCACGAAGATGCCACCATGTTGTGCCATACCTCTACTCAACTGGAGTACTTTCTACTGGGTAGTCAGTAAGTGCTACCTCGTTGGGTAAATGTATGGTGCTTTTCCTACACTACAGCTGCGTAAAGGCCCAGAAGAGAAGTCTTCAGTGATCACCTGTGTCTGTGACTTTGCCACTGCGCTGATAGGCGCCGAGGTACCTCGAGTGAGCTGTCCATCACAGTGGGGGAAAGGGCGGGATAGGTTGCATAGCCTAGTCTGTGTGGGGAGGGGTTAAACTGGCGAGGCTTCTGTGCGAGTTCACATGCCTCTTGTTTATGAAGGGTCAGAGACCGATCAGCTCAGTAAATAATAAGAAAGCAGTCGGTGGTACCTCTTTGGGTGAATATATTGTGCTTTTCCAGCACTGCAGCTGCGTGAAGGCCCAGAAGAGTTGTATTCAGGGATCACCTGTGTCTGTAACGTTGCCACTGCGCCGATAGGCGCCGAGGTACCTCGAGTGAGCAGTCCATCACAGTGGTGGAAAGGGCGGATAGGTTGCATAGCCTAGTGTGTGTGGGGAGGGGCTAAACTGGCGAGGCTTCTGTGCGTGTTCACTTGCCTCTTGTTTATGATGGGTCAGAGACCGATTAGCGCAGCAAATGAGGAGAAAGCAGTCGGTGGTACCTCTTTGGGTGAATGTATTGTGCTTTTCCAGCACTGCAGCTGCGTAAAGGCCCAGAAGAGTTGTCTCGAGTGACCACGTGTGTCTGTAACTTTGCCACCGCGCCGTTTGGCGCCAAGGTCCCTCGAGTGAGATGTCCATCACAGTGGGGGAAAGGGCGGGAAGAGGTTGCATAGCCTAGTGTGTGGGGCGGGGCCAAACGGGCGGGGCTTCTGTACGAGTTCACATGCCTCTTGTTTATAAAGTGTCAGAGACCATCAGAGCATCAGATGAGGAGAAATCAGCCTCCTGGTCACTGGAAGTACAGGAGGATTGCGCTCGAGAAACTCGTGGATGCCTAGACCTCCATCACGGATTACAGCTAATTTTAGACTGTAGCCTCGACCTTGCTCACTAGGTTCTTGGGCTGATTATAATGCGTTACTGAAGTTTAGCTTCAACCGGGGCACGTGCTGTTTCTTTTGTATATGTAAGTGCTTCCTGTTGAGGTTTAATTTTTGAAACAGGAGCATCGTGCCAAAATGAATCCTGCCTGCATATTTATCCACGAAGATGCCACCATGTTGTGCCATACCTCTACTCAACTGGAGTACTTTCTACTGGGTAGTCAGTAAGTGCTACCTCGTTGGGTAAATGTATGGTGCTTTTCCTACACTACAGCTGCGTAAAGGCCCAGAAGAGAAGTCTTCAGTGATCACCTGTGTCTGTGACTTTGCCACTGCGCTGATAGGCGCCGAGGTACCTCGAGTGAGCTGTCCATCACAGTGGGGGAAAGGGCGGGATAGGTTGCATAGCCTAGTGTGTGTGGGGAGGGGCCAAACTGGCGAGGCTTCTGTGCGTGTTCACTTGCCTCTTGTTTATGAAGGGTCAGAGACTGATCAGCTCAGTAAATGATAAGAAAGCAGTCGGTGGTACCTCTTTGGGTAAATGTATTGTGCTTTTCCAGCACTGCAGCTGCGTGAAGGCCCAGAAGAGTTGTCTCGAGTGACCACGTGTGTCTGTAACTTTGCCACCGCGCCGTTTGGCGCCAAGGTCCCTCGAGTGAGCTGTCCATCACAGTGGGGGAAAGGGCGGGAAGAGGTTGCATAGCCTAGTGTGTGGGGCGGGGCCAAATTGGCGGGGCTTCTGTACGAGTTCACATGCCTCTTGTTTATAAAGGGTCAGAGACCATCAGAGCATCAGATGAGGAGAAATCAGCCTCCTGGTCACTGGAAGTACAGGAGGATTGCGCTCGAGAAACTCGTGGATGCCTAGACCTCCATCACGGATTACAGCTAATTGTAGACTGTAGCCTCGACCTTGCTCACTAGGTTCTTGGGCTGATTATAATGCGTTACTGAAGTTTAGCTTCATCCGGGGCACGTGCTGTTTCTTTTGTATCTGTAAGTGCTTCCTGTTGAGGTTTAATTTTTGAAACAGGAGCATCGTGCCAAATAGAATCCTGCCTGCATATTTATCCACGAAGATGCCACCATGTTGTGCCATACCTCTACTCAACTGGAGTACTTTCTACTGGGTAGTCAGTAAGTGCTACCTCGTTGGGTAAATGTATGGTGCTTTTCCTACACTACAGCTGCGTAAAGGCCCAGAAGAGAAGTCTTCAGTGATCACCTGTGTCTGTGACTTTGCCACTGCGCTGATAGGCGCCGAGGTACCTCGAGTGAGCTGTCCATCACAGTGGGGGAAAGGGCGGGATAGGTTGCATAGCCTAGTCTGTGTGGGGAGGGGTTAAACTGGCGAGGCTTCTGTGCGAGTTCACATGCCTCTTGTTTATGAAGGGTCAGAGACCGATCAGCTCAGTAAATGATAAGAAAGCAGTCGGTGGTACCTCTTTGGGTGAATGTATTGTGCTTTTCCAGCACTGCAGCTGCGTAAAGGCCCAGAAGAGAAGTCTTCAGTGATCACCTGTGTCTGTGACTTTGCCACTGCGCTGATAGGCGCCGAGGTACCTCGAGTGAGCTGTCCATCACAGTGGGGGAAAGGGCGGGATAGGTTGCATAGCCTAGTCTGTGTGGGGAGGGGTTAAACTGGCGAGGCTTCTGTGCGAGTTCACATGCCTCTTGTTTATGAAGGGTCAGAGACCGATCAGCTCAGTAAATGATAAGAAAGCAGTCGGTGGTACCTCTTTGGGTAAATTTATTGCGCTTTTCCAGCACTGCAGCTGCGTGAAGGCCCAGAAGAGTTGTATTCAGTGATCACCTGTGTCTGTGACTTTGCCACTGCGCCGATATGCGCCGAGGTACCTCGAGGGAGCTGTCCATCAAAGTGGGGTAAAGGGCTGGATAGGTTGCATAGCCTAGTGTGTGTGGGGAGGGGCCAAACTGGCGAGGCTTCTGTGCGTGTTCACTTGCCTCTTGTTTATGAAGGGTCAGAGACTGATCAGCTCAGTAAATGATAAGAAAGCAGTCGGTGGTACCTCTTTGGGTAAATGTATTGTGCTTTTCCAGCACTGCAGCTGTGTGAAGGCCCAGAAGAGTTGTCTCGAGTGACCACGTGTGTCTGTAACTTTGCCACCGCGCCGTTTGGCGCCAAGGTCCCTCGAGTGAGCTGTCCATCACAGTGGGGGAAAGGGCGGGAAGAGGTTGCATAGCCTAGTGTGTGGGGCGGGGCCAAACGGGCGGGGCTTCTGTACGAGTTCACATGCCTCTTGTTTATAAAGGGTCAGAGACCATCAGAGCATCAGATGAGGATAAATCAGCCTCCTGGTCACTGGAAGTACAGGAGGATTGCGCTCGAGAAACTCGTGGATGCCTAGACCTCCATCACGGATTACAGCTAATTTTAGACTGTAGCCTCGACCTTGCTCACTAGGTTCTTGGGCTGATTATAATGCGTTACTGAAGTTTAGCTTCAACCGGGGCACGTGCTGTTTCTTTTGTATATGTAAGTGCTTCCTGTTGAGGTTTAATTTTTGAAACAGGAGCATCGTGCCAAAATGAATCCTGCCTGCATATTTATCCACGAAGATGCCACCATGTTGTGCCATACCTCTACTCAACTGGAGTACTTTCTACTGGGTAGTCAGTAAGTGCTACCTCGTTGGGTAAATGTATGGTGCTTTTCCTACACTACAGCTGCGTAAAGGCCCAGAAGAGAAGTCTTCAGTGTCACCTGTGTCTGTGACTTTGCCACTGCGCTGATAGGCGCCGAGGTACCTCGAGTGAGCTGTCCATCACAGTGGGGGAAAGGGCGGGATAGGTTGCATAGCCTAGTGTGTGTGGGGAGGGGCCAAACTGGCGAGGCTTCTGTGCGTGTTCACTTGCCTCTTGTTTATGAAGGGTCAGAGACCGATTAGCGCAGCAAATGAGGAGAAAGCAGTCGGTGGTACCTCTTTGGGTGAATGTATTGTGCTTTTCCAGCACTGCAGCTGCGTAAAGGCCCAGAAGAGAAGTCTTCAGTGATCACCTGTGTCTGTGACTTTGCCACTGCGCTGATAGGCGCCGAGGTACCTCGAGTGAGCTGTCCATCACAGTGGGGTAAAGGGCTGGATAGGTTGCATAGCCTAGTGTGTGTGGGGAGGGGCCAAACTGGCGAGGCTTCTGTGCGTGTTCACTTGCCTCTTGTTTATGAAGGGTCAGAGACTGATCAGCTCAGTAAATGATAAGAAAGCAGTCGGTGGTACCTCTTTGGGTAAATGTATTGTGCTTTTCCAGCACTGCAGCTGTGTGAAGGCCCAGAAGAGTTGTCTCGAGTGACCACGTGTGTCTGTAACTTTGCCACCGCGCCGTTTGGCGCCAAGGTCCATCGAGTGAGCTGTCCATCACAGTGGGGGAAAGGGCGGGAAGAGGTTGCATAGCCTAGTGTGTGGGGCGGGGCCAAACGGGCGGGGCTTCTGTACGAGTTCACATGCCTCTTGTTTATAAAGGGTCAGAGACCATCAGAGCATCAGATGAGGAGAAATCAGCCTCCTGGTCACTGGAAGTACAGGAGGATTGCGCTTGAGAAACTCGTGGATGCCTAGACCTCCATCACGGATTACAGCTAATTTTAGACTGTAGCCTCGACCTTGCTCACTAGGTTCTTGGGCTGATTATAATGCGTTACTGAAGTTTAGCTTCAACCGGGGCACGTGCTGTTTCTTTTGTATATGTAAGTGCTTCCTGTTGAGGTTTAATATTTGAAACAGGAGCATCGTGCCAAAATGAATCCTGCCTGCATATTTATCCACGAAGATGCCACCATGTTGTGCCATACCTCTACTCAACTGGAGTACTTTCTACTGGGTAGTCAGTAAGTGCTACCTCGTTGGGTAAATGTATGGTGCTTTTCCAGCACTGCAGCTGCGTAAAGGCCCAGAAGAGAAGTCTTCAGTGATCACCTGTGTCTGTGACTTTGCCACTGCGCTGATAGGCGCCGAGGTACCTCGAGTGAGCTGTCCATCACAGTGGGGGAAAGGGCGGGATAGGTTGCATAGCCTAGTGTGTGTGGGGAGGGGCCAAACTGGCGAGGCTTCTGTGCGTGTTCACTTGCCTCTTGTTTATGAAGGGTCAGAGACCGATTAGCGCAGCAAATGAGGAGAAAGCAGTCGGTGGTACCTCTTTGGGTGAATGTATTGTGCTTTTCCAGCACTGCAGCTGCGTAAAGGCCCAGAAGAGTTGTCTCGAGTGACCACGTGTGTCTGTAACTTTGCCACCGCGCCGTTTGGCGCCAAGGTCCCTCGAGTGAGCTGTCCATCACAGTGGGGGAAAGGGCGGGAAGAGGTTGCATAGCCTAGTGTTGGGGCGGGGCAAAACGGGCCGGGCTTCTGTACGAGTTCACATGCCTCTTGTTTATAAAGGGTCAGAGACCATCAGAGCATCAGATGAGGAGAAATCAGCCTCCTGGTCACTGGAAGTACAGGAGGATTGCGCTCGAGAAACTCGTGGATGCCTAGACCTCCATCACGGATTACAGCTAATTGTAGACTGTAGCCTCGACCTTGCTCACTAGGTTCTTGGGCTGATTATAATGCGTTACTGAAGTTTAGCTTCATCCGGGGCACGTGCTGTTTCTTTTGTATCTGTAAGTGCTTCCTGTTGAGGTTTAATTTTTGAAACAGGAGCATCGTGCCAAATAGAATCCTGCCTGCATATTTATCCACGAAGATGCCACCATGTTGTGCCATACCTCTACTCAACTGGAGTACTTTCTACTGGGTAGTCAGTAAGTGCTACCTCGTTGGGTAAATGTATGGTGCTTTTCCTACACTACAGCTGCGTAAAGGCCCAGAAGAGAAGTCTTCAGTGATCACCTGTGTCTGTGACTTTGCCACTGCGCTGATAGGCGCCAAGGTCCCTCGAGTGAGCTGTCCATCACAGTGGGGGAAAGGGCGGGAAGAGGTTGCATAGCCTAGTGTGTGGGGCGGGGCCAAATTGGCGGGGCTTCTGTACGAGTTCACATGCCTCTTGTTTATAAAGGGTCAGAGACCATCAGAGCATCAGATGAGGAGAAATCAGCCTCCTGGTCACTGGAAGTACAGGAGGATTGCGCTCGAGAAACTCGTGGATGCCTAGACCTCCATCACGGATTACAGCTAATTGTAGACTGTAGCCTCGACCTTGCTCACTAGGTTCTTGGGCTGATTATAATGCGTTACTGAAGTTTAGCTTCATCCGGGGCACGTGCTGTTTCTTTTGTATCTGTAAGTGCTTCCTGTTGAGGTTTAATTTTTGAAACAGGAGCATCGTGCCAAATAGAATCCTGCCTGCATATTTATCCACGAAGATGCCACCATGTTGTGCCATACCTCTACTCAACTGGAGTACTTTCTACTGGGTAGTCAGTAAGTGCTACCTCGTTGGGTAAATGTATGGTGCTTTTCCTACACTACAGCTGCGTAAAGGCCCAGAAGAGAAGTCTTCAGTGATCACCTGTGTCTGTGACTTTGCCACTGCGCTGATAGGCGCCGAGGTACCTCGAGTGAGCTGTCCATCACAGTGGGGGAAAGGGCGGGATAGGTTGCATAGCCTAGTCTGTGTGGGGAGGGGTTAAACTGGCGAGGCTTCTGTGCGAGTTCACATGCCTCTTGTTTATGAAGGGTCAGAGACCGATCAGCTCAGTAAATGATAAGAAAGCAGTCGGTGGTACCTCTTTGGGTGAATGTATTGTGCTTTTCCAGCACTGCAGCTGCGTAAAGGCCCAGAAGAGAAGTCTTCAGTGATCACCTGTGTCTGTGACTTTGCCACTGCGCTGATAGGCGCCGAGGTACCTCGAGTGAGCTGTCCATCACAGTGGGGGAAAGGGCGGGATAGGTTGCATAGCCTAGTCTGTGTGGGGAGGGGTTAAACTGGCGAGGCTTCTGTGCGAGTTCACATGCCTCTTGTTTATGAAGGGTCAGAGACCGATCAGCTCAGTAAATGATAAGAAAGCAGTCGGTGGTACCTCTTTGGGTAAATTTATTGCGCTTTTCCAGCACTGCAGCTGCGTGAAGGCCCAGAAGAGTTGTATTCAGTGATCACCTGTGTCTGTGACTTTGCCACTGCGCCGATATGCGCCGAGGTACCTCGAGGGAGCTGTCCATCAAAGTGGGGTAAAGGGCTGGATAGGTTGCATAGCCTAGTGTGTGTGGGGAGGGGCCAAACTGGCGAGGCTTCTGTGCGTGTTCAGTTGCCTCTTGTTTATGAAGGGTCAGAGACTGATCAGCTCAGTAAATGATAAGAAAGCAGTCGGTGGTACCTCTTTGGGTAAAT